>NC_073256.2:63957500-64582500 GCF_029289425.2 Pan paniscus | reverse complement strand
TAAATCTCAAGTGGACAAAATGATTCAGGGAAATAACATTTCAGCTTCCAAAGCCAGAATTAAAGTTGTGAGAGAGAAAGACATGGTACCCAGAAAGCAGAGAAATATAGCGAATTTAAGAAACATATCTAGAAAATAACAGTGGGTGTGTTTTTGCCACATATACTTGAGGAATCAATTCTCTTGAAAGCCACCAAAGTCTTTTGAGGGTTTTGCTGCCTAAAGAAACAATCAGCCAGGGAGAAAGGAGACTGAGACTGTATTAGAATTAAAAGAACCAAATGTGCATAACATTCCATGGGGAAGTAGTGGCTCAAGAAACTAGTCCCCAAGGAGCAACCATGCCCGGTGACCATTTCAAATGTGACCAAGGAGCATATGAAGAAGGAAGAATATTTCAGGATGTGTTGGAGACCATGGTGATCAAGGCACTCCGGGAAGAAGAATCAGAGCTGGGTCAAGGAATAATTCCACTTCCTGTGTGAGGGATGCTTAAAATATCTGCCCAGTGAATACTTAGAGTCCCAGTGACTTCTGTATGTCCCTCATTATTATTTTTTCAAGTGGAGAGAGTGTTTATTGTCGACTTTTTCTTCCCTTTTCACCATCATATATCAGGTGTATAAAGGGACAGCTCATTGGTCTGTAGACCAAGGCAGAGATCCACCTGTGGAGGCCTCAGACACTCTGCAGACAGTCTTGACTTTGAGTATAGGGCCTGCCAGGATTGGAACCCTGGGCTGCCCCCCTTAAGAAGAGGTGAGAACATCTTGCCTTTGGGGAGGACCATGAGCTGAGTATGTGTGACAGAAGCGCACACTTAGTAGGAACTAGTGCTATTTGTTAAACATGCTGACTTTCCGCCCTCAGATGACAAGACTGAATTCCTTGCCCCTCTTCTGTTTAGGTGGGTCCATATGACTAGTTCTAAGGCCAAATGGCTATGGAGAGCCTGGCGTGTGCCACTCCCAGAAGAGAATATTTTATTACAAATGTCAGTCCCTTCCTCTCTGCCATGACAATTGGAATCCCAAGTTTCTATAAAAAGCAGAGAGTCCCCTCCCTACTCTAGACATAGTCTCAACATGTGCATTTAACATAAAGCAAGAAATAAACCTCTATGTTTTAAGCTAGTGATAGTTCATGTTGTTTAAATTTAATATTTGTTTCCTTACTGCAGCATGACTTAGCCTACCCTGAATGACACATAATTCGCCCATAATTCCCAGGCTTCCAGGACCCTGTAGCTGGGTAGCAAGATGGGCATGTGAAGGAATAAGGGTCCCTGCAAACAACAGACTTCACCCCAATGGTCAAATGAAGATTCTTAAAAGCAGGGCTTACTCATAGAGACGCAGACAGAGGAAAAGAACAAACAAGACAATGAGGTGCACAGAGTTAAGTAGGAGCAGGAGACTGGCACCACCCACAGGATGGAAGGGGCACAGGGAGGGAACAGAGACTCTGAAACCCAGTGGGAGCTGGCACTTTAGGCAAAGGGTGACCAAACTGCTTGCTCTTCAGGGCAGGAGGCATGACTGTGACACAAGGAAGGAGAGGAAACACCCAAATCTCTCCCTTTGCTGCTCTGCTACCCAGGGACTCCTAACTAGCCAACCAGAAGCCTAGGGAATGCACTCCACATGTGCTAGCCCTTGAGGGCTTACAGAGGAGTGGAGAAAAGGTCTGGGATGGGAAATGGGGAGGAACTGGTCCAAACGACAATTGTAGGTGCTCTGATCAAAGTAAAAAGAGTAACACATAGGGTGCTTTTAGAAAAGCAGTGAATTCTCTTGAAACAACCCCTTAAAATTATGAATTTTCATGCTCAAGAAGCACCTGTGCAAAGTAGTAGAATTATAGTAGCATTATTTTTGTGTAGTAACTTTTAATAACAATTCAATTCAGAAATATAATAGTTTAATGAGTGATTATTGTGCTACATTTCTAAACTAATAATAAAAGACAACTTAAGCATATTCACAGATCATTGATTTGATTCTTGAAAATATTAAATTCTTTTAAAAATAAAGAAATGTATTTTTTTAAGGTAAAGAAGTTCAAAAGGCTATGCAAAATCAGATAAAAATAGTAAAAATCTAAGTGTTTGCAGACAATGCACTTAGAAACATTAAAAAACCTCCCTTAAAAGATTGGACATCCCCACTTGCCAATTAGCTCCATATTACCCCAGGAGGTGCCTGTTGGGCAATTGTTTTATTTCTGCTGACACCAAAGAATCACCATTTTAATAGCTACCGTGGTCATTTAAGTCTTTATACTGAAATTTTTGACTATATGTGAAAATGACCTACCAGGAATCAGAGTATCAAAATGTATTGTCACTGGCACTAATGGAAACAAGTGACCCCCACAAAATAATCAGAACTGAAGTGCCACAGTTATTAAAAATATTACCTCCTTCTTCTAGCTTTCAGACTAACAATAAAACATCATTTTTATTTGTAAACTGCTCCCATGCAAATATGTAATATATTAATCACCAGAAGAAGCAGTATTTGGAATTTAACACCATGCCATGTTCCTACAGAAGTTGCATAGTCATGAACATCACGTTATTTCCTTTCTCAAATGAGGGGGGGGAACATCCATCCTAGGGGCTCTTTCCTGCTGTGCTGATGAGGTATGAAGAGCACACACCTCAACCACAATACTGAGCTTTTCTGTGACCGCTTCCTGTGTGTGACAGGCCATGGCCCCAGCTGCACATGCACTAAAGGTCCCTCCTTCTGCTGCTGGGAGTGGCTGTGTTGTGGTTACTGCAGAAACTTCATTTTTCTCACTTCCCTAGGTTCAGGTAGAGCTGGCATTTAGTCCATCAGAAATAACATTTCAGCTTGGCAAAGCACAAAGGCCTTTTGTAAACTCTAACTTACTCAGGTTCCCAAAATATTTCAGTCCTTCCTTGTCAAATGCTTGTCAATGCTGAACAGAGACCCTGTAACAAGGGAGCAGGCCTGCTGTTCTACACTACAGCCATCACATGACAGACTGGAGGCCCAAGCCAGATATCCACTGAGGACAAAGTGAGGTCGTAGAGAGAAGGCCAAATGTGTGCAACCACAGCAAGCCTTGAACTCCAGCCCCTGGAGGCGAAAGACACCTTATCACTCATGAAGCTTATTCTGCCACCCCACAGTGACTTCTCTCCATGTTTGCAAGGACGTCTGGTGATAGAGGCTATATGCTAGAATATTTTCAGATATATGATTTCACGGATATCCAAAACAATTGCATTCATGACACTTACCTTTTGAAATTTCAAATGTTCAGCGGCCAGTTGTCACTAGTCTTATATTATGAAGAGAAATAAGAATGATTAACGCCCAGAAAATTATTGAAGATGAAATCAGGGTGCCAGGTGAAAGTAAGTTAGTTTGACCCCTCGAATTAATTTTTTAGAGCTACGAAGAAGGATTTCCTCTCTCCATTTTCTATTCTACTTAAATTTAGATTTTTTTTCTTCCCTAAAAAGTTATTTAAAATCCTCTTCATCTTTATGTTTTATTTCCTGGTTATTATTATTCATCTGAATTTGAAATAATTCCATTTCAATTTCCTATCTTCTTTTCAATTTTTGTTTTCCCTCCATAGTTGCATTGAATGCATTTTGGGAAACATCATTTTTTTTTTTTTTTGAGACGGGGTCTCGCTCTGTCACTCAGGCTGGAGTGCAGTGGTGCAATCGCGTCTGTCTTCTAGCTCCTTGGAAAAGCCACATTCCAAGGTATTGCCATTATTCAATCTGGCTCAGAGCTCCCTTCCTGAAAAACTCTATCCCAGGGCAATTGCTTAACATGGCAGCTGCCTAATGCAAACAGGAGCCTGACCAAAAATTTAAAAGAATGATCTGGAGAAGATGTCCAAAGGGGGATGTGAAAAGCTTGACATATTCCTGGAGATCTAGAAGGCCAAGTGCATGTGCAGGAAAAACATGGAGGGTCCCAGCTATCTCTGGCTGACCTGGAGGCTCTGTGCAAGCTAAAAGTGGAAACTAACATGGAATTGTCTCAGCATTGAACATGTGACCCAATGCACACACGCATGCACTCATACACATACACATGCACATGCACACATACATACACATGCACACACATACACATGTTCACATGCATATGCGTGCACTCACACATACTCTTGCACATGCACACACAGGTACACATGCACATGCACACATGCACATGCATACACATGCACATGCACACATGCACATGCATACACATGCACACACACATGCATGCACTCACACATGCACATGAACACACTCATACACATGCACTCACACACATGCACTCACACACAAATGCACATGCACACATGCACACATGCACATGCACACACATACAGCCTCTCGGAAAAGAGTAGAATTACTGGCGTGAGACACCTAAGGAAATCACTGATCAATCATTAACTAAAAACTAAGAGTTCAGTGCTCAACACACAACAGGGAATACAGACTTCAGGGAGTTAGTCTAGGAAAGTTAATAAAGAAAAATAATGATAGGAAAACAGCAATAACCACACAAATCCTGCAGGGTGGTGGGAGGAGATGGGGATCTGATTGCAATGTTGTCATCTTATGTTATCTAAAATATCTAGTTTTTACCAAAATATCTTAAGATGCCTAAGGAAATAGGAAACTATGGCTCATGTATAGGAAAAAATAGCAGTTGATAAAGACATAGAGGAACACGATCAACCAGCCTGAACTAACAGTCACCTCTGGAACATACCATCCAACAGCAGCAGAATACACACCCTTTTTAAGTACACATGGACTATCCCCCAATGCAGACCATATCCTGGCATAAACCAAGTCTTAATAAATGGAAAGGGTTGAAATCATACAAACTATATGTTCTGACCACAAAGTTAAATGAGAAATCAATAACAACATAATTTGGGGAAACCACAAATATTAGGAAATCAAACAATAGATTTCTAAATAATATACATGAGCAAAAGAAGAAACTATAAGGTAAATCAGAAAGTATTTTGATCTGAATGAAAATAAAAATACAACACATTGACATTTATGGTATTCAACTGAAACAGTGCTTATTGTAATTTAACTTGAGTACCTATATTAGAAAAGACGAATGATCTCAAATCAATAATCTAAGCTTTCCCCTTTAGTATATTGGTGAATGACTAAATAAAACATGTTATGTCCTTAAAATAAAATACCACTGGACAATAGAAAGGAATGAAGTACTGAGACATGCTGCAAGACTGATGAACCTCAAAAACATTTATGTGGAGTGAAAGAAGCCAGATACAAGAGACAACATATGGAATGATTTCATTTATTTGAAAGACTCATGAAAGGAAAATTTACAGAGACAGAAACTTGAATAATGTTTGCCACACAGGCTTGGCACCTGTGTGCCACTTTGGCACCTTGGCACCTGTGGCCAACCAGGCCACTTACTTCCTCAAAGCCAGTGAAGGACAGAGTCTCTAGAATGGGTCCTCTAGTAAGATGGAGTCCCATGTACTATCATAATCATTGAAAGTGACAGCCTATGACCTTGGCCACATTCTATTGGCTAGGGACCATCAGGCTGTACCCACACTCTAGGGAAGGAGACTGCAGAGGACATGAACTCCAAGGGGTGAGGTCATTGGGTCCACCATAAATTGTCCACCACATGTGTCAATTAAAATATAATTCATGAGTCCATTCCAAGATGGCTGAATAAGAACAGCTCCGGTCTGCAACTCCCAACAGGATGGACACAGAAGACAGGTGATTTCTGCATTTCCAACTGAGGTACCTGGTTCATCTCACGGGGACTGCTTGGACAGTGGGTGCAGCCCACAGAGGGCAAGCCGAAGCAGGGCAGGGCGTCGCCTCACCCAGGAAGAGTAAGGGTTTGGGAGATTTCCCTTTCCTAACCAAGGGAAGCCATGAGAGACTGTACCTGGAAAAATGGGACACTTCCGCCCAAATACTGTGCTTTCCCAGGGTCTTAGTAACTGGCAGACCAGGAGATTCTCTCCCATGCCTGGCTCAGTGGGTGCCATGCCCGCAGAGCCTTGCTCACTGCTAGCACAGCAGTCTGAGATTGACCTGTAAGGCTGCAGCCAGGCTGGGGAAGGGGCGTCCACCATTGTTGAGGCTTGAGTAGGTAAACAAAGTGGCCAAGAAGCTCCAGCTGGGCAGAGCCCACTGTAGCTCAGCAAGGCCTACTGCCTCTATAGACTCCACCTCTGTGGGCAGGGCATAGCTGAACAAAAGGCAGCAGAAACTTCTGCAAACTTAAATGTCCCTGTCTGACAACTCTGAAGAGAGCAGTGGTTCTCCCAGCACAGAGTTTGAGATCTGAGAATGGAAAGACTGCCTCCTCAAGTGGGTCCCTGAGCCCCATGTAGCCTAACTGGGAGACACCTCCCAATAGGGGCTGACAGACACCTCATACAGGCAGGTGGCCCTCTGGAATGAAGCTTCCAGATGAAGAATCAGGCAGCAATATTTGCTGTTCTGCAATATTTGCTGTTCTGCAGCCTCCACTGGTGATACCCAGGAAAACAGGGTCTAGAGTGGACCTCCAGCAAACTCCAACAGACCTGCACCTGGGGGACCTGTCTGTTAGAAGGAAAACTAACAAAACAGAAAGGAATAGCATCAATATCAACAAAAAGGACATCCATACCAAAACCCCATCTGTAGGTCACCAATATCAAAGACCAAAGGTAGATAAAACCACAAAGATGGGGAGAAACCAGAGCAGAAAAGCTGAAAATTCTAAAAACCAGAGCGCCTCTTCTCCTCCAAAGGATCTCAGCTCCTCAACAGCAATGGAACAAAGCTAGACAGAGAATGACTTTGACAAGTTGACAGAAGTAGTCTTCAGAAGGTTGGTAATAACAAACTTCTCTGAGCTAAAGAAGCATTTTCTAACCCATTCCAAGGAAGCTAAAACCCTTGAAAAAAGGTTACATGAATGGCTAACTAGAATAAACAGTGTAGACAAGGCCTTAAATGACCTGATGGACCTGAAAACCATGGCACAAGAACTTCGTGGCGAATACATAAGCTTCAATAGCTGATTTAATCAAGTGGAAGAAAGGGTTTCAGTGATTGAAGATCAAATTAATGAAATAAAGCGAGAAGAAAAGTTTAGAGAAAAAAGAATAAAAAGAAACAAACAAGACCTCCAAGAAATATGGGACTATGTGAAAAGACAAAATCTACGTTTGATTGGTGTACCTGAAAGTGACAGGGAGAATGGAACCAAGTTGGAAAACACTCTTCAGGAAATTATCCAGGAGAACGTGCCCAACCTAGCAAAGCAGGCCAACATTCAAATTCAGGAATACAGAGAACACCACAAAGATACTCCTCAAGAAGAGCAACTCCAAGACACATAACTGTCGTATTCACCAAGGTTGAAATGAAGGAAAAAATGTTAAGGGCAGCCAGAGAGAAAGGTTGGGTTACCCACAAACAGTGGATTTCTCAGCAGAAACCCTACAAGCCAGAAAAGAGTGTAGGCCAATATTCAACATTCTTAAAGGAAAGAATTTTCAACCCAGAATTTCATATCCAGCCAAACTAAGCTTCATAAGTGAAGGAGAAATAAAATCCCTTACAAGAAAATGCTGAGAGATTTTGTTACCACCAGGCCTGCCTTACAAGAGCCCCTGAAGGAAGCACTAAATATGGAAAGGAACAACCTGTACCAGCCACTGCAAAAACATGCCAAATTGTAAAGACCATCAATGCTATGAAGACACTGCATCAATTAATGGGCAAAATAACCAGCTAACATCATAATGACAGGATCAAATTCACACATAGCAATATTAACATTAAATGTAAATGGGTTAAATGCCCCAATTAAAAGGCACAGACTGGCAAATTGGATAAAGAGACAAGACTCATCAGTGTGCTGTATCCCGGAGACCCCTCTCACACGCAGAGACACATATTTGCTCAAAATAAAAGGATGGAGGAAGATCTACCAAGCAAATGGAAAGCAAAAAAAAGGAGGGGCTCCAATCCTAGTCTCTGATAAAACAGACTTTAAACCAACAAAGATTAAAAGAGACAATGAAGGGCATTACATAATGGTAAAAGGATCAATTCAACAAGAAGAGCTAACTATCCTAAATTTATATGCACCAATACAGGAGCACCCAGATTCATAAAGCAAGTCCTTAGAGACCTACAAAGAGACATAGACTCCCACATAGTAATAATGGGAGACTTTAATACCCCACTGTCACTATTAGACAGATCAATGAGACAGAAGGTTAACAAGGATATCGAGGACTTGAACTCATATCTGCACCAAGTGGACCTAATAGACATCTACAGAATTCTGCACCCCAAATCAACAGGATATACATTCTTCTCAGCACCACATCACACTTATTCTAAAATTGACTGCATAATTGGAAATAAAGCACTCCTCAGCAAATGTAAAAGAACAAAAATCACAACAAACTGTCTCTCAGACCTCAGTGCAATCAAATTAGAAGTCAGGATTAAGAAACTCACTCAAAACCGCACAACTACATGGCAATTGAACAACCTGCTCCTGAATGACTACTGGGTAAATAAGGAAATGAAGGCAGAAATAAAGATGTTCTTTGAAACTAATGAGAACAAAGAAACAACATACCAGAATCTCTGGGACACATTTAAAGCAGTGTGTAGAGGAAATTTTATAGCACAAAATGCCCACAAAAGACAGAGGGGAAGATCTAAAATCCACACCCTAACATCACAATTAAAACAACTAGAGAAGGAAGAGCAAACAAGTTCAAAAGCTAATAGAAGACAAGAAATAAGATCAGAGCACAACTGAAGCAGATAAAGACACAAAAAAACCTTAAAAAAATCAGTGAATCCAGGAGCTGATGTTTTGAAAAGATCAACAAAATTGATAGACTGTTAACAAGACTAATAAAGAAGAAAAGAAAGAATAATCAAATAGATGCACTAAAAAATGATAAAGAGGATATCACCACTGATCCCACAGAAATACAAACTTCCATCAGGGAATAATATAAACACCTCTGTGCAAATAAACTAGGCAATCTAGAAGAAATGGATAAATTCTTGGACACATACACCTTTCCAAGACTAAACCAGGAAGAAGTTGAATCTCTGAATAGACCAATAACAAGTTCTGAAATTCAGGTAATAATTAATAGCCTATCAACCAGAAAAAGTCCAGGACCAGAGTGATTTACAGCCGAATTCTACCAGAGGTACAAAGGGGAGCTGGTACCATTCCTTCTGAAACTATTCCAATCAATAGAAAAAGAGGGAATCCTCCCTAACTCATTTTATGAGGCCAGCATCATGCTGATACCAAAGACTGGCAGAGACACAACAAAAAAAGAGAATTTTAGACAAATATCCCTGATGAACATCTATGTGAAAATCCTCAATAAAATACTGGCAAACCGAATCCAGCAGCATATCAACATCTTATCCATGATGATCAAGTGGGCTTCATCCCTAGGATGCAAGGCTTGTTCAACATACGTAAATCAATAAATGTAATCCATCACATAAACAGAACCAAAGACAAAAAACACATGATTATCTCAACAGATGCAGAAAAGGCCTTTAATAAAATTCAACAGCCTTTCATGCTAAAAACTCTCAATAAACTAGGTATTGATGGAATGTATCTCAAAATAATAAGAGTTATTTATGACAAACCCACAGCCAATATCATACTGAATGGGCAAAAAATGGTACCATTCCTTTTGAAAACTGGCACAAGACAAGGATGCCCTCTGTCACCACTCTTATTCAACATAGTGTTGGAAGTTCTGGCCGGGGCAATCAGGCAAGACAAAGAAATAAAGGATATTCAATTAAGAAAAGAGGAAGTCAAATTGTCCCTGTTGGCAGATGACATGATTGTATATTTAGAAAACCCCATAGTCTCAGCCCCAAATCTCCTTAAGCTGATAAGCAACCTCAGCAAAGTCTCAGGATACAAAATCAATGTGCACAAATCACAAGCTTTTCTATACACCAATAACAGACAAACAGAGAGCCAAATCATGAGTGAACTCCCATTCACAATTGCTTCAAAGAGAATAAAATACCTAGGAATCCAACTTACAAGGGATGTGAAGGACCTCTTCAAGGAGAACTACAAACCACTGCACATTGAAATAAAAGAGGATACAAACAAATGGAAGAACATTCCATGCTCATGGATAGGAAGAATCAATGTCATGAAAATAGCCATATTGCCCAAGGTAATTTATAGATTCAATGCCATCCCCATCAAGCTACCAATGACTTTCTTCACAGAATTGGAAAAAACTACTTGAAAGTTCATATGGAACCAAAAAAGAGCCCACATTGCCAAGACAATCCTAAGCAAAAAGAACAAAGCTGGAGGCATCACGCTACCTGACTTCAAACTACATTACAAGGCTACAGTAACCAAAACAGCATGGTACTGGTACCAAAACAGATATATAGACCAATGGAACAGAACAGAGGCCTCAGAAATAACACCACACGTCTACAACCATCTGATCTTTGATAAAGCTGACAAAAACAAGAAATGGGGAAAGGATTCCCTATTTAATAAATGATGCTGGGAAAACTGGCTAGCCATATGTAGAAAGCTGAAACTGGATCCCTTTCTTACACCTTATACAGAAATTAATTCAAGATGGATTAAATACTTAAATATTAGACCTAAAACCATAAAAACCCTAGAAGAAAACCTAGGCAATACCTAGGTTTCAGAACATATGCATGTGCAAGGACTTCATGACTAAAACACCAAAAACAACTGCAACAAAAGCCAAAATTGACAAATGGGATCTAATTTAACTATAGAGCTTCTGCATGGCAAAGAAACTACCATCAGAGTGAAGAAACAACTTACAGAATGGGAAAAAAAATTTGCAATCTACTCCTCTGATAAAGGGCTAATATCCAGAATCTTCAAAGAAATTAAACAAGTTTACAAGAAAAAAAAAAAACATCAAAAAGTGGGCAAAGGATATAAACAGACACTTCTCATAAGAAGACATTTATGCAGCCAACAGACAGGTGAAAAAATGCTCATCATCACTGGTCATCAGTTCCATTTGTCAGGTTTGTCAAATCAAATCACAATGAGATACCATCTCACGCCAGTTAGAATGGCGATCATTAAAAAGTCAGGAAACAACAGATGCTGGAGAGGATGTGGAGAAATAGGAATGCTTTTACACTGTTGGTGGGAATGTAAATTAGTTCAACCATTGTGGAAGACAGTGTGGCAATTCCTCAAGGATCTAGAACTAGAAATACCATTTGACCCAGTGATTGCATTACTGGGTATATACCCAAAGGATTATAAATCATGCTACTATAAGGACACATGCACAGGTATGTTTATTGCAGCACTATTCACAATAGCAAAGACTTGAAACCAACCCAAATGTCCATCAGTGATAGACTGGATTAACAAAATGTGGCACATATACACCATGTAATACTACGCAGCCAAAAAAAAAGAATGAGTTCATGTCCTTTGCAGGGACATGGATGAAGCTGGAAACCATCATTCTCAGCAAACTATCACAGGGACAGAAAACCAAACACCACATGTTCTCACTTATAGGTGAGAACTGAACAATGAGAACACTTGGACACAGGGCAGGGAACATCACACACCATGGCCTGTCGGTGAGGGGAGGGGGCTGGGGAAGGGATAGCATTAGGAGAAATACCTAATGTAAATGACGAGTTGATGGGTGCAGCAAACCAATATGGCACATGTATACCTATGTAACAAAGCTGCACGTTGTGCACATGTACCCTAGAACTTAAAGTATAATAATAAAAATATATATATAATTTATATGCCCATTTTATTTTTGTTTTTAAAAATGTCCAAGATTTATTTAATTTTTTAATCGTGCTTATTATAAAATCTCAAAGTCTAAGCAAAGAAAACAGCTATAGTAACATATAAGTGCTTCTGCCACATGTCTTGGTACATTTATTAGATTGGTGCAAAAGTAATTGCAGTTTTTGCCATTGAAATTAAGGGCAAAAATCGCAATTACTTTTGCACCAAACTAACATAAACTTATATACAAAGGTGTGTGTGTTCATGTGTGTGTGTGTATACATGCAACATATATGTGTATATACATGTACATATATACTTACATATGTAATATATACACACACAATATTCTACTTTACTATGAATGAAATAAATTCTATGGTTCTTTATTTTCAAAATGAAAAGTGTTCGCCTTCAATCCTTCATTTTGCAAGTTCAGAGAAAATTCAAATAGAAGTCATTCAAAGTTGACATTAAGAGATCAACCTCAACAATTCTCCCTTTTTTAGGGTCCTGCCAGTGGCTTACGGACATTTTTCAAAAGTCTTTTCATTTATGTATATTTTCTGAACAAAAGGAAAGGAGAACAGGGGTATAACATAACTACAACAACCATACCCTTCTAGTACCCTCCATAATTGTGGATAATGACCTCTGTGTGGCTCTTATTTTGCAAGAACCTTAGGATCTGACCTGCAACTTTCCTCTTTCCCTGAAGTGTCATTCTCATCTTGAATTTCCTAGTGTCCATGTGAAATACACCCATGCCCTGGCCTCTCGGGTCAATGTAGGCTCCCACGCCAGTCAACCGAGGGGCTGATGCCTTGCATGCTCAGAACTGCCTTACCTCCAGAATCAGTCCAGCTTCCTATTATCTGATTATATCCCTTCATTCTATTGAATTGCTTACTCATCTAATTCCCTGTATCTGTTCTTAAATATTACAAGCCTTCCTGTTATGGAATTCTGTGAGTTCCCTCTTCCATTAGCTTTCTCCTTTCTTCACCCCTCTTTTTATCTAATTAAATTGCTTGGTTCATTGTTCAATAATCTATCTGTTACATTAGTTAATAGGATTAGCTTGATATATTAAAAAATGAGAATAACAACTGTATAGATTTTTATTTCTTTTTAACTATTAAAAACAAAGACATTTTAAGGTACCGAAGATAAAAAACTTCTCAACATAGAATTCCTTGCACAGCACAAATGTCATTTTAAAAAGTAGATGAAATAAGGACTTTTTCAGGAAACAAAATCTGAAAAAAATAAGTTTCATTGCTAGCACACCTGCACTGCAAAAACATATTAAAGGAAGTTCCATAAGCAGAAAGGAAATGATGGCAGATGAAAAGAAAGTATAATACGGGAGTAAATATAAATGACATTTTTATGTCACTTTTCATCTCCTTAGGATATAATTGACTATTATATTATGGAGTTTGTAGCATATGTAGAAGTAAAATTATGACAATTGAACAAATGACAGGAGTAGAAAGCAAGTAGCAATCTGGCATATTAAAATTCAAATCACAAACCCAAGATGTGCTAAATGTGTAAGGTCTACAAATCTAACTTAAAAGGTAGATATTGTCATTTTGAATAAGAATGCAAGAAACCGCTCAACATTTTTAAATATAAAGACACATATAGTTAAAAGAAAAGGATGCAAAAAGATTTGGCAAATACCCATCCAAAAAAAAAGATAAAAAGAGGCAATACAATAAAGACATCCATCACAATAAGCATGTAACAACACTAAAGGTTCGCACATGTAATAGCGGTCCCAAATAGGTGAAGAAAAAAGTGGCAGCAGTGAGGGATGAAAGACATAAATTCACAACTATCAGTGAGGATTTCAACACTCTTGTTTCAGTAATTGATAAAAAACAGTGGAAATTCGGTAAGGATGCATAGACTTGAACAATGCAATCAAGTCACTTGACTTACTCGGCATTTATAGAACACGCTGGCCAACAATAGCAGAAGACAAATTCTTTCCAAGGGCATATGACACTTTCACAAAGATAAACTATTACAGATGTTTGAAACCTGACCCCCAAAAATTAAACTAGAAATTAGTAAGTGAAATATATCTGAAAACTCCCAAATATTTTGAAAATAAACAACCCAATGATAGTCAATGAGTTACAGAAGAAATCACAAGGTAAATTGAAAACATTTTGAACTGAATAACAGTGAATATGCAACATTTCAAAACATGTAAAGATGCAGCTACAACAGTCCCAATTGGTAAATTTAAAGTACTAAATGCTTATATTGGAAGAAAAGAAAAACTTTAAATCAATGATATAAGTTTCTAATTTAAGAAACCAAAAAAAGAGCAAATTCAACACAGAAGCAAAAGGAAATAATGCATATTCTTTCATGAAATTGAACGAAACAACATTTTTCAGACTGAAAAATAAGTTTTTTATTACCAAGAGAGCTTTAGAAAATGAATCAGAAAAGAATATTCTTTAAGAAGAAAACAAAAATGATTCTGCAAGAAATTTCTAAGATGCAAGAAAGAATAGAGAACAAAAGAGACTAAATATACACACTGACCATGGCTAGACCGTGCATGCCTGTAGAACTCTAACCCCAAATTTCTGCATTAACCAGCTCTAGAAACCAAACCACCTCTATAGGAATTGGCCCACCTCTCCCAGGCTCCTACCCTCATTTCCAACTCAGGACAGATAGAGAAAGTTAAATATGCTTCCCAAACCAATTATGAAAGATATTTAGCTTCTATTTAGCTCACTCCAGCTTCCCCATAACAAACAACTTCTAATCAGAAATACCTGAAGTCTTCCCTCCTTTTCAGTAAAACTTTCCCACTCCCCTGATTACCTTTGAGGACCTGCAGATCTTCAGTGATGGTAGCTGTTTCCTCGCTTTAGCAAGCTCCAAATAGACAGCCTTGGTTTGTTTTCATTTGGGTTATCATTATTACCACAAAAATAATGGTAAATAGGTAAATGTGAATAAGAATAATTTCATAAAACTACATTAATATGCCTAATTATCAGGGTCAAGGCAAATAAGAGAAGATCTGAATAAACAGAGCTACATGCCCTATTCAGAGATCAGAAGTCTAAACTTAGCAAAAATGTCAATAGACTTTAAATTAATTTATAGATTTAATGCAATTCCTATGAAAATCCCAGCAATATTTTTGATAGGCATAGAAAAGCTTCCTTCTAAGATTCCTAGGGAAAGGCCCTGGGATAGCTTAAACAATCTTGAAAAGAAGAATAAAGTGGAAGGAATCACTTTACCTGATATTAAGTCTTACTGCAAAGCTACAGAAATCAAAGATATAGTTAAGTCTCTAACTAGTAAAATAACCTGACAGAATTAAAATTTTTAATGCAAAACCACAAATAGGTTGGGGAAGGAGAGAGGAGAGAACCTCCCCACTTTCAGTCCAGTTTTCATGGTGGGGAGCTAGCAGACACTGCCTCGCATTACAAACCAAGAAACGTGACTGGAATTCGTGGAGCTCACCCTCAACAATACAGATAAATATGGGGAAATGACAAACACTGATGTTCCGAAGAATGCAACAAGGAAGGAGAACAAGGATGAAGAGTTTTACTTTTTGTTTAATCAAGCTAGACTGTTGAAAAAGTGGCTTATTTCTAAATACAAGAGTATTTTATACTTTTAACAAAATGTCAATGTACATATTCACACATATGATTTCTCCATTTTTTTTTTGTTAATCTTGTAATAAAGAAAATACCCTCAACATGGCCAGCAGTAGCCTGCGAGACTCAGCCTCCCCTCCTGGGTTTCCTTTGGCCACACTTTTCCCATGGCCCCCATTCTAACACAGGGCCTCTTAGTTCCTGCATGTTCCCCAGGCTCCGTGCTTTCATTATTTCTTCTACTTACAATGCTTCCCAGCCCTTTCCTCCTTTCAGGTAGCAAATACCTACCCAACTTTCTGAACTCAGTTGAGCATCACTTCATCAGAACAGGATCTTGACTCTCCAGAAAAGGATTGTTTTCCTGTTAAATACTTTTGTAGCGTCGCTCAGCCTCTACAGTTGCTACAATTTGTGGTTCACATTTTTGAGGCAATCAATACCCTTCTCCCCTCTAAATTACAAGCTCCATGAGATCAGGGGTCTGTTTTGCTATCATTTCCCCAGCATCCTGAACATCATCTTGTATATACTGGACAATTAATAAATATCTGTGGAATAAATAATGAACTAGTATATACATCGTTTTTTACAACCCCTCACTTCTCCCTGTATAGAATGTCTAAGTTCCAGTCACCACGCTTGAAAGTAAGAGTAAGGGGGAAATTAAATCAACTCCTTTCCCCCTGCCTTATTTACTTAGTCATATCCTCTTCAGTGTATTTTTTAAATCATTATAATGCAGCAAAGTCTATCCAAGCAATATACTCAGAATTATTACACCTTCATACTTTATAAGTCAAGTCCCAAGAAATAGGACTAATACCTGTATCACAGACTAATCACATTATTTGAGGTTTTGGCAGGTGTCCTTGTTATGTTTGGAAGACTTAGTTGACCAGCAATATATCCAGATCTGCAGATGAGTCATGCCGTAACAGGGATCTACTGTTATTATTAAATTTTGGCAGGAGAGTGACAGAGGTCTCAATGGCTTATCTTGGCTCAGATCCAATGCCCACTTTTGCAGTAATAAATAACACCACCCTGAGAACTAACAGCAGTAAGGACAGAGGCAAGATCTTATGTAAAAGAAGTCTTAGGATTACTTCTATCTCAACTTGTTTTAAGGTGCTTAAAAACAAAGAAAAACAAGACAAAACAAAACTTACGGTCACCCTAGAATCATGGCATTAAAAGGTCAATAATCATGTTTCTGAAATAAAACTGCTGTTGTTGGATATTAAATCAGTTCTATAGGTCTGATCTACAGGTCAATCTAGTTCCTTTTAAAATGTTCTTATAACCAAAAAAAAAAAAATGAAAGGGAGTTGTGTTATGTGATTTCGAACAATAAGAGCATTAATTCCATTCCTCTGCAGCAGGTCTTGTGGGAGAAGCACGAGGTCATACCAGATAAGAGAGAGCATGGGTTCTGGCGTCAGACTAACTGTATTCACCTCTTGTCTGTAATAGCTATGGGCTGTTAACTTGGGCAGCCCATATGCAAAACAGTGATTTTATCAGGACTGAATTAAAGGATTGGGAGAGGATTAAATAAAATCTGCTAAATTGCTTAATAGAGTATCTAGCACATAGTAAGCACTTAATAAAGGGAAGTTCTTTTCATTATTTCTATATGTGCTGGGCACTCTATTTATAACTTTACATGCATTATCTTGCATACTTACAACATCTCTGCAAGACAATCATCAACATTCCCATTTACCAGTCAGTAAATGGGAATTCAATAAAGAAGCTGAGGTCACTGAGCTAGTAATACCGGTCATTATTTAAATCCAGACCTATAGAACTTCAAAGTCTGCTATCATTACAGATCTCTAAAGCTGTATAATGTAATGGGCACTTAGACTACATCATGTTATTCTTTATTATATTCTTAACCAAACACACACAATTTCCGCCATCTGAATAATGGCTGTTATTTTCTGATTCAGAAATAATTGGAAGTTGATAACTGGTTGTTCTGCTAAGATCCAGTTTTAAAAAACCAGTAAACTTAGAGTTAGAACAACTACCATTGTATAAATTCTAGGTCTCAACATCATCCACTGTAAAATAATAAATTATACCTGTCTCAGGGAGTTGTTAAGAGATTTAAATAAGATTCATAAATATAGTCAGTACAATTCTTGGCTCAAGGTAGGCACTCAATAAGTGTTTACTTAAGAAAAAGAAATATATATATCTATATGTACATTTCTGAGGACATGTGATAAATGATGATTGACAGGTAGATCATGATAAATAGATGATTGATTGATGGCAGATGATTTGTTGATAGGTGATTTGTTGATAGATTGATTGGTGGTTGACTGATGATAGATGACTGATAGATAGGTGACAGGTTAATGATAGATTGATGATAGATTGATTGGTGATAGTTAGATGTTAGATGATTGATAGATAGGTAGCACATGAAATCTTTGCAACCTGAAGAATTACTTCCTCCTAAAACAATGTACAGCCCACCTTTACCCATTTGCACTATTTCATTCTCTGTCATCAAGGTTCTTCTACCCTTTCCAGAGCTATACAAATCTATAATGTCTCTGGCTGGGAGAAATTACGAGCAGTGTCCTCTACATTATGCCCACATTGCCATGTGGGTGACTGTATTCCCTTTCAGAATGTTTGGTATTGACCAAATGAAGGGGGAAATGCTCCATAGCTTTTAAGTGACACAAAGCACAGAGCTGAAGGGAACAGAAGCATCCATGGTGATAGACTGAGTGTGGCAGAGGAAGGGTCTGCTCTCCCGGGTGCTAATCTGTCACCAAGCACACATGAGATTTCAATAAGCCATTTTATTTCTTAGTAGAGATGGGGTTTCACCATGTTGGCCAGGATGGTCTCTACCTCTTGACATCATGATCCACCCACCTAGGCCTCCCAAAGTGCTGGGATTACAGGCCTGAGCTACCATACCTGGCCTAGTTCTTAATTTCTTAATCTGTATGTAATAAGATTTTCAGTTCAAGGACCTAGGTTGTGTTCATCCTGGCATTCAACAATCAGGAGATGTCTGCAGGGCAGGGGAGAGATCACCTATCAGGTGTCTATTTGCATAAAAGACCAGGAGGCCTTCAAGGAAAATACAGTCATGTATCACATAAACAATGTTTTGGAGGTTTGAGTCAACAATGGAACATGCATACAATGGTGATACCATAAGATTATGATTCTGTATTTTTACCGTACTGTACTTTTTCTATGTTTAGACACACAAATACCATTATTTTACAATTGCTTACAGTTTTTAGTACAATAGCATGCTGTACAGGTGTGTCACCTAGGAGAAATAGGCCATATCATATAGCTTAGGAGTGTGGTAGGCTTGACATCTTGGTTTGTGTAAATACACCCTGATGTTCACACAACAAAGTTGCACAACAAATTTCTCAGAATATATCCCCATCGCTAAGTGAATATGATGGTAATCCAAGGGCACAGATCTGAAGACAAGTGCTTCAGTGTCAAAGAAGAAAGGTTATTTTGCATTGAGCACAGTATCTGTCATTCGTATTAATATTTTCTTCTTGGGCCCCGTGGCCTCATTTCCAGACCCTAGGGTGGGGGATTAAAACAAAGTTATACAGCATAGGGCTGGGTAAAGGTAGTGAGGCCTTATGGCTGTTGTGCTCAGCAATCCATGTGGAAGAGAAGAAGACATATCTGGCAGTGAGATGTTCTCTACCTGCAGAGGATTGGAGCCCATGGGAGCATGGACACTAGAGTCTAAGCAAAATGGGTCTGCATGTACACAGGAAAAGAAGCCAGAAGGAACACCACCCTTCAAGAACATCATACAAGCTTTGCAATGGCTTTGGCAACTTGCACAGCATGTTTGGCAGCAATGGTGACTACCAGAGGCCTGGCTTGGGGCCAGGAAAGGAGGAAAAAGACAATAACAGTGCCACCAAGATGGATAGGCCGTGAGAGACCCCAAACCCCCACCCAGGACTCTGGGAAGGATGGGGAGAGCCTGAGAAGGAGGCCTTCTGCAAAGCTATAGGGACAAAGACAGACAGCTACTCTTCTGTGTTTTTAATTGAACCTTCTTTTAATCTTCAGGCTGACACAGCTTAAGAAAACATAAGCTGCGTGTAAGACAAAGAATTTGTGATCAATCACCTTTAATTGTTCTTTCCAAAGAAAACATCTATTGTTTCTCCATCTTAGTGCTCTGGCAATTGCGCTGAGGCCTCAAGAGCATGGTTCATCAACCTGAAATGACTGTGGGTGTATCTACTGAAATTTCTTCAAAATATATACATTTAAGTGCTCTCATAAGAAAATGATGATGGTGATGAAGAGCATACCACTTCCTATCATTTCTAGATTTTTTTTTTCAAATTCACTTTGGAATCCATTGACACACTCCAAGCAGAAATATCCAACTTTTCTCTTCCAAGTGCAAAGCAACAACAACAAAATCTTATTCTCAAAAGAGAATGATACAATATAAAAAACCAGCTTCCAAATTTTCCAAACTGCATCTGTACAACCAGCTGAGTTGTAAATGTGATTTACTTATGACTTCCCACAGCTGCTCAATCTCCACTTTGGTTAAGCTTCAGAACCATAGGTGTTCTGACTGTTCTCCATCCAGCAGACATCCTCAGAAGAGCCAGGGAAGGGCTGCCTCTGTGTCCCAGCACCTTTCATCAACAGGCACACCCATTCTGTCTTCACACTGACGGTTAATCCTGCTGTCATCGCTGGGGCATTTCATGCTGAGCACTCTTGACTTTCAACATCATTGTGTCAAATCACTGCCTTCCCTGGGGCTCATGGGTGATTTTCCTCCAGCATAAAGTCTCTATTCTGATGGAGAAATACAACTTTGATTCATGCCATAGAAATGATGCAGACAAATTGGCTCGGCATTCTCCCTCTACAGAAGTGACCTGGTAGTAGCCTACGTGACTAAGGATATGGTGGCCTGGAATGCCTTTTTTCCTCTTACCGTAACTTGATCAATTTTCCTTGTCACCTAGAGAAATAAGAGACATTTTTGTGGTATGTGGTGGAGTGAGGATTGTTGCCTTGTGCCTGACAGTGCTATCCCTAGAGTCCCCACAGGAGTGTCTCAAGTGGGGGCTCAACCTCACTGTTCCTAGCAGGACTTGGGTTCATTTGATGGCTTTGGGGTAGATATCAGGGACTAAAGGATTTGCAACCCAATTTTGAGAACACCATTGTACCCATATAGTTGCGGTATAAAATTCAAAGTATCTACTCACTAGGCCAACAAAATCTTACTCAATTGTAGCTTCTAGCTAAGGGAAATCCACTCTTGACTTGATCATAGAAAGAAAACCATACACTGGGAGTCAGGAAGATCAAGGTGTACACATTCATCCTTTCCACCATAAGTTCTTCCTTATGATATAGCCACTTGGAGTTGTGTGGGTTAAAAGTCCTACTTTGCATTTTGGTCTAAAATTATTGAAGCCACAATATCTTGTACCTTCTGTTTTCTGCACAGGGTGCAGAAGCATAATAATGAAAATGAAAATGAAACACACAAGGTAGATGGCCCACAAGGAATAACCCCTTAGATATTAAACTGTACTACTTTATGGGGTGGGAAAGGACTAAGCAGGTCAAGATACAGAATTGCACTTGAGTTTTTAAATAGAGTACTATTCTTTCTCTTTAAAGGCCTTCAAGGATAATTTGCAGAAGCTGATCAATTACATTTTCAAATAAAAGACCGCCTCTGCAGGGTACCTTTTGGGGGCTACCTGCTATGGCGCTCTGCTAGAAGTTTGCACATTACAGTTGTAATCCTCTATGATGCTAGGAAGATTCACATCCTTGCACAAGCCTCTTCTTGCCCTCTCAGGTAAAAGTAAAAAATGGGAGGGAGTGTTACACTAGATCGCCAAGGCCCTCCCTCACTCTAATGTTCTATGACTTCATTCCATCTCAGTTTTCTCTTAAGACTCAGATTCCCTTTCCACTTTCCTGGAGTACAATTACCGACTCTAGCTCATCACTCACTCATCATTGAGGTACTGCAATCAATCCCAAAGATTCAAGAGAGCTGGGAGGTTCAGGATGATTTGCATGCCATTAACTTCCATTCATTATCACTTGCAAATGATTTCACAGTATCTTCCACCTTCTCTTTAAAAGTACAATGATGAATTCCACCCACTCAGTAGAGTTTGGGTCTATATAACGCTGCTGGGGAAGCAGGGTGGGGAAGAAGAAAGCCTGTCTAAAAAGTCACAGTGACAAAGGGACCCATCAACCCAGCTCTTAAAAGGATTTGTGCCTCCGCAAGCAGCCAATCACCTCTAAGTGCTGGCAAGTGTTATGTCAATAACTTCAGTGTTAGATTCGAATACTCCTCTCTTACTGGCTCACCTGGACTGCCCACTCACCTGACAAGTGAGCAATGAGGGCACATTCCTAGTGCCAGCAAAGGCTCATATCCAAGGACAGCAGTAGGTTTGAAGGGGACAAATAAGTGCAATATTTCTTTCCCGTTATCATTCTGGCCTTAAGATAGGACTTTCATTTTTAAATGCAAGGCCCAAAAGCACTTTTAGAAAAGATCTTTCTACCTGTTGAGTGTGTGCACGTGTGTGTTTCTTTTTAAATAGCCATGGTATCATTTAAGAAAATGTCTCCTTTGATAAAGCACAACATACAAATATTTCTATCCCGGGAAAAATTTGGATTTTGTGGTGAGTCCAAATAGCCACAAAGTTCTTCAAGGCCAGGTTCTCCATCTTTTTTCAGGGATCTTTATCAAGGATTAGGTTTGCAAATGGTGTAACCAAGTTTGATAGGCAAGTGGCCAGTGTCTGTGGAGCAGAAAAAGCAACAGCACTTGTAGGACCTGGGAAGCACTCCCAAGCCTTGTATTCCCAGAGCTCTGACAGGTGTGCTTTTGGATATAGCTCAGCAATTGGTTCATCAAGATCTAAATGAGGGAGTCCATCCTACACATGTCATAATTTAGACTTTGCTTCTCTACATCACCCTGGGAAGCATCACAGTCTGCTGTTCTAAAGGATTTTAAATTTCATATTCAGATAGGTGTGTTGATGACTCAGATCTCCAGCCTAGAGAGAGGCAGGGGTGCCATGCAGGGCAAGGACTTGGAGTTCACACCAGCACCCTTAGGCCAGCGACCCCAATCTCTTTCTCCTTTGCTCATGTGCAGGCGACGGCTGTGTTCCCTTCCCACTGATGCAGGGCCCAGCAACTGCAACATCATTCTGGGAATCCCACAGTGCTGTCCTTTATGGTCTAGAAGATAAGCTTTGGGTGTTGATGTAGAACAGGCAGTGTTCCTCCTCCTAATCCATTCCAGTCTCTCTGTCTTGTGCACCCTGTCTTCTCTGCCCCCTTACAGGGCACTGCTCTTACTTCTGCTGAGAGCCAACGGATCTGAAAGGCCTTCATTTCTCCCTGGGCAGCCTCCTCCCTCCATTGGGGCTGCTAGAATAAAGTGTTGGGACTGGTTGGCTTATGAAGAACAAAAGAAAGAAGTTCATTTCTCACACTTCTGGGGGCTGAAAGTCAGAGATCAAAGCCCGGGCAGATTCAGAGTCTGGTGAGCTTCCTGGCTCACAGACTGTCTTCCTTGGTATGCTCACATACAGGAAGGGAGGAGAGGGCTCCTTAAGGTCTTTTAAAAGGGCACTAATCCCATTTATGAGGGCTCCACCCTCAGGACCTAACCAAATCCCAAAGGCCACACCTTCAAAGACCACTACCTGGGGAGTCAGGTTTCAACACAGGAATGTTAGGGGGACACAAGCATTCGGTCCACAGCAGCAGAGCACTGCCACTTCCACTGGGGACCCACCTGCCTGTTAGGCACCACGACACCTGTTGGCAAGCCCACCACCCATGCTGATGCCCCTGGGGCACTCAGGGACATTACTGTCATGCTCACTGCCAGCTGTGGCAATGCTCTCAGGAAGCTCTCTTCTTGTCTCATGCGACCTCTGCCTCAGAGATTCCAAGGCAGCACTACCTGCTCTCTAATGCCAACAGAGTTCTAGGAAAGCCACATTTCAGCTTCACTGAGGGATTCATGTGTGCTTCTCCGTAGCATGTTTGGGTGCATGGCCAAAAGACATACTGGAGTGGCTGGTACCCTGCTGTACTCAGCTTCAACACCCTTCTGTGGCTACTAAGAGCTGGTTGTAAGATTAGGCTTGGTAGGCCTGGTTCCTATTCTCCCTACTGTTCCTGGATATGTTCTCCCCCAGGAAGCACCTCAAGCCCTTCTTGTAAAAGAATGCAGACCAGCCTACCTTACAAGTTCACCAAACATGTCCACTGCCATGGGAACCTATGGAGGCTTATTCTGGAGCAAGGCAGGCACACCACATGGACACACCCACACATGAGTACACCTATGAGAGGAAAAGAGAAATTTTCAGACTATAAAACTTCTCCATCATATTTGGAAACATTGATTCCTCATTGATGCATTTATCTTTCCCCACATAATCCCATTCAGGATAAGGTAACAAATTTAACCACCCTTTTGGAAAAACCACATGATTCTTACAGAATAAGAATTAATGGTCATCTCCTTTTTTGGCAGACCAGAAGACAATGGCACCTATTTCATTAAGCACTTAGTATTCTATTCCTTGAAGTCACACCCAACACCTGGAGACAACTGGCATCAAGTCTGAAATCAAGTAACCCTGACCCTGGTATGACTTGGGAAAAGGGGGAGAGACAGCATGGAGAGAGCAGTGAGTGAAAGTGAGGGATTGCAAACACTGTATGTGAGTATCCTCTGAGTGGGGAAGAGAAAGCAGGGAGGCCAATTTTCAAACAAGTCATGTTTTACAGCTAATCATGGGTCTATTTCACCATTATGATGTGTTATTACCATTACTGTAGTGAAATGCATGGGATTTGAAGTTAAACAGGTCTAGATTCAAGTGCGATCTCTAAGTACTCCTTACTAGCAGTGTGATTTGACCAAGATAATTAACTTCCTTGTGTCTTCATTTCTTCATCTGTAAGTAGGGATAACTTCTACCTTGCAAAATAAGCTACTTTGGAGGCATGCATTAAAATAATGCGTGTGAAGTGCTTAGCATAGTAGCCAGACAATCATATTAATCATGAAGAATAGCAGCTCTTATCACTACCCATAATGCCACACACTGTTGGGCACTGAGTGTCCTTTCAGCAAACCAAATGGGATAGCAGATTCCAGCAACGAAGTGCATAGACTTGGAGGCAGACAGACTAAGAAGAAATCATTCTGAATGCCCTGGAAACTGGGCTCAGGCTTGGTTTCCCATTTTTAAAATTCCTCTACCTTGTAGGTTATCATGCAAACATAACAAAGAGTCCAGAAGGTTGCTCACTTGCCTCCAGTGTAATGCTAGCTGTTTCTGCCTACTTCCTTCTTGACTGCACAGACTGATGACATCATAACATTCCCTTTCTCGCCTATCTTATAAAATCATCATAATTTGTTGTATAAATGTTGTGCATATTTCTACAAATACAAATGTGTCACTTTGAATTATGAGTACATTAATAAGTTCAACAAATTTATATAATGTCCATCTGAAATTGTGGCAATTGCAAAACAAGGTCAGGTTGATGTTCTCAGGGTTGAGTCAAATCCACCCATTTTCCACTAGGTGGCAGACCTTGTTAAAAAGTTACGGAAAAGGAAAGAAAGAAAAAGAAAACAATGAGTCTTCTGAAGCTGACCAATAGATGTCTCTTTGCAACCACATATCCCTGAGCTGTCGCTTAAAATACACACAAATTCAACACTCCCTAGTCTTTCTTTTTCATCTTACAGATAATATCATCAACACTTTCCACAAGGTACACACAGAACACTGAAGAGATGAATATCTCTTACTTTTCATGATACACTTAACCATATTCTATCCACCCAAAGGGAAATGAGATCATACAAACATAACTAGGAAAAAGATTCTGAACACAAGTGACTTGGCAGAAAGCAGATTTCATTAAAATGCTGTTCCCAAGTTAAGGGTTTTCTGTTTGGAGTGATCTTAAATATTTACTGATCATATGTGATGGTACTTATTGAGCTATTGGCATTAGCACTAACTCCAGACAGACGCAGATGCCTAGTGGCTATTGGCCTGCTGAACATGACACTGGGAACACGCAGGAAATAATGGAAACTCCTAAACAGCAGAGGGGCATCCTGACACCATTTTTGGCTATTATTTTCCCAACATTCAGACATGTGAGTGCTCACACAAAGGTGTGTTCATGCTCATATTTGGCCCTGTTGACATCACCAAGCACATATACTTACATATGTGGAGTGCATAGGCGAGTGCCATCCATTCCCTTTGAGAAAAGAGGTTCTCCTTATTGTGGAGCTCAGAATATATAAGCAGAATCCCATGCCCGCTCTGACAATTTTCCAAAAGGAAATTTAGGAATATTTCTTCCTAAATCCTTTTACATACAGATATGTGTATGTTAAAAACCCACAAAATGGCATCACACCCTTGTCATTCAAACTTCAAAGTTATATTTAATAAATGTTTTGTTTCTATGTAAATAGATTTTTAAAATTACTAATGTATTATAATATTCTCCAGATAGCACAGCCAAACTCAGGATATTTCATCACTTCATATTTTTCAAGGGATATGAATATGCATATGAATTGAGGAGATATGAACCCCCTCCAGAGTGATCATACCACACACCAAACTTAGAAAGAGATGCCTTTCATTTTAGGAGATAGGACACAGCATAAAATGGGATTTTTCAGCCTATGCCACACCCTGGTTTCTTCTGGTGCTAGATTTACTACTCCATTTCCTAAACATGGTAGTCAATACTTGCACTGCTTTTTACACACCTAAATACCTAAATGTGTACAAATCTCCACGCAAAGTAAAGAAACCCAAGGTGCGTTCCCAAACCTCACGGATCTAATTTATTCCCCTACTTGGCAGGGCAAGAATGTGTCTTTCATGAAGAAAACTGGCTCCGGGAGAAACCCCACCCATCCAGGGAGCCTGTGGGGAAGGCTGGCCCAGATCTTTAACTTACAAAGTTTTCCACAAGTTATCTTGGTCAGCTTCTTCAGAAAACAGAGGAAATGAGAGCCTGTCAGGTACGTCACATCAAGTCACATCATGGCAATTAAGGAATTAGATTATACGGGTGTCTGGGGTGCCAGGCAACCCGCACAACCCATGCCATGGAGTCTCGCCAGTGTGGCTCAAGCCTAGGAAGGATTATTTTTTAAGCCTCACTATGGCCTCCAGAGTTCCTTTTTTCTCCCTACACTACATTAAACTCTCAAGAGCCTAAGAGCAGAGCTTGTGCCTTCCTTTTGTCTTACCCGTGCCCACTGGCTTCACCCTGGCTGGGCTGTGTCCACGTGGCTCTAAGAACAAGCACCATTTATTTAATAGTTATGAAATAAATTAGGCTGATAAACCCAATCAGCCTAATTATGGAGCACCAATTTCTCACCAACCTAGGACTGAATCCTTGGATTAGCAAACCCACTTGGGTTTGCTTGTTCCATTTTCCCCCCTCAGTCATTGATTTGACTTCTATTGGATTCCAGAATGAAAGCTTTAAAATCTGGTGCAGTTGCCTCCACAAAGATTTCTGTCCCTGGGCAAGAGAAAGTCTTTTTGTCAACGACCAAAGCCAACCCCTCCAGATGAGCCCTCTGGCTGGCAGAAGGAAAGGAAACCTCTGTCTTGTCTTAGCAGAGTCCCAGCAGCTGGCCTTTGGGTGTGGCCTTGACTTCCCGGCTTGCGTTTTTACCACATGGTGCTGGCGCCACATGCCCTCCGCTGTGTCTGAGCAGAGCACCTGTTTCGTCTGACTCACGCCATCAGCGCGCAGACTCGCCCTGCTCTGACAGCGGCCCAGACCTCACACGGGCATACGTGTTACTCGCTAGCACGCGGATCTGTGTAATGACATGCCCCATGCACAGACCCGAGCCCCATCCTCTCCTCACAGTAGGTGTGGCCGCACGTCCCGACGCCGATCTGTGCAGTGCACCCTCGGATACCTGCTGATGGGGCTGGGCTGGATTATGCCTCTGTGATCCAAATGTAAGCTTTTTTCATGCATAGTGAATTATTATTAAACGTTGTAAATGGATTTTTGAATACACATTTTAGTAGATGATCTTGTGTTATAACTACCAGCAAATAAATACCAAAACATTGTCTAACACTCTTCTTTGTTGTGAACAGACTGTGTAGAGTGACACAAGGAAATAATAGCCATGGCGATATGTGTTTTCTCAACTGTGCTATATCTGTAACAAAAAATGTGTGTTTTGTGGGAAATGGAGTGAAAAGCAAGGAGGACTCCTGCTCTCATAAACCCAGGTGCCTACATCCGAACAAACCCTCACATAGAGTAGCAAGCTTAGAAAACTGCCTCTGGCTTTTACTCCAGGTTCCAGTTTGTGTGTGGAGAAATCGAATATGTATTCATATTTTCCTCTCTCCTGCAAGTACAGTTCCATTAGCATAAGGATTCCTTTGAATTATTTTCTCTGTTTGACATTTAAATTAGTGACTGTTGGAAGAAATAAGAATAATCATTGAAATTAGCTTAGGAAATCTGTGAGTGCCCCACCTCACCCTCCAAACACACATACACTCTTGTTTTCTCATTCCAAGATTAAGAAGTTATGCAACCTGACAATGCACTTTTCTCTGACAAGTCTTGACATCACCACTGTTATTTTCTTTTTCACTTTTTTCCTCCAGCACCTGTTAGAAACAAGAGTAGGGTGATCTTCATGTGAATTTGTTCTTTCCTTATTCTTTTAGCAAAAGGTAGGGATAAAAGTCTGCAATGGACAGAGATGCTTTAAAATATGCTTGAAATTTTATATTTAAAATAAACCACCTGAAAGTATTTTTAGATTGAAGACCATACACAAAATAAAGGTGTTTTTGCAGTTACTAGACTGGGTTCTTAAAACTTTAATCAATCTATACTCATAATAATATCCTTCAATTTCTTTTTTAGCATTATACAGGAACCTGGCAGATACTGAGATGGATTTTAATGGCTTTATACTGATGAAAATAGCACCACATAAAAGCAGGGGAATATTAGAAATAAAAATAATTGTCTCTAAAGACCCATACACCCTTTTTCCCATAAAAAAAAAAGATGCACTGTAATACATGAAAAGATAAGATCTCTTGTCAAAAGTGTGAGAGAATGTCCGGTGGTTCCAAATGACAGTTTACCTCTTGCCCCCCTTCTCTGCCAGAGTTCCTTTTTATCTTTGCAGTCCTCCAGTTCTTCCGATCAGCCTGCCTTTAGAGGGCTACAAAGCATTTCTTTCAAGCCACCATAGCTAACACGGTGACATGAGTACTTAATTTGCACGCGGCCGCGCTGCCCCTGGCTTCGCGGAAGCCCTGAGTAGCGCAGCGCCCTCGCCGCACGCAAGGCTGCAGTCCCGCTCCAGGCCAGAGTCCCAGGAGAGCGTCCTCCGCGCTCACAGGCGCCTTTGTCTTCCCGCTTCCCCCTTCCTTTTTCAAAAGCCAAGAGGTAATTATTTGGTCTTTGTGCAAGGCAAACCTCTCCAGATGCCACTTCCAAATATAGGCTCTCATTAACACCAGAGGCTGGCCTGGTGTGGTGCAGGGCGGCCCTTCCTTCCCCTGGCGGACACTGTGTCCCCGCGCGCTGGCGCTGCACCACATCTGGAAGCCAGGCGGGCAGGGCAGAGACCCCGGCTCCTGCGCCCCTCCTAGCTCCCAGAGAGCGTGGATCGCGGGCGGGGCTCACCGAGCGAGGTTACCTCTCTTGAAAATACTTAAACACTTTTTTTCCTCTCCACTGAAATCTCAAAAAACAGTCCATTTTGAACCAGAATAATTTAGTCTGACAACAGATTCTTCCTCTGTTCACAGCTGTCCCAGAGGGAGGAGCTGAAATCTGAACCTCTCAGCTGTGATTGGATCTTTCTTGCAAAAGAGAGGAAAAAAAAAACCCTCCCAGCCAAAACGGGCTCAGTTCGTAAAGGAGCCCGGCGACTTCAGAGGCGCCGGCCCGTCCGTCTGCCGCACCTGAGCACGGCCCCTGCCCGAGCCTGGCCTGCCGCGATGCTGTAGGGACCGCCGTGTCCTCCCGCCGGACCGTTATCCGCGCCGGGCGCCCGCCAGACCCGCTGGCAAGATGCCGCGCTCCTTCCTGGTCAAGAAGCATTTCAACGCCTCCAAAAAGCCAAACTACAGCGAACTGGACACACATACAGGTAAAAAGAGAAAAATATATCTAGAACTACGTATCTAGAGCTTTGCAAATATAAATCTACGTATTACTCTTCAAATACCATTACAAAAGAGCCAAAGATTCAACTGTTTTCCTTTTAAACAGTGTCCTGAAAGGGAGCTTACATTCTTTTGATCATTTAGGGTTCGTTTTAATTCAAAACTTTTAAAATTCTTGACTAACAAGGAACATTTCATTCAAATCTCGCAGCTTCGTTTGCTAAAGCCTGTGTATACATGCATAATGAGTATGTGAAAGATGAGCAACATAAGGATTGAATTACTGCGTTTTTCGTGCACTAAGTCTCCTTTCCTTTAGAAGGCGGCTTGATGCAGGCACATCTTTGTACTCACGGTCGTAATACACCTAAATAGCCCATACGTAACATGGAAAACAACTTTTCTGTATGTTTAAAAATAATGTTGAGGCTCTCCTTCCTCAGTGGCGACGGCGAAGGCACTGGCTTGGCTGCACTGTCTGACTTCAGAGCACCTATAGCTCCGTGCAGCTGTCAGCCTATGTGTGCATTAAGTACAGTAACTCCGTAGGTGCCAGGGTGGAAATGAAACATTTTACCAGTGTGTATGCCCTCCTAAATGGGTCTATCTTCTTCCTAAGAAAATCACGTGTGTGTTGCTAAATATCTTTCCAGTGTGTGTATGCTTGCGTGTGGATTTATTTTTAATTATTTTTGCCTTAATCTTCTCTCCCTCCCTTTTCTTTCCCAGTGATTATTTCCCCGTATCTCTATGAGAGTTACTCCATGCCTGTCATACCACAACCAGAGATCCTCAGCTCAGGAGCATACAGCCCCATCACTGTGTGGACTACCGCAGCTCCATTCCACGCCCAGCTACCCAATGGCCTCTCTCCTCTTTCCGGATACTCCTCATCTTTGGGGCGAGTGAGTCCCCCTCCTCCATCTGACACCTCCTCCAAGGACCACAGTGGCTCAGAAAGCCCCATTAGTGATGAAGAGGAAAGACTACAGTCCAAGCTTTCAGACCCCCATGCCATTGAAGCTGAAAAGTTTCAGTGCAATTTATGCAATAAGACCTATTCAACTTTTTCTGGGCTGGCCAAACATAAGCAGCTGCACTGCGATGCCCAGTCTAGAAAATCTTTCAGCTGTAAATACTGTGACAAGGAATATGTGAGCCTGGGCGCCCTGAAGATGCATATTCGGACCCACACATTACCTTGTGTTTGCAAGATCTGCGGCAAGGCGTTTTCCAGACCCTGGTTGCTTCAAGGACACATTAGAACTCACACGGGTAAGAGAAAAACCGTAGGCAGGAATGTTACTCTGAGATACAATGAAGCCCTGGGCTGGCTGTTGGATTTGCATGAAGTTGTGACATAGTGCTTTTAATGATGGACAGTCATTGATAGCTACTTCCTGACTACTCAAAAAGTTGTTAGGGCACAAAGTGCTCCATTTCTTGCTAACAACCTCTGCTCCAGGGACTGCAAACAGCATGTAGACTTTGGAAAGTAGATTCAGAAGGTTTGGTCTCAAAGATCAGTTAGAAAATCAGGAAAGATGTGCTTGAATGTGTGTTCTGTGAAACTGCCCCCAGTAATCAGCAAATACAAATGTTGCTATCTTAATTGATTTGGTTAATAGATGAAGGCTTTTCCTACAGTTTTCTGTTAGTTACATTCTTGCTCTGATATTTGTCACCCGTGGGTGACTTGGATAGTTGAAACTAAATTTACTTTGTCTCTCTTGCTTTGTTTGGGGATTTTTTGCTGCTTAATTTCTTATTCGTATCACAGAATTATTCTGCAGGGTATCATGGCACTTAGACCGCCTTAATCATAGTACAGAAAGAGGGAAAAGGGGAAATATTGGGAAATGTTGGGAGGTGCTCAACATTAGCTGCACCTGCTAAAGCAGAAAGCTTTAAGAAGTGAAAGTCCAAGAACTACGTAAATTATTTCTGTATGATTGGCAGCAGTAATAATATTCTGTGTATGATTTTTAAATGCAATATTCAAATTTATCTTAAAAAGTCAGGTATTTTTAAAAGTGTCTATTATGAGGGATTTTAATCAGGTTTTGCTGCTTCTCATTATTTAAGCAAAATGTGATTGACTTTTGTTAACATTATTTAACTTTATGTTTCCTCTAAAAACACTGACTGTCTTTCTTTTTTTCTCCCACTCCACCCCCAGGGGAGAAGCCTTTTTCTTGCCCTCACTGCAACAGAGCATTTGCAGACAGGTCAAATCTGAGGGCTCATCTGCAGACCCATTCTGATGTAAAGAAATACCAGTGCAAAAACTGCTCCAAAACCTTCTCCAGAATGTCTCTCCTGCACAAACATGAGGAATCTGGCTGCTGTGTAGCACACTGAGTGACGCAATCAATGTTTACTCGAACAGAATGCATTTCTTCACTCCGAAGCCAAATGACAAATAAAGTCCAAAGGCATTTTCTCCTGTGCTGACCGACCAAATAATATGTATAGACACACACACATATGCACACACACACACACACACACACACACACACACAGAGAGAGCTGCAAGAGCATGGAATTCATGTGTTTAAAGATAATCCTTTCCATGTGAAGTTTAAAATTACTATATATTTGCTGATGGCTAGATTGAGAGAATAAAAGACAGTAACCTTTCTCTTCAAGGATAAAATGAAAAGCACATTGCATCTTTTCTTCCTAAAAAAATGCAAAGATTTACATTGCTGCCAAATCATTTCAACTGAAAAGAACAGTATTGCTTTGTAATAGAGTCTGTAATAGGATTTCCCATAGGAAGAGATCTGCCAGACGCGAACTCAGGTGCCTTAAAAAGTATTCCAAGTTTACTCCATTACATGTCGGTTGTCTGGTTGCCATTGTTGAACTAAAGCCTTTTTTTGATTACCTGTAGTGCTTTAAAGTATATTTTTAAAAGGGAGGAAAAAAATAACAAGAACAAAACACAGGAGAATGTATTAAAAGTATTTTTGTTTTGTTTTGTTTTTGCCAATTAACAGTATGTGCCTTGGGGGAGGAGGGAAAGATTAGCTTTGAACATTCCTGGCGCATCCTCCATTGTCTTACTATTTTAAAACATTTTAATAATTTTTGAAAATTAATTAAAGATGGGAATAAGTGCAAAAGAGGATTATTACAAATTCATTAATGTACTTAAACTATTTCAAATGCATACCACAAATGCAATAATACAATACCCCTTCCAAGTGCCTTTTTAAATTGTATAGTTGATGAGTCAATGTAAATTTGTGTTTATTTTTATATGATTGAATGAGTTCTGTATGAAACTGAGATGTTGTCTATAGCTATGTCTATAAACAACCTGAAGACTTGTGAAATCAATGTTTCTTTTTTAAAAAACAATTTTCAAGGTTTTTTTTACAATAAACAGTTTTGATTTAAAATCTCATTTGTATACTATTTTCAGAGACTTTACTTGCTTCATGATTAGTACCAAACCACTGTACAAAGAATTGTTTGTTAACAAGAAAAAAATGAATAATGCTTATTATGCATCTGAAGTGTTATTTTATGTGTTAGATTATAATAAAGTAAGCTGCTAGTATTATTTTTACTCAAGATAGTAGTGTCACATTCAGAAGAGACATGATAGTGGTTTGTTAGCATACCACTTTAACAAAAATCACACTTTCTGGGTGCAAAACTAGTTGTATTACTAATAGTTAAAAATACTTTTCAAAATTTTTCATGTTGACTTTATTAAGTTTGTTTTATGAAAACAAAAAATACAATCACTTTTATTATTACCTATGCACTGTAACAGTTTAAGATTTTTAAAAGAAATATTATGTAAAGAGATATATGAGGGAAAAGAATACAAACTGCATGAAAAGACCAGGAGAAATGATTTACTATAAATTACACAGTTGGAAAGTTAAACCATGCAAAGAAAACCCCGCATCCAGTAATATATAAAATAAGTGATGTGTTTGATAGGAACAGGTCAGTGAGCAGTGGAAATTACCTTTTAAGGTATTTGAACACGTTGGACAAGCCCACACCCAAACCTAATGTGTACTGGAGAAAGTATAACATGACCATGCATTCATACACATATGCATGTGTAGATGCTAAATAAATGCATGTGTAGTAACTCACATGCAAAAATCCTAACCATCATAGGAACTGTGAAAGTTAACCAAATATATATCTGAATTCAAACTCCTAAACCTACTAAAAGAAGAAGAGTTCCTGCTTCTGTTCATCACATCTCTCTGGTGATTTGATCAGAACTTGGAGAATCATCTTTTTCCTTTTAATATCTTTGTAATATTATACCAATAAATGCCAGAACCTGTATCTCAAAGATGTTGGTAGCAGGCCCCTAGCAAATGACCAACAATAAATACCAATACTATTCCCTTAATGTTCGCATTCCTTCCACTGTATGTTACATTTACATTTTCAGCCACCATATAAAAGGGGGTGCATTTGACTAAAAAAAGGCTTCCCAAGTATTCTGCTTTAATTTTTTGACATTGCAATACATATTTTTTAGAGGCAAAATTATTTGAAATAGCAGTTTATGGATATGAAAAAATGGCTGATAGCTTGACTGGAGCATTCTAAACTTATAAAAGTACCAATTTAGCTAAATGTATATGGTATAAAAATGATTGCCAATGATTGTCTAGAAGTTTCCAAGCCAGCTAGCATGTAGAAACATCTGGCAAGGGGAAGTGTGAGTGAGTCAAGCCTTCTTGGATGTTCTGGTTGGCTATCCCAGGAATCATATCTACTCCTGTTTCCCTTCCTCATTTGTAGGTCTACAGGCAAGTAGTGTCTTGGTGTCCAAAATCTAATCGGCTTTCTAAGAGGAAAAGTCTATTCATTATTTAATTTCTTAGTGAAGAATTAGTAGTAATATTTTTGTAATTTATTTGACTTCATTCTCATCATTCTAATTTCATGTTTAAAATGTTTTACTTTCATTAAGGTATCATGGGTCTGAATTAAGGTAAGCAGACATTAAGACATTCTTTTTTTTTTTTTTTTTGAGATGGAGTCTCGCTCTGTCACTTAGGCTGGAGTATGGTGGTGCGATCTCGGCTCGCTGCAACCTCTGCCTCCTGGGTTCAAGCAGTTCTCCTACCTCAGCCTCCTGAGTAGCTGGGATTACAGGTGCGCACCACCACACCCAGCTAATTTTTTTTTTTAATCCACACTACGTTTATTTTTTAAAGTTTTATTATGAGATAATTAGAGATTCACTCAAAGTTGGAATGATAGTAAGGAGAGGTCCAGTCCTGTGTACATTTCTGGCAATGCTTACATTTTAACAGAACTACAGTACAATATTAGAATCAGTAAACTGATATTGGTACAATGTGCATGTATAGTTCTGTGTCATTTTATCACATTTAGATTCCCATACCTAATACCACAATCAAGATACAGAACCATTCCATTATCACAAAGAACTGTTTCGTATTACTCATTTATAGTCACCACTCTCCCAACTCCAATATCCCTAACCCTTAGCAACCATTAATTTCTTCTCAGTCTCTATAATTGTGTCATTTCAAGAATGTTACATAAATAGAATCATATAATATATAACCTTTTGATACTGGCTTTATTTCCTATTCAGCATAATGCCCTTTGAAAACCGTCCAAGTTGTTGCGTATCAATAGTTCCTACTTTTTATTGCTGAGTAGTATTACATGGTATGATTGTGACACTGTTTAATCATTCACTTATTGTAGGACATTGTGGTTGTTTCAAGTTTTTTGCTACTACAAATAAAGATGCTATGAGCAGTTATGCTCAGGTTTTTGTGTGGAAGTAAGTCGTCATCTCTCTGGGATAAGTGGTCAGGCATAAAACTGCTGAGTCATATGGTTTAAGTGTATGTTTAGTTTTAAAAGAAACTGCCAAATTATCTTCCAGAGTAGTGATATCACTTTACAATCCCAACATCAATGTATGAGCGATCTCGTTTCTCCACATTCTCACCAAAATTTGGAGTTGTCACTATGTTTTACTGTTCAGCTGTTTTAATAGATGTGTAGTGAAAACATCTCATTGAGGTCTTAATTTGCACTTTCTTGATGGCTAGTTTAACATCTTTTCATGAATTTGTCATCTGTATATCCTCTGAAGTGAAATGTCTCGTCATGTCTTTTGTTCATTTTCGAATTAGATTGTTTGCTTTCTAATTGTTGAGCTGAGGAACTTGTTTTGTTTTGTTTTGTTTTTCCTTGACATTTCCTTGGTTTCTCTCTGTCATCCAGGTTGAACGGGCAGTGGCTATTACAGCTCACAGCAGCCTCCACTTCCCAAGCTTAAGCAATCCTCCTGTCCAGCCTCCCAAGTAGCCACACCAAGCTAATTTTTTTCAACATATTTTTTGTAGCAACAAGGTCTCACTATGTTGCCCAGGCTAGTCTCGAACTCCTGGGCTCAAGTTATCCTCCTGCCTTGGCCTCCCAAAGTGCTGGGATTACAGGGGTGAGCCACTGTGTCCAGCTAGGCATTTTGTATATGTGCTAGACATGAGTTCCTGGTCAGATGCGCGATACACAAATATTTTCCCCCAGTCCGTAGCTTAGCTTCTCGTTCTATTAAAAGGGTCTTTCCCAAAGCAAAAGTTTTTAATCTTTTATGAAGTCTATTTTATCTCTTTTTTAAAAATCATCCTTTTGTCTATTTTATCTTTTTTTAAATCATCCTTTTGGTATCATGTCAAATAACTCTTCTCTAAACTCTAGGTCCCACAGATTTTCTCCTGTTTATTTTTCTCTAAGTTTTACAGTTTTACATTTTATATTTAGATTAATTATCCATTTTGAGTTGATTTTTGTATAGATACAAGGTTTAGATCAAGGTTTTTTGTCTTATAGATATCCAGCTGCTCCAGCACCATTTTTTTTGTTTTTGTATTTTTTGTTTTTTTTGCCTTTTTCCACAGGTTCTAATCCAGCACCATTATTAGGACTATTCTTCTTCCATTGAATTACTTTGGCGATGCTACTTGTGCTGAATCCATAAATCTCAGATCAAAGTAGCCACTTTCAATAAGATCCAGGTGATACATAATCTGATCAAACAACTCTTGCCCTTTGGCTTTTTTTGGCAAGTCCACACTAACATCAGTACCACCCAGAAGGGACACCTGACACGTGATGATGGACCTGGAATCTCCAGGTGCAGGAATATGTGTGGCAGCGCATTGTGCTTCTCGGAGTCGTTCCTTCTCTGCATGTTTACCCATAGACCGACTCCCTAGTGTTCTACGGAAGAAACTCAGCATTTTTGTCACTGAGCTGGGGACGGCATGTCCCCGGTGATAGCGACCAGAGAGATGAAGAGCCGAGCAAGGCTGAGGAGGGGGCGGCTCCTCAGGAGACACCAAGAAATGGTGCCCACACCATGGCCACCTGTTCTAATCCCCGGAGGACCCTGACCTGCTGCCCATCCACCCCTTAAAGCTCCCTCTCAGCTCCCTAATTTTTGTATTTTTAGTAGAGACAGGGTTTCACCATGTTGGTCAGGCTGGTCTTGAACTGCTGACCTCGTGATCCACCTGCCTGGGCCTCCCAACGTGCTGAGATTATAGGCATGAGCCACTGCACCCGGCGTAAGATACATCTCAAGTAAATTTTTAGAGTTTTTAGAATTTTTGCCAAGATCTTGCACTTGGTAAAAGTCTGCTCTCCTATATACATACATAAGACCGGAATCAAATGTCAATTACTTTGAAATACTTTACCAAATTCACCTCCTCTGGGAGCTTTATACCATTTATATGATATCACTTACCTCATTATATCACAATCTTTTGTTAATGTCTTTTTCACTACACAAAACAACCTTAAAGCAGAAATTCCTATTACCCAGCCCACCATCTAGAACACAAATATCAACAAATGTTTGTTGAATGAATATACCAATAAAATGACAAAAATTGGTAAAAATTGCTCACATATCTAAAAGAAATTTATCATATTTCCCTTTATTGCATAGGATCGATAATTTCTGAGAGATCCTTGAAGCAAATTTACTGGTGTCTCCTAGTGATGACAGATCCCCAAAATAGATTGATGTCCAAGAAAGTGAAGAAGTGGGGTAAATAGAGTGCGTATAGACAAGGTTTAATAAACATTTTGAAAGCCTGTGCTTGGGAAACTACGGTTTTAACAACATGTACATATGCACATAAGCATTCTCAGTATCTTTAATTTGTTTCATATAATCTAGGGCTCTGTGTTATAGTGAGGAAAGCACAAGTTCTTAAATCCAACAAATGCATTCATTGCATCACTGCCTCATCACTTGTTGTCTTTATGTCCTTATGCAAGTTATGTATCCGTTTCCTATTGTGTAAAATAGAAATAGAATCTCAGTATTATAAATAAAGTACTCAACAGTACTTTGCCTCATATATCATAATAATGAGCTCTCAATGTTATGATTAAATGTCCATACCTGCTCTTGTACAAGGAAACTGATACATTTGATCTTCTTCAATGGTTACAATTTATCTCTGAAGTTGGTATTTCATGAATAAGGATATTAAACTCAGAAAGGTTGGATAATGGGCCCAAAGTAACAAAGGTGGCAAGTTGCAAAACTGAAATACAAACCCAGAGTCTTTGGGCTGCAAAGACTTTGCATTTTCCATGGCACCAGGGGAGTGAGGAGGAGCTGCTGTACCACACTCAGCAAGAGATTTATACCTTGTAGGCACATAGCAGAGGTCTGTTGAAGAAGACTGTGATCATGTGCTAAATATTCCAATGGTATATTTAAAACTACCGTCATTCAGGAGTTGTGCAAAGCACATAAAAAATCTTCTCAGCCATTTCCCAATTTCTTCTAGAAATCCTGTGGGCTCCACTCCCTGAGGCATCGGCCCACCCTGCCATGAAACCTCCCCATAGCCCCTCAAGCTCTCCTGGTGCCCTTGAGCCTTTTCTGTAGGGCTGTTCTCAGTGGGGCTGGGAAGCAGCTGGTCTCCATCCTCCGTACATTAACACTTCATCTGCTGGAGGCCACTGCTGCTCCCTCACACACCCACACTCCGCACCCGGCTTTTATCTTCTTAGACTGAAAAGTCTTCCAAGCTAAACAATCATTTCTTTCACTACTAAAATGTGGACACTCTGGTGTAATGAGGCAATTATAACTTTGAGAAGTATAAGGCTTTTCTGGCTAAGATCCACATCTAAGGAGTTGTCCCTAGTTTAGATAGAAGCGAAACACGTTGAGCAAAATTAATTTGAGAATGAGTACTTTGTCATCTAGGAAAGCAACAATTCTCAAATAAGATAATTTTCTATCATTCTTGTCTTCTCATCAGACACAGGGGAAGAACTAATGTATTCCATTAACCTGAGATGGATCCATATGAAGGAAAAAACCCTCTGATTTAATTTTCAGCAATAAATATGTACAACCTACCACTACAAGAGTAAATCTATGGCTAAAGTTAGGGTTAGCACACAGCCCTCCAGGAAGTAATAATTACTGTGTGGAAGGCATGCATGTAAAAATCAACAAGCATGGCAACTTTTCCGTTGTGGCACTTGGCCAGACCCCCGAACAATGAGAGATTAGCAGAGGAAATGGCAGCGTATCCCTGTACACAGACTCCTAAGAGGCTGGGAGGTATTTATAGCTATGAGTAGGAGAGCTGCTGTGAGTAAAAGATGGGTGCATGTATACTTTCTTTACCAGTTCATCTACTTAAGCTCCTCTGGTTACAAGCATCAGTTTAATCCGTTTAGCACTTTCTTTTGAAAATATGTAGAGATAGTTGTGAGGCCCTTTGAATGATCACTAAGTAATTTTTGTAGACAGTGGCCGGGGGAAGGGCCTGTCATTCACTCGTTTCACCAGTTAGGACAGCAGAGAAGGATGTGACGATATTCTCCACGAATCTGTTCTGGGGCTTGAATCAACTGTCTCCCAGGTAAGGAACAATACTTAATATGGTTCTTCTATATAGTTGGGAGGTAGCAATAGCTAATTCTAAGGAATGGAAAGGGAAGGCCTGGATTGAATAAAATAGTGATGTCTTCTCTGGCCAAAGGAAATGAATGCTAATTCTATTTCTTGTGAGTTCCAGCTTCTCTGCCCATACATCCTTCAGACCTATAGAGGTTTAAAGCTTTCCCGTATTGTGTGATAACTTTTTTTTTGTTTAATTTAGCAGAAAAGGCGATAATAGAAGGTATCGCCTTCACTCGCACACAGCGGGAGAGCAGGGTGTCTGGAAGGTGCGTGCGCTCCACGTTTGCCGCTAGGAATGGGGACGGGGGGCCTGAAAACAGGATCCCCCGGAAGCCAGCGTCCTCTGCTCCTGCGCGCTCTGCAGGGCCCCCACCCGGATCCCGGATTCACAGAATAGTGCGCTGGGGCTGCTGCGATGTACTGCTCCGGTTTCCACTAGAGGATTCTGGGCACCCTGGCTCGCCCTGCTCCACGAAGGCCAGAGAGGCTGGGCCGGGCTCTCAGCAGTGACGTTTCTAAATGGGGTTTCTTCCCACGCCTCAAGGGCTACCCTCCGTAGTGACGCGGGCCTTGGGCCCCTGCAGACCAGGAACCTCTGACTTGTGCCTTGGACCCCGACGTTCCTCCTGCCGGTCTGGCGGTTCCTGGAGGCCTCCTGGGCTTCTGCCTGGAACATCTAAGGCAATTCCGGCTGAGAGCGCGGCTTCTGCGGGTCCTGCGCTGGAACCATCATTTTTCTTAAATGTTTGGAATTTTGCCAAAGGGATGTTACCTGATGCATTTTTCTCCAGTTCTCTGATTACTTTTATTCATGTCATTTTATTTTATTCCTTTATTATATATTAATATTAATGCAAATTTGAAAATAAGTTTCGTTGGGGGACATCGTTGTCTCCAAGTTGGTGACAAGCATCTCTTCCCTCTCTTTTAAATGCTTTTATTTCATAACACCTAAACAAGTCCAAAATGCAATAAAATAATAGATAATTAGATAAATAAATAATAGATAATTACGCTTATTAGGAGGTCTGCCACCACCTCAGGTCGTGACTTCCAGGAGGTGGGCGGGCGGAGGCCTGCAGGACCATCGTGCCCTCGAGCTGCTGTTTCTTCCCTCCTCCCCCTGTGCTTGTCCAGTATGGGCTTCAGAGCTGCTCTGAACTCTGGTGGTGACTATAAATTATATGTCCTTGGGGATAAAGACATTCTTCTGAGTACCAGCCTAAAACACACAACTGATCCCTGATGAAGCCTTAGTGACCACTGGCCCCACTTCCCCATCGCTGTGGCAGGAATGAGGCTCACATCCCAGCTGTGCCTTAGCCTGAGGGGTCAGAAGTAGAGCCCTGGCCCCCCTCCAGCTTCAGAGATTGGATGGTTTGAAGCAGCCTGTTGCCTCCAGAGAGGAGGAGAAGGGAGGCCCCAGAGGCCATGGGTTGCTCACCCATGGCAGGAAGGAAATCAGAGGAGCAAGGATAGGGTTGCCTCCGAGGTGATCAAACTTCAGCGACCATGGGAATCAGCTAGAGGGTGTGTTAAGGCAGGAATTGTTGGGTCCCACCCCCAATTTCTGAGTGAGAGGGTTTGTAATGGACCTGAGAATCTGCATTTCTAACCTGCTGCTGGGGGAAGATGGCACAGCCAGTGTGGGGACCACATTCTGAGAATAACAGAGTGGGAAGTTAGGAGCCAGGACTGAGCTTCTACTGTTGTAGTTAATGATGTGCTGTAAATCACAAGTTTTATACAACTTCAGAATCCCTTCTCTTTCTCCTCTTATTTATTGCATGCCTACTATTTGCCAATCAATCACTGTTAGGTAGTCAGTGAAAAGAAGGATTGAACAAGACCCTTTAGTGAAAAAAGAAAAAAACAGAAACTTTTTTTTTTGAATGACTTTAAATTCCTTATCAATGCCTTTTTTAAAAAAAGAGTCTACATCACAGGGGCTTTGAAAGAGTTTGAAATCAAGCTGAAAAGATATACTATAAAATATGCAGGGATGGAAGGGGTGTGGAGTAGGGGCTCCCTTGCATAATGAAAAACCTTTACATAATGAAAGAAATAAATTATAGCTTGCATAACTATGATGGTTTCTTTATAAAATTAAATTAAGTGAGGATCTGGCTTGTTTTTTGTATCTCAGGGTTTTGAATAATTTTCTTGAGTTCTAGGCTAAAATAAATGAACTTGTTTGCTGTAATGGGGCTTTTCCTGGGAGGATGAGCACTGATCAGCTACAGATTTTTCTCCATGAACACAGCCAGACAAACCCCTCTTGGATTCTGCTTTTTAAATCAAAAGATGTAAAAGGATCTTTTGTGTTACTGCTTTCCTGCGGCAATAAAAAGGCAATAAAAAAGAATTAGAAGAAAAGATTACTCTAAAACATAACTTTCAGATTTTTTACAATTTAGGAAAATCTCAACAGCTCCAGGGCTGAGTTGCCAGTGGGTGCTGGCTGGACCCAGGGCCAGGCGTGTGTGTCTCCAGGGGATGCCAGCTCCCACCACTGCTCACGCCAAGGATGAAACAGCCCAGGTAATTTTCCACAGAGGTGTCCTGATTGATTTCAAAGGCAGCCATTCTCTTCTTTTCAATTTGGAAAACCTTAAACAGGAAGAATGCTGCATTTGTAATTGTCTTTCAGAAATTACTTTTGGGATGTTTGAAATAACAGTGGGCAAATATATAATATAATATAATATAATATAATATAATATAATATAATATAATATAATACATATACTATGTTTTTTTAAAAAAACAACTAGTGCAACCATGTTCTAATTCAGGCCATACTGGTTTTGTTATTTCAGCATAGCAGTTCGAAGAGCAGCGCTCTGTCCTCAGACTGGCCTTGTTTCAGGTTGCTGCCTTACCATGTATGTTATGAGGTGGGTAAGCTGCTCTCTGTCTCATCAGCTCTATGGTGGAGACAATTCCTGGACCCAGGTGAGTGGAGGAACTGATGACAAGCACATGCCATGGTGTCCTGCACAGTGGAGCGGAGCTTGGTGTTTTATTTTATTTTTTCCTTAAAGTTGAGCCTGGCTTTTTTTTTTTTTTTTTTTTTTGAGACGGAGTCTCACTCTGTCGCCCAGGCTGGAGTGCAGTGGTGCATCTCTGCTCACTGCAAGTTCCGCCTCCCGGGTTCATGCCATTCTCCTGCCTCAGACTCCCGAGTAGCTGGGACTACAGGTGCCCGCCACCAAGCCTGGCTAATTTTTTGTATTTTTTTTAGTAGAGACGGGGTTTCACCATGTTAGCCAGGATGGTCTCCATCTCCTGACCTTGTAATCCGCCCATCTTGGCCTCCCAAAGTGAGCCTGGCTTTCAATCCATACCTACTAACACTCAGAAGAAAGCTGAAATTGTACTTTTTACCTACTGAAAACATTGTCTTACCCCTGCCTACTAGAAAAAGGCATTCATTCTTCTCTCATCAGTCTCTCCTACCTGCTCTTCATCATTGTTTAATACAAAACCACCTGACATTGGCATGATCAGAGAATCAGCCATGTCATTGTCATGGATTCGCGTGTGTAGATAGTATGCATGTACTATCATTGTCTCATTCAGCATGATGCAAAAAGCTGAAGAAGTCAGAATGATGTTTCTCCAATTTATAGACCACTAAAATACACAAATGTCTCTTCATCATCCAGTGAGTTTGACAAAACTTTTTACAATTTTGCCTTCTCTATAGTGCATTACATAAAGGGTACACTCATTGGGATACAGAAACTACTTACAAAATCAGAAAAGAAATAAATATTTTTAAAAACCCAAAGGACAGAGTTTTATATTTATCTCTTATTCTATGCCCAAAGCTTGAGTCATTATTCTCTTCTTATGAACTTTAGCTGTTATCTGGGTTTATGTTACAGATAAAGTAATTTTTAAAAACAAAGAATCTTTTGTTCAATCAGGAGGGTTAAAAATGATATTTCAGAAGAGAAATGATTTAAAGAAGAGTTGAAAAGGAAGATTAGAACCAGGATTTCACCTATTTTGTTTATTAATACAATTTCCACTGACACCTGTGAATTCCACCTGCCAAAATTTTTGCCTGTGACTGGACATTTTACACAAAGGCAGTAGGCTATGATAACTTCCTGACTCTTTTGTTGAAACTGAAACAAGGTTGTGCTGTGCACAGATGGATACCTCCAGGGATCCTCCACAAGGATCAGGAAGTCAGTATTTATTTAGGAGCCAGAACACCCAAGTCAAGAGAAGGCATGGATGGTGGGGCTGGCCTCTGCCTGCCATTCAGAGGAGCCTGCTTGCCTGAGAATGCAAGGACCTTCCACCCATGGACCATGTGATCTGCTCCATCCTGCTCCCATGTCAAGCATATCTTTCCAAAAAGTGACTGAGCTGATACTGGAAGCAAACCCACTTTGTCTGACATTCCACACCCTTCAGTGTCCACCTCAGCTCTTTCTATTAGTTAACCCAGTTAATGCAGTCAAGTTTCAAATTCTTATCATTTATACAAGGAATGAGAAAAATGTGACTTGAACTTACTGTTATCTTGTTTTGCTCTCTTTCCCATAACAAGTAAATATATATATGTATGTATGTATATATATACATACACACACACACACACACACACACACACACATATATATAATTGGGCTTTTAGATTGGCCACTGCCCAACATTATCAACCACGGGTCTTATTGAACAGAGGGTGGGACCCAAATCCCAACTTCATTCAGCTAGCTTATTTATGGGGGGCATTGGATAAAATAAAAACTCAGTAAATTATATCAAAACTTCAATATTGTTTCTAACTGGCCAAAGAGCTTTTGCTATCCAGTAATCATGAGATTATCTTTTGTCAATTACTAAGTAAATAAACACTCAAAAGCTGTAAAGAAGTTAAGAATTTATGTTTTTGGTGTTCTGTTTAATTTATTTGCTATCACAAATAACTTTTTTCTAAATATCTGAAAACTTCATGGGCAATTCATTGACCCAATATGGTTGGGAATAATATGTTCCCCAAAGATCTATAGATGTTCCAGCTCACAGAGGAAGGAGGGAGAAGCTTTACTCAAGGGTCAGTGGCTTCTAGAAAATGCAGAGAGGGCCTATCTTGGGATCGTGTGCAACATTCAAATAATTCTGGTCCAAACGTGAAATATCTGATATGGCTGTGGCTCTCGGCTGAGTACTTGATAAATTAATCTGAAGGAATGTCTGACCCATTGGCGCAACTCTAAGGCAAACATAAGGTTATGGGATCGGCAAGCATGCCTTTGCAGTGCTTTCATGGAAACCGCCTACCCAACTCTGTCAGCCAGGATAAGAGGTGGCAGAGAAGCCTCAAAACAGAGTCCTGGCTTTCCATCTTTTTCTAGTATAGCAAAATAAAGTAATTTAAACAAAAATATTTTCTTAGCACATGGCCATAAAGGCAATTTCTGTACATGGTAAGATATTACTCAAATCCATAAGCGTGTATTTATTCCTCCATAAATAATGTTTTATTTTACATTTTTGTACACTCCAGAAATACCAAACAACTCATAGTTCCCTAAACAAACTAAACTCTTATATGTGCTGTACCTACTGCCTCAAATGCCCATCGTCCTCTTAATCCATCTAATTCCTACATAGTCTTGGAATCTCAGTTCAACTGCCGCCTCTTCTAAGAATCTCCCCTGATTTTCTCAGGCCTACCTAAGGGTCCTTTGCCTATATTCTTACTGCACAATTGTGCATACTTTACGTGCCTGTCTCCTCACTAGATGATGAATTCCTTAAGGGTAGGGACTGAGATCACATTCTTATTTCCAAATGCCCAGCAACGTATTCCTGGGACCTAATAGATGAACAGAAAATTTTTATTGAACAAATGACTATTTTGTCCTAAACTAGACATGTTCTGGTTGACTGTAAACATTTTAAGGTATTACAAAACACCTAAAAACCAAAACACAAAGCACAGATGTCCATCTATGAATAACAATACAACATGCAGCACGAAAGCAAACTGCCCCTTCATTCATGCGTTTTTCGAATCATGCTGTGGCTACTGTTGCCACATCTCGCAGAAAAGTTAAAGGCGTGATGAAAAGACACAAACAAACAAATAACAAGAAAACAATGTCTAACAAAAGTTTTGTCTCCAACTTTGTGAGATCTCTCTCTCTCTCTCTCTGCCTCTCTCTCTCTCTCTCTCTGCAATACACTGGGATGAAGCCATATGGGATTTTCCTATGGTGTGGTGTGCTATTGCTGTTTCTTATAGGCTGCCCCCTAATTTCTTGTGGTCTTGGAAGGCAGCCTTCAGAATGATTCACCCACTACTTGATGCTCTGGGCTGGTTAAGAGTCTTTCATACCCTTACTGGTTCTGCAAATAAGGCAGTTGCCTATAATCTATGTGTAACTATCATCAGTCACTGTGTCAAGAAGGGAAAATGTGTTTCAGCTTGAATCATCTTCACTTGTGCACAGATTTAAGTCACAGTCTACATTTCTGGCGTGTGTGTGTGTGTGTGTTTGTGGTGGGGGAGAGAGTGCACGTCAGACAGAAGCACTATCCTTGTGTAGGGCCCTTCAGGCTGGCAGCCTTGATGCAATATTCAGTCTTTGGAAATCCCTATTGGGAACATTAGAAACATCTGGAGAAACCACATTTCCATGTTGAAATAAAGATAAGTTGTCATTTCTGCTACTCATTTTGAATGTATCCCACAGCCTGTTGAGAGGTTTTTGCCCGAAGCAAGTTAGGCAGTATATAAGTTTTTAAAAATGGAAAAAGAAAGAAAAAAGCAGAAGGTAGAAAACTGATTTTGTGGCATGCTGTCAGGGGTTTTCTTAGCTGCGCCTCCACAGGAGCGGGCCCTGGGCACACCAGAGTGCAGTTGCAAGGGCCCAGTGTGGCCAGGGGACCCAGCGACGCATGCCCATCAGCCTTTCTTGATTTTCCTTTTACCACATTTAAATGATGTATACATATGCTAACAGTGCATACCTTGGGCCTGGAACTTTAGGATAATGCAGGATAAAGATGAAATCCCAGCCGGATTCTCAAGGATCATTTTTCTCTGGTTTCACACTTGATTGTGTTTGAGGGCCTGTGCTTTTGCATCTACACCTTTCACAGTTTTGAACATCTCCCCCTCACCAGGAGACGGTGATGAATTGTTGTGTAAATCTGTCCCACGGGAGCAGGCCTCTGGTCTTCAGCTACCTTACCCCCCGGGCTGCCGCTGTGACTGCTGAGGTGACTGACGCTTGAATGCAGGGACTGGAGTCCTCTGCCCAGGACAGCCTGGTGCTGCAGCTGGGAATGTCCAGCCAGGGATCCGCACTCAGAGCTTAGACACAAGTCACCAAACTGCCGGGTCTCTGGCCTCTGTCCAGCTTCATGAGTGACCTCCCACCAAGAGGGCGCCCTTCCCTTTGCTCCTGGTTCTAACACACTTGTGGGGAAAAGTCAGAGGTTTTTGCCTTTTGGATTTCATATGTGGTTTCATTCCAAAAATACCATATGAAAGTCTCAGGAGTAGCAAGGCCGGGGGGAAAATAGCTGACAGTTGAGCTTCGGTCTTGAGCATCCACAAATATTTCTAGAATCCTTTTTTTGGGGGGTTGTGATAGTCAAAGAAACCTTTCTTCAAAGGAAAGCTTAGTCACTGCAGAGCCAGACATGTGAAAGAAACGAGCAGGAGAAGACTGTCCTTGAAACGGGCCGACATCCTGCTTCTTTGCCTCTTCTCAAAGCTTGTCTAAGGAGTTCACTGAGCGCATTTGAAAACCAGTGCCTATTTTCCAAGCCGTGTTTAGAGAACACGCGTCTTCTCAGATGGTCCCCGACTCCTCTGGTCAGACTCCCGTCACCTGCCGTGTGTGCCACATCTTCTCGCAGTTTCAAAGTTCACTTTAGCATGTCGAAAGGCTCTGGGAAGTGCTTATAATGGGGAATTCAGTCTCATTATCCTTGGGTCTCTGTGAACACCCCATGGAATCCGCGAGGTCGCTGCATGGCCCTAAATTCTGTAAACTACCAGCCCCTCTCATTTCCCATTTCTCATTTCTCATTTAGAGTGAGTTTCTCTAAAACTCAGTCACTGCGCGAAGCTTTGAGGGGAAACATCCATCTGACCTTTTGTTTCTTTCTGTGGGGAGAAGGGCGCTGAGTCAAACTGGGAAGGTGGGAGGAATGTGAGCAACTCAGTGGCCTGCGTTGGGAGGAATGGAGAACTTAGAGAATACAGGGACCGGTGTGCATGTTGGGCCACGTTTCCAACAACAGCATCAATCAGAGTAAATGTTATCCCCTCTCTTTCGCTCTATGGAGGCAGAACATCCCGTAGAGGGCCATCTTCTGACACTCTCAGCAGAGCAACACAGCATCTCAACCAAAGGGTGGGTGTCTCCTCCCCAGTGACAAAAAGTACACTTCTCAGCTGCATCCCAACATTCACCATCAGTCATCTCTACTTCTACGATAGCTGAACTCTCCTTACAAATATGTACCCTTCAATGATTTGTGAGAAATGAGTTAAAAACAAAACAACTCCAGAGAGTTCTGTTATGTAGCTCCTACAGATGGTGCTAAACATATGAAATTAAACAAAATGATACCCGTTACCCTGCCTGTCAACATGAATTAACAACTGATTTTTTTGCCATTTTGTGAGTTTATTTGTAATCTTTGTAAGGAATCAGTGAAATGCACTGAGTAAGCAGGTAAACCTACAAATCCTTCTGAACCGCGACCTCAGACATCAGCTGTCCCATGTTCTGTAACATGCTGAAATTTTCCACTCAACTTGGGTGGCTGATTTCTCATTTCCTGGACTTCTGTACCCTGTGGAGTCTGGGACACCACCAAGGACAGGGAGTGAGGCTGACACCTGCCTGCGGTCTCTGCGCTCGGCTCCTGCCCTGTGCCACAGCACAAAGCTAGGGAGGATGGTGAGCCTGAGGGTGAGGGGCCGTCCGGGGCTGGAGGAGGAAGGAGCACTCCCAGGGCATATATTTCTAAAGAAAATAGAATTATGCACCAGAGGTTTTGCTCAGAGGCAAATGGTGAAAGTGTAGTTCACCTTTTCTTCTTCCCATCAGACTTTTATTTTTTAGAAAGTAAAAAATAAAGAAGTAAAGTGCGTGTATACATACACACACATACACACACACACATTCCATATATGTGTATATATAAGGAATTTGAAACCTTTTAAAAACTAGAAATAGACTGATTAGTGAATATTTAAATTTGAGAAATATTTCTTATCCTTGAAAAAAATAGTATATGAGCCAGAGATAAACACACTAAAATCCCAATTTTAAAAGCAAATAAAAAGATGTACCGTATGGGAGGTTCTACCATTGTTATTTCAACCACACGTAAGAGGATGTTCCCAGCCCATGCTGGGGATCCAGCCCATCTGGGAGGTACTTTTCTAAACCTCAATTTTGTTTTGAGAAAAATGCTCAGAAATGAATGATGCACGTACCAACGTCTTTATCACTTTGAAAGAATTCAGATTGTTTTCTGAAGATCCTGTTGCTATCATTATTTTTTAAAGGATTGTTGCTCTTCAAGTTAATATAACTGTTTGCTTTTAGGAAATTGTTAGCTAGGAAATAAAACTGACTACCTTGCCAGTGATCTATATTAACAGAATGAGGGGGTCTCTGTCTGCAACCCTTCACTTTGAATGGCATCCGTGTTGGTAATATGCTAATGTAAAAAGTGTCCAGTCTGCCTGAGACAGCTTCCACGACCATTTTCGTTTTTATTTCTTAACAGTAATAGCTAAGTTAATGAAGCATTTTGTCATTAATAATTTTTATTAATACATAATATTTTGTACATACTTATGGGGTACACATGATCTTTTGTTACATGCATAGAATGTGTAATGATGTAATGATCAAGTGAGGGTATTTAGGGTATCTGTCACTCGTGAGTTTCTATGTATTGGGGACATTTCAAGTCTTCTAATTATTTGAAATATAAAATATACTGTTTTTAACTATAGTCACCCTCCTCTGCTGTCAAACATTAGATTTTATTCCTTCTGTTTAACTATATGTTTGTGCCCATGAACCAACCTGTCTCATCCTCCCACCCTCATGTTTATTGCAGCACTAATCACAATAGCAAAGATATGGAATCACTGTAAGTGTCCATCAACAGATGTGGCCATTGTTATACTAAAAGGAGCAAAACTGAACTCCAGAGATAAATCTTTCATCATTATTACCATATTCTTTCCTACTATCTATATTCTAATTTCAAGAAAACTTTGAGTACTTTCCTGGAATTTTCAGCTAGCATAATTTTCACCAGGCGTTAGAAGTCTGGAGGTTGGGATCTATTGCATTCATCATTTTCAGAGTGACTCCATGAAACACGCATCATAAGGAGAGCAGAGCTATTCCTAGGTGCTTCCATCACCTGTTTTCACACAGCGTTTTCTACATTGAGGCATATGTGACATAAATTAAATCATATCCCCCCAGAGTAATAATACTGCCAAAGCTCAATATAATAATAAAGCAACTGAATCTCTGGCTTCACAAACCATTAGAAAGGAAGTTGTACTGCATCCTCATTTTCTCTAAAAACAGACCACCATGTTCACTCCATTTTCACCCTCAGTTTACTATACCAACAGGAAAATTTATCCAACTCATGGCTATCTTTATTCTTTATAAACTGCATCTTTCAGTATAAATATTTGAAAGATTAATTTTTAGCACCGCTCTTCCTTCACACACAGTGAAGGGTAGTGGACCTATTCTTATACTTTTTCATTTAATTTTGTATTATGCATCTCAATAAATAAGTAGCTTAAGACCTCGTCTTTTTCAAAGAGAAACAAACGTGATGGATTCTAAAAGGTCAATGCATTTGCAAACATAACGTGACTCTTGACAGGATAATAGCTGCAAAAAAAATTCTTGGGTAATAACCTCCAAGACTACAGAGATGTCCCCAGCCTTGATTCTGCAATGGAGCTTGAATCTGTACTGTATCTACAACATCTAACCATCTGGATAGCAGCCCTCCTTGCCTATACAACTGCTTTTTTGCGGTTGGGGTGGGAATCTAACCCATGGTGTCTACATGATTGCCGCACCATTAGTCACCAAGAGTGGTCTGCAGAGCTTTAGAACCAGAGCCCTTAGCCTCCAATGCCTGCTGAGTGGAGAGTCATTGACCAGCACGTGCCACTGTGACCAGCGAGTGGAACCAATGAAATTACCATCCTGTGAACAGGCTTCACGCTCCCACTGTCCAGCCAGAGGCCCGAGGGAGGCCTGCTTACAATGCACACGTTGTTTTCTGGGAGGCTCTTCTTTCACTCCCTTTAGCAGAGCTGCCCGCAGAGAGAAAGAAGCCCCACTGCTGGTTCTGGTTCCAGCATTTTAACATCAAATTGCCCTGGTGATCTAACAGAGGGTCTTTTACAATTCTCTGAAAGCAAGCAACCTTGAAAACGTTTAGGAATGCAGTGTTTGACCTAGGATTTTAGTTTGCTTGAAAACATACATGAGGAAATTGGGGAGCCTGGCTTCAGCACCCCACAAAACCCAGACTGGCTAGTTCTCTTCCACCCAAAGCCCCAAAGCAGCAAGAGCCCAACTGTATACATCAGATGGTCATCTGTTTCCATAAAGTAAATTGCATGTTCTTCAGCCCTACATCTTGCATTACCAAATATAGTCACAGGCTTAATTTAGAAGTGACTCAGTAACCTGTCTCAAGAGAAGGAATCTGCCCTGACCCCTCTCTACCCTTTGCCATCACGTGCAGTGCTGGTCACCCTTCCCTGGGATGCTTGGAAGGTGTATTTTACTGAGTTGACAAGGCAAGCACCTGCACCCTCCTGTCCTTCCCTGCACACTGTCCCACAGCACCCTGATCTCAGGGACTGCAGCTAGGTGGTATGCTGCACCAGCAACCCAGCCCTGGCAGGACTCCAGGTATTCATGGAGTTTGAGAATGATGATAAAGTCTTACCCACCCCACCCAAAAAGCATACACTCCAGGTTTATATGTCCCAAACCAGTCTATACAACCCTCGGAACTCTTCAAATTGTCCTTGCATGAAATCTGTATGTGGTCTTGTCTCCAGGCACTCCCTATAACAAACAAACAGGGTTTGGTGCACCCCATCGTCTGCTCACTTGGGAGCAAATGCACAGGGGAGCACAGAACAATGCTGAGAACCCGGGGAGCATGCACGTATCCACTAATGTAAGGACTGGATTGCTTCCAGCCGGACACGTGTGTATGGGTGTGGGCAGTGCTGTGTGTGTCATGTCTGTGTGTGCCTTATGTGCATGGTATATGTGTGGGTGGTGTGTGTGATATGTATATGCATATGGTCTATGTGTGGTGTGTGCCTGTGTCTGTGTGTGCCCTGTGGGCATGGTGTATGTGTGATGTGTACATGTGTGTATGTATGGTGTGTGTGTGAGTACGGTCTATGTATGGTTTGTGTGCTTGTTTTCCACATATTGATCCATGGGCCAGCCAGTGACATGGACCACAAAGTAAGCCACAAGCAAACTGTTTTGGGCACCATTTTCATTTTCTCCATTCATTCACTCACTTATTCATTTATGCAACAAATAGTCATTCAACAAATGTGTACTGAATGTCTACATCACAATAAAGAAATAGTACACTTACCAATTGCCAAACACTGCTCAAAGCTCTTTTTATTTTATTTTATTTTGAGAAAAAGTCTCACTCTGTCACCCAACCTGGAGTGCAGTGGCACAATGTGGGCTCACAACTGCCTCAACCTCCTGGGTCCAGCGATTCTCCTGCCTCAGCCTCCCAAGTAGTGGGAATTACAGATGTGCAGCACCATACCCAGCTAATTTTTGCATTTTTTAAGTAGAGAGTAGATTTTGCCATGTTGGCCAGGCTGGTTGCAAATGCCTGACCTCAAATCATCTGCCCGCCTCAGCCTCCCAAAGTGCTGGAATTACAGGCGTAAGTCACTGTGCCCAGCGATTCAAAGCTCTTTAACAAAATAACTTGTTTAATTCTCATGAGAAGGCTACAAGGTAGAGCTGTTATTATCTCCATTTTACAAAAGGGAAAACTATGCAAGATCAAGTCATGAGCAGATCGCAGAAGCAGAGGAGGAAGGCCAGGAAGAGCCTGGCCTATCGCCCCGCACTGCCTTTCTTTGGGAATAGGCTCCAAGCCCCAGAGCACATGCCTGGGACCTTTTTGCATGTTTAATTTGGGCAAGCATACTGACTATTCTAATTCTGTAGGTGGATGGCAGCCATATTTCCTCCCAACTCACTGTCCAGAGAGCAGTGCCTGGCATTCCAGCTGTGACCTTTAGCAAAGGGAATACATGTTAGAAGCCAGGCTAGGGCCGTGCTCCAGGGCTTAGAGGGGAAGACCCTCTCCCAAGGCAATCCTGGCAGCCAGCCTGAGGGGGCCCCATCCCAGTGATTCTGGAGGGAGGCAGGGAAGTGCCGGGTAGAGAAGGGCAGGGTCTGTGGTGACGGCTCCACCCTTGGGCCTGTCCCCATGGACCTAAGTGAGGACAGGCACTCCTATATTCAACCAAAATGTTGCATTTTCCAAAACCACTCTGACCCATCAGGCCCCCTATCCTGTGCCTATAAAAACCCTGAGACCCTAGTGGACACAGACACAAGTGGTTGGAAATCAAGAGGAACACACCGGCAGAACACATAATCAGACATGCTGGCAGGCCATGGAGGTTGGAACCATTTGGACCCAAGGGAAATTTGGCTGAGGGCGGTTGGAGGAGCAAACGGGGGCTGAGCGGCTGACCTCAGGGGAAGACCACCTTCTCACTCCATCCCCCTTCTGGCTCCCCATTCATCTGCTGAGAGCTACTTCCATCACTCAGTAAAGCCTTGCACTCATTCTCCTAGCCCACATGTGATCTGATTTTCCTGTACACCAAAGCTCTTCCTTTGTGATACAGAAAGCCTTGATAAGGCAAAGGGTCTAATTGAGCTGATGAACACAAGCCGCCTTGGCAGATGGCTAAGCTGAAAAAGCACACTGTAACACACGCCCACTGGGGCTTCAGGACACTCAACCCTAGACGCTGCCATGGGGGTCAAAGCCCAAAATGCTCCCCACGACCTGCCTGTCTGCCTGCTTCCCTAGGGGCCTGAGCAGCAGGGCACAGAAGTGAGCCACACCCTGTCGCACGCCCTGCGAGGGGGATAAGGAAACTCCTCCCATTTCACCAGCTTCTGGGTGCCTGGTGCACAGGAAGTTCTGCCTGAATGGAGATCGCCCAGAGCAGAGCCCCCAGAGTGGTCTCCCCGAATCAAAAAGCCATCCAGAGTCAGGGCGCAGTGGCTCACGCCTGTAATCCCAGCACTTTGGCAGGCCGAGGCAGCCGGATCACCTGAGGTCAGGAGTTCGAAACCAGACTGGCCAACATGGAGAAACCCCGTCTCTACTAAAAATACAAAAATTAGCCGGGCGTGGTGGCGGGCGCTTGTAGTCCCAGCTAGTCGGGAGGCTGAGGCAGGATAATTGCTTGAACCCAGGAGGCAGAGGTTGCAGTGAGCTGAGATGGCGCCACTGCACTCCAGCCTGGGCGACAGAGCAAGGCTCCTTCAAAAAAAAAAAAAAAAAAAGCCACCCAGGGCCAGAGGAGAAGGGGACATGAGGGGCTGCTAGGAAAGACCCTTGAGTTCCTAATGAGCGCTACGCAGAGGCCAATGCTGGCGTTCACTGTGCAGCTAAACTCCTCTTAAAGCCAGGGAGCGGCTCCCAAGAGCTCAGAGAGGGTCGCGGATCCTGCGGTTGCCCCACAGGCCCCTGTGCTGCCTCTGACCTCTCCCCAGTTTAGACTTACCGCTCTGCAGACCAGCGTGGGAGCTGGGGCGGGAAACCCGCTCTGTGCCTTTGGTCTCACCGTCGTTTCACTGGCTTTTCTTCACCCAATCACCTTCGACTCACCTGCCCCTCTCTGTGCCCCTGCCCCCGACACAGACAGGCCCACTGAGTGGCTGCGCCTGAGCCTGCCTGTGCACTTCTCCAGCATTGGCTTGTCAGCTCTGCAGGGGTCACTCCCATAGTCTGGGAGCTCCTTGAAGTTCCCTGTACACCTCAGGGAACATACTAGGCACAAAACCAATATCTGTTTCGTGAGTAGAATAATACATTATTAAAAGATTTTGTAAGACAAATTCTCAAGCTCAATCTTACAGCAGTAATTAATTCGGGGACTCCTTTTCTTGTTTTCACAAAAATTAATTCCATTTATAGTCTCATATAGTGCTTCGTTCATATTTAATGTAAGAAAATATGAGTGGGCCGGGTGCGGTGGCTCACGCCTGTAATCCCAACACTTTGGGAGGCCGAGGCGGGCGGATCAGGAGGTCAGGAGATTGAGACCATCCTGGCTAACACGGTGAAACCCTGTCTCTACTAAAAATACAAAAAAATTAGCTGGGCGTGGTGGCAGGCACCTGTAGTCCCACCTACGCGGGAGGCTGAGGCAGGAGAATGGCGTGAACCCGGGAGGCGGAGCTTGCAGTGAGCCGAGATCGTGCCACTGCACTCCAGCCTGGGCGACAGAGCGGGACTCCGTCTCAAAAAAATTAAAAATAAAAATAAATAAAAAAAACTATATATGATCCAATTTCCATTGAAGCCATCATGTGTTTATAGAATACCGTCCAGTTTTTATTCGCAGAATTCACCTGATTCTCTGTGATGAATTATGTGACTTCTGTACAATATGCAGTGTGCCATTGTCACCGTGTCCAATTGGAAAGTGAAGATCACATCTCACATGAACCCAGTCTAAAAGAACACTGAATAATAACCCCAAATCTGAGATCATCTGATTGTTTGTATTATGACAGTAAATAATACAAAAAGTTACTCATTGGTACCATTGGTACTAAAAAATAATAGCTTTCAGAATTATAACAATCTTATTTATAATAAGCATTGTAATGGCCCTTAACATTTTATTTAGATGAAATTAGTATGGAAGATAATTTTTACAGTAAAATAATGTGACAATGGAAATCCATTTGTCTATGATGTGGAGCTGTTTTGGGAAATGATTTCTAACTAACAAACATAACAACTGAGAGAAACTTTGAAAATAAAAAGAGTTGTAGAGTAATATGTACTATAGATCTTAATTATAAAAATAGAAAGGAACAAATAGGCATGTATTTGTGTGTGTACACAAGTATGCACATGCACATATACTCATATGTATGTTGGAAATAACCCTGTGGAAGGTCACTTGCCAAATGCTGAACTTGATTTTTTCAAGGAATGGGGTGACTGGAGGAAGGAGCAATTAGTAATAAGTTTCTTATAAACCCTTTGTATTGCTTAACTTGCTACTGTAAGCATGTATTACTGAAATCCCATCCAGCCCAATACATTCAACCCCAATAAATTGTAAAGGGATAAAAAGCACCACAAACAAACAAAATCGGGGTAGTGTTAAAGTTTGAAATGAAAATAATATTGAAATTATAAAAGAGAAATGTTTCTTTCTTGTACGTGTGTAATAGAGACTCATGAAGCCCATAGACCACCCTTTTATACCACAACAAGTCCAGAGCCTAGAGCTTAATGGGATCTGTAATTGCAAAGTTACTGTTGAAGAACATCTCGGTCCAGAGTTGGAAACTAAAGTTCTGCTATCAGTGGGATTTTCATCTCTGATAATCTTTTGCCCTATAAAATGAGGCAAAGCCAAGCAATTCTGCAGAAAATATTGACTGGGGTATTTAGCAATGACACTGCCACTAAATCTCAAAACAATCTGGGTGGCTATCCACATAAAGACTCCAAGTCAAAGGACAATATGTCATATTCACACTGCTTCATTTTGTTATTTGTTATCCTCTGGATAAGAATTTGCTTAGGAAGAAGATCAAATTCAAAGCTGAAATAAAGTTTAATTGCTTATGATTGCGACACATCAATTGGGTAGTCCAATGTTTTACAAAATGGTATTTGTTGATTCCAAGGAGCTGTGAGTTCTGGAACATTTTTAATGTATTTTACTTTTGATTACAATCCAAAAATATGTTTTCAGTTATAATAACTTCTCTCTTACAGTAAAATTTTCAATTGGAAGATATATCATAGGATAAAAATTTAGTTTCTTACATAAACTATTTTCAAATTAGATTTTTAAATAATTAGGTTCTTTGCCTATGGAGGTTCTATGAACCATGGGTTACTCAACATTTTTCCTTTAAAAAGATAAACTTGGACAATAGCCAAGTTTTGAAAGCTACGGGAGCACTACCTATGACCTTAACTGTATAAAATGTATTCACAGAAAAAAAAAACTGAAAAAAAACCGTAATAAAAAAGTCAACACTGGATACTTCCAAAGGGAGCCATGGATTTACTCTATATACTTTTGTTTTCACTTTGTAAAATGTTCATGATTTACTTTTATCTTGGAAAAAATAAACTTTAAAAAATATTAACTGTATACGGACACCATTAAAAATGACACTCTGAATTTAGCAATATGATTGCCAAGCAAAAATCTAAAAACTGCTTCCACTAATGTGAAACATTTTAAAGAAGTCAATATATTTGGACCATGTTTCTAAAGTTCTGTGATTTATAATTTCTATAAATTCATATAGATCTGAAATTGTTTATATTGGAGAATTTTCAAAGAATATATATTGGATTATTTAGAAAATAACATAACAAAACACAGCCTCCAGCACATCTGTAATATGTTGTACACCATAGCTAAAGGCTGGTATTCCTGATGTCTGGGAAATGCTTCCTAATACCCAGGGCAGAGGAAGGGAGAGAAGGGCAAGTAGGTGGGGACATACAAAAAAAGGGCAATTTTTTGGAAAATTGTTGAAGCCGTATGTTGGAAAAATCAGGTTCATTTTACTATCTTCTCTACTTTTGTGTGTGTTTGAAAATTTCCATAACAAAGACATATAAAAGCACCAAACCAAACAAAACTAATCACATAATCAGATACTATTATCCACCCATCAGAATGGCTTTAAAAAACTGGTAACACCAACTGTGGTCCAAGACGTGGATCCCCGAGAACACACAAGCCCAGTCTGTCTAGGAGACACAAATGCTCATTAGAGTGAAACTCACATTTTTCATATAGGGATTGGATAAAAACTTTATGGGCTTATTTTACAGTGTAAATTTTTGCATGCTTGACAAATGTTCATATCTGAATCATGTGTGCATTTATTTGGAGATTACATTTGTGTGTGCATGTCTGTTTGTGAAACTGGCCACATAAAATGCATATCCTCCTGTCCTTTCTAGATATTATTAACATGGCTTAGACCACAAACTATATAACATTAGACCAAAACTTGCTGATAAGCATGCATCACTGACGTAATTAATACTTTCACAGCACAAGCCCTTTACTTTATTACCACAGTGTATACACCACAGATCTCTGCATTCACATATCACGTAGGCCTTTTACACATTGAAAGAGCGCAGTAGGACTTAGCACTAAGCAATACAAGTTTTCATATTTTTTAGTCCATTTACTTAAAATGAATGAAGTCACTGGCAATTTACTAGATTTGCTTTCTATTCAAAGAATATTGCTTAAGAAATAAGAGAGAAGGGAGTCTAATGCTGTGTTATTACAATTCCAAAGTTCTGGTGTAATTACAAAATATTATAACCATTTTAGATCTGACCATTTATATTGAGCTAAAATATTAAAAGATTCTTTTTGCCCAATAATTGACTGATTTTTTTCCAATTTCTAACATTAATTATTTATTTATTTATTTATTTGGAAACAGGTTCTCACTCTGTCCCCCAGGCTGGAATGCAGGGGCACAATCACTGCTCTCTGCAACCTTGACCTCCCCGGGCTCAAGGGATCCTTCCATCTCAGCCACCCAAGTAGCTGGGACTACAGGCATGCGCCACTGCACCTTGCTAATTTTTGTATTTTGTGTAGAGACAGGGTTTCGCCATGTTGCCCAGGCTGATCTGGAACTCCTGAACTCAAGGGATCCTCTCACCTCAGCTTCCCAAAATGCTGGGATTACAGGCGTGAGCCACAACGCCTGTGTAGTTTAACATTTTATATATAGGTTTTATTTATGAAATTTTAAAATATATCCTTAGAAATACTAGAATCTTATCTCTTTAAAACTATGTTTAAAAAAACGCAGAAGGGTGAAAACACATGTATAGACAAAGATATGGGGATGTGGGTTGGGACGGGATGGGTTTGGAGATGAGGATGGGGATGGGGATGGGGACTGGGACTGGGACAGAGACAGAGACAGAGCAAGAGAGCAAGACAGCGGGAGACAGTAGAGTGAAAACCTCTTGTGATAACTACCTAGATCACAACCCACACATGCTAGGAGCCCAGAAACTCTTGTTGTACTTTGCCCAGTCATTGTGACCTCCTTTCTCATCAAAAGTAAGTGCAACGCAGACTTACAACACCAGTTAAGTTGGCCCATTTTTTAAATTTAATATAAATAGCATCATCTTGTATATATTCTCCTGCGTCTGGCTGCTTGATTTCAACATTAAGTTTGTGACTCATCCTACTGCTGAAAGCAGCCGTTGTTCGTTCGATTAAAGTGCTTTTTAGAGCTCATTGCGTGTGTATACACCACAAGGCACGAATCCATGGAGGTCTGAGTTATTTCCAATTAGCGGCTGTTATGAATAAAATTGGTATGAATATTCTTGAACAAGTCTCTCAGTGCTCATGTGAATGCATTTTTGGGAGGTACATATGCCAGGAAGAAAAATATCTAGGTTCTTGTAGGTAATGTCAAACTCTTTGTCTAAGTGGTCCCCATTAAGAGAGAAATGTTGAGCAACCAATGGCTTGCAGACCCACAGGGGTCAGAAAACTAATTTGGAAATAATTTACTTCTGAAACTAATTCGAGAGTAATTTATTTAAGTAATAAAATTGTATTCTATGAGTATATTTTTCCATTAAGATTTATCACTGTAAAAGAACAGTTTTTATAACTGAATTTTCTCCTTTCTCATTTTGGATGCAATTGAATTTTCTACTAAACTCTGAAGTCCTCGGGAGGTTTCTAACAGAGCAAATGATGCCTTGTGGCCAGTATTCTTTTCCAGATCTTCAGAGAAATACATGAAACCACATTAGTATAAAATGTGACTTTGCTAAAGAGACTATATTTTAAATGTACATATCCGAATCCTTGCTGTTCCTTTAAATTGGCCATGTGGGGATACTTAGGCATTTTCAAAGAGGGAAGAGCATCTATTAAATAATGATGGGCATAGTCCCTACTGGGAAAGGCTGGCCACCAAGCCCTGCTCCCACATCACCGTCCTCCAAGCGCCCTCCACACCAATGCCCCAGCCATCTTCTATAGGGCAGAATTAATTCTGTTACTCCCTGGGCAAAACCTTTAAATGGCTTCCCTTTCATCCAGGCCCAACTCAGTACATTTGCCTGGCCCACAGAGCCTCTACAACTTGTCTCCGGCACACATCACCAAGATCGTTTTTACTCAAAGTCGCTGTATAAAATGCTACGTGCCTGGCACCCTTCTAAGCGAGTTACAAGTATTAGCCCACTTAATCTTCATGTCAGCCCTCCGAGCTGGGCACCGTTATTTACATCACATTTTTACAGATAAGGACACTGAAGTACAAGGAGGAAAATGTCTTTCCTGAGTCCTACTGTAAGTGTGGCACCCGCATCCCTGCGCCCAGCGTGGGCCAGGCTGGTGAGATGGCCTGTCTGTCTCAGGTTCCTCCACTTGCAGCCTCCTCTGCCATGTGGCTGCTGCCGCCAGTCCCCCTCTGCTCCTGGCTCTGTCTGTGCACATGCTGTTGCTGATCAGCATCCTCCTCTGGGCCATTTTTTAAAATCTTGGATCCTCCTTGAGCCACCACGGTACTCTGTGCTTCTCTCTTCTTAAACTCATGTGTTTTATTAAAAATATAATTTTTCATGTCTGTCTCCCCTGCTAGAGTGGTAGTTTCTTGAGGGACAAAGTGGAACCTTATGCACTGTTTTGAATTTCAGAGCCTGGCATGGTGTTTGGGTCACATTAACAATCAGTAAATATCTGCCCATTGATTTGAAGGAAAGGAGAAAAAGAGAAGATGGGAGAAGAGACTGGAGAAGCTAATTTAGCTGTTAAATAGCAGAAAAGCTAAGAGAGCCAGAAATGCATGAGTTTGAATTCTGGCTTTGATGCACATTAGCTGGAAGCAAATAACTAAATCTCACTGAAAGTTGTTTCCAATTTATGTGACAAGCATTAAAATGACTATTTTGCCAAATTACCATAAGAATTAGAGATGTATGCAAAGTGACTTGCACACGACACCAAATATTTAGTGACTACTTTTAATGGCACTGTATGCTGCAGGGTAGCATTTTATTACCCTAGGGATGTACATCCTGGATGATGCAGAATCCATTGCCCTCTCCTTCGGGAAGAGCAATGGAAACTTCTCCAAACCAATCAACATTACATGGGTTCCAAACGTTTGTGAACCATCACAAAAAATTCTAGTGGTTCAAGTTCACGGCATTGGGGAAGGGGAAATAGGATGACAACCTGCAAGCAGGAGGACAAATAAGGCCATTCGAATGCAGAAGCCTTTCACAGAAATAAGCAGTCTAGAGTTGGAAGCTGAGAAGGTGTGGAAGCACTCTACGCTGCCGGAGATGCCAGAAGACTGCACCGCTCACTGCATAATGTCATGGTTCTCTACTAGAATCTCCAGAACCAGAAACTCACAATTCTGTCTGCACAGACAGATCGTGATACCACCTGTGATGACAGAATGGACACTTGTTTCTCCTTGTTGAGGCCCTATGCAACCCCAAAGCACCAAAGATCCACCAGCCCTGCGGGCCCCAGAATGCACTCTCCTGGAACATCATTGTGTTCTTTTTACCTTATAAAATGAAGACAAAGCATATTTCCTAGGAAACCACTAGCCAGTAAGACATGTGACTACTCACAATGTACTGTCATGCTATGAGAATCTATGAGTGTCCTTAGCATCATTCCTTTAACAACTGGAGTTTCTATTTGGCAGCAAACAAGTGGAAGTAAATACTATTAAGTAAGGAATGCGCTTGACATGCTTCTCTGCTAGTAATTACAACTCTTTTCAAAGCTTGATTTATTGTTTGTATTTCCACCTGTGAGAGACACATACTTACAGGAAAAGCCCTGATATATTTTGCTCACCCAGATATGTTTATGCCGCATCTCTGGTGGAAAAAGCTCTGTGAAGGACAGATGCAATGTCGAATTCTTGCTGTGATAGCTCTTCTCCCAGTTTTCACATCAAATAATTAAAGCAAATATGCTTCACAAATGCTAAGAAGTTAAAATTAAAATTACTGCAGGAATTCTGAGAGCTGTTTTCAGCCATTGGCCATGGATGTGACATGGCAATTTTGTAGAGTGAATAGGCCTATAATTTGAAGTTTATGTGTTGCTGGGTAATGATAAGTCAAATGAAATAATATTTTCTAGGAAATTTCAAACTGATAGCTTTGTACTAGTAACAACATAAGTTATATAAGTCACAGATCATGATGTGACTTATGATCATGTTCATTCATAGCTCAATGAACTATGCTTGAATTGGAGAAATTGTTGCTACTTTTTAATGGGTATTTCATAAAGTCCTTTTGTGTGTTTGTTTCAGTATCCCAGGGAACATTACTTTCTGAATTAGTTTTAAACTGGTGAGCAAAGCTACATTAGGATAAGATAGAGAAGCTGGAAAAAAGTGAAAAAACAGAAGAACAGAGGTGGAACCAGTGAGTCAGGGGAGGATGCAGGGCAGGGAAACCCACCCAGGGTGTAGTAGCACTAAAGGGCATCTCTGAGGAGAGGGCACGAGGACAGACTGTTCAGCCAGAGCAGAGGATCCCAATGGCAGACGATCCCAAGGGAGACACTTGAGATGATAATGGCAACAGAGCCAAAACTGCGATCCAAGAGCCAGAAGATAAGACGGATGCAGGGGTTAGCAAGAGAGTGACATTCTGCTATATAGACAAGGCCGGGAAACAGACATTCAGATTCTACTCTAATCTGTGCTTTGCTCACGGTCATCAAAAACTGGTCTCACTAAATCAATAGTTGTGCAAAGTATTAGTCAATGAAAATGCCTAAGCAGGATGAAGAAAGTGGTCATTCATTGTAATTGGAACTTAGTTTGAAGTTCAGCAGTACCACTTATATAGTAACGTGTATAGCACTGCTAAGCTCCAGACTAAGTTCTGACATTCACGCCGACCTCGTGGTGTTCACGACCAGCCCACCGAGATTACCTAGCACAGTGTATTGGAAGGGGATTTATAATAAACACAGCTTACAGCCTATACATACACACACACACGCACACACACACACACACACAGAGAGACACACACACACACACATCTTGCTGCAATCTTGTGATGAAACTTGAATGGATGAGCAAATAAAGTGGTTTCTTGAGAGGGAAGCTATTCTGGGTGAAGATGCAGTGAACACTGCTGAAAAGACAACAGAGGATTTAGAATATTTCATAAACTTAGTTGATAAAGCAGAAGCAGGGCTTGAGAGAATTGACTCCAGTTGCATCAAACTTTATTGTTGTCTTTTTAAAAGAAATTGTCATAGCCATCCCAGCCTTCAGCAATCCCTACTGTGACCAATCAGCAGCCATCAACATTGAGGCAAGACCCTCCACCAGCTAAAAGATGACAACTTACTGAAGGCTCAGGTGATTATCATTTTTTAGCAATAAAGTGTTTTTAATTAGATATATACAGTTTTTAGATGTGGTACAGCTGCACACTTAATAGTCTATAGTAGAGTGGAAGCATAACTTTTATTTGCTCCTGGAAACCAAAAAATTGTGTGATGCATTTTATTGCAATATTCACTTTATTGGCATGGTCTGGAACTTAACGCACAATATCTCTGAGGTACACCTGTATTTAAGATTAAAGAGTAAGCAGAAGAAAGCAGAGAAAATAAGAAAAATGCATTTTTATCGCAATTAAGATCAAAGTGGAAGCACAGAATGGACCATCAATATTGGAAAAGAGGGAAAAAAGGAGAGAAGAGGAGATGGAAAATGAGAGAAAAAGAGAGAACTAAGAGAAAGAGGCTTTCTCTGTCATGACTTATCTTCTGCATATTCTTAGAAACAGTTTTGCACTGTCCCTCATCTGGAGTATCCTTCTGCAGACTCTATAAACATGTGGTATAGCAAGAAAGCACTTGATTCTGGCTACCTGTCAAATGTTCCATCCACATTTAACTTAATTTAATTTAATTTAATTAACAAAGAGAGCAGAGTTGTCATTCCCATAGTAGTAATAACAGCTTTATGTCAGGGGAATAAGTATGCAGAAGCAAACTACAAGGAAGTACCCTGGGGCAATGCCCACGTTTTCATATTGCTTTCTTTCATTATTTCAATGCCTAGGATTCAACTGCACGGCCTTCTATGATCTATCCTAAAAACTCACTTGGTGCCACTTCAACCATATGCTATAGTCGGAACAACCTAAACCTTGCCCACATTCACAGGAGGAACATAGGGAGATCTCATTCTCCATGGAAAGAATGCCAAGGTCACATTGTAAAGGAGCCTATAAGATGGGAAATATTACTGTGAGCACCACTGGAAAATACAGTCTACAACAAACATTTTCCAGAAAGCCAAGGAAGCTGTATCTCAGGTACAAGGCAATGATCACTGATGTAAGCCAGGGGGTAGAATCTTCAGGGAAGATCAGTGCATGGCTAGAGGACTTCCTGCTGAAAGTCCCTGTTTCCTATGGATCTTCAAACTGCTGACATCAGGACTGGATAAGAAATAGGATAATTTGGTTGCAAAGTTCAAGACTTTGGGCTTTGAGACTGTATCAGGGACAATAATATATAAGTGGCCATGAGGAGCACAGGGAAATAGTTAACATTTTACACAAATATGCACGTATTTATTATTCAGTGCTAATGTGTAAGTAACCCACCCTGTCTTTGGCTTTTGCACAACAGCTTCTCAAGATGACAAGAGCCCTCAGAATGTCCACACTTCTGAGAGCTTCGGTATTTTAATCGATTCAATGAGGATAATATAACCTTGCAGTGTATGTTGGTGAATTGATGGATCGATTGATTTAACAACAATTATTGTTGAGTTTTCCTGTAGTTAGGCACTGGTCGAAGCACAGTGGCACAGCAGTTAAAAGATAAATGATGTCCCTACACTCACAGCACTTACATCCTAGTTGCAGAAGCCACATGCTAGAAATATAAAGATAAAAATAAATAAAAGCATAAGTTCAGATAATGAAGGTAAGTGCTAGGAAGAAACTGAATGAGGTACTGTGATGGAGAACAGTATATGAAGCTGACCTGCATGAGGTTTTCAGGGACAGACTTTCCAAGAATGTGCTACTTTTATGTTAAGCTGCAAGAATACAGTAGATGCTAAATAGATCAGAGCAATGCTGACAATGTTATAAATATGTTCTTGGTTACTTGTTTATATGGTATTTTAAAGTTCAATAGGCTTTTAGGTGATATTGAAAGTCAATATAATAAGGTTGGTCTCTTTTCATATACACATTTAAAATAATATGGAAAATCAAACTTTAAGTAGAGGCAGCATTTGACCTAAGGATCTGCAAAAAAGCTTGAGTTTGGTTTAAATTACCAAGCCCAGGTTGTGCATGCCCGATTTCTCTGTCTTTCAGAGCAGCAGCTGCCTCCAAACCTCCTTCATGTTCTGAGACTCTGCAAAATCCAGCGTGAGGCACTGAAGAACATCCCTGAAGACCTTAATAGGAAAAGGTGCTGGAAGTGGAGGCAGGGTAAGAAAATTCCCAACAAGCATGACATGTGTCATTCTGTCACCACACCTGTGTCCTCTTTTTCCTTCAGTTTTTCTCCTGAGGAGAAATGTGTGAGCTGCCACTGGCTGGTTCTCATGCAAAAAGGGACTCCTGTGAGATGATCTGCCTCCCTAAAGAGGACTATCAACTGGTAACCATTGGAAGGGAGTAGCAGCTAGATTAAGGGCACTAGCTCTATGTGCTCAGTAATTTTACTTTTTTTTTTTTTTTCCATTTACGCCAAAGCACTGCAATGTGTAATTATGAGAGGGATTATATGTAAATGTTTCTGTTGTTCTTGCTAAGTTTTAAGTGGCTTGGAGCTGCTGGTAACCAGTTTGACAGACTTAATACCAAAGGGCAGAGTTTGAATGTTCCCTTTCACTCAACAAAACTTGGTACTGTTTAATCATTAGGTAATGCCCAAGCCGAAAGTCCCTGTTTCTTTTCTTTTTCTTTTTTTTTTTTTTTTTTTTTTTTTTTTGAGACGGAGTCTTGTTCTGTCACCCGGGCTGGAGTGCAGTGGCGCAATCTTGGCTCACTGCAAGCTCTGCCTCCCAGGTTCACACCATTCTCCTGCCTCAGCCTCCCCAGCAACTGGGACTACAGGTGCCCGCCAACACACCCGGCTAATTTTTTTGTATTTTTAGTAGAGACGGGGTTTCCCCGTGTTAGCCAAGATGGTCTCGATCTCCTGACCTCGTGATCTGCCCGCCTCGGCCTCCCAAACTGCTGGGATTACAGGCATGAGCCTCCGCGCCCAGCCCCCTGTTTCTTATGTATCTTCATCCTAACTAACATTTTGCCAGCTGCAACTTATCCATAAAACTATTACAACCTTGTTTTGCTTGAGTTTTTCATTCTGTGGTTGGGGTTATGTTTACCTTGGCTTATAAAATCTCACCTTCAGCTGGCGCTTCACAAAGAGAAAGCATGTTCTTCACCCACATAAAGACAAGTGGACAAATGGCTTCCCCGTTCCACTCCCCCAATCAACTATAGATCTGGCACAATTGCAAAACTTCCAAAATTGAGAACTAATGCATCACTCACCTGATTGAATGACATCACAGTAGTGCCTCAGAACAGCCACTTATCTAAAGTAAAACGGGACTGACAAAATTAGGCCCATGGGTGACTTCCAGCTATTCCTAGCTAGGCTAGCCCTGTCTAGTCTATTACAACTAGAAAGCATTGAACATAATGGGAAAACAAGCACATGGAGACTCTGAAAGGTGAAAGAAAGAAGGAAGACAGCGAGGGGGGCTCGGGACTTGAGGAGCGAATGGCAGTGAGTCCCCTGGGTATTCCTCATGCTTCCATATGTCCTGGACAGGACGCTCTGGAAGCCCACAACCCAGAGCTCCCAACAAGACAGACAAAAATAATTCCAAGAAAAGCCTGGTCTTTCTGGCCACAGAGCCAGGACAAGGGTGGCCTAACAACAGAAAATCTCGTTGGTAATACCTGTCTTACTCCAGTCAAGCTCCAATGGAAAACCACACTCCCCTTTCTGCTTCTACCCCACCCCCCCACTCTGTATCTTCTCAGCTGGTGTATTAGTCCGTTTCCACACTGCTGATAAAGACACACCCGAGACTGGGCAACTTACAAAAGAAAGAAATTTATTGAACTTACAGTTCCACATGGCTGGGGAAGCCTCACAATCATGGCAGAAGGCAGGAGGAGCAAGTCATATCTTACCTGAATGGCAGCAGGCAAAGAGAGAGCTTGTGCAAACAAATTCCTGTTTTAAAAACCATCAGATCTCATGAGACCATCTCACTATCAAGAGAACAGCATGGGAAAGACCCACACCCATGATTCAATAATCTCCCACCAGGTCCCTCCCATAACACGTGGGAATTATGGGAACTACAAGATGAGATTTGGGTGAGGACACAAAGCCAAGCCATATCAGCTGGTCAAGAGGAGATTTGAACTCCCACCTCCTCTTCTGCTCCTAGTTCCCCTACTGGGGTAGTGCCAGCAGGACAGAGCAGGGAGCTAATCTTCCACTGACCACCAGGGAGTGTGCAGGACCCAGCAGCCAGCGGAGCCTCCACCTCTGCCCAGCACCAAGGAGACGTCATGTGGTGGAGGGGGGCAGCTGGGGACCATAATTGACACTCCACAGCTGCCTGCCCCTGGGGTGGGCCTGAGGGCCTGATACTCCCTTCCCCAGTCCAGAGGGCCCTGCTTCCCGGCACTCTCAGCCACCACCAGCAGAAATCAGTGCACCACCCCTGGCACCAGACAACCAAGCAGATCAAAACAACACCGCAAAGACTGAATATAAACTGTCATGGCAGCCACAGCCCACAAAATTGCTCAGGACCTGCATGCTAAGCCTAAACAGGGTGACTGCTGGATAAAATAGAGGATTTGGGTGGGACGTAGACATTCTAATGAAATAGACAAAATGTCCATGGTACAACCAGAACTCACCTGTCAAAGAACCAAGAAACATCACCAGCTGAGCGAGAAAACATGATCAACAGATGCCAGCATTGAACTGAATCAGATGTTGAAATCATCTGACAGGAATTTTAAGGTGCCTATAATAATAATCCTTCAGCATGAAATTCCAAATCCTTTTGACACAAATGAAAAATGGAAATGACAGAAGTAGGCCAGGCACAGTTATCATGCTTGTAATCCCAGCACTTTGGGAGGCTGAAGCAGGAGGACCACTAGAGCCCAGGAGTTCAAGACCAACCTGGGCAACATGGCAAGATGCCATCCCTACAAAATTACAAAATTAGCTGGATGTGGTATCACATGTCTGTGGTCCAATATGCCTGTGGTCCCAGCTACTCGGGAGGCTGAGTTAGGAGGATCACCTGAGCCTAGGAGACTGAGGTTGCAGTGAGCTGTTATCGCACCACTGCACTCCAGCCTGGGCAACAGAGCAAGACCTTGTCTCAGAAAAAAAAAAAAAAAAAATGGAAAAAAAGAGAGAATTTACAGAAGCAAAGAAAGAGGAGTTATAAGTGAAATTATAAAGTTAAAAATACAACAACCAAAAGGTAAACACACTGGATGGGCTCAATAGCAGCATGGAGATAACAGATGATAGAAACAGTGAACTGAATGGCAGATCAGTAGAATTTGCCTAATCAAAACAAAGGAGAGAAAATGGACAGAAAAGAAATTGGAGTCTCAGGAACCAGAGGAAAAAATAGAAAAAGTCCAACTTTCATATTATAGGAGTTTCTAAAGGAGAGGAGAAAGAGAGTGGAGCTGAAAATGTATTCAAAGAAATAACAGGTACAAGCTTTCCAAATACTAAAGGTGGGAGAGAGAAATTTACATCTTCCAAAAGCTGAACAAACCCTAAATAGGATAAATCTGTGGAAATCTATGCCAATACACATCACAAGCAAATTTCTGAAAACTAAAGACAAAGAAAAAAATGTTGATGGCAGCCAGAGAGAGATGACTTACATGGAGGCCAGAAGGAATTAGCACAACATTTTTTAAGTGATAAAAAAATGTAAACCATGAATTTAATATCCAGTGGAAATACCCTTCATGAATAAAGACATCCTCTAGCAAAGGGAAACTCAGAGCATCTGCTGCCAGCAAGATAGCCCTTGAAGCTGGGATGAAGGACGTTCCCTCACAGAGGGAAGAAATGGTGTCGGAATGCTGTGAACCTCGGAGAGGAAAGAAAGACAATGGAGAGAATAAAATAGCAGTAAATATAACAGACTTTCCTTCTCATGGGTTTCCTAAATTTATTTGATGGCTAAGGCAAAATATATGACACCATTTGATGTGGGGCAAGTGTGTACACAGAAGAAATACTTAGCAATTGCATTTTAAAGCAGAGAGGGTAGTGAGTAAGACCTATATGGAAGACTGGGTTCTACCCTTCACTCAGTTATAAAAGTTCAATACCAGTAGCAGTGATTAATTGTGTAGGCATATTGTAGTATCTAAAGCAACTACTACTAAAATATAAGATGGGTTATATTCAGGAACTCTATAAATAAACCAAGGTGGAATCTTAAAAGTGTTCACGTAACCCATAAGAAAGCAAGAAAATAGAAACCAAGGAATGAGAAAGAGGAAACCAGCAGAAAACAATAAATGAAGTGACACACTTGAATAATGAAGTGGTACAACAATGGTCTTCAATGTAAACAGTCTTAAATAACCAATCAAAAGACGGAGATTTGCAAGAAATGATAAAAAGAAATACTATCCAATAATATGCTGTCTCCCAAAAATTCACTTCAATTACAATGACACAGGCAGATTGAAAGTTAAAGGATGAGGAAAGTTAAAGTTAAAGAAATATATGTGCCATGCAGCATTTTTAAAAAGCAGAAGTGGCTATATTAACATCTAATAGAGTATTATTCATATTATAAAGTATTCTTCAGAAAAAGAAAATTACCAGAGGCCAAGACAGGCATGATATACTGGTCATTGGGGATTGATTTACCCCCTCAAAAACATATGTTGAGGTCCTAATGCCTGCTACCAGTGACTGTGACCTCATTTGGAAGTAGGATCTTTGCAGAGGTAATCAAGTTAAGATGTCATCTTTTCGGATTCACATAGGATCTAATCCAATGACTGGTGTCCTCATAGAAAGAGAATCTGGACACAGACACAATGAGACGAGGAAGACAGAGACTGGAGTGATGCATGCACAAGCCCAGGACCGGCAGGGACCCATCACCCATCAGAAGCCGGGGAAGGCAAGGAAGAATTCTCTCTTAGAGCCCTCAGAGGGAGCAGGGCCTTGCCAACATTCTGATTTCATACTTCAAACTTCCAGAACTTTGGAAGAAAACATTTCTGATTTTTTAGCCACTCAGTTTATGAAAATTTGTTGTGCAGCCCTAGGAAACTAATACACTGGTAAGAGGATCAATCCCCCAGTACACATAATGATCTTCAATGTATTTGCACCAAACAATAGAGCCTCAAATAAAGCAGTCTCACAGTCCTCCCATCTCTGTAATTTTGTCATTTCAAGAATGTTATGAACATTGCTATAAACAGCATGCAGCCTTCTTCATGTGTTCACCAGCTTATCATTGAGGTCCACCTTGACTCCAGGGCTGGGCTTGGCTGCTTCTGGGGGAGGTGGCCATCAATGTTGGCTGCTCCCCTACACCCATGACCCCTCCTCCAGTCACACGACTCTGATGTTATTTGGGAGCAGCAAAATTCCCCTTTGGAAGCCCACATTTTCAACACTCCCTCATCTGATAGAAGCACACCAGAAAATAATCTCATCTGTTTATCTGGAACTATAGGGTACTCTAATTAAATGATTATAAAATTTTCTGTAGACAAAAGTATTCTTTGACCACTCTAGTTGCCCACAGGCTATTCTGAAACCCATTTCCAAGGACATTACTTGAAACTAGTGGTCAAAAATAGAATAGGTATGTATTTTAAACATAAATCTTTATTTTTTGAAATCTCTGCCTAGATGAGAAATGGTAAGCTCCAAGACATATTGCTGAATCTACAGAGAACAGGACAGTAGCTAACATAACATTCATATGTTAGCCTCAATGTAACACTAATTGAATACATGCGTAAAAAACAAGAATTAGTCATATTAGTAGTGTTTATGTCTCCTGCCATTCTTCAGTGAGGTACTTAAAATGCATTAGGTTTCTTTTCTTTTCTTTTCTTTTTTCTTTTTTTTTTTTTTTTGAGATAGAGTCTCACTTGTCACCCAGGCTGGAGTATAGTTGCGGGATCTCGGCTCACTGCAACCTCCACTTACCGGGCTCAAGTGATTTTCCTGCCTCAGCCTTCTGAGTAGATGTGATTACAAGCATGAACCACCACACCCGGCTAATTTTTGTAGTTTTGGTAGAGACGGGGTTTCTCCATGTAGGCCAGGCTGGTCTCAAACTCCTGACCTCAGGTGATCCACCCACCTAAGCCTCCCAAAGTGCTGGGATTACAGGTGTGAGCCACCATGCCCGGCAGGTTTATTTTCTTTTATTTACTAAATGAAACAGGTGCTGCTAGGTTCTACATTAGACTGACTTTTTTTTAGAATGTGCTGTGAAGTAAAATCAATAATACTTATTATGATTAGCAAAGATTACACAGACCTCTTTTTCAGAGCTTACTAGGTGCCAATTCTGCACCCAGTACTTACATGCACCATCCCATTAAATCTTTGTAACAATCAAAGAGGGCGGGAGATATTATTATGCCCACCTGGTATAGGAACATTCAGATTTAATATATTTAAGGCAACATCCAAACTCACACCCTGAGCAAATGGCAGAGCTAAGATACTGGTTCTGTTAGACTGTAACTGCTACATATTACAAAAGCACAGAATAAGCACAATGCGAGGTCAACATTGGCAAATGCCTCAAAAGCAGTCCAGGCCATTTCGGTATGGAAATCAAGGCCAGGTGGTAGTGGGGCTGGGGACAGGCAGCACTGAGGGAGAGACATCTTAACCAGCTTCGGCTGTGAGAAAGATCCTAATGAATAAATGCTTGAATGACTTCCAGGCAGCCCTGCTGGAGGTGGGTGTTTTGTGCCGTGCAGCCCTGGTCCTAAAGACCTAGCCTCTCTTGCTGAGACTGCCTTCTTCAGACGAAAGTCCACACCGGCAGGACGGTGTTATCTGTGCTTGGCTCAGATCCTCCATGGCTGCCCTCCAGGCCACCTGCATTGCATGGATTTTTGTACTGGAGGCAGCAAAACAGAATGCTAAGAACCCTGAATTGTGAGGCAAAGCTGAACAGGTTCTTCTTTGCCACTTACTTATGTATAATCTTAGGTCAGTTACTTATCTCTGAGCCTTAATCTCTTCATCTGTAAAAGGGAGATTATGGTGTTTAATTCATAGGAGTCTGTTAAGATGCAATGAGATTGTGTAAGTGCTTGCATAGGGCTGCCTCCTAAAGGTAAGAAAATGGGGGCTATTCTCTGTTTCATTATTTCTTGAGACAGGGATCAAAGTGTGGTAGCATGAGAACCAAATACTGCTGGTAGCTGTATCATTTGGCTTCTACAGTGTTTCAGAGAGGCACGCCCTCCCCAGGCCCCTAGGCTCTGACCCTCCCCAGGGTCCTATCCAGCCCGTTCACAGGCATCTGCTGCTGGATGGGCCCTGGATGCCCTGTGAGGTTTCAGGATCCATTCTCCAATCTCCCTAGCAATCTCCCTTTGGAAGGATAGGTAGGTAGAAAGGAAAAGTAGCATTCATTGCAATATACCTCAGTTCTGCCGACAACGTTTCCACCCTCTTCAGATCCAGTTGTGTGAAGGGCCTCTGCCATGGGCCGCCTTGTCCTCTGTATGTGGGATGTGCCTCCTGCAGGCTGGCTCTGGCAGGAGCACTCGCAGACCCCCAACGCCAGGCCAAGGCCACATGCTGAGTGCTTTATGTGTAAAATCAGCGTGTGCCCAATGGCAAATATCAAAGTTGGTCTTGGGACTTCTGTTTGCTCCTAATTATTGATTTATAGTTTCAAACGCATGACTGCTTCCCAAATACAGCAAGTGATTATGGACAAAGCACCTTGGTCTTTGTCCTTAGGTCTCTCTATAGCAGTCATTAAAACACAGTCACACGTGACTTAATGGCAGGGATGTGTTCTGAGAACCATGTCATTAGGTGATTTCATCATTGTGTGAACATCACAGAGCGTACACACAAACCCAGATGGCACAGCCTACCACATTCCTAGGCTATGGTATAGCCTATTGCTCCTAGGCTACATTGCAGGCAATTGTAACACAAAGTAAGTATTTGTGTATCTGAACATATCTAAACCTAGAAAAAGTGCAGTAAAAATACAGGATAAAAGAAAAAGAATGGTACACCTGTATAGGGCACTTACCGAGAATGGAACTTGCAGGAAAGGAGGTTGTTCTGAGAGAGTCAGTGAGTGAATTGAGTGAGGGGTGAGAGAATGTACAGCTACTTAAAGCCTCTCTATGAGTTTCCATCATAATGCCTTCCAAACCCACGATTTCACATTATTATACCAAGGGAAGTAAGTCAAGTGACAGAAATAGTGGATCTGAGAGGCACCATGATGAAAACTCATAGAGGCCTTAAGTATTTGAAAATATTCTTTATCGTTAAAAGTTAAATGCTTTTCTTCTAAAAAAAAATTAAGAACCAATCCTTAATAGAAAAGGTGATAGGCAAGCTGAGTCTAAACTTGAAAGTTACTTTTTAAGGTGATCCTTCTCCTTTCTTTCAATGTCAATGCATACTAAAAACTCAAGAAAAATTCCTTTGATGCATATAATTATAGATCACCTCACTACATATTATTTTTAGCTTATTTGTCATTTTTGAAGGTTTAATTGATTTTGGTCCAAGGGTTGTACATTTGGGAACGGAGCTAAAGAGAATAAATCCTAAATTATTAAAAGATAATATTTACATTACGCTGTCAAGATTTGTGCAATGTATCTTAACTGTTCTTTTTTTTAAAATTCTTAAATCTTGCCTGGTAAGTTATGAAACTTTCTTTGGTGCTGCCCTAGTTAATGCAGCAAGACTTGCCAAGTTGAATTTACACACGGTTCCTTATGAATTGTTCTCCTTGTGCAGTTGAGTTCCCCACATTGAGCATGACAGTCACAGGGGTAGCAGCATCACAACTCTGCTGTTTGAAGTGTGATTAATATGCTAACTGCTCAGTTTAGAATAAAAATCCATTTAGCTGATACATCCAGCCTGTTCTTCTAAATCAGTGCTGCAATGGCCTTCAAAATAATTGTTGGCTGGAAGAGGAAAATCTGCTAAGACATGTGTATAGTCTGAATTATTTAAATGAGCATTGAAATGCTAGGTATTTGAGTAAAGTGGTACGCCTGTCTGCTCATCAGCAGGACTGAAGACTGTGTGGCAGCTGATATTCTTGACCAACTCCTTGTGCTACCCAACAAAGCCACTGGTTTGAGGAAGAAGTCCACCCTCTATTCTATCTCCATTAACCAAGCAATGGCAATGAAGTGGAAAGAACAAACAGCTAAGCTTTGACCTCAAATGCCAATCAAACTCTACCATTTCAGTGATCATGTTAAGCATTCTGTATCTGTTTAAAAACAAAAGCATCCTGAATGTTACCTCAGTTTATTGTCAACTAGCCAAATTCTTCCCTCACATATTGCTTAATGAAATCGCACATTTAATAGCATGTGGTTGCCACACATTATTTTGCTTTCAATTAAATGTCATGGGGCAAAAATGGAAAAAAAAATCTTTCAAATGAAACTTTATTCATGTTTTAATTGGCACAGCTCTTACTGAAAAGATACATACTTTCCAAATCAAATTAATTATTTTTTTTCTATTTTACTTTAAATATTTCTCAAGTGGAAATGAAATTCAAATCATAAAACAGAATACTTTTTATTATACCAGCCACCCTCACTGTAGATAAAAATTGTTTTTAAAATGTAGTTTTCTAAATTGCAATTGTGTCTTAATTTGTTGTTACATACTACCATCTTAAAAACTAACAAGCATTCCAATTAAAGAGAAGATGTCAATATTAGCCAGATGTTCCCTAGTATTAGAACATTTTTGAGTCCTTAATTTCATTAAATTGAGGTTAAATTTGGATTCAGCTATTTTTTAAAAAAAGACATAATTTTAAATTGACACACAGGTATAAAAATAATACAGAAAGATCCAGTGTACATTTTACCCGGTTTCTTCCAATAGTAACATCTTGAAAAATTCTAGTACAATATCACAACCATGTACTGACACTGACACAGCCAAGCTATGGAATCGTGCCATTGCCCAAGGAGCCCGCCTGTTGCTGTTTTGTCTGCACACCCCACTTCCCTCACCATCTGCCCTCATGCCTGGCCTATAGCAATCACTATTCTGTTTTCCATCCTGTGAGTTTGTCATTTTGAGATTGTACAGAAATAAAAGCATACATTATGTAACCTGTTGGGATTGGCTTTTTTCACTCAGACTAATTCCTTGGAGATTCACCCAAGTTGTTTGGTGTATCAATACTTCATTCCCTTTTATTGCTGGGTAGCAGTTCATGGTATGGATGCACCACAGTTTGTTTAATCATCATCCATCGAAGGATATCTAGGTCATTTTCTATTTGGGATTATACAATTAAAGTTGCTATAATAGTCAGTTACATATTTTGCATACACATATGTTTTCATTTGTTTGGGATAAATGCCCAAGATGACAGTTGTTGAATTTTTTGATAGTTACATGCATGTTCAGTTTTACAGGAAACTACAAAGCTGTTTTTCAAAGTGGCTATATCATTTTACATTCCATCAGCAATGTGTGAGTGATCCTGTTTATCCACATCATTGTCAGCATTTGGTATTGTCACAATTTTTTATTCTAGCCATTCTAATAAATTTATAATGATACCTGATTGCAGTTTTAATTTCCACAATAGCTAGTGATGCTGAACATCTCGTCATGTGCTCATTTTCCATCTACATACTCTTTCCATCAAGATGGTCTGTTTGTGTCTTTTACTAATTGTTGAATTGATTTTTTTTTTCTTACTGTTGAGCTTTGACAGTTCTTTATGTAGCCTAGATACTAATCCTTTGTTGGATACGTAGTTTTCAAATATTTTCTCCAGGTTGTCAGCCTGTCTTTTCATGCTTTTCACAGAATCTTTCATGGAGAAAATGTTTTAATTTTGACAAAGTCCAATTTATCAATTTCATCTTGATTTCTTCATAGTGATTTCTAGAATATTGTTTTGCATATTTTCCTTAGTGGTTGCTGTAGGTAATTATAATATGTATACATAAATTATCACAGTCTGTTGGCATCAACATTTTACCAACTCCAGTGCAGTGTAGAAACCATACTTCCATTTATGTCCCTTTACTCTCCCACTTTTCCTAAGAGCACCACGTCAGATGGTTTTATAAATCTTGCCTCATTGATCAAGTGTGATTTGGGAAGTCATAATAGGAAGCATCAGCCGGGTGCGGTGGCTCACGCTTATAATCCCAGTGGGAGGTCGAGGCAGGCAGATCACCAGAGGTCAGGAGTTTGAGACCAGCCTGGCCAACATGGTAAAACCCAGTCTCTACTAAAATACAAAAATTAGCCTGGCATGGTGGCAGGTGCCTGTAATCCTAGCTGAGGCAAGAGAACTGCTTGAACTTGAGAGGAGGAGGTTGCAGTGAGCTGATATCACGCCATTGCACTCCAGCCTGGGTGACAAGAGTGAAACTCCGTCTCAAAAATAAGAAGAAGAAGAAGAAGAAGAAGAAGAAGCATCAAAGATTCTGAACATTCCTGAATATCATTTTCTCATCTATTACATCTCTAAAGGCTGGTTTGCTAGCAACAAGTGTTCTTAATTTTCTAACTCTCCTAATTCCTAAAGGATGTTTTGCCAGATATAGAACGTGTAGTTCATAGTTCTTTCAGCACTTATAGAAGGTTATGCCACTCCTTTCTGGCCTCCATGTTTTCAGATAAGAAATCTGCTATCACTCACACTGGTGTTCCCCTGTAGGTAATGAGTCATGTTTCTCTGGCGCTTTTGAGATTTTGTTTTTTTATCTTTAGTTTTCAGACAGTTAACTATGATGTGTATTGGCATGGATTCCATGGGTTTTTCCTATTTCAGTTTTGCTCAGCTCTTTGAAAATGTAGGTTTCTGTTTCTCACCTTTGACATTTGGGAAGCTGGCACCTATTATTTCTTTGAATACTTTTTCAGCTCCACTCTCTTTCTCCTCTCCTTCAGAAACTCCTATAATATGAAAGTTGGACTTTCCTCATTTCCCTCGGGTTCCTGAGGCTTTCCTCATATCTTTTTTTAATGTGTTTTCTCTCCTTTATTCTGATTAAGCAAATTCTACTGCTCTGCCGTTCGGTTCACAGATTCTGTCCTCTGTCATCTCCACCCTGCTATTGAGCCCCTCCAGTGTGTTTTTTTAATGTTGGTTATTATATTTTTCATTTTTACAATATCCACTTATAACTCCTCTTTCTTCATTTCTATAATTTCTATTCTTATTTTTCATTTGTGTCAAAAGGATTTGGAAATTCACGCTGAAGTATTATTATGATGGGTACCTTGAAATTCCTGTCAGATGATTTCAACATCTGAGTCAGCTCAGTGTTGGCATCTGTTGATCATGTTTTCTCATTCAGCTGGTGATGTTTTTTGGTTCTTTGACAGGTGAGTTCAGTTGGATCCTGGACATCTTGTCTGTTTTGTTAGGAGTGTCTGGTTCCTACCCAAGTCCTCCATTTTATCCAGCAGTCACCGTGTTTAGGCTTAGCGTGCAGGTTCTGGGCAGCTCTGTGGGCCGTGGCTGCCATGGCAGTTTACATTCAGTCTTGGTGGTATTATTTTGATCTACTTGGTTACCTGGTGCCAGTGGTGGTCCCCGAGCCCTGCTGGTGCTGGCCGAGGGTGCAGAAGGTGTGTCCCTAGGCTGGAAATCACAGGTCTCTGGATGAAGGAAGGGAGTGTGAGGACTTCTGGGACAAAGGACATTTCTCAGGCCCCTTTCTGTAACCTCAGCTGCTGTGCCCTGGCTTTTCCTTAGAAGAGAGAGGAGCTCAGTTTCTGAGTGGCAGACCACATTTCCCTGGGCAGTTGCTTGTTGTGGCTGCATCCTTGCTCACCGGCTGCCCTGCCACCTGGTGTGTGTAGACTGTGAAAGGAACTGCAGCCCTTGGGCTTGAGGAGCACTTCCCAAGCCAGGAACTTGTTGTAGTACCTCCTCCCTGTGATGTTCTCCTGACCCACGGTGCCTATAGGAGGGAAAAGGGAGTCTATTTCCTATGGGAACAAAGAATGTGTGTTGGAATCGTGTCAGTCGATGCCTGTACTAGGGGACAGAGGGGGCTGCAGGCCCAGTGCAAAGCCAACCCTTCCTCCACCTCTAGTCACATGCAGGCTCCTCGCGGGTGCCCCTGCAGGCACTGCTGGCTGACCTGGTGTCATCCCGGGAGGAGTGAGCCTGCCAGGCCTCTTTCTCTTATTGGTCAGGGGTGGGGACACCAGTCCTGAGCTGTCTCCTCCTGTCGGGTGGGGCCATAAGACCCTCCTCTGTGCTGCTTCTTCAGCCACGGTCCTGGGTCTGGGCCCAGGCTGCTCTCCTCTTTCCCCTTTGGGGTTCTCCTATGGTTGCGTCTGTGTCATTTCCAGAGTTTACAGTTGTGCTTGTAGAGATGAGCAGAGATGAGTCAATGCTGTCTTGTCTGGACCGGAAACCAGACGCTCAGTTGTAAGTATTCAGAAATTAAAGGTGAACGTGGCCACACCAGTAAAATGTCAAAATTGCTGCTAAGAAGATAAGGGGCTAGTGCATGGAGCCTCGGTGACACTGAAAATAGAAGTTTTGGAATTATTTACATAGAGGTGGTACTGAAGCCAGGCAAACATCAAAGATCTCTTAGGCACCAATGAAAAGATGGAGCATAGAGAGGCCCGGAAAGAAGTGTCCAAAAGAGTGAAAGCTGGTGGCAGAATTATTCCTCCACTAGCTATTGTTTTGAAGCACATTTGTTATAAACAATGAGTACATAACAGTTCATATAATCAGAAAATATAAAGAAAACAATTTTACAAACAGCATGTGGAGCCTAAGAAAAATGGACATATTTTCCGATGTACATCACCCTTATCAGGCACGTACAAGCAGGAGAGGCCGCTTCCCCGCCTCTGCTAAGATCTCTGAATAAACCTGGACGTGAGCTGCAAGAAAACAGAAAGAAAGCAAACTGAAGCAAATTCAAACTGAAGTCAATCCTGCGTCTCTCTCTTCCTAGGAATTTAATCCCTTCTCTGGTCTCCAGTGTGGGAGGATTTTATCCAGAGAATGAGTTATAAAGCAAGCAATAAAAAGTAAGCACATTTCTAAACACATGAAGCCTTCACCTCCTGTCCATGGGCTCACCCTCCCTGCATAGCCTAAAAGTGACTAAGAGATGTGGCCATGATGTCAGCTGACATCTGAAAACACTGCCTTCCATTTGCCTCCATGAGAAGCGAGATGATCATGAGCTAAGACCTCGGTCTGGTGCCCAGCATGGATCCTGGTTCATCGGAACAGTCCGAGCCTTCAGATCCCCTTCTCTGCCAAGCCTGCTTTTCTCTGTGCCCCCCGACCCTGTCAGGGTGGGAAGTCTGACAAAAGCGTCAGGCGCACCGCAGCTCAGGTACACAGGTCTCAGGACCCCAGGCTTTCAGAGCCGGACGGACGTCCTCAGACACGGAGTCCTTTCCACTCTCACACGGGACAGCCGAAAGCACCCACTGCAGAGGCAGCCACAGAGGGTACTTCTGCCACGGCCAGTCTGTCCTCTGGATATCAGATCGGCATCTAATAGATTAGAGTGCGGCAGGGCCGGACCACTATCACAGCACTCCTCTAAAAGCAGTGCTAAAATGCGGTGGATTGTTTTCATTTGTCAAGGATTTTGCTTTAATTTCTAACGCGCTAGGCTTTTCTTTTCCTCTCTAACCCTTTCCAAATGTGGGTGGGGGGGTGGGATGTACAGGCGTCACCTGTCCCGGCCCTGCTTAAGAGGGGGTGCTTCTTGTGGGGGACTGTGAGGCAAATAGGAGGAAGGAGGAAAGGGCCTTTAGGAGCTGCTCCCTATCCTGCAGGAGTCTCTGGAGTCTGCGCGGGGCCGGGTCGTGAACGCCGCGCCACCGTCCAAGCGCTCTGCGTTCAGTGCTCACTGCACAAAAGGAAACCCTCAAAGAAAGTCCTGCGGGTGCGTGTATTGGGAAGCGGAGTGACAGAGCGAGCCACTGAGGCCAGAGCCCCTCAGACACCGAGCTCTTTATTTACCTGGGGCTCTGACTAACCGGAGACGCGGCGCTGCCCACTTTCCGATAAGGTGACTAAGGGCGTCCTGCCTGGGCTTGAAGCTGCAGCCCTGTTTCCCCTCCGCATGCCCGCGCGCCTCCCGGCCGCCCCTCCCGCGCAGGGCTCGGGTGGGTGTTCCGCAGGGCAGGATGCCCGTCGGGAGCAGAGGAAACAAAGCTGCTCCAGCGCGCGCCGCCCGGGCAGCCGCGTGGCAAGTCTCTGCACCGCGGCTCCCTCCGACATGCCCGAGCCTTCTAGGGAGCCCCGCGCCTCCCGGCCGGGCGGTGGCGGCGCGCGGGGCCCACGCTCTGAGGAGGGCGGGGCCGGGGAGGGCGTGCGGGGACTTTCATGGGGACGCCCAGGCGGACGCCAAGGGGGTGTTTAGCCGGGGGCAAAGCTTGGGCATTCCATGCATTTACATTCTTCCCGAGGAAGGCAGGTGCCCTTGAGAGCCTTCCTAGGCATTCTTGGTGCTGAGCGGCCCCCCACCGCCACTCTTGCTCCCTGTGCACTCTGCATGCGTCTCTGTGCACACCTTCATCTTCACACGCAGCACACGCGCCCCTCGAAACTGAAGGGCAAAGTCTCGCTTAAAACTCATGGACCAGCCAAATCGCATTTTTCCTTTTCCCCACCCCTGAAGATAATTTGGAACATCATGAGAACTGGGTAGCAGATATAAAGATCAGAGCAGTTAGTCAACTGGGCCTCTTACCGCGTTTATTAACTAGCTTCTAAATAACTTGGCTTTAGCATGAGCTACATGTATTTCTTTAAAAATCCACCTTTTAAAAGCTCTTCATAGGATTCCTGTGAGGTTGGCAAGGAAAGAACAGGTATTATCTCCAGTTTGTGAATAGAAAAGTTGAGGCTCAAAGAGGTAACACTTGTTTGTCTGGCAATATTTCACACGTGCCTAGTAAAGGCAGGCATGAAACATCCCCCTCACTGGGGTGCCCCAGAGCTGAATTCCATGGAAACTGTTGACTCCAGCCCACCACAGTTCAGTGGAGAACGTCTCTGTCAGTGTTACAGGGCTCTGCTGCAGGACGTTTGACTTAGAAACGGATGCACAGCATCCAAACACCCCTGCAGCTCACCTGGAATTCCTGCTCCCACCTCCCGGGCCCCCACCAGCTGTCTCCACAGCCCTAACATTATTTTCTGGCCTGGACCATCCGGGGACCCCCACCCCTTCCCGCCTTCCCACTTGGCTCCTGCAGGCGTCTGGTCCTGGGAATGCTTAGGGCGCTGCCCAGCTTCCAGAAGGTCCACCTGTGCCCTGCCTCCCTTCCCACTTCCCCGTCCACTGCTGGTGCCACTGGAATCTGGTGCTCTGGACAACTGCAAATAAGGTCTCGCTATACTATGGATTAAACGGGAATGCATGGGCTAACCTAGGAGGACAGCCACAACCAATAACATCATTTCTATGAGAAAATGAATTCTGCTTCCAAACAACCAATTTACAAATTCACTTTGGGATGCTGACGTGTTCATAAGTTGCAGAATCCCTGTGATAGAACCTGAATGAATAACTATTTTGTTCAGCAAAGTTGACTGCTTATTAAATATGACTTGTTGAAAAGAAAGCCCTGCCATTAAAAAGGCAAATAGTGTATTTCCTTTGCAAATTCTTCTTTGGGCTGTTTTCATGCGAAACCAGATCTCTGTCACTCTGTTTCCCTCTCGCATCTTGAACTGAAAAATCAATAGCTTGTTGTTGATTTTAAAACTTATGGCCGGGCAAGGTGGCTCACACCTGTAATCCCAGCATCTTGGGAGGCTGAAGCGGGTGGATCACTTGAGGTCAGGAGTTTGTGACCAGCCTGGCCAATATGATGAAACTCTGTCTCTACTAAAAATGCAAAAATTAGCCAGGCATGGTGGCTGGCGCCTGTAATCCCAGCTACTCTGGAGGCTGAAGCAGGAGACTCGCTTCAACGCGGGAGGCGGAGGTTGCAGTGAGCCGAAATCACCACTGCACTCCAGCCTGGGCAACACAGTGAGACTCTGTTTCAAAAAAAAAAAAATACTTATCAGGCACCAACTTGCTTATTACATAAGCTGAGCATTTTTTATATGCTTCTTGGGCAGGAACAGAGAAAAACTGGAAATACAAAGTCCCCTTAGTGGCAAGTTATGACAAAAGAGCTGGAGTTGAATATTCATGGGAAGATTTTGCCCTGCAAATCCTACAAAGTTTCATCCATTAAGTAACTACACGTGTGACATATCCAGAGGTCTGTTGAACCTCAGGGAGTTTCTACCTGGCTACTGCAAATACAACTGGCTGCAGGAGCCATGGGCATGAAAAATCATGGGCCAGGTGCCAGAGAGGCATACACCTGCTCTTGCCAAACTAAGAACTGCTCAGTCACGTGGGATAGCAAGAAAGCATCTTGGAGACTTGAACAGAACTGAGGAAGATGGAAGATCCATTGTATTTGAACAAATTTGATCAGTTTCCTGAAGGCAGCCAATTCTTACAAGCAGTAAATCCAGTACAAAGCCTGAGGAAATTAACTTTGGTTTTACTCAAGAAAAAAAATACAAAAATAAGAACCCATTCTGCAAACTCTAAAGATGTCAAATGCAACTAAGTTTTAGAAATGTACTGAGAGTATTTTTTCCCCACTGTAATAAGGGAAATTATGACAGGCTGACACTAATGTCATCAGCACTGATGCATTGCTTTGTACCAACTACTGTAATCTGCCACTCATTAGAAAATTCAGCGGCATGGTGACCAGTACACTCTAATTCCCCAGCTCCATGGTCTCTTGCAAACTAAAAGGGAAGGCAGCTCTGCAAGGAGGAAGCACTGGGTGTCTTTAATCTTCTCTGGGTTTTTCTTTAAAAAAATAAATAAATAAAGTTTGTTCTTAGTGTTACTATTTAGAAAAATTTTTTAGCAACATATGGACACAGCTGTTTGCCTTTGGTATAGTTTTGAAAATGAAGTAAATTACATTTTCCTTCAAAAGGGGGCAACTTTCTAGTCTTCTGTTAAAGCAGAAGTCAAATAATTACAAATTGATAATAAACATGTCTAGAACTGTCTTCTCCAACCTAAAATACAAGAGATACTGTCCATGACCTCCGCTCTTATTTGGTCTTTCATTTTTTTAGGAGAGAACTTTCATATGTTCCAAAGTATGAAGTTAATGCATAAACACCTTCTAGGTTTCAGTACTCTTCATTTAGTTTGAAAAACAAGAAGGAAATAAATGAAAATAGTCCCAATTTGAATTGCTCACTCTATATGTAGGAAACAAAAATTGCTATAAGGCAGTCTATTGACTGTGTAACAATAAAAAGGACAGTAACTCTATTAAAATTAGTTGTCTAGGGCAATGAATGTGGAAAATTTGATCAGTTTTCCACCTTTAAAACATCATTATATATATATATATATGAAATGATATAATTACATATAATATATATAAAAGATATGTGTGTATGTGTATATATATATATATCTATATATGCCTTTAAATATATGGCAGTGCCGTCTAATAGGACCTTTGCAGTAATGAAAGCACTCCATAATGCATACTGTCCACTGTTGTACCCATTAGCCACAAGTGATGATTGAGCATGTGAAAAGTGGCTAGTCCAAACAAAGAATTAAATTTTTAATTTAATTCCATTTTAATGTATTTAAAATTAAACAGCCACATGTGGCTAGTGGCTACCCTGTTGGAGAATTCATCTTTATAGTACAATAGGGCAACAAAAGGGATTAAAATGTGATTGGTCTGAGTGTCAAAAAACCCTATATAGAAGAGGTGTGAGGTGGAGGTGGGGGTGGGGACAGAGCAAATAAGGTTAGCAAGCCCTTCTTGAATATTCACCATGCAGGGGGACTGAAGGTGCCCTCAGGGGCAGACCTTGCCCAAAGCACAACCAAGAGATGGTGTTTCACCAGCGCAGAGCTTAATTACGAAGCCTCAAGGATGGAAAGGAGATCACAAGACAATACCTTATAATTTGCCAAACAAAATAAGTAGGTGGGAAGAAGATCAGGATCACTTTGGGTTCAAAAATCCCAGAAGAGTTGAGGAGGTGATGACCAGTGAAAATGTGTGGGAGGGGCCTCCAGGGGAGTAGAACAAAGCAGTGTGAGCCCAGCACAGAGAGGAGAGCCAAAGGGGCCTTGGCGGAGGTGAGAGGTGGCTGGGGGTGCAGGGTCTGGGATGCTAATCTGGACATTGGGACATTTCTCCTGCCACCATTTGAAAAGCATGAGGTGTATCTTTTGAGAAACATGTATCTACTATAATAGCTGCTGGTGGATTTACAGAAAGTGCCAGGGTGTTTTTCATGACAGGCTCTGAGGAGCTAGTTTCCTATTCTGCCTCATTTAGCAGATTAAAAATGGCACAATACCCATTGATAAAAGGAAGCATTCTCTATGTTTCAGTGTGTGTGGAGTCCTCCTAAGGCCACTCTCATTTTTCCCATAGCCTTCCTTCTCTTACATATTCTTTTGTTACTACTTTATCCGCCTATATAATTGAGGTCCTGTTTCAAAACTGTCCTGGATGCTATGATAACTAAAGTTCTCTTGTTAGAATTGGACAATGTGTATAAAAATCTTACAGATAGAAGTCCTTCAGGCGAAAGAAGGAGGAGAGAGTTAACATGTACCAAACACCTACCCTGGGGTACATGCTGGGCCTGGCATGGTATGTGTGAACACAGCATCATGTATTCCAGGACCATAAAGAAAACACCTACCCTTCCACATTAAAGCAAAAACAAAAACAAAAAATAAGCAGCTTGTCCAAGGACACAGCGCTCACTAGGAGCAAAGCTGGGGCTGGAACTCAAATTAATTGGGGAGCTCCTGCAGCTCCAGGAGCTTCGGCAAAGCCGGGGCCTCTCTGGTGCTCACTTCTAGGATAGCTGTAATGTGAACCTACAGGGTGGGGATGAGTACACTTCTCAATCACACACCACCAGGGTGCTGCCAGGACCATGGAAGCCCTGCACCCGGGGCCCCTCAGGCCTCTGCCTTCCAGGGAGACAGTCAGAATGGCAGAAAACAACACAGGCAGTTGTGGGGCCTCCAGTGAATTCCATGAAGGTAATTGGCTTTTTATTCTAGTGTCATCTGAATTCTTTAAAATAGTTTTCTTGAATAGATGGTGGAACAAACCTCAGTGCTTTTCAATAGGAACCGCCTGAATCTCCGCCTTTCGTGCCCTAACTGCCTCCCAGGTAACTGGAATGTGAGGCTGAGGTGACACCCGCACCCCTTCCCTCAGGCAGGGCAGCAGAGCTGGTTTACTACTTTCAAGCTCTAATTCAGACCTAGAAGACATCTTGCCAGCAGGGCGGGCCCATCCTCCCCATCCCAGAGCACAGGCGAGGTGCTGCCTGCAGCACGCGCTGCCGCCAGTGACCACGCTCTCAGGAATGCAGACACCTGCAAGAGCAGGAACGGAAAACAACAGTCACCTGTCCCACCTGATCCGCCCAGGTGGGCGGGGGCATGGGGCTTGGGGCTGGTCAGGACTTGGAGCTAGACTCCTCCTGCCTGTGGACAGGAGGAAGGGGAAGGCTGCATCTGCAGGTGTGGAATGCCAGACCGACCCAGCCTGATGGCCTCGACCAGGTGGGAGAGGGGCACGCTCCTCTTTTGTGACCCTCCTGCATCATGATATCACAACGACCAAAGGTGGCCTCCAGGACAATAATCTGTCGTGGGCTTGTTTGAACACTGATGCCATTTTGCCTACCTGGAAAGCCCTGCTCTGTCACTCCCAAGGAGTCAGGCTTAAGGGCTTCATCCTTTTAGTAAATGGTGGAAGCAGAGCTAAAACAAAGGGGAAAGAGTGATGTTACTGTTCTACCCTTCACCTTGCTCCGCCAGTACACTGATGGCAGAGATCTTCCTCTTGTAAAAACAGTACTCAGCCCAAAAAATACATATATACATGTGTGTATACACACACACACACACAAAGACATGCATATCCATACGTACATACATTCATACACACTCACACACGCATGCATAGACATATGCACATACACACACGTACACGCATACACCTGTATACACACATACACATGCACATACACATACACATGCACACACATATATTCACACAAACACTTGTATACACACATATACATGCATACACACATAGACACACCCACACCCATATACATATATTACACAAACTCACCAACCACACACACACACTGCACATGCTTATGTATAGACCTTGCCCAGCCCCAGGTGCATTTCCCAAAGGTGCCATCACTTGCATGGAAGAGGAAAGAAGGAGGGCTGTGTGGAGACATCCCACTAGAAGCTAGGTGGAGGAGGGATGAAGAGGGAAGGCATCCTCCCCACCCATGCCACAGGGCACCCTGACTTGGTGGCAGCAGATCCCAGACCCAAGGGCGAGGCTGTGCACTGCATGCCCTGGCTCCAGTCACTGTCCCAGTAGGTGGAGCTGAGACCCCTCAGGCTGTGCCCTGATGGTTCTGGGGACCCTGCATCACCTTCAACCTATCATACCCTCCTGCAAGCAAGCCCTCAGAACAAAGCTGCCCACCAGGCAACATGTAGACTCCACGTCTCCTTTAGACACTGCTATCAACATAACCTTTGCATGAACTTGAGTGCTGCCTTTACTTTTCATTCTTTTTCTCAGTGATTTCTTGAACAAATCATTATGCTGGTAAAATGTCAAATGCTGTTTTCCTTGGCAGATACAGAGCCTGGGGGGAGGTGGGAGAGAAAGCAACATTTCTAGCACCCTTTTTAAACATTGCGGGGGATAATTGGGACATTAAACAAGACAGTCACTAAGCGGGGACACTCAGGGGGACCTGTCAGCCACAGCAGGCACATTTCCCTGTCACTCAGGGATGCCAGCGCCTGCTTCCTTCCCCCGTTGCCGCAGGACTCCTCAAGGAAGTGCTGACCCTACACAGACCATTTGTGCTTAAAAAACTGAAATCGCTGGAAGCCAACAAAGCAAGTCTGAAAATGGCTGAGAAGAGGCGGAGCTCCAGCCCTGCCCTAAGTGGCCCTGGAAACCTCCACATTGGTGCCATGCCTGGAGGCAGAGTGGATTTCTCTGAGAGTTTGCCTGCTTGTGGAATAAACCAGGGCATTGTCTCCTGCTTACCCTAGGCTCTCTGACCCCTGCCTCAAGGAACTGCAGTAATTTCCTGGCCCTCTGCTTCTGCAGGAATCCTTTCTATTAGAATTTGCATTGCTATGAACATGTCGAAAATCTCTTCTCATTCTTCCTTTGACAATTCAAGTGCAAAGTCTGTCATGGAAATACTGTTGAACACTCTTCTCTTTTGCGTTGGCAGGGCACACTCTGCCATCTGAAAAGAAGAGCATCCTGGCCATTCTCCACATGCACCATGTGGGGCTGAAGGGGCCTAAAGAAGAGATTTTCTCACACTGGATGCTTTGTCCTCCTCTGACTCCAACAGCCCACAAAATCTTCCAGGAAAACTCTTTTCAGTACCACTTCCCTGCTGCCACTTGCAGTGGGTGCATCCACTTGAGGGGATGTTCCTAAGGAGGCAGGGCATTAAACCTTGCTTGAGCACAGCCCCTTGCATGGGAGGCACAGCTATGAACATCACAGTAAGAAGCAGTGCTCACCAGGACTCACTGCAGCTCCTGCAAAGTGCTGCCATGTGCTTCTCAAAACCCCATAAGCACGAGTGTGATGCTGGCAGGAAGCCCCAGGCTTCTCTTTTATGGCATCCGCTCTGGGGAGCAGGACCCTTTTTCTTTGTCTCTTAAAGGTAACTGCAAACCCTTAGAAAAGAAGAGAGGACTATAGGACCTTCCTCCTGGAACATGCTTGAATTCACCAGGCACATGTACAGAAGATCACTAGTAACCAACATGAATATGGTTCTTTAAGATACACAAAGCAGGCTTACAAGCACCTTCTCCTTCTTCAGGACTTCAGAATTCACCTTCGCCTCTCCTCTCCCAAGCTGTTTCTCTACCTGGATACTGGTATCAGTGGGGTGGCCATATCAAAGCAGTTTCAACATTCTAAGTTCTTCCAGGGAAGCCAACTGCAGTGCTCAAAGATTAGGAACATTTTTTCTCTGCCACCTGTTCACCCTGCAATGCTCACAGAAAAGGGGCAGCATCTACTTAGCCTCTGCTGCATGGAGACACCATTACAACAGGACCGAGTTGATCCTTCTGTATCCCGCTGTAAGAAGAGCAATGCAGAAATGCCTTCCAGGACACCCAAAGCTGGGCTCCACCTGCGTGGAGATCACAGTGCTCATCGAAGCAATAAAACAAATAACACCTGAGGCACCCAACACTGAGCTGTAACATCCAGCCCTGTGCTTCACACCCCACTAATCAAAGATGGTTTTTGCAAAAGCAAGAAGGCATCAGTTGTGATATGCCACACCGTGCTGTGAGCCGAACACGGACACACTGGCCTGTGGACCAGCAGCTCCAGCATCTCTCAAGACACACACTCTGTGAGCGGCCCCACACCCCAAGTGCCCTCCTTGAAAAGCACCATGATGCCACCTTGGACACCCCACATAACTCTACACCATGCTCGCCCTGTGGCCACCGAGTAGCAGTACAGCCTCCATGGGACACTCCGCACTGAGCTCTGCACCCTCCCAACTGAGGGGATAGATGGAATGAACAGCATGCATCCCCTAACAGTTTCTTCAAGTCACCAGGGCCACCTAACACCGTGCTTTATTAGTCAGTGTCCTCCAGAGAAATGGAAACAATGGATATGTAGAGAGAGAGTTCGATTTATTTTAAGGAATTTGCTATGGCCATTGTGGCGGCTGCAGGTCTGAATTTTCACGGCAGTCTGGCCAGCGGGAGACCTGTGGAGGTGCTGGTGTTGCAGCTCCTGCGCTAAGACAGAGTGCTGGCCGAGCTCCTCTTCCTCTGGGGAACTCAGTCTTTGCTTTTGAGGCCTTCAGGTGATTAGATGAGGCCTACCACATCATGGAGTGTAATTTGTTTTGCTTAAAGTCTACTGATTAAAATGCCAATCTCATCTAAAAATACCCTCACAGAGACATCTAGACTAGTGTTTGATCAAATACCGGGGTACCATGGCTGATGCATACAGTTAGGTGGAACAGCACTCTAAAGCCCATCATCACTGCATACTCAGTGGAAAATCAGCAAAGTGCTCTTGAAGGCTGCCACACCGTGCTCTCCACCACCCGGTCACAGTGGCTGCAAGTGGTGCGGCCCTCTCTGGAGAACCAGGACTCCGCACCCTCCCCACTCTCACAAGGGGCCGCTCAGCAAGGGCGTAGGGTCACCTTAGATGCAGAACCCTGTGCAACAAACCCCAATCTTCTCAGTACACTCCACGGAAACATTGCTTAAGCACCGCAGGATACCCAGGGTCTACCCTGGGAGCTCTGCACGCCCAAAACTCGGTGTGGACAGAGCAACAGCAGAATGAACTAGCTGGGAAGCCCTGCGCTGCACACCAAAGTCCGAGAATCCTATTGCTGCCCCGAACCACAGCAGTGGCCCTAGCTGGGACCCAACACACCCTCCATCAGCTCCAGCTGCAGGAGACCAAGGGCACTGAGGGGTGTGCTCGGCACCCACGCTGCTACAATGGGTCCCATCTCAGCAGGCGGGTGTGAACAAGGACACTCCACTCACTGCAATCAAGCCACAGCAGTCAGACCTGGCATGCCCCACTCCAGTCGCCATGGGACCTGCAGACCAGCAGCATCACCGTGGCCAGCAGCTTGTCATTAGACCAAATCCCAGGGCCCACCACAGAGCTAGTGAACTGTGTTTCGCTTTTACAAAAACCTTTGTCACAGGGGTTTAAGGTGCGCCTCGTAAAGCAGAGGTCCACTAATCTTTCAGGTTCCCAGATTGTTGATCCTCTCTAGGGATGTATTACACTAGAGGGTCCACAGAAGAATGGTATCAAATAGTAAAGAGTGACTTCTCAGCCAACAGCAATTCACGGCATGGTGAAGTCGGGGTTTTAAAGCATGCGGTCTCTTTGAAAAGACACTTGAAATGGAGACTCTGCTAAATCTTATAATAAATTACATTGTCCAATTAAACTAAAAATAGTCCAGGGACTTTGCAGGGTAGCTCTGAAGATGTGTCACAGGCATCACTGGATAAAGAAATATCACCCACTTCTGCCTGGGAATTTCTCCCTGAACACCTCCCCACTATACAGACGCAGACACTGCTATCACCCATCAGTAACAACAGTTTGTTACAGAATCTCAGGTGCTGGCCAGATGGCACACTCATCTCTACTCTTCCCCACATCCCTACATTTTACAGAAGAAGAAACCAAGGCACAGACTGTTCAGGGAATTGCTGAACGTGACTCTGTTCTCATAGCACTGTCATAGGGACTTGATTTGGGAAAACATGAACATGCTTTTCTCTTTTGCATTTTAGTGTTTCTAACCTTTCCTTTGTCACTCACCCCTAAGAGGACAAGAGTCCTGTGGGTAGAGGAAGACACTTAATATTATTCAGAGGCTACACAGATAGAAAGGAACTTGGATGTGGTTCACCCTTGACTCTTGCAAGCACAGCAGGACTTTGCAGCAGGACAAAAGATATGCGAGCCAGCCTGTGTCATACTGACCATGCTCCACTTTCCTCACGCACCTCAGGAACCCACCCGAGGGTCCCTCTAATGGCCCAGGACAGGGGCTCACAAGGCCAGAGGCTCCAGGGGAAGAGTAGACACAGCTACATGTTGGTTCAATGAGAAAATGAGAACCCAGTTAGGGAGGCTGAGGCCTCAGCTCTCATTCATTGAGTAAAGACAACACAGATCTCGGTGACCATGCTTGGCCATGGCTGCTGGTGGCGCAGGTAGAGGAAGCTGTGCCTGGGGGTGGTCACGGGGCTTTCCATCTCCCTTATCTGGGCCTTGGCCTGGCGGAGGGTCAGCACAGGCAACTTTCAGATAACCGAGGGGAATTCTAGAACAGAGGTGCTTTTTGCTTATTTAGGGGTTGGAAGGAGATGGCACCCACCAAAAAAACAAAAAGCATATCAACATGTGCAGCAGCACTGGGAGGTGGGAGCAGCAGGACTGCTGACGGTGGCCCTGCTCACAGCTCCCGGAAGGGACCCTGATGGCACCCCTCAAAGTGTTCACTATCCCTAGGATGGGCCTGAGAAGTGGCCGATCAATTGGAAGGCTAGAAGGGGCATCTGGGTGAGGCCTGTGGGGCCAAGCTAGAGATATACATATGTATGGAATGTGAATAATATACATTTATTATAATAATAACTGCTTTGGCCAGTGGAGCTGTTCCTACAGACCCTGTTTGCTCTGACAGACAGTATCTCCAGCTCATAACACTCTGTACTTGTCATAAATAGATGCTCAGTAAATATTTTCCAGTTAATCACATTTTTATTTACTAGTAAAACACTTGCTCTCTTCCTCTCCCAGCTAGATAAATGAGAAATACATTTGAAGTATAATACACCAATTTTAAAGGTTACCAAATGATTAGGCTTCTTAGACCATTTGCACCATCTGACTCTGAATTAATTAAAGGTAGTTATTGTCGGTTGACATTTTAAAAATGTAGTTATGGCCAGGCCTAGTGGCTCACGCCTGTAATCCCAGCACTTTGGGAGGCCAAGGCGGGCGGATCACCTGAGGTCAGGAGTTCGAGACCAGCCTGAGCAACATGAAGAAACCCCGTCTCTACTAAAAAAAAATACAAAAATTAGCTGGGCATGGTGGCGCATGCCTGTAATCCTAGCTATTCGAGAGGCTGAGGCAGGAGAATCACTTGAACCTGGGATGGGGAGGTTGCAGTGAGTCGAGATCACGCTGTTGCACTCCAGCCTGGGCGACAGAGCAAGACTCCAACTAAAAAAAAAAAAAAAAAAAAAGTGCAGTTATGTAACGGTTGGGGGCACTAAAGCCCTCTTCAACACAGTAAATAATAATGTTCCTCCAACATTCTATCTTAATCCCAATGCTCAGGTGTTGCCTGTGATTGGAACATGGTGTGCCTGCCTTTGGCTTTCATGTCTGTGCTCTCACAATGGAGGTGACACTGTCCCTGGCAAGGCTTCATGTGTGCTGTGGTCCCGCAGTTCCACTCACCTTTGCTCCTCTTTCTCTGCTCCTCCAAGCCCATGGCCTCTCCTCCCAGCAGGTCCTACACATTGCCTGCATTTGGCCAGATCTCACAGCATCCACACCCGCTGTGCCCATCCCCATCTGTGCCACCTGATTCTGAGAGGAGCTGGTGTGGCTGGTCTGGACAGCTGCATTCAACCCCAGTCCCTGGCCTTCTGTGCAGCTCTGTCAGGTCCCAGGACCACTCGCTGACTGTGTCTCAGGCTCCAGCTTGATCTGAACCCACAGCCCCTCAATTACGTGTTCACTATCCCTGTAAATGCACCACGTGAACGAGGGGCTGAGAACAACACAAACTTCTTGTCTCACAATTGCAGAGGTCAGAAGCCCAACACGGGTCTCACTGGGCTAAAATTGGGGTGTTGGCAGGGCTTTCGTGCCTTGTTATGGCCAGTAGGTAGTGGAGATGGCATCTGAACCTGTGAGTCTGAGCCATGATCTTCTTGTCCCTCCATCTTTATTGAAGTATGCCTGACAATAAAACACTGTGTACATGCAAGGTGCACGAAATGATGCTTTGATATATGTATACACTGTGAAATGATTGCCACAATCCAGCTACTTCACATATTACCTCACGTAGTATGATTTGTGTGTGTGTGTGGTCAGAACACTTGAGATCTATGCTCTTTGCAAATTTCATATATACAATGCAGTATTATTAACCACCGTCGCCATGCTGTGTGTTAGGTTTCTGGAACTGAACATTTGCACCCTCTGACCTACGTTCCCCTCCACTCAGCCCCTGGCAACCAGCACTCCACTCTGCCTCCGTGAGCCTGACTTTTCTAGATTTTGCATGGAAGTGAGATCAGGCATTCCTTGTTTTACTGTGTCTGGCCCATCTCACATGGCACAATGCCCTTCAGGTTCATCCATGTTACTGCAAAGGCAGAATTCCCTTCTTTTTTTACAGCTGAATAATACTCCATTGTGCAGAGGTATCTTATTTTCTTCATTCATTCATCCACCAACAGGCACTTAGGTTGATTCTGTAGCTTAGCTCTTGTGACAGTGCTGCAGCAAGCATGGGAGTACAGTAGAGGCTGCAATGAGCTGAGATCGCACCTCTGCACTCCAGCCTGGGTGACAGAGCGAGATACAGTCTCAAAAAAAAAAAAGAGAGAAAGAGAGAGAGAGAAAGAAAGAAAGAAAGAAAGAAAGAAAGAAAGAAAGAGAGAAGAAAGAAAGAAAGAAAGAAAGAAAGAAAGAAAGAAAGAAAGAAAGAAAGAAAGAAAAAGAAAGCAAGCAAGCCAGCCAAATTCTTGGCTTTGGATTTTAAATAGATGTAAAACCTAAAACCAAAGGCAAGAATTTCACTCTTTTTTCTATGAATATTTTTTATGTCCTGTCTTCATCAGTATAATAAAACTTGGCTACAATGTCTAATTTTAATGAGAGAAAGACTTTGGGACAAAAATGGAAATACTGAAATAGAAAAATACGTAGGATGATGTTTAAAAATGCTTTTATATTAAAGGATGAATGAAATATGGGGAAGAATAGACATTTTTCAATGCCCAGATATTTGGAAAATTTAGATTGTATGCATTCTCCTCTAGGAAGTCAGCTGAGAATGAATTTCAGCCAAAAAAGAAAATAAAATGAAGGAAGAGGAAGACATGATATACAGAAAATAGTGGATCCCACCAGGGATACTGATTTCATTCCCTTTATATACCCAAAAGTTGGACTGCTGGACCATATGTCAGTTCTCCTTTTAATTTCTTTGGGAACTTCCATACTGTTTTCTATAGGACTGTACCAATGATATTCCAACCAACAGTATATAAAGGCTCCTTTTTTCCCATATCATTGCCAACACTTATTTCCTATCTTTTGGATGATAGCCATTCGGACAGCTGTGAGGTGATACCTCATGGTGGTTTTGATTTGCATTTCCCTGATAATTAGTGATGTTGAGCACCTTTTCATATACCTGTTGGCCATTTATATGTCCTCTTTTAATAAATGTATATTTTTATGTTTTAATTAATATAAAAATAATATATGTGCATGTAACATATCAAACAGTACCCTGGGCAACATAGAGAGACCCTGTCTCTACAAAACAATTTTAAAAATTAGCTGGGTGTGGTGGTGATCACCTGTTGTCCCAGCTGCTCAGGAGGCTGATGTGGGAGGATTGATTGACCCCAGGAAGTCAAGACTGCAGTGAGCCAAGGCCGCAACATTGCACTTCAGCCTTTAGAGATAATATCTCTAAAAAATAAATGTAAAAAAATTAAAATCAAATAGTGCAAAAAACTTTCAAAGAAAAACAACAGACCCTGGCTAGACTCCTCCCTCCTTATCCCAGCCTCATTTTTAAGAAAAACTATCTCAAAAGTTTCCTGTCATTGTTATTTTGTTTTATTTCTCTTGATAGTGACCTCCACAAACCTAGATAATATATGCATTCCTCTATTTCTTGTTTATATTTTTAGACAATATTCATCGACTTTCTTGTAAGACGTAAGAATTAAGCTCATATACACCCCCACCTGCTGCTTCTCAGTTTTGAAATGTATATGTTGGTTCTTCTGCTGATTATCTGTTTTTGTATTTGTCTGTTTCCTTTCTTCTTCAACTGTAAGCTGTACATCCTGACATCCCCACGCACACTTTAGGATGAGAATAGATGTGAATGTCCCCATTATTCCCACCCATCTGCACCCCTTGGAGCTGCTATGTGCTTCCTCTGGCTCAGCTCTGCACCACCAGTCAGTCTCTGCTGCTTTGTTCATGGGAGGACTCCGAAGATTGAAAACCAATAAGCAGCCTTGACAGTCTTATCATTGTGTAAATACCGCTCACAGAGGCAGTCAGTAGGCCAGAAACTCTTTTTCTGAATCTAGTGTCTCAGCATCTGGGCCACTCAAATTCTACTGTTTCTGTCTGTCCTCAATATCAAATGCAATCTCTCTTCTAAGATAATGTTCCTTTCTTGAACGTTCTCCATTTTCATTCACTCCACATTTGAGCAATAACTTTCAGACACAGGTTTTCTTTATGCAAAGTTCTAATTGCCTTCTTTTTACCTGAGTTATTTGCCTTATTACAACTGCATGCTTCCTTAAGCTCAAATCATGCTTTCTATTTTATCAAGTTCCTCTCTTCCCAGGAGACTCCCCTCCTGAAAATACTTTCTTCCTACTCTGTCTTGTAAGACGCCTCCCCAGCTGGAAGTCAGCCTCTTCCAGACGCATCCCTCTACTGCACTCCGGGCAGGATCGACTATTTTCTGTATATCATGTCTCCCTCTTCCTTCATTTTATTTCCTTATTTTGCTGAAATTCATTCTCAACTGACTTCTTGGAGGAGAATGCATGCAAGATACAATCTACATTTTCTAAATACTTGTGTAGTGAAAAATATCTATTCTGCCCCATGTTTTATTCATCCTTTAATATAAAACATTTTAACCACCATCCTATGTATTTTTCTATTTCAGTAATTCCATTTTGCCCCAGAGTCTTTCTCTCATTAAAACTAGACACTGTAGCCAAGGTTTAATACCGTCTTGAGGAGAGGACATCAAAAAAAAATTCATAGAAAGAAAAAAGAGTGAAATTCTTGCTTTGGTTTTATATCTAAAAAATCCAAAGCCAAGAATTGTTGTTGTTGTTGTTGTTTAGATCAGGGTCTCACTGGAGTGCGGTGGCACAATCTTAGCTCACTGCAGGCTCCGTCTCTCAGGTTCAAGCGAGTCTCGTGCATAGCCTCCTGCATTGCTGGGGTCACAGGCATGCACCACCACATTTGGCTAATTTTTGTATTTTTAGTAGAGACAGAGTTTCACCATGTTGGCCAGGCTGGTCTCAAACTCCTAACCTTAAGTGATCCACCTGCCTCAGACTCCCAAAGCGCTGGGATTACAGGTGTGAGCCACCACACCCAGTCGAATTTGGCTTTTTCTGATTTTTTCATCATTGTGTGAACATCACAGAGTGCACTTACACACACCCAGACGGTAGAGCTTCCTACACACTCAGGCTAGATGGTAGACGCTATTGCTCCTAGGGCACACGTCTGTATAGCTACAATATGATACTGTCCTGAATACTGTAGCCAACTGTACCAACATGGTAAGTATTTGTGTTTCTAAACATATCTAAAAATAGAAAAATATGGTATAAAAGATTAAGAATGGAACACCTGTGTAGGGGGCTTACCATGAATAGAGGTGCAGGATGGAAGTTGCCCTGGGTGAGCCAGTGAATGATTGGTGAAGGCCTAGGACACTACTGTACACAGCTATAGACTTCATAAACACTGTACACTTATGCTACACTAAAATTATTTTTAAAAATTTGTTTCTTAAACGGTAAACTAACCTTAGCTTACCATAACATTTTACTTTACATTTTTACATTCCTTAAAATATTTTTTTAAGTTCTTTAGTATCACACGTAGTTTACAACACAAATGCATGGTACAGATATATAAAAATATTTTCTTTATATTCTTATTATGTAAGTTTTCTTCTGCTTTTAAGTTTTCTTCTATTTTTCTTTTATTTTTTATTGTTTTTGCTTTTTAAACTGCTTTGTTAACAATGAAGGCACAAACACACACAGTATCTTAGGGCTACACAGGGTCAGGATCATCAATATCACTGTCTTCCATCTTCACGTCTTGTCCCCCTGGAAGGTCTTCAGGAGCAATAACACGGATCTCTATGTCATCTCTATGATAACAATGCCTTCTTCTGGATACCTCCTGAAGGACATGTGAAATACATTCAAAAATAGCAATTAAGGCTGGGCACAGTGGCTCATGCCTGTAATCCCAGCTACTCTGGAGGCTGAGGCAGGAGAATTGCTTGAACTTGGGGGGCAGAGATTGCAGTGAGCCAAGATTGCACCCATTGCACTCCAGCCTGGGTGACAGAGTGAGACTCCGTCTCAAAAAAAAAAAAAAAGCAATTAAAAATATAGCATGGTAAATACATAAACCAGTAAACCAGTGACATAGTTGTTGCACTCTGACATTATGATGGCTATTGACATCTTTAGGCCATAGGAATTTTTCGGTTCCATTATAATGTCATGGGACCACAGTAGTATATGTAGAATATGCAGCCTGTGATTGTCCTAAATGTCACCTTATGGCAGGATGGCATACATATAAAAACAAATGGCAATGGCAATGGTCTTAAAAGCAATGTTTTCTATTAGAGGAACCAGGCAGTATTAACTGATGCAGGGATCTCCTCTGTGGATGCTTAGCCTCCTCCCCTGCAGGCTGGTTCCTAATCCTCCCTGTAGCAACTGACCTTGAGTCTGGGTCTTTCCAGGAAGGTTACTCTCCATCCCCCTCCAGGGTATTATGAGGCCATTCTGCCTTCCCACCCCCACCCACTTTCCAGCAGGAATCTCTTCTCTTTAGGTGAGCTCATCCACCTCCAGCCCCATGCCCAGTCCTGCCCTCATTGTCTGAGCCATTATGAGTGGCTTCCTTGTGCCCCCTCTGCTGTCAGTTTGGGGGGTCTCAGGAGGAGCTGGAAATAACAGCCTGTGCCTACTCTTCCCCTGTCAACCACACTCCCTTAGCTTTGCTTCTCACTTCTGTTTTGCAATCCTCATTACCATAAGGACTCAAGATTGTGTACATTTCAAGAGATCGATCTAGATTTTTCACAGCTCCAGAAGAAGAAAGGACAGCAAAAAAATTCAAAGTATTCATGGTTCATTTTTTCTTTTCTTTTACTCTTTAATTGTATTTTATATTAGTACTAATTACACATGAGCAGTTAATATTAGTTCCAATTAAAATGTCTTATCTTTTAACTCAATTAAATTTTAGATTAATAGGCAAATCTCTCTGAATTACCTCTGACTAGACATGAATATTTCAGCATAATAGAATTTAAAATTTGTATGTGCAGTTTGGAAATCTGATTATAAAATCAAGCAAAATAAACTACAGTCAACTGTATCCACAAGTTCCACAATGACAGATTCAACCAATCAGAAATTGAAAATATTAAAAATATATATATAAACACAACAATAAATACAAACTAAAACTTATAGAGTTTAATAACTATATAACATTTGCATTGTATTGGGTATTATAAGTCATCTAGAGATTATTTAAATTATATAGGACAATGTGCATAGTTTGTGCAAATACTATGCCATTTTATAGCATCGAGGATTTTGGTATCTGCAAAGGTCCTGGAATCAATACCCAGGGATGCCGAGAAAAGACTGTAATAATATGTATTTATATATACATATTATATATATACATATATATTTATAAAATATATTTTTATATAATTTATTGTATAAAAGTATAAATGCAAGTTTGAATTCAATATTATCACTTACAGGGTCTAAAGATTGACAGCCCAGACTGGACTTTGGAGAAGGCCCTAATTTATTGTATTAATGGAACCTTATTGAATGTGCTTGCAATCCAGTGCCAGTTACCACATAACAACATTTCTTCCTGGGATCATGGTATAGATAACGTTAATACCTAGCCTTTTCTAAGGATTATACTGCACTTCCCATCCTAACAAAAGGATGTTATTGTTGTACTCATTGTGTCCATAAAGACATTGAGGCACAGATGGGGTTAAGTAACTTGTGTAAGGTTCCACAGCTAAGACAGGAGAAAATGTGCTTATGTCCAGCAACAGAAATGCTAACTCTGTGGGAGGAACTTGAACTGCAATCATCTCCAAGAAAAGCTGTGTTAAAAGACCAGGCATGAGTGGAGACTAGAAGTTGGTTCTGCTCCAGGTTGGTAACCCCAGTTGTCCTCCTGAGTTGCTAAGAGCCCTTTAAGGAGTTCCCAGCTTCAGGTTTTAAGCTTCTATCCACCTCAGGTAAGCTTTTTACCTGAGGATGATGCTGTAATACACATAGGTTCACTTTGAGACTCAGCCTGGGTCAGTTACAATTTTCCTATTAGATTCTGAGTCAATACTAACTGCATGCCAAACACTAAAAGATATTTTGGAAAGGGATTGTTAGTAGCAGGGCATGATTTCCTGAAACAAACACTTTACAATTGGCTATGGCAAGGGATGTAGGGGTCTGCTGAAAACATCCTGTCAAGATAACATTGACTCATCCAGAGCCAGGTGTGAGCTACAACCCCAAATCAAGCTGACCTCTTCTCACGGCTGCCATTGTTTAGGTTGTTTCTTCAGTCCTATGTTAGCAACATAAGTCCTATGTAGGAAGCATGCATAGTTTTTAAATTCCCAAGAAGGAAAACCTGACTTATTTTTCATAAAACATGATTTGTTTATGGAAACTATTTTAGGACCTACCTATAAATTATCAAAACCCTGGGTTAGTGCAAAATTTGAGTTAATGCCAGTGATATAAAATCATTACTTTGAGAAAGTACATAATTACATGGAACAAGCAATCTGCATATATGATATGCTGAAAGTGAAAATTCAAAAAAAAATCTAAATAGCCGAAGTTGTCACAAAAACTCAAATCCTAAGACCAACATAGGTATGCCCTTCAAGGCTAGTTGGACAATTGCAGTCTGCAACCCAGTTGTCCAACATATGGATTAGAAGTAAGACACAAATGCTCAGAAGGTCACCTTACATATGTTTGTCCTGCTCTGGTATTAGCTCAAACAATCCAGCCTCTTCCAGATCTTATCTTTTGTTTGTGAAGAGTCAAAATGCCTATTTTAATTTATTTGCTTTGTAGAGAAGGAGGTCTCACAGTGTTGCCTAGGCTAGTCTTGAACTTCTAGTCCCAAGCCATCCTCCCACATTGGCCTCCCAATATTCTGGCCTTAAAGGCATGAGCCACCATGCCTGGCTCTATTGTAAGTTACATATGCTCCAAGTTCTCTTAAATAGATATAAATAAATCTTGTCTCTCTCCAGATATACTCAGCTCTTTACGGACAAGAAATATATTCTTTATTCTTCTTAACAGTGAATACAGGGCCTATAGCTGATGTACCAAAAAATGCTTATTTAACTCAACCAATAAAAAGGAGTCTGGGTTCCCTCTATAATCTGAACTAGAGAGTGAATATCATACTGAATACTGGAGACACCAGTTTTATGCTTTGTGGCAGTAATTCCCTGAGGAAGGTTTAATAAAAATAAGCCTTTCACGTATTTCCAATTAAAGGAAATTGGGTACACACTGGTCACTTTAAGAACCACACAATGAGACTTCCTTTACAGAATGAGGGTCACGGAAGTCTCCTTTTCTTAGATCATTCTAAGAGAATGGTTAGAACGATAGTCCCTCCAGCAAAAAAGGAAAAATGGAACATCACAGAGAATAACACAGACCATGTGCATACGCATACACGCAAACACAGATTTAAAACACCAAACAACACAAGATGATATGTTTAGGCTTTAATGACTGGTACTTACGTAATAAGGTTTTTAAAAATTCTACTCCCACAAAGAGTAAAATCTTTAAAATACTTGTAGTTTTTCAGGACATGGGTGCTGCAACATTCTCTAGTTAACCTACAACTTGTTCCTTCTAGCAGACTCAACAAGACACATCATGCCTGCCTGGTGGACATCACGCAGTTTAGATTTGCGAAACACTTGATTAGAACAAATGTCTATTCTTTCCCTTTGTATCTCGTGGTTCAGTTAATTATCACTTCTTGGCATGTTGTCTTACTTAGCACTAAAAAAGGAATCATGTGATTTTATTAAATCAGTGAAAGCCAAAATAGGTCCTCTCCTTAGAACTGTAAGCCTTTCTTATCAATATTTAAAAGGAACCATGCAGAGGAATTATACAATTTTAACATTCTCTCTTATATTGCTCATGTCCAACTGATTGTAAATTATATCTTGTTCCTCAAATAAATGAGAATCTCCTAGCACTCTACAATATCAACAGATAGTTACTAGCTCTCCTGAAGTCAGTGAAGAAAATACATTCCGCAATGTCTATACTCATGGTAACAGATGTCCAACAATTTTGACCAACTTTGCAGTCTACAAAAGAGAGAGAGAGAGAGACAGAAAGAGAGAGAGAGAGAGATGCAGTAATAATTATTACTGTCATTACTTAATTTTAGTTCCTCCCCTTGTAAGATTGTACTTCTGACCCTCTGTTTGGTGGATAAATTCATACAATTGCTCTATCCTACAGATCATGAGTAGAACTGCTAACAAATGGTACTTGGTAACACAAGACTTTGCAGAGTTCTCTCTCCCTCTGACCCACAGCTGGCAACTGTCAAGAAGGTGACGCTCCTTCAACCTAGTTTCTATGCAACAAAAATAAGCAGAGCCTTGCTGAACTGCAAAGGCATATTTCATGCCTGAGAAAGACTGCTGGTTCCCAGCATGGAGATTTGCGCTGGGAATTGGTTACTGTAGCAGATCACAGCCCATCCTGACTAATGCATGGTGGCACTGGTTTCAGCTGGGATGCAACCCCTTCCTCCTTGACTGGTCAGATGTGGGGCAAGGACAAGGACAGTGCAGGGACCTGCAGAGCAGCTGAGGGGAGTGTCCTCACATCCAATGTAAGCTCTATGCCACTTGGCTAAGAGGGACTGGGCCTCCTTTTATTATCTGAATAAGCATATACTGTTTCCACAATGTAGCCTTAAGTTAAGCCTAGGAGTTTGCTTCTTTGGGATAACATGTCTGCAAGAATTGGGCAGAAGGCTGGTAGCTGCACATCCTTTCAGTCACATAAGAAAGAAACTCAGTGATTGGGATTTCTAATTCCTTCTTCTGGAAGAAAATGAAACTTATCCCTCTCTCGCCAAACAGGACTCCAACACAGCTGCTTCAGAGGAATGGTGACCATGAACATATCCAGAGAAAGATCTCACAACACTCTGTGGTGAGCTATTTAACAATCTTGATAGCCAGTAAATCATCAATGTCTAACTTAAGTCACTGTGCTATAATTTAAAGCCATTTGCTAGTATGCTAGATTTTATGGAACTTAAAAGTGACCCATATATTATCAGAATCAACTAATTCTATTATATATCTAAATGGCTACATACAAAGTTGGCACAGAAAATTATATAACATGCAGAAAACTAAATAATGGAGAAAAAAGTGAAAGGATAAAAAGAAAAGTAGGAAGAATGAGTAGAATGAGCCCAAAAAGCTGGTGCCATGGGGTCTGTATTTTTGTCAGAGATGGAGCAGACACTGAGCGCTGCAACTTCCAGCAACCAGCACAGCAAGGAAAAGCTCTCCAGGCGTGACTGCCACGGAAACACCCTTGCACAGAGGAATCCCATGTATTCAGCCAGGTGTTGGGAGAGCCTGGACTTCGGATCACATCCCTCACACACAGGAAGGTTTCTCTACCATGGCGCTCAGCACACCCGCCCCTCCCCAGACCCACAGAGTAGGGGAATTTCTGGAAGGAAGAGGAATCCCCCCACCTCACAGGGAGCGACTGTCCTCACATCAGAGGTTCACTCCCTGATGAGCTCACTCAGGAGCTCTGCAGTCCTGCCTTTTTTTTCTCTGGTGCAGAGACTAATTACAGGGTTATTGGTCCTCCCATTTGATGTACCAGTAGATCAGAAAACAAGACAAACAAAACAAAACATAAACCAGCTGAGTGCTCAGAATTATCTCACACAACCTCTTCCTGCAATCCGAGAGAAGGCAATGCCTTTAACACACTTGGTGTCCATAAGCCATGCCATGAGTAACTGAATGAAGGAAGGAAGGTTCCGACATTCTCCCTTCACTCTCTTCGCCCCAGCATGTGCTTTCTGAAACATTCACTCTCAGATTGAACCCCAGCCAGTGGGTGAAAATGATAGCTATTTGCATGGAAACTTGTGGGGGCTTTGATTTCATTAATCCTATATTATATTGTAGCTTAGTAAGCTATAGATCTTATTAAAGACAACCAGAGACTTCTGGCTATGTAGCATATTCCCTTGCAAGCTGCATTTGTGAAATACAGTTTACAAATTATCAAAAACAATCCATTTGGAAAATTTTCAGCTGCCATTTTGTTTAAAAATGGAGCACTCAAACTAAAATTAAATCTAAACTCAACCCAAACATCTTTTAACAGAGTACTCATGCTCCACCCAAATCAATCAACTTTTTAAGTTGCCATGGAGCAGAGATAAAATATGAAATACTGGGCAAGCAAGTTACAACAGAGCTCTCCCTTGTCCCTGGTATGGAAGACGACACTTCCCTGCTGGCAGCTGGCAGTTGGCACTGACTTAGTTTGGGGTCCCCCAGAAGCAGACCTTAAGACAAGGATTTAAGTTCCTGTAGTTTACTTGGAATGTGATCTCCAGAAACACTGAGGGAGTGGGGAATCGAGACAGGAGAGGAGAGAAAGTTAATAAAAGACCAAATTAACAGGCCACAGCGGGCCACTGGGGTTGACTCACCACAGACCCTGAAGAAGGCAATGTGGACCCATCCCTTTGAGAGGCAAGGAAGCTGAGTGAGTATCCACAGACCCCCTTTTTCCCCTTGTTGAGGGTCCTCTCGGGTGTAACTGCCCTTCAGGCCACCCCGACCAAGTGCAGGCAGCTGCCAGCTCTCCCCACTGAGCAGGGCTAGGCTGAGAGGAGATGGATAGGGTATCCGCAGCCTCTGCTCCAGGCCCTGGGAAGACTCGGACCTGCTGAGATCAAGGCATTGGTTATTTGAGGTTCCCTCATGAATAAAAATTTTGTATGATTTTTTTCTTTCACAGATAGAAAGCAATTTGTAGTTGGCTGTCAATCTCTTTTTTACCCACTACTTCATTTTTGTAACTTAAAAGTCTCCTGTTGAAAAAAAATAAATAAGTTAATCTTGATCAAAGTACTCTCCCAAACATCCCCACATTTGAACTGACAGTGTTCTATCTCAGACGCTGTCTTCTATGCCGCAGCTGTTTCCTGAGGGATGCAGGATGCTGCGGGGAAGCTGGTCCATACCTCAGGTATGGGAGGCTGTTTGTGCACCCTATTCACTCGATGGTGCAAGGATCTCTTTTAGGATTCCTGTTGATCTCCTTCAGGAGATACATTTATGTCCTTACATCTGGATTTCGCTTCCTGGCCATGACTGTTTACTCCTCCCCACTAACTTGCTTTCTTATGTAAAACAGCATTAGGGAGTATAAAGATGTGTATGGTATATTTATAGGGCACTTTGCATGCTTATACATGTCAGGTAAAGCAAGAGGACCTTATTATCTCCACAATCAGTTGAAAAGATGAGACGGATAGATGTGAAATTTACTTACAGATAGAGAAGCAGAAGTTCACACAAGTTAAGCAACCCCCCACGCTGGTGCTGAGGCTGTCTGACCACTTGGCTCACCGGGAATGCCTTCCAAACATTTAAGGGAAAAATAACATCAATTTTTGCACGAATTTTCCAAAGAATAGAAATAAAGAGAATAGCAACTGGTTTGTTTTCTGAAAGCAGCATATATTTCATGCCAAAATTCGACAAACATGTTACTACAAGGGAAATTTACAGACCAATCTCTCCCATAGACATAGAAGTTAAGATTTTAAACAACATATTAATAACTGTTAATATAAAGCATAATAACTGTACTTTATTTTAAAAAAATGATTTTCTTCTCTCTTTAATGTCAAGTTTAGATTTCTCATTGCATCAATGAGCTTGTGATGGATTAATGAATGGTAGTTTCCTTGATGAAAGGAAGCATATTATTAAAACCCATCAATAAATCTCCTATACCTAGTTTTTTGATGCATTTAAATATTACAATCTTCATTCCCTCTGTTTCACCTTCTCCCAAGTCATTGGGAGAATATATATAAGGGCATATATTTGAAAGATATTGCCAATCTTAATTACTTTCTCCATCAGATCATGCAATAAAACTGAATCTGGAAAGAGATTAGAACTCTCACCCAATGAATAATACACTTGATGCCAGGCACACAGGCCTTAGCTTTTGACTTGAATGAGCTCTTGAAATTCTCTTAGTTTCTTTTTATTATAAACAGCACAATCCATGACAAGTGAATTTTTTTTTCCACATTCAGATCAAATGTTTACTCAAGTCCCTGAGGCAAGCATTTAGGCCCTGCCAATTTCCATGTACTCGCTAATGTGAATTTCTGTCATGGCAGCTTTGTTTTTGACAAACCTCCCAGGTAACTCTTCTCTCCTTTGACCTTGCCTGACTCCACCCTACCTGTCCCACCAACAGGGTGGACAGCATGTCTATCCTTCTTGCCCCACCATAGTTTACAGATTGAAATGAAGGCCACCTTGGTTGGGTCACTTATCTATAGCTAAGTGTTGATAATGTTAAAATAAAAGCCCAGCTATCTCCCTTTCTCTCACTGCTTCATGGAAACACTTTGATTCTCACTTACTAGTTTGTACATAAATATCTTGCTGATGTTTTTAATATAAAGTGCAACTGTTTTTCAGCAGTAGGAAGTAGAAAGGAAGTAGCGTGCTGAATTAGCCTCAGTTTTCTAATGACGCATGAAAATGCCACATTCAAATGAACGAAACACCAAATTTTCTGTGAGGCTAATTAGAAGAAACTTAGTATGCTTTGCCCACGGGGACTACACAGGTATGGTGCGTTTGGATCACAGGCCTGTATTTTATTATCCATGATCAAAATCTCTGAGGCAGGACTTGTTACCATGAAAACAATATTTTAGATTGCATGTATGTGTGTGTTATCCCCATTGTCCTGTGATTGTAAAATCTTTTATTTATAAACATGTACTATTTTGAGATGATCATGGGAAATTCAGTAAGCCATGGGATATATAAACACTTTTTCCCCAAAATTTGATTTTTATTCATTGATTTAATGGGTTTTTCTTTGTGAAAGATGAACCCTATGTATTTTAGGTAACATTTGATAAGGTGATACTCATCTCTGCTGATACACTGGATATAAGTTTCATCCACATCACAGATATTTCCACATGAAGAATGAATATAGAAACACTTCATAATATACATGTTATCCTTACACACAGAAACACATGTGAAATCATGGTAAGCACAGAGAATAAATTTCATATTTGTATTGAGGAAACTACTGAACATTCTAAAATCTAAGGTCACAATTGCTTCTCCAAGAGTAAAACTAATCCACAGAAAATGTTTGCAATATGCATTTGTATAAAATTATTATGTTTCTATGAAACTACCCATTCTAAATAAATCTAGAATTTAACTTTCTCCCATTAAAAATGCCAATAGTATTAGGTACTTTCTAAATTAAATGAATGTCTCAGAAAATCAAAGAAAAAATATATATCAAGAGTTATTCTAGAAAATAAAATAAAAAAGAAGGTGCTAATGTTTCCAGAAAATAAGCATTGTATACAGCCATGGTAATTAAATTAATAGAAGTCTGATGTAACAGTAAACAAAAAAAGCAGTATGGAAAACTCATAGCCTAAACATGTTTGGAAATATTGTATATAATACAGGAATCCTCTCATATTGAAGGGGAAAAATGGAGATTATTTAGTGAATGATGTTGGGATAAGTGAATAGCCAAATTGGAAACAAAGCCACCTTCACAACAACACCAACATAATATAGATTAGTCACTCAAACAAAAAGTAAAAATGTAAAAGTTTTTTTACAAAACTTTGGGAGAAACATTGGGAGAATTATTTTATCATTTCAGAGAAGTTAAGGCCTTTAAATCTGTGAAACAAACTTAGAAGCCATAAAAAAATTGATGAATTCAATTACATAAAAATCGTCAATATCAAATTACAATATTAGTTATTTAAAATAGCCAAAAGACAAGCTAGAAAAAATATATTTGAAATTTACGCCATAAAGAAAAGACTAATTTTCATAACATATAAAAAGATTCTACAAAATAATGCGAAATGAGAAAAGGATATAAACAGTTGACTAAAGATAAAATTCAAATGGTTCTTAAACATATGAAAAGTTTTTCAGTTTCATAATGAGAGACATACAAATAAAAGCTACATGGAAATTTATTTTTTTACCTATGAGATTAACAAACATAAAAATGCTTGATGGTACACAGTTTCAGCAAGCATACGCAGGAGCAGACACTTGCTGGTGAGAATATGAACTGGCCCATCCATCTGGAGAGCAATGACTGACTATATCAGTCCTAAGTAGAACAAACATACCCACTGACCCACAAATTCCACTTTTAGAAATTCATCTTACAGACACATTTGTGCATGTAGGAAATGGAATATGTCAAGGTTACTCATGGAAACACTGGTTGTAGTAGCAAAATATTGGAAATAACCTAAATGACCATCAAGAGAGAATGTTTCAGCCATATGTGGTGGCTCACACCTGTAATCTCAGTACTTTGGGAGGCCAAGGCAGGTGGATCACTTGAGGTCAGGAGTTTGAGACCAGCCTGGCCAACATGGTGAAACCCCATCTCTACCAAAAAATACAAAAATTAGCTCAGTGTGGTGGCGTATGCCTGTAACCTTGGCTACTTGAGAGACAGAGGTTGCAGTGAGCTGAAATCTCACCACTGCACTCCAGACTGGGCAACAGAGCAAGACTCCATTTTAAAAAAAGTGGGGGGAGGGAATGTTTAAATAAATTGTGTTATATTCTGAAAATAAAATACTTTGAAGCCATTGGGATTGGGAAGGCAGGAATGAAACTTTATATACACATCTGGAAGACGCTGAGAAAAGTGAGAAAAGACAAGGTACATAGTAGTACTGGTAGAACGCTTTCATCTCTGTTTAAAGAAGGGAAGATAGGATGCTGAGTGTGTGTGTGCATGTGTCTTCTACATGCACGAAGTGTTTCTGGAGAGACCCACAGACACTGATCAGTGGTATCAGCTGCCTTTGTTGGATCCATTCCATCTGAGTAGATATTGGCTGCTGTTAGCGAGGGGAGAATTTCACTACAACAATTTCTACTGTTTGAATTTCCAAATGTGAACACATGCTTATTCAACAAAGAAGTGCTTTTAAATACATTGGTTTTCAGGAATCCGTGAATAGTTAATTATCTTGTTATAAATCCTGAACACCTGCTTTTAAAAATGAATACTTTAAAAAAATATGCTGCTATTTTATAAACAAAACTACTACTACCAACAAAATAACAAAATAATTGCCATCCAACAGCATAGGTCACAGGATAACATAGTCATTTTCTAATTTGGCAACTATTTCATGAAGGCCTACTGTGTACCAGTCATTGCCCTAGCTTTCGAGGTCAACTAGCAGAAGACAAGCCAGACCTCTCATACTGCAGGTGACAGCATCGCCCTGGCTTCCCTGCTGCCTCATTGGCTCCTCCTTTGCAGGGTACTGCTCATCTCCCCAATAAACACTGCAGCACTGAGGACTCATGCTTTGCTCCCAGGGGTACTCTCCCTTGTGATCTCATCTGATCTCAGGCCTTTCACTGCTGCCTATATAGCAGCAAATCCCATTTCCTCCCAGTCCAGCTCTCTCTCCCAAATTCCAGATTCTGACACTGCTTACTGTCTTCACTGTGATGCTGTATGAGCTCTCCAGTGCTGCCATAACAGTGTACCTCAACCTGGGCAGCTGAAGTGACAGGGGTGAGTGTCTCATAGTTTTGTGGCTAGAAGCCTGAGATCAAGATGCATCCAGGACTGGTTCCTCCTAACAGTTCTGAAGGAGAAGCTGCTCCACGCCTCTCCCCTGTATTCTGGTGGTTTGCTGGTATCACAGTGTTCCTTGTCTTGCAGAAGCATCACCCCGACCCCTGCCTCCATTCTCAACGGGCTTCTTCCTGCGTGAACGTCCATGTCCAAATCCACCCTTTTATAAGGACTCCTGTCATGCTGGATTGGTGACCACCTACCGCAGCAGGAACTCTTCTTAACTAATTACCTCTGCAATGACCCTATTTCCAAATACACTCACGTTCTGAGGTAGTGAAGTACTCAGGGTTAGGACTTCACATACACATTTCTAAAGGACACAGTTTAAAAGCATTTGTTTAATGATGGCAGATGTTTAATGATAACTCTAACTTAACACTCTGGCCCCTGCCCCTGCCCCTGCCCCTGCCAATTTCAGCTGCACTCACAGTCTCACATCTCCATTGAGGCCATTCTATTCTTCTAGGACAAAACACTTCTTAAAGCTGATCTTCACTCTTCCTTTAATAGGTAAAAAGGAACAGATGTTTAGATATGCTGAAACACCTAATGATCACTGAATCACTGATTCCATTTTAATGCCACTCTCGAAATGTTTGGGCTGATATAAGAGCACTGAACAGGCAAGAGCTGACTCCACATCCAGTGTGCAATCCCAGAGGCAGGTGGTCCGGGTAGCCTCCTAAAACAACTTCTGTGTAAAAGCTATGTTTTTACAAAGATTCCTTTCATTTTAGTAAATATTTATTGATAGTTTATTCAGCAGACACTGGAAATATAAATAGAGAGAAAACAGACATGGTCCTTTTCCCCACAGAGTCATGTTCTGGTGTCTCCACACTGAGCAGCCTTTAAAAATCTGCCACCATCTGCATGTCTGGCCGTGGAGTCTGTCAGTGTGGAGGACAAGATCAGTGATAGAAGGAAATGGAAGGGCTCCATTCAGATCTGTCCATTAACACCAACCCGCCATATGCGCTACAGAAAAGTGGAAAGTGGAAAGGCTGTCTCTCTCAGAGTGCCATGCGGGCCTGAACACCAGACCTCACAAACGCGGAGAGCCAGAGGAAGGCCCCATCAAAGAGACGCGGCTGACAGAAACGACAGAAGCACGCTGAACCTCAGCTGCACGAGGGATGGGAGCACCCATCTTACCCGGGAAGATGGGATAACAGCAATAAATGGAAATGGAGTATTTCTTTTTCATCAAGGAAAGACATTATGAAGGAATCATAGGGAGAATGTTAGTATTTATTGCATTAGTTGTGTTTTCCTCTTCCCCCTTCTCCAGCTGTAAAGGCAAGAAGGGTGCAGCTTTGAGCACAGACAGCTAAACCTTTAGGGGGACTTCCTTATGCAGCAGCTCCACAAGCGGGCAGACACGGGCATGCCCCTGAGGTGCAGCTCCAGTGCCAGGGGCTCTGGTGTCCATCCACTCACCTCTCAAAGGATGTGTCCACTCCGTGTTGGACTTTTGACTTAAAAGGTTAAGAACAAGAATATTTACCAAGTTTAAGATTTTCAAAGAACGCCCACATGTGCAGTCTTATTTGGTGATGCCCATTTCACTTTTACCATATGAAAAAACTAATGTTGAAAGTATTTAGGTAGATTGGCAGGGCATTGTGGTCATGCTTGTAATCCCAGCACTTTGGGAGGCTGAGGCAGGGGGATTACTGGAGGTCAGGAGTTCAAGACCAGTCTGGCCAACATGGTGAAACCCTGTCTCTATTAAAAATACAAAAATTAGCCAGGCGTGGTAGTGCGCGCCTCTAATCCCAGCTACTTGGGAGGCTGAGGCATGAGAATCGCTTGAACCCGGGCGGCAGAGGCTGCAGTGAACCGAGAATGGACCATTTCACTCCAACCTGGGGGACAGAGTGAGACTCCATCTCAAAAAAAAAAAATGGTATTTAGGTAGATAATCCTTAGGGTCACAGGTTTGAAGTTTAAAGAACTATGCAATCTGGTTTAGAGTAGCCAGTAATGGCAATATGTAAGGATGACAAGTATGTGCCCTTTCTTCAGCGTTTAAGTGCTCTGCTGATAAGCAGAGTTGCTGTCCACCTTGGCTTGGTGGGAAAAGGCTCTGGCCAGTGTGATGACACCATGACACCATCATAGTGGCTAGCAGGGTGGCACATGCAAGTCCTTTGGGGAACTCAGTAGGGGAAAGTCTTAGCCTTGCCTGAAGAAGAAGCAGGAGATCTGCAGAGGAGCCACTGCTGAGGATGAGTTAAGAGAATGAGTGTTGAGTTGAGTCTGACAGTGACAGAGGAAAGTGACCGAGGTGTTGGGGAAAAGGAGCAGCGGGACACAGTCCAGGAGGGCTGTCTTCTCCCAGCTCTGCTTGGATGCTGCTGGGAGAAGCAATGGAGAAGACAGGCAGGTCGGATCTTGTGCCTAGCATTTGTTATGCTGGAGAGCTTGAGGGAGCACAGGGGAATTTTATTCAAGGGATAGATATGGGCAGATTTGAGTGGGTTTGCTGTTGTTGTTGTTGTTGTTGTTGTTTTTCAGAGACTAGTATGACATTGGGGGGCACTGAGGGAGATGGCAGGCAATGGAGGAGGGATGTCTAGGGATTTCTAGCCCTCCTATGCCTCTAGCTCAGTTGTTCTCCACTAAGTGTATTTTAGGTGCATTCCTCCCTGAGCTCTAAGGAGCCTTGTCTGTCCATGTGGCCCCAGAGCCCTCCAAATCTTCATTAAACAGAGGTATCGAGAGACTCAGCCTCTCAAAGACGATAATTTCAATCACACAAGAAGTGGAATCTCATTTGATTTTCTAACTCAGCTTGGATTATTTTCTTAATACTTCTGCTGTCTTTCTCCCTCCCCCTTTGTGGTTAGTCATTCATGTGGCTGTGTTTAAATTATATGAATTAAGAATTATTTGGCTCCATTCCATTCTGAGAGCCCTGTGGCAGGGCATTATTTAAAAGCATATATTAGGACTGGTGCCATGATCTGCAAACATGCCTGGCAGTTCGGTTCAGGCTTTTTCATGTTGCAGCTTACAAGGTTAATCACTTTGAAGAGTGCAATGCAAGGAGGAAGTGCCTGGCGGACTGGATCATTTGCACAGGGGTGAACTTCTCCCCACTGACATTTTCAAAGGAACTGCCAAGGCAAGAGAGGATTTGAGAACTGGACCGCTGGACACCTTGACTAATAGCAATAAAATTAAAGGAAAACAACCTTACTGTATGAGCATTATGCTTGGTCTCTGCTATAGTACTACCATGAGCAGTGTTTCTGTAAGGATTTATTTCCTGAACAGCAGTATGCAATTAATCAATAGGTTTGCAAATTGTTAGGAATTCCCTCTAAATCCAAAACTATGAAAAATACCACACGCAATGCAGAATTCCTCTGTAATTAGTGGAGTTCTACATTTCCTGGAGCAGCATAATTTCAGGATTGCTAGGAAGGGATCACCTGTTCCTTGTAGTCTTAAATTTCTTTTGTAAAAATGCGTCCAACTGCAGAAAGGAAGAAATAATGAGTCCCACAAAGCTCAAGTTTGTTTACAGTCTCTAAGTAGCCACATATCTATGGAATACCCAGTGAATATGTTAACAGGGAGATTGAAATAATTCATATGAGGCAGACATACACATCTATTATATAGTCCAATGTAAAGTATTTTCAAGATTAGCAAAATAAATGTTTTCCCCACCCCACAAGGTCACCCTACTCTATAGGATTCAGTGGAAGTTGACAATAATCAACCTACCTCTGTGCTATCTTCAATGTGGTGTTGAGGATAAATTTCAAGTTGGAACATTTCATTTACAAATGATTTCTAGGATAACTAATGTTCAAGCCACAATCCACAGTTTATATCTCAGCATAAAATTGGAGGTCAGAGTTGGAAGTTCTTTCTCCCACGGCTCACCTCATATCCTAAATAAGGAACCTCTGTTGCCACGGGAAGTGATGACCAGACCCCTTGTTGATCCACCCTGGACCTGCACTCTTTATAACAAATAAACCCTGTTGTTTTAAGCCATTCAGCTTTTCACGTGGTTTGCTCTTAGACCAAAGTTTAGAATATCCTGACAGATACATCCTCACAGTGTAGAGTCATTGTGGGTCTGTGGAAGCTTGGAAGAAGAGTCTATTAGATTAGATAGGGTGGCTGTAGCTTCATTGGTAGCCTTGCTGCACTGTGGGAACAGTGTCTGGGTGCACTGGGGTGAACAGTGTCCTTCGTAAGTGATCAGTGTAAACATGCATCCCTTTCACACCCTTCAAATACTTGGCACTTCTCTCGCCAGGTTGTGGATATTTACTCTCTGCTCTCTACCCCACTGCTGGGCAGTCTGTTATTCCCTGTCATCAAATAGCTACTTAACTAGAAATGGCATCTCTCAGTGTCACCACCATTCCCCCCACACATCTGTCTTTCTCAGCATAGTCTCAACTTCACCCTGTTTCACAACCATTTGCCATCGTGCTTCCCCTCAGTGTTATTATACAAGAGATGAATGGACGGTGCATTGCAGGCTGAGAAGTGAGGACCAGCATCCCCATAGCTGCCTGGGTTGCAGGGCTGCAGACACACAGAGACCACAAGAGGAGGGGATACTATTAAATATTTTCAAGGAGATAGATAAGGTCATACAATTATTGTTTTTCATATCAATGAACACTCTGAGGTTTGCCAAGGTTGTGAGTTTCCAACTAATAAAAACCTCCCTGAATATTAAAATACACACAATGTAACAATATGGAATTGTATTTGGATAGCTTAATGTCTGGTACAAAGTAGATGCTCAATAAATATGGAATGCAAGGATGAATTTCCACTCCAGTGTCTGATTACAGTCTTCTGTTATTGTCAACTGAGGTATGATACCCTAAAGAAGAAGTGAACCATCCCTGAAAAGAGGATACTTTACCTTTGGTGTCCTCATAGCAAACTGACACACCTAGCAAGCAATAGGTACTCAATGAGTGCTCAATGATTTGAATCAAGGCCTCTCTTACCTTTTTTGCATGTCTGCCTAAAGTAAATACCATATTCCATGCCATTTTGCGCTCAGTATAAAACCATCAGCATGGAGAACCCTCTGCAGGAAGTAACTATTCTGTAAATAACCACCCTTTCTCCACTTTGAATCTCAAATTTTCTAAAGTTTTGAACCTACAGTGGCTTGAATACTATTGCTCATTTCTTGTTTGATGACAAGATAATGTCGGAGGTTTCGTGATAACTCCTATACTCAAAGGACTAGGGAAAAGTCACTCTCCATTACACTTTGGAGAATACATAAAACTCAGTGGCTTTTAAATTAATCATTTACATCTAAGAGAAAATATCATGTGGAAAAAAGAGTAGAAAAAAGATAAGCAATTTCCTTATATATTATGCCAATAAAGCATTTTTTAAGAACTAGGATAGAATTATAATCTTTCAACAGAATTTCTAACAGTTCCAAAGAACAAAGGTGATAAAAGTTTCAGTAATTCTGGGCTTAATTGTTCATACCTTTAAAAAGAAAAATAGTAACGGGCCATATGGGGAGGACAGGAAGTAGAGGAACGTCATTTCTGCAGAAATCAACATAATACTTTTTCATTTAATGAGAGACAATTGGCCAAGCCAACAGCTGCAGGAAAGAAGGCTGTCCTTCTTGCCTGGTAAACAAACTCATTCAAAGCACGGGCTTTTCTCAACCAGGAGCGGATTCTGGCTGTGTGAATCCCACACACAACGGGTGGGGGCCTTCCTGAGGCCGTGAGGACACCTCTCCAAATACCGATTGTTTTTGTGCCTGCACACACAAACACAAGTAACTTCCCGTGTTACTCACCTGCAAGCCACCCTTCCAGTACAGCACGCATCTGATGGTGCCTGTCGTCTGACTCACTCACGCTTGCAAAGGAGGAAATAGAGGCCCAGAAAACTTCCAGGAACAACCAAAGCCATGGAGCAAGTTAGAAGAAGATCTGAGACCACTACCTTTGCTCTCTACACCCCAATTCCTCTCCAGAAAACCTTCTTTCCTTGGGGATAATCCCACCAGTTAACCGACGGCTGTGTGCCTCTTATTTGAGCACTGCTCTCCTTGAACGAACGGAGAGCTCTCTGGCCTAACTTTGCCATCCTCTCAGGATTGCATTAGATGGGGTTGACCGCTGTAACCCTCAAATCCCAGGCTTGGCCAGACCTGGGTTAAAACCAAAATGGCATAGCCACCTTTGACTGTGGAACCAGGTACAAAGCATATAAGGTTTTTAAATGCCTATTTTAAAAACTGTTTCATTTTATGTGTCACATTCTTGGCTCTGAAAAGAAAGCACAGCGAGCCCTCGAGTCAGGGCCGGAGGCCGTGTGTGCAGCCTGTGCAGCGTTCAGCGCACAGCACACTTCAGCAGAGCCAGTTCCAGTGTCAGGATGCTCGAGGGGGCCGCAGAGCAGCTTCCCATTCCCCCTGCGAGAATCACACAGCCTAGAGCCCCGGATCCCATCCCACTTTGCTCCAGAGACAAAGTGTTAGCTCTGTCCAAGGACGTTCCCTCAAAAGCCTGCAGACGCCACGCCTGGGGCCCCCTGCATCCTTCTCAGTGAAGTGTGTCACCGGCTACATGTTAATGCCCATGTGTGAGGGTTACAGTTAATGCCTTTTAAAGCTGCTTTCCCTCCTTAGCAGGCCAGGAAAATGTTCACGCAGCAGGGTGGAGCGCGAGGGAGGCATGGAAATTCTACCTAAGCGTAAAGGCACTTCGAGGCGAGCCTTTGCCTGCCCCTCCCGGACGCTTGCTGCCAGTCGGTCCTCCCCTCGCACCTTCGCTTTTCTTCGTGCTCTTTTACCCTGCCCGGGGGTGCCGCCTGCTCACTGCTCCTCTCTGCTCTGTGCGCCAGTGTCCCTCGCTGCTCTTCCGCGAGCCCACGGCTCCCCTCCTCATCCCTCCTGATGAGGGGCCACCCGCATCTATGCACATGCATGCCAGTCAAGCCTGCTTCTAGAAATTATGTGTGTGTGTGTGTGTGTGTGTGTGTGTGAGCGCGCGCGCCTCATATCAAAGCAGCAGCCTAATACTCTAAGAGCGACCTCCTGTTGAGTGCAGATTTCAGCCAGGAAGCACTACACATGGTTATTGTGCCCTGCAGTGCGGCTTCTTCCCAAGTCCTGTTTCAGATGCACTTGCACACCGTGGCCCTGGGAGTGAGGCCTCGTCCCATTCCAAGACAGAGCCGGAACATTCAGAGGGACCGGCCGGCCGAATGCACACGGGTTTGGAGGTGGGGGCTGCCCTGTCCCTCCTGGGGTTTGGGGGTGGGGCTGAGGTACCCACATAGGTAGCTCATGAGAAAAGCGCCCCATCCCACCCCACCACACCCCAGGAAGCTGACGATGACCTGCTGGAGAGACAGGCGCTCTCGGAGAGCTCCAGTCATGCTGCGGAACACAGAGAAGGGAGGAACACAGAGGAGAGAGGACCACAGAAGAGGGAGGACGCTGAGTCCAAGGCTGTGCCGGGAAGGCGAGGTGAGCTCTCCTGCTCATGGTTAGGGGACACCAAAGAGTTGAGTTGTGCGACCCTCAACTTATAGATTAGAGAGTGTGCGGGACGAGGCCGCAGGTGGGCAGAGTCGCCTTGTGTGCAGCCACAGAACCTGCCTCTGAACTGGGCCTGCAGGCTCCAGAGCCCGTGTTCTTACTGCAGTGTGGGTAGGGCTCGCAGCCTACTCAAATCGCACTTCCCTCTGGCGTGCAACCTCAGGAGGTCAGGGAGAACTTAAAGGCCCATGAAAGCTGATGATGATGGACTTCTAAAAGAGATCGATTCGATCTCGGATTTTTTTCTCAGCATCCTTTTCCAAAATCTACCAATCAAGCTCTTAATTGTATTCACATGAAGGCTCTAGAAGTGCTCTGGTGATTTTCCAGAATATTTTCTTAGATAAATGGAATGACAGAGGAAATGCAAACCATTGTTCCTTGACTTTTTAGAGAAAAAGAAAGCTCACTCAGCTTCATCATTTAAACGTATTTTTGAATGGGAGGAACTAAATTTATTTTATTGTGTTGCTTAGCTGTGTCTTTAATAAGAACTAGCTTCTTAGATCAGTGAGCATAATTTACATGAAGTGGTGGAAAACTAACCTAACTTTATGTACATTTGGACTATGTGACTGTAAAACTTGTTTAAAGTTAGCTTAGTCATTAAAAATATCATTGAACAAAATGTCTTTTCTCTCTAAACTCCACTGTGCCAAGATGTTCAGCCAGTGTTGCTGAGTAAACAGAGTTAACTCATGCCACTGATCACCTCTGATGTGTGGATTTGCTCTTCACAGATTCCATTTTTCCTTAGAATGCATTGTCCCACGAAGCTTCCCCCTTCAAATCCAGATTTTCTATTTGATCTGTGTAAACATTGCTTGTTGTGTGTAAATGGGCATAAATATTCAGGAAATATATACCCTGAATGAAGTTCCTGAAGAAAAATTGGTTTACAAAGTGTAATTACATTTCCCTGTTGTCTTAAATTCTTTATTCAGAATTAGAAATCAGAAAAGGAAGAATAAATAAATAAATAAATATGAGATGATATTCATCCATTTAGCCATTCAGCCAACAATGAGTATCTAACATTTGAGAGGTTCTGGGGATAGAAAGATAGATACATCATAATTTCTGCCCTCAGAAGTTCTGCAGTCTAAGGAAGTGAGAGTGTAAACAGGCAATTATAAGAGAGTTTGCAATTGCAACAATGGGGGTGATCAATACAGAGCCTGCTCCATGGGAAATGATCATGTCAACAGAGCTTGGAAACAGAAAAGTAGGTAAGGCACTAAGAAAGGCCCCCAAAATGGCACCTTACCAACATGGAGGGATTTGGGAAGTCTGCTTTGGAGAGGTTATGCCAAGCTCAGTTTGCAAGGGTGAATCACAATTAGCCAGGGCAAAAAGGTAAAGAATGAACCACCTACTGGTAGAGAAAAACAGATTAAACAACATTTGGGGGAATTTCAGGCAGCTGGGTGTAGAGTTGAAAATAGGTGAAAGGCACCCCTGTGGCATTGGCTGCATGTAATGGTTTCAGCAGAAAGTATGGGAAGGTCCCAGGGTAGTGTGAGGCAGTGAGGAGGACAGACCGAGGGCACCATCTGAACAGTCAGAGTTCATGTTTGCAGCTGTTACTGTGGACTCAGGAGAAGTGACACAAGTGAAATGAGGCAGCAAACTACAGATACAAGTGACAGACAGATTGAAGAGCTTTGGAAAGATGTAGAATTTCCTCTAGGTGAGTGTCTAAAGTAGACATTAAAGTATTAATGTAGCTTTTCAGACTTCTGGATGCCAAATAATGAATAGACCCATTCTCCTTGCTTCTGCCACCAAGCACAACTGTGAACCCAGCATGGCACTTGAGGTGACCCCAGGAGGACCCTGGGAGGAGGGGAAGGCAAGTGTGTCCAGAACCCAAGAGGAGTAGCACAGTGCCAGGTCTCAGTCTCCACCCAGCAAGGAAGGCCACCAGTCATGGTTTCCACCCCATCCCAGTACCAGCAGCTCCTCAAATGGTCTTCAGATTGCTCATTCTCTAGATGGAGCAGAGTTCCTCCAACAGCACCAGGGGAGCCACTAGCAGGGGCACATCAGAGCCCCACTAGAAATCCGTACCCAGGGGTCTACTTACCACTAAGCCTGAGATGCCCTTTCCCTGCTGAGACACACAGGAGTGAGAGGTGGAATCAGAAAAGGGGCCTGCCATAGCAAGCAGCTGCTCAGAGAGACTCTGTTGCCAAAGGTCTGGGATTCTCCTGCCCTGACCAGAGGCACTTGGGCAGCCCAGGACACAGGCACACGGATCCCACCACATCCTTCTCCCACAAACAGCCTCCTGGTGGTTGGCTTGGGGAAGCCTTTCCCACTTCCCAGGCCACACCAGCAGCCACGAATGGGAGCCCCCAGGGAACCAGAAAAACCAAGCAGACCAAACAACACAACAAAGACTCTAAAAATTAAGCTGTCATTGGAACCACAGTCCAGAAAAATACCCAAGACTTGTGTACTGAACCTAAACTGGGTGACTTCCTGCTAAAGTATAAGATTTAAATAGGGCTCAGTATACAACTGAAAATCACCTGTTATACCAAGAACTAGGAGATTCACAAACGGAATGAAAAAAGCCAATAAACTGATGTCAACAGTGATATTAATCCAATGTTGAAATTGTCTGACAAGGTTTAAAAGCAGCATTATAAAAATGCTTCAATACTCACCTACACATCCTCTTGAAACAAATGAAAATATATGAGATCTCAGCAAAGAAACAGAAGCTATAAAAATAATCAGATGGAAATTATAAAGTGAAAAATGCAATAAAAAATTAAAAATTGCTAGACAGCTTAAATAACAGAGTAGGAATCATAGAGTACATAATCAATGAACTTAAGGAAATAACAAAGAATTCACCCAATTTGAACCAAAAAAAAGACCAAATAAAAGAATACACTCTTTGATATCTGAGTGACAATAAGAAAAATCTGACACTTTTTGTTACCAGATTATCAGAAAGAGAAAAAGAAAACTGTAGCTGAAAGAGTATATGAATAAATAATAGCTGAAAACTTCACAAATGGGTGAAAGACACAAACCTACATATCCAAGAAGCTGAACAAGTCCCAAACAGTATAAATCCAATGAAATGCATACCAAAACACATCATAATTAAACTTTTGGAAACTAAAATCAAAAATCAAATCTTGGAAGAAGCTAGAGAAAAATGACACATTCCTGTAGGAGAACATGAAGTAAAATGACAGCAGATTTCTCTTTGAAACCATGACAGTCAGAAGGAGGTGAAAGTATTTTTGTGCTCAAGAAAAGAGTTGTGAAATTCTAATTCTATACATGAGAAAACGATATTTTAGGAATTAAAGGAAAATAAAAGCATTCTCAGATAAATAAAACAAGAATTTGTTGTAACTAGACCTAGCCTTAATGAATGGCTAAAGGAAGCTATTCAAACACAGAGGAAATGATGACAGAAACAATCTTGGAGAATGAGAAAGGAAGAAGGAACAATGGAAAGATGAAAAATATGGGTACATAACATGAGCTATCCTTTTTCTTGTGAGTTTTATAAATCATAAATTATGACTAGAACAAAACGTACAGCAGCATCTGATATTCAAAGCAGTGATATGTAAAAGTGGGGATGGTAAAGGGTCTAATACAAAAGTGAAGTTTCCACACTTCACTTGGAATAGTAAGATGCTGACACCAGTAAACTGTTATAAGTCACATATGTATATAGTAACCACAACAGAAACCAGTATTAAAACCAAACAGAGATGCAGTTTTATAAACAAACAGTATAAACAAATCAAGATAGACTCCTGGAAAAAATTTAGCTCACAGGAAGGCAATACAAAATAAGCAGGGGAAGAGAAACCAGCAGAAATAAAGAGAAAATAAAAAATGGAGCGATGAATTTAACTACCAACAAATAAATAATTACCTTAAATATAAATGATCTACTACACCAATTAAAAGACAAAGATTATCAGAGTAGATACAAATACAAGTCCCAATTATATACTACTTAAAAGAAAATATAATCCAATAATATAGGTAGGTTAAAAGCAAAGGATGGAAAGATATGTGCCATATAAACATTAACTTTTAAAAATCAGGAGTTACTATATTAGTATCTAATAAAGTAGACTTCAGAGCAAAAAAAAAAAACTAGAGGCAAAGAGAGACATTAATAAGGATGAAAGGATCAATTCATCAGGAAGACTTAACAATTATAAATATGGACACACACAAAATAAAAACTTTAAGACTTGTAAAGCAAAAACTGTGGAGCTGACAGGAGAAATTGATAAATCCACAACTCTAGTTGGAGACTTCAAAACCTCACTTAGCAACTGATAAACTACTAGGTAGAAAGTCAACGTAATCCATAACAAAAAAATTTAATAAGTAGGACCACATCAAAATTTAAAGCTTTTGTTTATAAAAACCCTTGTGAAAGGAATAAAATGATAAGCTACAGACTGGGAGAAAATATTTGCACATAGCCAACAAATAAAAAGTATCCAGAATATTTAACAAATTCTTAAAACTCAATGGTAAAAAGTCAAACAATCCAGTTAGACAATGGGTAAAAGACATGAACACACATATCCCTAAAGCAGATTTATAGGTGGTTAAAAAAAGCACATCTAAAAAGATGTAGCCTCATTAGCTCTCAGAGAAATGAAAATGAAAATCATAGTGATGTGTCACCTATCAGAATGTCTAAAATCTGTAATTAGTTCACTAAACTTTTCAGTTAAAATAAAAACAGTTTCAGTCTATAATACCAAAATGAAATTTATAGTTGAAATGTGGAACACCTTGTCAGGGTTATTCCAGAAAGAACCAAGGATAGAAAAATACACAATATCCTAAAGGAAGAAGTTGAGGGAGGAGCAGTCATTTTGCCTTTTGGTGGACGGCTCTGGACGGCAGGGTTTTAAGTGCTCAGCTGAAGGGGACTGTCCTCAGCAATCTCCTTTTTTGGATCAGAACTAGCTAAGTTTCCCTAACAGTATTGAGCCTGGTGAAGAGGTAGAGAGGTCCCTATTTGAGTTTATGCCAAGTTATTAAAGGCCATTTTCTGGAAGGCTTCTATTATTGCTTTTCAGAGAAACAGCCAGAGTCACTCGGGTCTTTGAAATGTTGTCAAGGGTTCTACTTTGGACAACATGAGGTTCTGAGCACCAGGTGAGGACGCTGGTCAGGAAAGAGGCCGCAAAGGCCTATTCTACGAAGAACGAGTAAGAACTGGAATTGGAAGTGGAGTCCCCTTGGAGAATTTTTGGCTTTCCTGTTTCTGTAATCTGATGGTTAATAAAACAGGTTGGGGAATAGATAGCAAGAAGACAGTGAGCTCACAAGCATTCACACGCTTGCCTTCCTGGAGTGCTTTGGTCTCCAAACCCAGATCCTCACAAGAACCAAAAAAGAAGACCAAGATATAATTAAATTGGACATAGAGATTTCTAACATCTTATGAAGAATATCGAGGAAATATTTCAAGCACCAAAAAAACTCTCAAGGCAAATCAGAGTATTTCCTTTCAACCCCCATTTTTCTTTTCCTATTATTAGTCACAGTGCACAAATATACTTCCAAAACTTTATTTGTATAATGTAGTTGGTTTACCCAAATGTGACGGCATCTCATTCAGCATATTTTATCAACCAAAATAAGTAAAAGTCTACAATATTTGCACAGAACAGAACCACAGTCTGTGGGAGATATTTCTTCAGTTTTGGGCCTGGCTGTTAAATTTTCTCCCCAATTTTTTCTCATCAATTTTCTGTTTATTCCACCAAGCTCTATCAGTTAATTTCCCATAGATGTAGGTAATGGAGACATTTGTCATAACTTAGTGTCTTCATTATTAAGGAAAATGACAGTGATTGAAGTGAATAGATCTCTCATTCAACTCAGGGGCAATGTCTTCATTTGCAGCAATTCTGATTGCTCTATTCACCTGTCCCAAAAAGGACAACACATCAGAAGGGAACTTAAAAGTGGCCCCAGGAGCTACCTGTGTCAAGATCTACAATGATGCCACCTTGCTGTGGGAGCTAAACTCTAAAGCAGCCTTTACTCCAGATGCACCCTGCTTCCAGGCCCAGGACAGGTTTTTAGACAGCTGAACTAGAAAGTAAGCAGCTGTCTCTAGAACACCAGTAGTCCCATTTGCAGCCCTGAGCCTGCCTCCACTTCGCCTCTGACCACACTGAGTGCTGCCTCTCCTCCCAGTGTCTAATCACTGCCTGCATGCATTCCTGTCTCCTTTGGTTGGAACCCAAATTCCTTTACTGAGAGAAATTACACCATGTTTCACTGTGTCTTCCCAATATCACCCCAAAACTTTTAGCACTGGGAATTTTAAATAAATACCTGCACTCAGAATTTTTTATTTTATCCAATTAATTTAGCATACACTTAACTGAGTCTCTTAGAAAAATATTCCTGTGTTATTGCACTTTAAATCGCAATTGTAATGTTTAAATCAAAGCCCCTTTTAAAGAATTTCCGGTGAGCATGTGTGTGTGATATCTTGTGTGTCAGGAACTCCTTCCCTGTCTTTGCTGTCCCGTCAGGCTCACAGGTACCAACAAAATCCTAATAATGTGTCAGTGTTCTTTACAGTCAAAGGAAGGAGAAGGACCAGTGTCATTATCATAAGATCCACAGAGTTGCAAGCCTACTCCATTTCATGCTTAGGGACACCAGATTTTTTCAACTTTGAACAAAAATGGAGCAATGGAAATGGAATCATACAAGAAGTGAAATTTGTTGCGGAATGAGCTAATGACAATGCTTGTCCTGTGTACCCTGAGATATGCATGATTTTTTTCCTTGTAGGGATTTTAAGCAGTTCTGCCTGTTTCTTTTCCTCTGGAGCTTGGTGCTGCTGCCCATGATCACCGTCCTTCTGCACACCCTCCCTTCCTGTACAGTCCCCGCCACCTTGACAAATGCTGTTCAACTTCTTTACAACTGTAAGCTAACAAATAAAAGTATTTAGAGTCACCTCAAGTCTTTTTCAACTACTTTTTAAAAAGGAGAGAGAGGTGGGGGAGGAAGAGATCTGTAAACCTCGGGACAATCGTCTTCCTATTTCTTGGAAATCTGGGATTTGTTCATGAAATACGGAGATCCACCTGAAGTCTCCTGAAGTCTTCCCTGTCGCCCACTGTATCCTCTGACATCCTTCTCTTCTGTCTTTGAATTGCATTGATTATGATTCAGACTATACCCACATTTACAACTGATTTGGAAGTTTTAACTAAACAGAATCTCTGTTCTCAGTTTTCAGAAAAATTATTATTGTATGATATCAAGCAGTGTAGTTAGAATTCTTAAGAAATGAGAGACAAAAGATTCATAAAATCCTTAAAAAAAAAAAAGAAATAAATGTTAACACCCTTCCACTGTCAAACTGGTATTGATCATTGTGTTAGTCCTACAAACTCAGATTCTCTCAAAATTGAAATAAGCTCCCATCACTTTGTTTCTCTTGATGCTGGAGAGAAATTGTCTAATATTTCTGGACATGGGAGGAAGGAACAGATGTCTGAAGCCCAGAAGGAAATGTAATGCTGAGCTTCTCTTTTTAAGTTAAGAGGAAAATTACACCACTGGAAAATGACTTCAGCAGCATGCAACATAGCATCACAGAGATCCAACTTGCTTTAGGAGAAACCAAGGTAAAAATGTTTCCAGAACAGTTTCCTTCATTTTGGATGGGTGTAGGACTGCTATGCCTGCAGTGAAGCAGAAAATAAAGTTAATAATAAGAAAGTTAAAACAAAGATTAAAATGACCCAACAAGGGCATATGGTCCCGAATGTATGTGAATATTTTGCAGATGTGGAGACTCAGATGAGCTGTTCAGGTGACTCAGGCCAATATGGGCTTCCATCCAAAGGCATTTGGACATAACAGTCAGCAGTCACTCTCATGTATCCATGGTGTGCCCACCAATGGGCTAGGCCTTGGATTCCAATATTGCTCCAGAAATGAAACACTGCAGGCATCATGCCACATAAACCATACTGCAGAAGTGAAAGTCAGTTCAACAACCTAGCTGCCCATCACATGCCAAACACGTTCCTGAGCACCAGGGCACAAAGGTAAACAATGCTGGCTTCCTACTTTGGAAGAACTCACAGTAAGATTGAGTCCAAAGTAAGCCTGGAGGGTTATAATTGGGTCCCTAGGAAAGAATCAGTGTGGGGACTTCCACAGATACCCTCAGAGCTGAAGATCACCTTCTTTTTCTCGCACTTTCCAGAGTAGAAACTAAAAGGAATGTGAAGCTTCAAAACACAGATACACACATTTTTTGTCTGATAGATCTGAGGGCATCTTTCCACTGCCTTGGAAGTGGACGTGGACATAGCACTTGTACAGGGACCAATCTTAGGGCAGAATAAAGAGCAGGCCTGGGAAGCTCAGCCCAGCCAGTCTGGGGACCACTGACACCCAAGTGTTCACAGTACCAGGAAAGCCTGTCAAGAGGTGGGTGCACCTCATCTCTGGTCAGTTGTCAGGCTGTCCGATGCACAGGAGGATGTTTAGCAGCATCCCACAATGTTTTCCATGATCAGTTGTGACAACCCAAATGTCTCCCAGCAAGGCCAAGTGTGCCCAGGGGTCAGACTCGTCCCGGCTGAAAGCCGGCCTGGGGAGGACACCATGGGGACTCGCCTGTCCCGCCCACCCCACTCTGAAGTGAAGAAAAGGCTGTGCCCTGACTGCTGCCAGAAGCTATCTGCCCCTGCAAACTGACCAGCTCCACCTGCCAGGTAGCAACACTGAGGCAGCAGATTGGGCAACAGGAAATGACCTGTGGGCACCCGGGAATGCTGTCCAGTCTCTCCAGTTCCCATTATGTGAGGTGAGGGCATTTCTTGGTCAAGCCAGTTTGTGTAAGCAACTCCTGTCACTTGCTGGTGAAGCCATATTAAATGAAGAGTGGTAAATCCAAGGAGGGCCATGGCACATGGCATACATGGGTCAGTATCAGCTGGATGGGTCTGCAAAGGCTGGATTCACCCAAGGCCAAGGCTCTCCATCTGTGTGCAGCTTTTGCCAGACTCAATGTTTAGCAGGCAGCGCATCCCAAACCTCCCCCAACCTGGCACTGCTTACAAACCTGCTCCTCTTGGTCTTCCCCATCTCTGTAAATGGCAGCTCCATTCTGCTAGGTGCTCAGGCCACACACACACTTAACTCCTCTCTCTCCCCAGTGCTGCTGTCTCATCTTCAAAATGTATCCAGAATCCTTGGCCCAAGCTCCCACTTTGGGCCAAACCAACATTGTCTTTGGTTAAGTCTATTCCTAAAGCCCATAAATGTCTCCCTCCACCCACAGAGCAGCTTCAGTGACCCTGCTGAAAACACATGGCACTGAATACAATGTGATATTTCAAATAGACAAGAGAAGAAAAAAGAGACACTACTGAAATAACTAGTGAAATCTCAATAACATCTGTAGTTCAGTCAGTCATAACCAATGTTAATTTCTTAGTTTTGAAAAATGTACTGTGCTTATGTAAAATATGCACATTAGAGGAAGTCAAGTGAAGGGTTTATAGTAATTTTCCATACTTTGTGTTGTAACTTTTCTGTAAATCTGAAATTAATCCAAAAGGAAAATTTTAAAAATTAAAAAGAATGTTGCATAATGACACTTCTCTGTAGAGAGTTCTCCAGTGCCACCTCATTCATGCAGAATCAAGACCCAGTCCCTTACAGTCATGCCCAAGGCCTCCTGCAGTGTGGTCTCCATGTCCATTCTGACCATATCCCCCACTGAGGCATGCTGTTCCGGGCACAGTGGCCACTCCTGCACTTCAGTAGCCAGGCTTGCAATTGCACATGATGGTGTCTCTAGCAGCTGCAGGAAAGGAGCTACAGATGAAGAATAGAGAAGGCAAGAGAAGGGAGAGGATGGCTGAGACGTGCAAGATGTGCGAGTGAAGTTGGCTCCCTGTGGAAGCAGGCCTCACTGTTACAACTGTATACACTGTGGTAGAGGAGGGAATCTGATCTGATTCCACCCTTCCTTTCCCCCTGTTGACAGCAGGAGCTTGCATGTCTGGGTCTTGCATTCAATGACTGTCGAACTGTGTGAACTTTGGCAAACCTCGGCAATTCTAGACCTCCCTTTATTCTCTGTAAATGGTGTGATATCTCATAGGCTGAGGAAGCCAGTGTTGAAAAGTGTGAAGATATGAAGAATGACGTTTCCACTGTTGCTGTCTCTTGTCCCTGTCTTTCTCTGTGTGTGTTGTTTTGTCCTCTCTTAATGGAACGCTCTCTTTCTTTTCCAGTTCCTCCCCTCCCACATGCAGTTAAGCCAAGCATCACTTCTCATGTAATTATGCTTTTGCTATTCCTAGATATTAGTGGAAGCAAAAGGACAAGAGGAGGAATAGATGGTAGAAACAGTATTTAAGAAGTATTGTGTCTCACCTGCATTTAAATTTTGGAAATAAAACCATATTTTAACAAGTTTGTCATTAAGAAGTCATGGAACTGGAGACAGAAAGCAACAGTCTGGGCTATGTTAGCATTATGGTGGAATCCACAAAACAAGATCCCATCCTCACCATTTTGACAGTGGCTCTGGTGTTCTGTCTTTTCCTAAACAGAAAGGAGATTAGGAGACAAGACAAAGACATGTCTGCAGGCCTCAAAGGAATAGAATTAGAACTCAGAGTCTCCAGGTCACACGTCTGAGTGTAACAAGCTCCCATCACTTCTAGCATGTCTTGTTGGAGATGTAGATGCATGACAAGCAACCCTATGATATCTGGGTTCTGTTCAGAGCTGAATCTTTAGTAAAAGTCACCCCTTATATTCTCTTTTCCCAGAATAAGCTTCACCTGGGGCTCCTCTCCAGCCTGCTCATGTGTTTGTCTTGATGCTGTGGGTCCCAGTCAACATTTCCCTTCACGTTGGTGCATCCTCTTTTGACCCCTAGCTTCCATCCTCTCATCTCCCTCAAGGATTCCCTCACAGCCTTGCAATGCGTCCATGTACCTGCCTGACCCTGGTTCAGCATGTGGCATTGTCTCCTCTTGACTTACGGTGCCTCGAGCCTCAGATAGACCTGAGATCACTCTAAATAGGAAGCATCTTTCAAAGCAGGGTGTTAGCAACATCTTTGCTTCTATTCCCCACTCATACAAGAGCGCCCAACTCAGCCAGTGGCTCAGAAAGGGGATGTGGAGTCCTGTACCTGAGAAGGTGTCATTCTGCCAGAGGCCACCATGGAAGCACCTCCCAGGATGACTTTTTATTCCCCAGGCAGGTGCCCTGGATTGCCAAGCCACATGTGGGCAGAAGCAGCCTTTTCTCTGAGCTGTGAGGAGAGTCTGTGTGCATCCACTGCAGGAGGAGGACTTCCCCACCTGGTTCACCAGAGGGTGGGTGAGGCGGATGCAGTGGGACCACCCGACGTGTCTTGTCTCAGCCTCAGGCAAGAGGATATAGTCACTTTTCGAGACCACAGACATCTCAGTAAGAACCCTTTCTCTTTTCTTAAGAATCCTCAAGTAGGCTTGTTTCCCTTTGTCACAATATCTTTCACATGCATTTTTATACAAAACATACCTAACAATTTCATGTGAAATGATTGAAGAACACCAGCTATATAAGCTTACTTACTTTCAAGGCTAAATGTGCGCAGCCAATGAGAAAAGTCTAGGAGGCACCAAAATCTGTTCTCACTGCTTTTCACTTGTTTTCAAGTCTTATTCTCAAATTACAAGTCTTCCAGGCCCATTTATTTTTAACATTTCTGAAATCAAGATTGACCTGGGAAATCACATGTTATCACTGCTTGAGAGAAAAGTAGGAGCTGTTCCCCGGCCCCTCTGTGATGAGTGATGGGCCGAGGGGTTTCTCTCAGGACACGTGTCTTTCACCTGGGCACCATCTCCCCGCTGTGGGAGGAGGCTCAGCCTCCTGTGGTGCATCCTCAGGTCCAGCAGCCAGCTCTGGCATCAGGAAGCCTGTCCAGCTTTAGAGCAGGCTGAGAATGCTTAGCCTCCAGATCCAATCTGAAGTTCAAATCAGAGGCTACTGGTGATCTTTGGTCTTGACTCTCAGGGTGCTCCGGAAGTGGCAGCCCTGGTCACATCACATTTACTGGGTGTTAGTCTGTCTTCACTTTTTTGTTTTGTTTTTGAAAATGGAGCTTGATCACCTTCTCTGAGCTGCTCTTCAGACTGGCCCCCAGGGCATGTCTGCCTGCAGAATAAACAGCCCAGGCAGCTGCAGTCCTGGACCCACCCTGACAGTGCCCATGGGCATCATCTGAGACCACATCACCTTCTGGAATGTGCGGCACCACCTCAAACCTTTCATGCAGGTGACCAGGGGTCCTGGCCTCCTGGGTGCACATTCCTTCATCCACGAAGAAGCAGGTCCAGATTTTCAGGTGGGTCTATCCCTGTTCTCCATGCCATAGCTTGCTCCTAGCCAAGCACCGAGAGAGCGGCATCTTTTACAAGCACCTCAGGTCATTGTGGTACCTGGGGATGAGCTCACCTTGGCGTTACAGGTGGGGGCCTCTTCCATCTGGGCCTTCATTTTCTTTAAAAAATATTTTTAATTTTTTTTCCTTGAAGAGTTAACACTCTTTACAATCAAGCTTCTGAAAAAAAATATAAAACATTAAAAGTAGGATTTTCCCCACAACAATTGTTACTTAATATACCTTTTCAACTTTTAAGATTTACTCTCTTATAATTAAAGATGGACATGGAGATGATGGTAGAAACAAATGAGATGGTTGACCAAGTCATCCCCCCTCCCCTACCCTTGTGCAAGTTTGAACAGATGGCCTGGAAGGGCTCAAGTGAATCTCTCAGCCCAGACAGCTTCCGTTTGCACCAGGACAAAACCTTAAGACCTTTCCTCCTCTGTCATGCTGCAATTGCCATGACCTCTCATAGGGTAGGTTTCTAGGTGTCCCTTCTAATAATCGCCTCCCATTTTTACTGGCATCTTTTTCTTTGAATTGTCTCTTGAACATTCTGCCACTGTGCTTTGTAAGACCCAGAAAACAAAGATACATTGTTGAGAAGTGCAGGGCTCTGAAGACCCAGAAGAGGAGACAGGGAGAGGCAGACTTTAGGAAAGGAAATCTACCTGGAGCAGAAGTGACAGAAGAGGGTGAGGACCTTTAAAACACAAACTAAGATACATTCCATCAAACCCCCTTCCATGAACTTATTGACAAGGAGTCCTAAGTTGAAAAACTGCTTTTCAAACATTAATGATCATGGTAGAACACATAATAAACAACCAGGTGACTGGCCAGGAGCCACGGGGGAGAAAAGAAACCATTTTCATGACACTTTCAGTGTGGCTCAGCGACAAAAATGACACCTTGAGGTCCAGACCACGGTGCAAAGTGCAACTCAAGACTCCACATCTATCGGGGGCACAGCTTTTCAAAGGCTGCACTCTCCTCTTCCTGCTGTCTTTCTCTCGCCTTCTTTAATATTCCACAAAACTAATTATAATAATGACTTGGATCAAGTCATGCAAAACTTCATGATTCAAGTTCTACTTCCTGAATATAAACCCCTGCCTTGTGCAAGAAAAGAAGGAAATGGATACTCCTTCCCTTTGTTTAACTAATTCACCACCAATAAGTCAAGCAAAACCAAAACAGATTCAGTGTACAGAATATACTAAAAGGATACTGCCTCAAAAGTACAATCATCTTTAAGAGTATATTTTGAAGGAGATTGCCTCTGTTTTCATTTAAAATGCAAACTTGAATTCGAAAGAAAGGCCTAAGATAGAGAAGCACTGCCTAGAGTCCTGGGGAAGAGGCCATCCCAGGACTGGCACTAACCCGTTAGTGCTCCTCCCTGCCAGGCCCCTGTGCTGCTCTCCACCTTGGCTGAGCCCTGGGGCTGTGTCCTCATGCCACGCCCTGCAGTGCCTGCACGTCCTCTGTGCCTATGCTCAGAGCTCCCTGGATGTCTCTGGTTGCTAGTTGCTGTTTCTGACATCCCCAACTCCAGCCTCTGCTACTCACCAAGGTCTCAGAGTTCCTCTGAAAACTGCCTACCTTCTGCTCTGGCCTGGAGTTTCCTCCAGTCCTTTCAGCAGCGAGGCCTGATGCTGGAGTCCAGCTCTGCCCAACTGTGTGACAGGCTTCGGTTTCCACATGTGTGAAACTGGACTAATACAAACTCACTGGACCTTGTGGGATTAAATACGTTGTACAGAAAACACCAAGAACAGAGACTTTTGGTAAATGTTCATTCCCTTTTTTCCTATGCCCCTTTCTGGCCCTTTCTTCTCCCAGAGTCCAGGGCCAGCTTTCCTGCCTTCCTAGCTCCATAGCTCCTCTCTCCAGGGTACAAAGCCCTCCAGTCACAATCAGGAGAGCAGAGGGGCTGGGGAAGCCCCTGAGGGCCAGCACACTAACGCACAGGTGACAAGTGGGGTCTGGACCAAGATCCTGGCCTGACCTGGGCCCAGCCTCCCAGCTGCCGGCCTTTGTTGCCTCCCTCTGTGCAGAAGATTCTGCACCTGGAAAGTGCCTCCACTAACACCAGTGCCTCCTCTCTCCCAGAGTTAGCATCGAAATGGAAGAATAACACAAATCGGGACGCACACTGCAGGTGGCAGGCACTGTACAAATGCAGGAATATTCCTTAGACTGGCTCTTCCCCACACAGCAAGAAAAGCGGCTCTTATGCTGAGGCGGAAAGCAACACTCAGGACTGGGTGGCTCCGGGGCCCGAGCCCAGCCCTCCCCGAGTGAGCAGAGCACATACCAATAACAACCCCCTCTTCCCAGATGCACCCCTGCAGACATCCCAGCGGCAGGCTGCCTGGACAGATTTGAGAACCAAGCAGGGGGTGGTGACTGCCCGGCTCAGCAGCAGGTTCCCAGAGCTTGGATCACCTCCAGGAATCTGGCTCTGACCAGGTGATCTTTCCACCTTATCATAGCATGTTTATCTCTGCCACTATAATCTCATTAAATGCTAAATGAAGCATTTCATTCCACTCAAAACGCCTCAGTAAGGGAAGCCGAGCTTCATTGTATCCCTAACAACTGGGCTGCTATAATTCTTTGGAATAATTTGGTCCTCTTTGGTTCCCTTTGGCACTTTGAGATCACACAAGGAAAGAGTCCAAAGCTGTTCATTTAAAAGTGAATATTGTTCCAGCCATCCCAAGCCATTTCCTTTAAAAACAGATCAATAACCTGAAAGAACGGGTTGCACCTTGGCACCTCTGGCCTCTGTGTGCTCCAAACAGCACGTGCAGCCACAGGGGGTCAGAAGGGCTCCCGCCTGCGCATCCCCCACCCCGCATCCCCTGGCTGGTGTCCTGCCCACCTGCCCCGTGTCACCTCAACCCACCACCCCGTTTGGTGCCCTGCTCCCTGCCCCACAGCCACCCACCCCAACCTGCACTCCCCACACCCAGGTGGGTGCCCCCCCACTATCACACATCCCTTGATCTCCTCCATCTGCCCTGCCACCTGCTGGGTCTGTGACCCCTTCCTGTTGCACAGCCCACCTGTCGGTTCCTGACTGCCCCTTCTGTTCTCTCCTCTCCCACTAGGTCATGGCCAGGATCGCTTTCAGGGCTGACTCATCCGCCTCACTGTCTGGCAGTCGCCCCCTGGCCAGGCTCCACTGGGAAGCAGCTTCCGCCCACACTCTCTGGACGTCCTGGCAGGTCCTGCTCTGTGGCCCACTCCTGAGCTGCCCTGGCTGGGCTGCCTGACAGGGTGATTTGGTGCTGCTAAGAGAATCCGCCACCTGCTTCAGGCTTGAGCTTCTCGGTCAGCTGTTCACTCCATCTGCTTAGAAACCCGGAGTCTGTTCCCCCTACAATTCTCTCCCTTTGTCACAGTGTCTAATCTCCAACGTCAGAGTCATGGCTCAGGCCCAAATGCAAAACTACTGGATATTTGATGTCCTCTGAAAACAAGAGTATGTAAATGTTGTAGAGTGTTGGGCACCAACCTGCCTGTGCACACCGTGGTCCTCAGAGCTCCCAGAGTGGGGTCTAGGCCTCCCTGTGTTCACTGAGAAGCTGCCCACGAGAAACTCAGATGGTGAGGCTGGTGAGGAAGAAGCTGGCTTGATGATCTATAGAGAAAGAAAAAGAAGGGGGAAAAGAAGAAAGAAGCCCTGCTGGGCAGAGGTGTAAGGAGCAAGGATGAGTGAGGAGAGAGACAGGAAAAGGATTAAATACAGGGGCTAGGATTATTTTAAAATAAAATACATACATTTCAGGGGATTGCCCCCGTTTCCAATTTAGAGCAAAAAAAATGTATGAAAACATTGAATTTACTGACATAATACTAAGCACTATTTCCATACTCTAATTTTTTAAAAACCATGTAATCAGAGGCTATACTCTTTGGCATCTTTGATAAAGAGTAAACACATGGCTTTATCTTTTTTTTTTTTTTTTGAGACAGAGTCTCGCTCTGTCACCCAGGAGTGCAGTGGCTCTAACTCGGCTCAGGCTCACTGCAAGTTCCGCCTCCCGGGTTCATGCCATTCTCCTGCCTCAGCCTCCCAAGAAGCTGGGACTACAGGCACCGGCCACCATGCCCGGCTAATTTTTTGTATTTTTAGTAGAGATGGGGTTTCACCGTGTTAGCCAGGATGGTCTCGATCTCCTGACCTCATGATCCACCTGCCTTGGCCTCCCAAAGTGCTGGGATTACAGGCGTAAGCCTCCGTGCCCGGCCCTTTTTTGAGACGGAGTCTCGCTCTGATGCCCAGGCTGGAGTGCAGTGGCATGATCTCGGCTCACTGCAACCTCTGCCTCCCAGGTTCAAGTGATTCTCCTGCCTCAGGCTCCTGAGTAGCTGGGATTACAGGTGCCCACCACCACACCCAGTTCATTTTTGTATTTTTAGTAGAGACAGGGTTTCACCATGTTAGCCAGGCTGGTCTCAAACTCCTAACCTCAGGTGATCCGCCCACCTCGGCCTCCCAAAGTGCTGGGATTACAGCATGAGCCACCATGCCCCGTCATGGCCTTATCTTAAAGGCGAGCTTCCCCATGGCTCACATGCAAGACACAGAGGATTTGCTGTGGTCCCCAAATGTGTGTCTGGGCGCTTCCAGGTGCCCCCAGCAGTAGTGACAGACACAGGGCCATTACAGTGCAGGCACAGCTGAGGAAAGCATGACTTCTCCCTTACATGCTGAGTGGACAAATGCCTCTCCAGAATCACAGCACCTGCCAACAACAGTGGTCACATTAGCACCAAGCCCAGAGTCACCCCTTGACTTACTTTTTATGGGCTTGCAGAAGCCCAGGGTAGTCAATCTCAAGAATAGGGAGAACATGACTGGTTTCCCTCACACCCAGGCAGCAGGCCCGACCCTCGCCCGGTGTGTGAATGTGTCACTGTGTGCAGGCCGCACGCCCCGAACAGCCGGAGGTGGTTGTGTTGCCGCTGCTGTGAGTGAGCAGTCGGCTTTCAGCTGGAGAAGAGAAGGCTCCGGAATGTGTGCAATAGCACAACAGCTGGAAAAGTCATTGAAATATAATACCAGTCCCCAAATAGTCATATTTTATTGTTTGAGACTCGTAAACGGTTAAAGAAATGAAATCCACCTTTGGGAAATGATGTTTCTTTAGGTCTCATCATATCCCATTTTCCCCTAAAGGTTAAAACAAATAGTGCTGTGCTGGTAAATCGTGCTAGTCAGGGCTGAGCAGCCCTGAAGCTCTCCTCTCCAGGCTGTCGGAGCCCACAAGCTCTCCCAGCTCTTGGAAGGGCTCTCTGTAACTTGTCTTTGGAAAGGAAGCAACAGCAAAGAAGGGGGAAGCAACGCAGCTCATGAGAACGCAGTGGCCACCCGTGTTGTGACCATCGCAGCTCCTCTCCTGCTGGCCAGAGCCATGCTGTCTGGACACACCTAGGTGGCCGCCTCTTGGGGAGGTCACTGCCCTGTTGGAGAACAGACCGAGAACTCTGAAGCCTTCATGAATCATGGTGGTCTCCCAGCTCTTAGTCTACCCCATAATCCTCCGTCATTGCAGAAGTATATAACTGATCTTATTACAAATAAATTATTCCATTCCTTCTTTTGTGTATTCATTCAACAAATATTTGTCATATTCCTATCACATGCCATGCACTTTGCCAGGTATGGGCACAAACCCAGTGAACAAAATGACAGGGGCCTGGTCTCTTGTAATCAAGCAGAAGGGAAAACATCACTTATTTTATTTTATTTATTTATTTTTTGAGACAAATTCTTGCTCTGACGCCCAGGCTGGAGCGCAGTGGCGCAATCTCGGCTCACTGCAACCTCCACCTCCCAGGTTCAAGCAATTCTCCTGCCTCAGCCTCCTGAGTAGCTGGGATTACAGGCACGTGCCACCACGCCCAGCTGATTTTTGTATTTTTAGTAGAGACAGGGTTTCACCATGTTGGTCAGGCTGGTCTCTAACTCCTGGCCTCAAGTGATCCATCCACCTCAGCCTCCCAAAGTGCTGGGATTACGGGTGTGAGCCACTGTACCCGGCAACATAACTTTTCTAATGACCCAGAGATTTATTTATTTACACCTGTGATGAGTGTTTTGAGGAAAATAAGGGTGTTGTGAAAGTGTAAACCACAGGTTCCTCACTTGGCTTGGAGGTCTGGGGATGGCTTCCCTGAACAATGACATTTAAACTGAGACTAGAAGGGGAGGAGGAGGTGTTGACCAGGCCAGGAGTGGGTGGGGTGGGAAGTAAGAAAGCATTCCAGATAGAGAAGCATTGTGCAGACTTAGACTCTGTCTTCATGTAAAGACAGAGACAAGCACAAAAAAAGACCAGCATCACTATCAGGGCCACCAGGCCCCACTGGGCAGGGTCCCTGCACAGATGACATAGTCTACACTGGGAACAGAGTCCTGCACAGCCTCACCCTGCAGAATGGAGTGCAGGAAGAGTGAAATGAACATGAAGGCAAGGACTATTGTGCAGGGCCTCTGTGCCCATTCAGAGTGTGTTCAGCTGCAAGGAAGAGAATACCAAGGAAGGGTGGCTTAATCCAATATGAATTTCTTTCTCACACAAAATCATCTAGGTTTGGGCTGCTTCAACAATGCCATCAAAATATCACTCTTTCTGTTTTCTCTTCTCTGCTATCATGAATACATTGACCTTTGTTTCTATGGTATGAAGAGGATTTCTGCACCCCCAGGCACTTCCTCATTCCAGCAAGTAAAAGGGCAAAGGGAACTGGGGAGAGGGTTATGGGCCATGCAGCCAATCTGCTCTTTTTTTCCTCAGGAAACCACAGGTTTTCTGGAAGCAGTATCTACGGACAATGTCTAAGGAGAAGGACTTCCAAATGGGCTGAGTTGACCAATCAACAGTGCCTGCCACAACACCATTCCATGTTAGAAATCTAGGGTTACAAAATGTGAAGATCTCAAACCATTGCTCACTAATTCAACTCTCAGCATCACATTTCTCATAAATGTACAAGGTTCTTGGAGATGATCAGCATGACTGCGGCCCCTGTATTCTACCTCCACTCTGGTTAGTTGTATTTTCCTTAAGTTGCACAAGAAGGGACTAACTTTCCTTCACCTTTGTACCCCCAGCTTCGAACACTCAGTACATAAGCATCATTCATGGAACAAATATGCATCAGCTGCCAATAAGTGCCAGGTTCTAGGTGTAGGGTGTTTACTTTGACTCACTCATTGAGGAACTGTCTCAGGGAGGCATATCACTCTCCATAAACATGTCAAACTTACTCAACTCTTTCAAACTAGCAGCTGACTGGTTACAATTCCTCTATGGAAGTGGTATACTGCATTCTTCGTCATTCCCTTAGACTGGGGTTAAAGGAAAAAATAAACCCACATTTCTGCCAAAGCTCACAATCTCATTTTTGTTAGTCTTATGGACTTGTCATAGTTATTTTTCTTCTTTTACACAAATAGCAAAATTGAAATTGGTTCAAGATGGACATGTATCATTAGGCATCATAAGAAACCACATTCCCTAATAAAAACAGGGGATATCAGATCCTCACCTCCCCTACTTGCTCCTGGCCCCTTGATGGATCTGATGAATTTCTCCCAAATGCAGACAAATCTCAATTTCCACCTGTGAACATTCACAGAAAAGTGATGGACAGCTTGACATGGCTGCAAGCCATAGCCTACACAAGAGTGAGTGAAACTGGCTGAGTAGGAAGCATATTTTCTCTTTTTAATAGTCTATAAAATGGAAGTATTTTATGTCTTGAGAAAATATGAAATTATACCAGAGTAATGCAGTAGGAAGTTAGTCTCTGAACTGTTTGACCAATACACTTTACCATTCCCCAGCTGATTTTTCTGTTTCCAATAAGATAGCAATTAAATACACAGTTACGCTGAAAAGATCAAGAATATGCAAGCTATACCTAAAATGAAAATTACAAATCTAAAAGCTAGAATAAAATCAGGTAAAAGCACAGATGAATTAGGTCAAAATGCTGAAACATCAAGGTCAGTAATATCAACAAAGGAAACATATGAAATAAGATTTTTTTACTGACATTAGTTGCTATGGTACAAATAGGTAAAAAAAAAATTATTTTAAATCTCACAGTGGTAGCAATAGTAATAACAATCATGACTGTTGTGTGTCCCCTTCCATCATCATGGCAAGCCTACTATGCATTCCAGCAGCCACTGTTTGAAACTCACAGAGTCAGATGACTTGCAATAAGTTACACAGTTGGTTGATGGGGAGGCAGTTCTTGAAAATGGTTCTTTCCATTACAACACTCATGCTAGACTACATTTCAAAAGAAGAAATATTTTCTTCAACTTTGCTTCTCCTCATATTTCAATAATTGATAATAAAATAATAAATTGAAATATTATAACAAGCCTACAATAATAAAATTTGATTGTTTTTAATGAAAATTAGAATGTCCTTGTTATTGTACAGCACATCATACTTATGAAACCATCCTGATTCAACCTTACCATGAAGAGACAATCTGTTGCAGGAATCCAATCCATTGTAGCTGATACCAATTAATAATTACAAAGTCTAGAAAGATGAGTTATTTGATAAGAAACCTTAAGGAACACAAACATTTGTTAGAAGGACAAATTGTGTGTGTGTGTGTGTGTGTGTGTGTGTGTGTGTGTGTGTTGCTAGATGAGTTTGTAGGGGATGAGCTGATTTAACTTCACATGAATATGACCTAAATAGGTCTTTTTCTAGCCAGACTCTGTAAGTACACTAGTTCTGCAATCTCTTTCCATTTACCCCTCACCTAATAATACTATTCCACATGATTTGAGTAAAGGGGAATATCTGTCTTTTGAAGTTCCTCTTTTTAAAAGCCAGTCTTTCCATTGTCAGAGCCAGCAGTCCATTTTGCCCAGGTAATACAGACCTGGTGTGGTCTCAACCCTGAATCCTAGTTGCAATCTATGGAACCCAAAGGATTCTCCACTTGTGTGCATGTGTGTATATGCAAACACACACACACGATTTCAACAGGACTGAAGTAGAAGTATCTTATGTAAATATTTGGAACTGAAGAAAATCTAGTCTGAAAACACTTTCTAAAGATGTAAAATTAGAGCTAAAAATTATGTCTGAAACATACTAAATACATAAAGATAATTGGGAGGCCAGGTGCAGCAGCTCACACCGGTAATCCCAGCACCTCGGGAGGCTGAGATGGACGGATCACTTGAGCCCAAGAGTTCGAGACCAGCCTGGCAAACATGGAGAAACCCTGTCTCTATAGTAAAAAAAAAATAGTAAATAAATAAATAAAATCAAAAGAAAATAAATAAAACAAAAATAAAGATAATTGGGACAAATGTCATATCTAACTCCCTAGCCGTATATAGGAGAAAATAATGGTTTCATTCTCTTCAACAAGAAAAAACAGTGTAACCTTCAGCAATATAGAGGTGAAATTGAAAACAAATGGCAAAATGTATTTCATTACTTGTATTCAATATTCAACATTGTCTCTATCTAATGATCGGAACAACAATATAAATTGCTGAACAATTTACAAAGCACGTTCTCATGTACATCCCATTTGATAACATCTGCACAACACAAAGCCTGGGCACAGACGGACAACTGTTGCCATCCCCATTCCACACTGGACAATCTGAGGCTCAGGGAAGTGAAGTGGCTCACCCTAAGACCTGCAGAGCTGCGTATTCAGTCCCCTTTCTGTTATATCACACAACATTAAACCAGAAATATACCATTCTATGAAATTAAAAAGCTTCAGCCATTACATTTCCTGCTTCTCTAACATAGAAAGGAGAATGTATTCCATCTGATACAATCAAAGACAATGGAAGAGTTGAAATAATATGGCTCAATTAAGCTCCAGACATTTGCCTTAAGGAATCATGTTTTGAAAGATTTTACTACTGATGAGAATAAGGAATGCTAAAATGTTTAAAGCAAAGACAGACCCATTCACTAACCAAAAGCTCAAACCAAATTGATTCTATCCAACAGTTCAGCTTCATTATATTCCAACTGACAAATGCCTTTCACTTGCATGATGCTCCATAGCCTGAATTAAAGCTATAATTTTTATTTTAGGTCTCTTCAGTTTTAGCTGATGTCTGGATTTTATCCCAAATTGAATGCACTCTCTCTAAGGTTTTAAATACACATTTGCCTCCAATTTCTTTCTCTTTTGCCTCCCTTTCTTCCTCCACCTTCTTCTTTTCTCTTCTCTTTTCCACATACCACATTAACTTCAGGCCAGTAAAATGTTTAAAAGTCAGGTTCCCAGGGAATACCTTAGGGAGGAATCTACTCCAGCACAGTAACCCAAAAGTGCACCCACGCACCTCGTTAATCCACAAAGCCCCAAAACACTGGATAGATTCCTCGGGCCATAGCTACACCTAGGATCTGAAACGTTTTCCCTCTACCACCAAACAACATCTACGGGAATCACAGGCTTTCCCATCCTATTAAGGAATGAACTCATGTAGACAGATTCATTAGACTCACTGACAAACACCAGAGTAACTCTTGAGAAATACCAACTAAGTGTATTTAATAAAAAGTAGTTATGATGATAATGATGATGAATTCTCAGCACTGTGGCCAGATACTCTGCCAAGCACTTTTCATGTATTTGTATATTTAATTTTGGCAACAACCTCATGAGATTAGTACTATCATTACCCATTTTAACAGATTAAAAAAACTGAAGTTCTGAAAAATAAGTGACTTGCCCAAGCTTATCTTCAAAGTAGTAATGCTAGGATTCACATTCAGTAAATAGAAGAATATTTAAAGAGGCTGGGCACAGTAGCTCACACCCGTAATCCCAGCACTTTGGGAGGCTGAGGTGGGCAGATCACCTGAGGTCAGGAGTTTGAGACCAGCCTGACCAACATGGTGAAACCCAGTTTCTACTAAAAATAAAAAAAAAATAGCCAGGCATAGTGGTGTGTGCCTGTAATCTCAGCTACTCAGGAGGCTGAGGCAGGAGAATCACTTAAACCTGGGAGGCAGAGGTTACAGTGAGCCGAGATCGCACTATTGCACTCCAGCCTGGGCAACAAGAGTGAAACTCTGTCTCCAAAAATGAAGAAGCAGCAGAAGAAGTAGAAAAAGCAGAAGAAGCAGAAGTGGGAGCGGGAGCAGGAGCAGAAGCGGAAGAAGGAGAAGGAGAAGGAGAAGGAAATGGAAGAGATTTAGAGAAAGGAGAGCAATGAGAAGTGGGAAGAAAAAACAACCCATAGTGGAGGGAAGGTGGTTACTAGTCATAACAATTCAGAGGTTATAAATTCAAACCCTTATTCTACAAAATATTAGCAAATCCTCTGAGATTCCAATTCTTTATCTTTCAAGTGAACAGAATAATATTATCTCAAGGGTATTGGTCTTTAGTTTTCTTTGTTGGTACTGCCTGCGTCTGTTTTTGGTATTAGGGTCATTCGTACTAGCTTCATAAAGTGAACTTGGAAGTGTTCATTCCTTCTCTAAGGTATTCCCTGGGAACCTGTCATTAATTCTTTTTTTTTGGTAGAATTTTGGTAGAATTCTCAAGCTATCTAGATGGGCCGGGAGATTTTTTTTTTGAGAGATATTATATCTGCAAATTGAATTTCCTGAATAGTCACAGGACTAGTCAAGTATCTATTTCATGTCTACTGAGTTGTGGTAGTTCGTGCTCTTCAAGGAATTGTTACATGTTATTGAAATTGTCAAATGTATGTGTATTGAGTTGTTTGGCGTATTCCTTTATTATCCTTTTGATGACTACAGGGTTTGAAGTAATAGTCTCTATTTCATTCTCAGGAATTTGTGTCTTCTTTTTTCTTTGTCAGTCTTGCTAGGGATTTATCAATTTTACAATATTTTCAAAGAACCAGCTTTTTGTGTACTTGGTTTTTTGGTTTTTCTGTTTTAATTTTATTAATTTCTGCTGTTACCTCTCTTATATTCCTCCTTCTTGCTTTGAGTTTATTTTGCTCTTCTTTTTCTAGATCATTGAGATGGGATCTTAGGTTGTTAATTTAACACCTTTCTGTATCTAATGTAAGCATCTAGTGGTATGAATTTTCCTCTCACCACTGCTTTAGCTGTGTTCAAAAATGTTTGATACGTTGTGCTTTCATTTTTCCTCAGTTCAATGTGTTTTTTACTTTCTCTTAGACTTTTTTGGTCTATGAATTATTAAAAAGCATGTTGTTTAGTTTTCTAGTGTCTAGATATTTCCATTATCATTCTGTTGTTTGTTTCTATTTTGATTCCATTGTGGTTATAAAATATTCTGTATCATTTCAGCATTTTTGTAATTACTTAGACTCTTCCTCCTCCACCAAAACATTTTGACAAATGCTCCATGGGTGCTTGAGAAAAAAAAAAAATGAGTGTTCTGCTGCTGCTCCACAAGTGTTGATTAGAGCCTGTTTTTCTTGTTGTTGTTGTTTGTTTGTTTTTCTGAGACGGCGTTTTGCTCTTGTTGCCCAGGCTGGAGTGCAATGGCACGATCTCAGCTCACCGCAACCTTTGCCTCCCAGGTTCAAGTGATTTTCCTGCCTTAGCCTCCCTAGTAGCTGGGATTATAGGTGCGTGCCACCAGGACAGGCTAATTATTATTATTGTTATTATTATTATTATTATTGTATTTTTAGTAGAGATGGGGTTTTGCCATGTTGGCTAGGCTGGTCTCAAACTCCTGACCTCAGGTGATCCACCCTGCCTCAGCCTCTCAAAGTGCTGGGATTACAGGCGTGAGCCACCGTGCCCAGCATATGAGAGCCTATTTTGAATTGTTCTATATCATTGCTGATTTTCTATCTAGTTGAGAAAGGGACGGTGAAATCTCCAACTGTAATCGTGGATTTGCCTGTTTCTCCCTTTGGTTCTATCAATTTTTGCTTCACAGTTTTTATGTCTCTGTTGTTTGGTGCATACACAATTAAGATTGACAGGTATTCATGGCAGATTGACTTTTTGTCATATTACAATAACCTTCTCTGCCTCTGATAATTTTCTTGCTTTGAAGTCTGCTTTATCTAATAATAATATAACTTTTTCATTTCTTTTGATTGATATTTTCATGATGTATCCTTTCTATCATTTTATTTTTAACCTGCCTATATTGTTATATTTGAAGTGAGTTTTTGGTATACAATATATATTTAGGTCATATTTTATAATTTGCTGGCCAATTTCTGCTTTTTAATTGATATGTTTAGACCAATTACCTATAATGCAGTTATTGTATGTTAAAACCTAAAGCTGACATTTAATTTTTTTTTTCTGTGTGTTCTCATCTTTTGCTTGTCTATTTTTTTTCTGCCTTCCTGGGGGTGACTTGAACATTTTTTAGAAATCAATTTTGATTTATCTATAGTGGTTTTGAGTATGTCTCTTTACATAGCTTTTTTAGTGGTTCTTTTTTGCATTACATTGTATGATATTACAACTTACTGCTGTCATCATATTACCAGTTTATTGATAAATAGAAACATTATTTCACTGTACTTCTATTTACTGTTCCTTATTACTGCCTTACATATTTCCTCCACATGAATTTAGAATTACATCAGACAATATTACATTTTTTGCTTCAAACATCAAACTAATTTAGAAAACTCAAGATAAGAGGAAACTACATAGTATTTGTTAATGTTTTTCCCCTCACTCTGCTCTTGTCTTCCTTTCTCATATCCCAAGATTTCTTCTTATATCATTCCCTTTCTACTTAGAGAACTTTCTAGAGCCATTCTTTTAGGATAGGTCTGTTGGTAACATTCTACCAGTTTTACTTCCTCGGAATATGTCTTGATTTCCCCATCATTCTTGAAGGAAAGTTTTGGTGGATATAGAATTTGTGGGCAACATTTATTTTTTGTGATGTGCCAAATACAATCACAATCAAACCTCAGCAAGTTATTTTGTGGATATCAACAAACTGATTCTATAGTTTATATGGAGAGGCAAAAGACCCTGAATAGCCAACTCAATGTTAAAGGAGAAGAACAAATTTAGAGGACTACCACAATTCGACTTCAAGACTTCAATCAAGCTACAGTCATCAAGATGGTGTGGTATTAGTGAAGGAATAGACAAATGGATAAATGGAACAGAAGAGAAAGCCCAGAAATAGACTCACATAAATAGTCACCTGATCTTAGACAAAGGAGCAAAGGCAATACAGTGAAGCAAAGATAGTCCTCTAACAAGTTGTGCTGATTAACTGGACAATCACACACACAAAAAATAATAATAAATCTAGACACAGACCTTATGCTCATCACAAAAATTAGCTCAAAATAGAGCCTAGGCCTAAATGTAAAACATAAAACTATGAGATTTCTAGAAGATAACAGAAAAAAAAACAGGTAACTTTCACTCTGGCAATGACTTTTTAGATACGACACCAAAGATATGATCTACAAAAGAGACAATGATAAGCTCTACTTCATTAAATTTAAAACTTTAATAGAATTAAAGACTGTCAAGAGAATGAGAACACAGTCCACACACTTCGAGAAAATATTTGCAAACACACACCTAATAAAGAACTGTTATCCAAAATATACAAAGAAACTTAAAATTCAACAATAATAAGATGAATAACCTGATTTTTAAGTGGGCAAAAAACTGATATGACACCTCACCAAAGAAGATATAGAGATTATAAGTAAGCATGTGAAAAGATGTTCAACAGTATATGTCATTAGGAAACTGCAATTCAAAACAGTGAGATACTGCTACTCACCTATTAGAATGCCCAAAGTCAGAACACTGGCAGCACCAAACGCTGGTGAGGATGTGGAGCAACAGGAACTCTCATTCATTTCTGGCAGGAATTCAAAATGGTATGGCCACTGTGGAAGACAGAGTGGCGGTTTCTGACAAAACTAAACATATTCTTACCACATAAACCAGGAATAGGCCAGGTGTGGTGGCTCATGCCCGTAATCCCAGCATTTTGGGAGGCTGAGGTGGGTGGATCATCTGAGGTTGGGAGTTCAAGATCAGCCTAGCCAACATGGCAAAACCCTGTCTCTACTAAAAATACAAAAATTAGCCAGGCATGGTGGTGGGCGCATGTAATCTCAGCTACTCCGGAGGCTGAGTCACGAGAATCGCTTAAACCTGGGAGGTGGAGGCTGCAACGAGCCAAGATCACGCCACTGCACTCCAGCCTGGGTGACAGAGTGAGACTCCGTCTCAAAAATAAAAAAAAAAAACAATAAACGAGGACTAACCCTTTGATATTCACCCAAAGGAGTTAAAAATTATGTTAACACAAAAATCCTCACATGGATGTTTATAACAGTTTATTCATAATTGCCAAACCTGGAAGCAACCAAGATGTCCTTCAGTAGGTGAATGGATGCATAAGCTGTGGTACAAACAATAAAATACCATTCCATGTTAAAAAGAAATGAGCTATCAAGCCATGAAAAGACGGAGGAAACTTAAATGCGGAACACCAAGTGAAATAAGACAATCTTGAAAGGCTACATACTGTATGATGCCAGCTATACGACATTCTGCAAAAGTTAAAACTGGAGCTAGCAAAAAAATCAGCAGTTGCCAGGGGTTAGGGGGAAGGGAGGAATAAATAGGTGAAGCACAGGGGATTTTAAAACAAAACTACCCTATATGACACTGTAATGACAGATCTATGTCATTATACATTTGTCCAATATACAACACCGAGAGGGAACCCTAATGTAAACAATGGACTCCGGGTGATGATGATGTGTCAATGGAGGTCCCTCAATTGTAACAGATGCTCCACTCTGGTGGGTGAGGCTGATAGTGGAGAAGGCTGTGCATGCCAGGAGACAGGGCATATATGGGAACTCTGTGCCTTCATCTCAATTCTCCTGTGAACCTGAAACTGCTGTGAAAAATTAAGACTATTAGAAACTCAGTTCAACTTATTTGTGTGGGTCTGCTGGTGCCTCTTGTTTAGGGGAGGCGAGTCTCGGGTTGTGAGACACAGCCTGCTGGCTGTGGCCGGGACCCTCGGGTTGGTCATGCCAGCCCACTCCAGTGTGTCCTTATGGGGCAGGGAGTCTCAGGCTTGTCGGAACGAAGAGGCTTTCCTGGCCCGGGGCTTGTTATAATGAAATCCTCCTATCGGTATTTCTGGGTGGAGAGGGAATGAAGGAGCTGCACCCCCTGGCCCGTCAAGGAAACCCTTGTTAGTGATGCTGTGAGAGAGCCCCTCCCATTCCAGGGAGGAATGGGCCCATGTGGGCTGCCGTTTGCTGTAAAGCCCAGGGTCTGGGCTGCCTTCTGCTGATAAAGGAGCTGTAGACATCTTGCTGCCACTTTTTTCCCAAGCCGATTCACCTTTCTTTTACTACCTTCCACTGTTTTCCTTTGGTTACTTCCGCAGTTTATAGGTGAACTTAGTGGGGGAGAACAAAGATAAATGTGTTCACTGCATCCTGTCAGGACCGGAAGCGTATTTCTCCAAGCTTTGAGCACATAGGTGTACTGTACATGCAAAAGAAATTTGTTTTGCTGGATGGCTGGTACATTCTTTACAATGTGCTATTTGAAAAATATTCATATTCATTTCCTTCGTTATTGTAGACATGCATTGGGTTCTATGGGATTTTATTCACCTATGAAATTAAGTCCAAAGATGAGAGGAATGGGGAAAAAAAGGCACAGGTTTAAAGCAGTGCATTGGATTATTTTTCTTGTCCACAATTGCGTCTGACCCAACACTGCTTTACTAGACTGAGAGGCTGCCTTGTAGGGGAGGGCGGAGGGCTGGAGCTGCCTGAGGTGGAGTGGAGAAGACACACAAAACAGCGGTGGGGGCACAGGAGTTTCCCCAGCATAGCATCTACGAAGCCTCCAGGAATACACCCCAACCTGACACCGGGGCACACCTGCGTTGAAATCAGACAGGAATTGCCAGCTTGAAGACGGAAGTCACAAGAGAAGCCCTCAGCTTCAATGATAAAGATTACTTCAAGGCAGAGCAAAGATACTCATCATTTGTTTGGTCCTTCTTACTTTAAAATAACAGTAAAATCTAATCGAGCTTAATGAGCATTTTCTAAGTTAGTAATAAAATATGCTTATTCCTCCCATCTTCACATGTTATATATATTTAAATTAGCTTTATGTAACCTTTTTTAAAGCAAATTATTTTGAAGCACAAGACGAATAAACAAACATCCATACAATATGGATAGATGGCATACTGAGTCACCATAACATCATCACACCATGTTCACCGCCTGAGTCTAACCACTCCCAGGCCCCTGTAACCTGCCAGGCCTCCACCCTCCCTCTCCTCTGAAGGACCTTACTTGTGAGTGGTGAGGGTCACTCACCTGCTGGTATGAATAATTCTCATACATAAGTATGCATGTAAATATTACACTTCATTTTGCTTGCTTATGGACATTCTATAAATGAAATCCCACAAATTTGTTATTTTGTATCTGACTTTTTTTTAACTAAACACTATGCTATGTATTCATGTTGTCTTAATTGATCCTTTGCATTTAAGGAAAAGCATGCCCACAAATGGAAAGATGAGATATGAGCAAGGATCCATGCAACAGAGTGACATAGCATGCAATATTCATGTTAAAGATGTGAAAACACCAAGGGAACAAAACTTGTAAACTTAAACAAATACCTGAATAAAAAACAGCTTATGAATTGGCACTTAGAGAGTGCCTATGAGAGACAGACTTCTAATTTCTTCTAATTTATATAGTGACTTGATGGGATAGCATCATAAGCCACATTTTTTAGGGCAGAAGATAGAAACCTGGAAAAGCCTGGTCCCCCGCTCCAGGGCAGCGGTCATCTAGTCCAGGTGCACACTTCAAAGCCATGTTCTTACCCACTTAAACTATCATACGCTGTCCTCAAAGAATCAAAGGGAACTGAAAAGATAGATCTCCTGCCAGAGGTCAGTGAGGGAAAGGCTGATGAATGATAAACAGAAACCAAAACTCAATTTTTATGTTAATTCAGTCTTCCCCATCAAACTAAATCATTTTGGACAGAAAGGGCAAAACAAATATTGTTAAGAGGAAATCTAAGCCCAACAAGACCATAAGAAAAATGTGATTTGCTTCTAACTTTTCTCAATAGTAGTTTGAGCCTCTTGGCCAAAATAAATTATATACCCAAATAGATAAACTGTCTACACTTGTTGAACGAATGGGTGGCCAGGACCACTGCTCCACTGTGGGTCATCATGACTGCCTGTAGACAGGGGAGGAGACTAGAAAGCTGACACCAAGAGCAGGAACGTGGGAAGTGAGTGTCCAGTTTGACTACAGACATGAAATCCTGCTGCAGAACTTAGGCAAGAGTCCAAGGATGCTGTGCAAGTGCTTAGAAAGGAGACAGTGATCACTCAAGTCACCAGAGGTTTACAAAGAATAAGGAGCTATGCCAACAAGCCTGATTTCCTTTGTTGTCCAGCTGGCAAATCAGGGATACATGGCAAACAGGATTCCAAGAAGGCGTCTATCGGGGTCTCCTTCTGTCCTTTGGCATGTGGGTTGAAGAATGCGGGAGACAACGAGTGATAAATGTGATCAAGGGTACTGTGGAGGGCAGCTTCCAGTGTGAGTTCAGGCCTGTTTTCAGCTCAGGCTTGGCCACTCTTTTCCTTAACCATCTGGAGGAAGGAGTGGAAAGAAAACGTATTAAATTGCTGGGTGACCGGAAGCTGGGTAGGGAATGTAGCAGGCTGGATAGCAAGATGAGGACACCAAAACACCCCAAGTGTCTAGACTGGTGGGCTTCATTAAATCATTAAATCTTAATAGAGATTTAAAATACTTTACATTTGGTTAAAAGTTAAAAGAAAAAACAGAAAACAATGTTGCTAATATGTACATAGGGACACAAGGCCCAGCTTCAGCTCTTGGTAAAATATGTTAATGGTTGAATGGAAATTAAATATCAATCAATTTAGCCATGTACCTCCTCCTTGGATATTTCCAAGTCATATCCACTCATCAAATTGATTCAAAAAGCCTTTTACATCATAAAACTGTTTGTGTCTTCCTGGCCAATGTGATCCTTCTGTCCTTTGTGTTATTAGGATATTTGTTACCATTTTCTTCCTAATACATTGTGGAAAACACCTTATGGGATCCCTAAAACCTCTGCCTGGTTTGAGGCCTTGACTCCCATTTTGAACATCTCTCAGTAAAGTAGCTGCTCAATAAATAGTTATTAAATGAAAGCTATTGTATGAGTGTAACAAAACAGTAGTGTGGTCTTGGGTCAAGTTGATATAAATACAGTGTCTGGACATGGGCCAAGAGGGTGAATTGGGATTAGGGCACTTCGAAATGGAGGTAATTGGGGTTTGAGATCAGATGGGGGCAGAACTTGAAATCACTCCATAAGAGGAACAGTAGAAAGAACCAGAAGATAAGTTTGTTGGTGTTTTGGGTGTTTGATTTTAGCTGGAAAATAGAAGACTTGGGACAGAGAGAAGTGAGATATAACATGATCTTTATCTGGGCCATTTGAAGGACTTTCATGTGAAGGAAGGGTATTCTTTGCTCTGTTTTGATTAAGTGGGCAAACCAAAGGAAACCATATACACATAGAAACTTTCTAAAACTTTAGAATGGGTCAAGGATAGAATACGGTGTCTCAGTAAGTCTTGAGTCCCATTTACTGGATGTTTTCAGAGTTGAAATACCATCTACAGATGGCATTACCTAGGCATATAACAGCCTATCATACAATCACCATCCTCCAACAGAGTGGCACATTTGTTACAAATCATGAACCTACAATGACACATCAGTATCCCCGAAGTCCATAGTTAGCCTTAAGGTTCACTCTTGAAATTGCATTCTATAGATGTTGACAAATGTCAAAAAAGTCTGTATCTGGATTTATTGATTGCTTGATTGCCAGTAAATATCCAATTGTTCCAGCACCATTTGTTGAAAAGATTATCATTGATTCATTGTATTGCCTTTGCTCCTGTGTCAAAGATGAGCTGACTATATTTATGTGGGTCTATTTCTGGGTTTTTCTATTCTGTTTCATTAATTTGTCTATTCTTTCCAATAATACCATGATATCTTGATATCTTGATTACTGAAGTTTTAAAGTAAGTCTCGAGGTCAGGTAGTGCCAGTCTTTCAATTTTGTTCTTCTTCAATATTGTGTTGGCTATTCTGGATCTTTTGCCTCTCCATATCAACTTAGAATCAGTTTGTCAATATCCACAAAATACTGGGATTTTGATTGTAGGATTTAAAAAGAAGTGACATCTTGCCAATATTGAGCCTTCCTATCCATGAACATAAAATACTTCTCTATTTATTTATTTTTTTATTTCTTTTACCAGATTTTTCTAATTTTCCTCATAAGATGCTGTACATATTTTGTGAGATTTATACCTAACTATTTAATTTGTTGAGGTCCTAATATAAAAGATATTGAGTTCTTAATTTCAAATTCCAATCATTCATTCCCAGTATATAGAGAAACAATTAACATTTGTATCTTAACCTTGTATCCTGCAAACTTTCTATAATCACTTATTAGTTCTAAAAGGGTTTTTGGTTGTCGATTCTTTGGGATTTTCTACATAGATGATCATGTCCTCTGTAAACAAAGATGGCTTTATTTCTTCTTTCTCCATCTATACATCTTTTATTTCCTTTTCTTGTCTTACTACACTAGCTAGGACTTCTACTACGATGTTGAAAAGGAGTGGTGCCTGACAAACACTATTTCAACCGGTGACCAAGGTCAACATCTTTTTTTTTTCTTTGAGACGGAGTCTTGCTCTGTTGCCCAAGTTGGAGTGCAGTGGTCCAGCTCACTGCAACCTCCGTCTCCCAGGTTCAAGTGATTCTCATGTCTCAGCCCCCTGAATAGCTGGGATTACAGGCACAGGCTACCATACCCAGCTAATTTTTTGTATTTTTAGTAGAGACAGGGTTTCACCACATTGGCCAGGATGATCTAGAACTCCTGACCTCAGGTGATCCACCCGCTTCAGCCTCCCAAAGTGCTGGGATTACAGGTGTGAGCCACCGCGCCCAGCTCAAGGCCAACATTTAAAGTGATATATCTTGTTGATAGTATGTACCCTTGATATGATGTGATGAAAATGGCATTTTACCTCTGTGATCTTCGTCCCAAAACCCATAACGTCAGTCTAATCATGAGAAAAACATCAGACAGCATCTGCCAAAACAACTGTCCATTATTTCTCAAACCTGTAAATGTCACTAGAGAGAAGGGAGTTTGAGAAATAGTCAATCAAAAGCAGCCCAAGAAGACATGCTCACTAAATGTAGAGTGTACCTAGTGCACCCATGTAGACAGGATCCTGGAACAGAAAAGGGGCAGTAGGTAAAAGCCCAAGAAACCTGGATATAGTATGGACTTGTGTTACATAATTTATCAATATTGTGATAAATCATAATTTATCAATATTGTGATAAATCATAATTTATCATTAATTTGTGACAAACCATACCTACGTAAGATGCTAACAGTAAAAGAAATTCTATATGGGAGTGGGAGAGGCATATGGGAAGTCTCTGTGCTATCTGCTTTATTTCTTCATTAATCCAAAGGTGTTGTAAAAAAATAAAGTGAATTAATAAGAAAGGTGTGATCCCTGAAGTAATAGAACTGCTCAGTATCTTAACTGTGGTAGTGAAGACACAAACATATTCATGGGATAGAATTGCCCAAAGCTAAATACTTGCATGCACACACACACAAATAAGAATAAGTAAAACTAGGCAAATCTGAAGAATAGTGGGTTATATTAATGTCAATATCCTGGTTGTAACGCTGCAAGCCTATAGTTTTGCAAGATGTTCCAATGAGGAAAACTGGGTAAAGGATACAACTACATGTGGATCTGTCATCATCTCAACAAAAATTTCAATTAAAAAAGTAAACAGTTCCAAAAAGAACAGCTTCAAGGGCAGCAAAGAAGGCAGGAATTTGGGCAATTTCATGCCTCTGAAGTCAATTTTTATGTGAATAAAGAAATATCCAAAATAGAAAGGATGGAGCAAATTCTAGAGGAAGCAATAACAATAATAGTAGTAAGAAGAAAAGGAAGGATACAGGGAAGAAGAAGAAAAAGGAGTTGCAGAAGGAGGCATATTAGTGTCCCCGTGGATAACCAGATGTCAACGTTTGCCATTTGAACACATGGCACACTAACAGAAGATGTCAATAAATAATGTTTGGAAAAACAACAATAATCAGAAAATTTCGGAACTCTGATCTCAAGAACTATTTAGTAAGGTTGACACTGGCCATTTTCAAGGTTCAGTGTACAACGTTAAAACTCTTGTGTGACACAAGCTTGGGCTTCCTTAATAAACAAAGTGAAGTTTCCTGTGTCAGTAGGAGAGGTCAGGAGTAAGGAGTTCACCAGCCCTGCCTAACTGAGGCAGTCTCCCCTTAGCACCATTCCAAGGACACCCAGCAGCATAAATACAGTCCTATCATCAAGGGTGGATGTGGCAGCCACAAATGATGGGAGACTCTTCAGGTCCATCTCACAAGGAGGGGAGTAGAAAGACTGGTATTTGTATAATGGCCTTCAGTTTCCAGATGTCAAAGATTCCCTCAGGCTTCCTCTGTCAGAAAGCTTCAACAAGGTATAGCACAGACAAGATCTATGACACATAGAAGTTTGGATCAATAATGTGGAAAAGTGAGCCTCCCTGGAGGCTCTGGGCTTTCACAGCACTTTGCCTCAGTGTCTGGGCTTTCCTCCTTTTTTTTTTCTGCACCTGCACCCGTATTGAGTCAGCATCTGCTCCCATCACATGAGCCAGGTAAAGATGCATTTGGTCGAGCAGATTGCATCTCCTCATCTGGCCTGACATTTGTCTGTCATGCTGTGGCTGGAATGTGATACCTAGTCGACAAAACACAGCCCTCACACATGTCGGAAGGCCCTTTGTTCCACCAGCGAGCCCCTGCTGCTTGGGGTCCTCTGATGGCTCCGGGATTCAGGCCTGTCTCTTCTTGGTTCTTTCAAGACAAATGGCCAGATCACAAGAAAGGAGGTGCTGCTCAGTTCAACATCCGTACCTCCCCATACAAACACACCTCTGCCTGCATGCTTCAGAGTCAATCCCGGAGGCTTCAGAATCCTGTGCACACTCATGTGTGTGCCTGTGTGTGAGAGTGTGCTTAGCTCTGATCTTTTGTTTTTATCTTGAGCCTTGTCCTGAGAGTTCTTGGCATCTTGGATGAGGTGGCAAAATAACAGCAGGGGGCAATGGCTCAAAGGAAGGACTCTGCAAGCAGTCACAGATGCGAAGCATCTGCATCTAGGAGAGATAAAACAAGAACTCCATAGTCCAAAAGTGCATCACAACAACCTCCCTGCTCCCTCTGAAGGAATTATAAACAGTGCTCAAGAATCTTAGGACAAGAAGTGTGGAAAATGTCTCATTTACATTCTCTGAAAACTCCATTCATAGCACATATCCCATGTATATAACAGAGGATGTTATGTTTTTGAAAAAGACCTCCTTATCATTATCATTTCCTGATGCACTGGATATATCTGATGGATGCATCTGTCTCCTAAGGCCAGCAGACAGAGTTATGATGAGTTGGCTGCACCCTCTCAGCGAAGTTCTTTCTTCATCAACCCTCCTCTGAGCGAGAAACCCCTCAGTCAGCTCTGAAACTACCATGAATGAATTACTTACATCCTAAATGTCCTTGCATTTGTACTAACCCCTACTCATGCATAACAGCTTATGCTAAACTCCAGTCAGACTGAAAAGTATTAATCCTAGGCTCCTTACAAGCAGATTGGAAGATCTAACAATATGTGAGATTTTTAAGAGTGATTACAGAAATTTATCACTAAGATGGCTTTTTTTTTTTTTTTTTGGTCTTTTTTGAGTCTGAATGGAGTGCTGTCAGCATCTCACTCCTTCCTTAAGAGGAGGCATGCTGACTGGCACAGGGACAGTGGTACAATGTCTCTACCAAGTTTCTGGACTCTTTTCAAGCCTTTCATAAGATTTCCTCTATATATGGTCCCTTGACATTCTCTTCAAGGCCCCATGTTTGAGGGCCAGGCTGGTGAGGGGAAAGGGGCCTGATGTGTATGAGCCCTTCCTGGAAGGGGCATGACTCCAAATACCACAGTGCATGCTGCTGAAGGATGCATGGACCTGATGAAGAGACCTTAGTATTGGTTGGGAATTCGAACAAGGTCATCTCCTCAGTACCTTCCAATTCTAAGATACTGCTATTCTAAAATTAAGTCAATGCTGGATAAGAGGAATGGTATTCGTGGGCCCAGGCAGGAGGTCTCAAAGCAGGGCTCTCTGCAACATTTGGTTCCCTGAATACAATCTGGATGATGGCTGCGGCTTCTACATTTTCTGCAAAGCAATACAGGGCAGTCCTGATCCCCGAATCCTTCTAGTTCCTTGACACCAGACCCTCATCAAGCAGGCAGGTGCTGTGCAGCCACACACCACTTCTGAACCTGCTAGTGCCCTGAAGTTCATTTTGCATCTGAGCGGCTCGTTCAACAGTTAAAACCTGTCTTTTTTTATAGGCTCAGTTTCTTGTTAAACTGGATCCTGAACCAACAACTCCAACCTAGCCACTGCGTTCAGTGCAACAGAGTGTCCAAAGACGAGCACATCAGGGACCTGGCCATCAAATAACTCTGATGGTGGGCCAGGCAGAAGACGTTATCATCATGACGTCTCAGGTCATGATGCCAGGGAAGAATAAATAAATGCAAGGTGCCAGGGAAGAACAAATAAATGCAAGACTTATATTGTCTTAATGGATTGGGGGCAGTTTTGTGGAGTAGATAAATAGCCTTTGAAAAATGGTTAGGATTTCAACAATTAGAAGGAGGGGGCATGGACATAACTAGAAAGCAAGTTATAGGCTAAGAGAACAAAGTCAGCAAAGGAAAAGAGGCACAGAGGTGCAGCTGTGACCGGCTATGCAGAATGTAGGCTGGGGCCCAGGCACACTGGGGCCAAGGGAGCAAGAGGAGCAGGCGGATAGATGGGCTCCCTGGACACCAGACTGATGAGTTTGGACGCTGTTTCTCCAGCAGCGGATGATGACTGAAGGAGTCTGAGCAAGGGGTGCTGTGCTCAGGATACTCCTGGGTGTGTGACAGTCAGACCTAGGGTGTGGCTGGGAGGCAAAGGGTCAGGAACTAGGAGTGCTTTGCCCCTGGGAGCTTGTTTCCACTTGGGGCCTGGCGCCTACCCCTTATTCTGCCATCCACTCTACCCACAGCATCCGTCCTGAAGCAAAGTAGGAATCTTTTTCTAAAGAAACTCGTTTTAAATTGAAGACTCTTGAAAAAAACCTGAAAATCCAAAAGGCATGCCTCCGCCGCTGGAAGGGAGCCCTCCAGGAGGGAATGGAAGAGGCCTGGAGGAGAAGGCGAAGGCAAAGGCGCGCACCAAGCCTGCTTCTCAGAGTTGGCGCCTCCCCGGGAATCCCCCAACCCTGGACCTGGCCTGAAAGCAAGGCACCAGCTTTTAGATCCCCTGATGAGTCCTATCTTTTTCTCAGGCTTCAGGATTCCATTTCGCTGCTCCGAATAAGGCGTCAGGTCTGGAAGGCCGCCGGGCGGAGGCGCAGAGCCCTGACACCACCCCATCCAGAGCACGCAGCCCAGCGCGAGGGAGCAGGGGCCCGGCCACCTCACCTCCGCCACACCCGCGGCTTCTTCCTTCCTGCCAGAGAATCGCAAAGGCTCTCTGCTCAGGGTCCGTCACCCACATTCATGTCTTTAATTGCCTTGTATAAGGAGTCATTTAATTTTTGACCTGTTTCTATAGGTTGATAAACGAAACAGAGAACAAAAGAAAGTTGCAAACAACAAAACAACAACTTAAAGCCAAATTCTTGGTAAGTATAGACTTTTCAAAACCATGAGAAAATGGAAAACGTTTTCAAAAATTCCATTGGTCAAATCTAGTGATGGTGATTTAGATACATCTTCCTTTTCTAGTGACAAAGCACAAAGCGACCAGCTAAGGACCCAGGGGGCAGGCACAGAGCTGGTCAAATCTCTCCTCTCACAAAAGCTCCATGGGCAAGCTTATGATTTTTTAAAGTCAAGAGAAAACACACACAGAAGAGGAACTTTCCTACATTTCTCTACTAGCAAATGGCCTGGCCCCGCCTCTCACTTTCCAGGTTCAGGGTTTGCCTCCAGGTGGTAGAAGGCTCTGGGGCTGGCCACCCCGCTCCTGGAGGGGCCACCTTACAAGGGGACCAGGCATTCTCCTGCAGATTCCGCCCAGCAGGGAAAGGGCTGCACTCTCAGGAGCTTCCTTGCTGACCTGCTCTCAGCAGAGAGGAAATGGCCTCCCTCCCATCTTGGCTGCAGAGCCGGCAAGCATAAAGGGCTGAAAAGGAGGGTGGAGCATGATTCATTCTTAGCTGAAAAGTGACTCAAAAAGGAAATTGCCTGGTGTGCCGGATGACACAGTGCATCGTAACCTGCTGTGACCAGGCCTGTCTGTCATGCAGCTGTCTACCTTTCCCTTGGAAGCCAGTCAAGTGGACACCGGCACACTCCAACCTCCAGCCAGCGCACGGTGACTAACAGGTCTCTCCTCGGCTGAACCTCTCACTCTGACCACTCCCAGCTCTGCACCATGGCTGCCATGCAGTCACATTAAGGCTGGAAGAAAAGTAGAAACCATTTCCATACAAAGGAGGGACCTGCTGGGGTGCCCAGGAGGAGAAAAAGAGAGAGCCACACTTAGAATTCTCAGAAATGATGTTTTAACTTCCCCACCATAAATGTTTCCTGTCTCATGCTCATAACTGTCCCTAAATCACCTGCAAAAAAAGGGGGAAATGGTACTTTTGATTTTACCATTTCTTTCTTTTTATTTCTTTTCTCTTTCTCTTTCTTTCATTTCTCGGTATTTCTTTTTATTTCTTTCTGGGACGTATGCACCTTAAACTTTAAACACAGCAGGTACTAAAAAATAAAGATTAGATTGAAGTATATGAAACTGATATTTTGGTAAGTCAAAAATGGACAAATATCCTCAATTTATATCGTTCAATCTAACAGACGACATGAAAGGGTAGTCAAAGCTTCTAAAGCTGCTAAATTGTCTTTCCCTGGGCTTCACTGGCACTGGTGAGTTGCTGGCCTAGTTTGCTGCCAGGTGCACGCTAACCTTCTTACCTGGTCAGTCCCCACCAGCTGCTCCCTGAGGTGCCCAGAAGCTGGCCCATGGTCATCACTGCCTTTCTCCCCACCAAGGAGATGCCAGGTCCTTTCCACAGCTACACATAAAGTCGGTGTTGCGTTGAATTCTGGGCAAAGTTCACACCAAACTAGCCTCATGGGTTTGCCATAGAGTCTGCCACTGTCACTGTGGCCAGAGGAGCCCTGGAGCTCCTCCCACACCTCATGAGAATGGCCAGTGACATGCCAGAGCTCCTGGTGCTTCAGGTGAAGAAGACCCTCTTGTAAATCCATCTCAGTCCACTCCCATATTCCCTGAACTGGGCTGGGAGGGAGCCAGCTCCACTGGGACAGGGAATCCCTGCTGTCCTCCCAGGTCACAGTGAATGTGTGTTGGCAAATCCCATCCTCCCAAGATGTCAAAGTGGATGCAGAAGAGTAACACGAGACACACACACACACACACACACACACACACACACCCCTTCTTACACCCAGGACAAAACACCACAGCTTTTCTGAAAGTTTTGTTGTCCTCTGGTGAGTACTGTTTTCCTTCCTTCCTTCCTTCCTTCCTTCCTTCCTTCATTGAAGATTTTGTTGCATGTTTACTGTATACCAGACATTGCACTTTTCCAACAAAAACAATCAAGTCTCAGACGCCTCTCGGAAAGCTTAGGTTCTACAAAGAGGGAATGAGTACACACACAAGCAACCCACTAATGCCTCTGCTGTATGAATATAAAGGGAGGAGCCGTTTACGCTGCCTGAGGAAGTCAGTGGGTATGCATGGTGTGCGGTGATACTGCTCAGCCCACCAACAGTGAATACATAATACAGACTGATTGATGATTGATTGATTGAAAATGAGGGAAGGAGCTGCTCACCCTCTAAGTGCCAGTCATTGCTCTAGGTGCTGGGAGCAAAGTTGTGAGTAAAACACAAATCTGTTCCTTCAAATGAAGTGGGTTTGACAAACATGATATTTAGAATTGCATTTGGGGGGGGAAAAGAATTTTTAAAAGAGAAAGCAGAATAAGGAATTCTGAGCAGAAGGAACACTGTGAGGTAATGAAAGTTCATGGGATGTACGGAGTCCAGATAGAAAAACTCCAGAGTCAGAAAGGTTCAGAATCTAATGAATTTTAGAGAAAAAAAATATGAAAAATGGTAGTATATCCTGGTCTCTGCTTTTGTCTCTATTAAAATTGTTATCAACATTTCCAGACCTCTCCCTAGTCACCAAAATAGGAAGGAGAAAATAAAGGAAATCAATCTGGCATTTTAATTTGTCTCTATTTCTGGCAATTTACCTCTAACCCAAATAGAATGGACAGTTGAAATGGGTCCTTAGGGGCAGGTGGGAGTGAACTGGGCTAGAAACAGCCTGTCATCAGGAGAGAATCCTTCCTCGTGCCACACCCACTTGGCCCTTGGGGTTTGTTTCCTTGGTCTGTTTCCTGTCCCGAAGCCTAAACCTCTTTGCTCTCTCCAATTCCTAATAAAGTAAACACTGAAGAACAACTCAGCAAACTTAGACTTCTAAGATTGCATTTTTATTGTATTGTGGTGAAATGTACAGACAGGGAAATGCACAGACTATAAGAATACAATCATGTCCCTTTCTAGACAATGCCACCCGTGCAGAGACAACCACCCTTCTGCCTGTTACCACCATAGATTAATTTTGCCTGTTCTCAAACTTAATACAAATGGAATCATGAAGTATATGCTTTTTAGGGTCTGACTTCTCTCCCTCTGCGTAATGTTCTTGAGATTCATGCATGCTGTTTTATTTATCAATAGTTTGTTTCCTTTTATTTTTAAGTAGTAGTCCATTTTATGGCTACCAAACTGTTTATCCATTCTCTTTTGACAGACATTTGGTTTTTTCCATGTTTTTGCTTTTATAGACAAAGCTGCCATGAATATTCTTATTTTAGTCTTTTTCGGTTTTTATTTCTCTTGTAAATACCTGGAAATGGAATGGCTGGGCTCTGAAGCAACTGTATGTTTAACTTTATAAGAAGCTGCCAAATTGTTTTCCAAGATGGTTGTACCATTTTACATTCCCACCAGCAGCATTTGAGAGTTTCAGTTACTGGATAGCCTTGTCAACATTTGGTGCTGTCAGTCTTTCCAATTTTAAGTATGCTAATGCATATAAAATTGTATGTCATGGTTTTCATTTGCATTTTTGTAGGATCTTGATCACTTTTTCATGTACTTGTTGACCATTCCTCTCTTCTTTAGAGAAGTGTCTTTTGCACATTTAAATGAATTATATATGTAATGTATTTATTTTTATAGAAGTCCTTTGTCACAAATATGTATTGTAAATATTTTTATTTACATCTGTAGCTTGCATTTTCATTTTCTTAATGGTTTCTTTTGATGAGCAGTTTTAGTTTTGATAAAGTCCAATTTATCAGTCTTTGTTTCCTTTTTGTTTTTAACTTGCTCTGTCCTCCCTCAGAAATCTTTGCCTACTTCAAAGGTTGCAAAGATATTGTTCAGTGTTGTCTTACAGAAGCCTTAGACTCTTAGTTTTTGTGGTTAAGTTTATGATACATCTTAAATTAATTTTGTGTGTTTGTGAATGATAAAGATTGAGTTATTTTTTCACACTTTTATGTAGCTGAACAGGTGTCATTCTGATGACAACAATGGCCTTGAACGTCTGTCAAAAAAATCACTTGACCATGTATGTGTAGATCTGTTTCTGAACTCTCCATTCTCTTCCATTGATCTACTTGTCTATTCTTAAAGCAATAACCCACTATTATAATTAATATAGGTCAATAGAAAAAAAACTGATGTCAGATAATGAGTCCTCCAATGTGTTTCTCTTTCTCCACACAACCCCCACCACCCAGCATTGTATCGGTTTTCTTAGGTGCTTTGCTTTCCCAGATATCTTTTAGAATCAGCTGGCCTTTTCTTTTACAAAGTGCCATTGGAATTTTGATTGAGACTGTGTTGAATCAATAGATCAATTTGAGGAGAAACAACACATGAATGACAGTGTGTCCTCCAGCCATGAGCATGATTATTACTCTCCATTCATTTAGGCCTCCTGTAATTTCTCTCAGCAGTGCCTTATAGTTTTCAATGTAGTAATCTTGGATGTCTTTTCTTGAACTTATTATTTTATTTTGTATGTGTGTTATAGATGGATTATTTTTGTTTAATTTTTCAAGTCTTTGCTGCAAGTATATAGAAATACAATTCATTTTTGTATATAGTTCATGTATTTTACAACTTTGCCGAATTCACTATGGTTTCTAGCAGTTGCTTTGAAGATTCCTTAGATAGCTGTGTAAACCATAATATCATCTGCAAATAAAATAATTTTACTTCTTCTCTCGCAATTATTATGCCCTTTATTTATATTTCTTACCTTGCTACAGTGGCTGGAGCCTTCGGTAATATGTTGAATTCAAGTAATGAGAATGGATACCTTCACTTTGGTCTCAATCTCTGGGGGAAGATGTTCAATATTTCACCATTAAACATGATATCAGCTGTAGGGGTATTTTAGATCAAGATCCTTCATCGATTAAGAAAATGCCTTTTTATTCCTAGTATACTGCAAGTTTTTATCATGAATGAGTATTAAACTTTAATGAATGCTTTTTCTGTATCTACAGGTGTGATCAGATAATTCTCCTTTATGCTGTTAACAAAGTAATCTACATTGATTTATATTTAAATATTAAACCAACTTTGCCTTCCTAGTATAAACCCTGCTAGGTCATAATGTACTGTCCTTTTTGTAGGTTGCTGGATTCAGTTTTCTAATATTTTATTTAGGATTCTTGCATTTATGTTCCTTAGAAACATTGGTCTATAATTTTATTTTCACAGTCATTAGCAGAAATAGAACTCTTAATTGTAAACTATATTCATGAGATTTCTGATAGCATTTACAAAATTTTAGCAAAAATTACTCTAGTTGAATAACTTGGAAATTCAATGTGTTAACATCTTTTCTCATGCAAGATAAATTTCATATTCCTAAATGCTTAGATTACCAAAAAGTGAGACCATTCTATTACCTTTTATGAAATAAGTCAAGAAACATGCACATGATTCCAGGTCAAAAGAACAAGTTTCCAAAAGATAGGTTGTGAGTGTTCATTTCTATACAGTCTTTAAAAGTGAAGCAAGTGGATCACTCCGTAAGCCACTGTTTTTCCTCCAGGATAAGTCAACCTTGTAAATAAGTCTAAGTAGGCCGGGCGCGGTGGCTCACGCCTGTAATCCCAGCACTTTGGGAGGCCGAGGCGGGCGGATCACAAGGTCAGGAGATCGAGACCATCCTGGCTAACATGGTGAAACCCCGTCTCTACTAAAAATACAAAAAATTAGCCGGGCGTGGTAGCGGGCGCCTGTAGTCCCAGCTACTCGGGAGGCTGAGGCAGGAGAATGGCATGAACCCGGGAGGCGGAGCTTGCAGTGAGCCGAGATCGCGCCACTGCACTCCAGCCTGGGCGACAGAGCGAGACTCCGTCTCAAAAAAAAAAAGAAAAAAAAAAAAAAGTCTAAGTATCCCCTCCTACCCAAATGATGCCTTGCTGACTTCATCCCAACACAGAATGGTGGAGATTGACTAGGATGGAGAAAAATCTTCCAAAATACTCCCCTTCCAGGGTCCCCAGGGTTTTCCCCTCCGGGCTGTCCTAGTGTGCACTGGTCTACAGGGTGAGACAGTGGAGCTGCTGGCAGCCACGCTTAGGCAGCAGCTTACACTGTCTAGAGAGGAGGTCCTGAATGTGAAGACCAGACTGTGTTTTCCATGTTTGTATAACGTTGCTCTGGTACTGTCTATATACCTATGCCATGTATAATCAATACCATGGCACAAAGAGGCATACAGCCTAACCAAACAAAGAACTCCCAGAAAGTAGCTTTTCCCTCATGCAATGAATTATGTTTCCTAGCTTGACTTAGGAAATGAAGAACGTTTAAGGTGGTCATATGAATAAAGTAGACAAGAAAGCACAGAACTCAAATAGGATTTGGGGGGATTTGGAGTATAAGCTGCATACATTTTCTCAAGCAGTTAATTAAAGAAAGGAAGACTGATCACTGACCTTGCCATGGAGTGTCAAGGGCCAACTGTGCTCCAAGTGCTTTCCTGTGCAGCAGACCAAATCCTCACAATAGCTAAGCACAGTGGTGATTAACATTTACCACTTAGTAAGAAACGCATGCCAATAGGTGCTTAGTAGCACTTACAAGGTGTCAATGCTGCAGGGAGGGAGTCAGGATTCTAGCAGATACAATTCTAACTTTGATGTCTTTCTCCTTCACCACATTTCTTTTTACAATGAGCTCTCAAGACTAAGCCAAAAATACTTAACCATTCACAGACACAGGCACCACATTGATGGCATTCCCCATACAGTGAATAAGGAGCTCTGCAGAGTTTCCTCAGCCTGGGCTTGGCTTCAGCTGCACCATTCAATAGTCGTTGGAGGATGCAAAAGGAGTAGAGATCACATGAAAAACTGTGGTGGAATTTTTCTACCTTAGTGGTGCCCCAAGTGCTGAAGCTGGGCCCACCAAGGATTTAGCATATAAATTAGTCACTTATGGGATGGTTAGCAGAGCAGGTCCAAACTGGGGGTGGTCCCTCTGGGGGTGCAGTAACATACTTTGACATCAATATGGGATATTTTGTCATTGTAGAAGAAGGATATTTTGACCATTATTACTTTGTCCTAAGAATGGAGAAATAAAAGGCAATGAGGATTACTGTGGGATTGGGTTGATGTCTCAGCAGTGGAGAAGTTGTTTGCAAGTAGCCTTTGTTCAATGGTCACAAGCAGGTGGTAGGCTGCGTATTGGGTGCAGAGACGGGACCCTTTTGAGTATCTGCAGCCTCAGGAATATCAGTAATGGTCATTACTTGACACCAGTCTTGCCTTTTCCCCATGAGCACCGCCAGTGGTGGAGGGCTGAGAGAACATCTGCTAAGGGTGACACTTTAACCACAAGGGGAGCGTTTCAGACCCACAGAGGCAGTCCTTACAGGTGATGGAGCTCTATAAGGGGCCTGAGTTGGTGACGGTCAGAACCACAGTAATTTGGTCATTACTGTTACAATGATCTTATTCATTCATTTTGAAATCTGTATTTAGCACACTCCACAGGTCTTAGCACTGTGCTAAATGCTAGAGATACAATAGTGACCAAATCTCTACTGCCTTCATGGAACTAACACTCCATTAAAACGGCATTATTCAAATAAAAATCAGTGTATAATTGCAAAATATGACCATTACTATGAGAAACAGCAATGTGTCTATGAAGGCATAATCAGAGCTCCTGACCAAGGCCAGGCGATCAGAGGAGAGGAAGATGCTGGAGGAATTTAAAAGGCAATGAGGGAGCAGAGGCCTCCATGATGCCTCCTTGGTCTAGGGTGTGCTGCAGATGGACAGCATGCCACCTGCTAAGACGCCATGGCCTGGCATGGCAAGTCACAGAGTTTGCCAACTGCATGGAAGCACAGCAAGCACGGTGGCTGGTCCTTCATTCGTTCCACACACAGGAAATACTTAATTCATGCTCAGAAGGCACTAAGCACTTTGCCAGACATGCCTTCAGTGTCAAACCTCTTTTTACTCACATTTTGGAGTTCCTTTTATGCAAAATCTTTAGATTCCAATAAAAGTAGCCCATTTGTAAAAATTACACCAGGCAGGCAGCTAAATTGCCTCTTTCTAATTTTTTGTCACATGCAGCCAAATCTCAGTGGAAGTGCTCTGAAGCACATGCACAGAAATAGGCTCTAAAGAAATAGATCCGTTTTTTGTTTGCTTGGTTTACAGCTTTCTTCTGTTGGAAGGGTTTTGTGCTTTTCATTTTGTTTTGTTTTAACATCAAAAAGAAGCTGTTCAGCAAATGTATAACTTAGAGATTATTCCTTGAGTAATAGATAGTTTCTGTGTTTTTTTAATCCTGTGAGAGATTCTGTAAAATTCCAGACCTTTGAAAATCACTTTAATAAGTAGAATATTGTTTTCTTTCTTCAAATATACCCCTTAGATGTTTATTCTAACATGAAGGCTTTTCTAAGTTATCAAATAAACACCATAGAATAATTTCCATTGAGAACAGAAATGCTTATGCTTAGTTGCATCCCCACTGATTGTATTTATTCGTTCAATAAATACTTTTTAAGTGGACTCTATACTGTGAGCCAGTCACTCTTAGGTAACTGAGCTAAATGCCATTCTTTTATGACCTTCAATTTATAAATGTGATTAGAAAGTTTTTCTTCTTTGTAATTATATATGTACATAAATTAATGATATAATGCATACATATGCATATAAATACACATATAACTGTATAGTTAGGAATGCATCAGCTGTAGATATTAAAAAGTTAATTATCTTACAGCATAGGGTTTTCCATGGAAATCTAAATAAGAGACGCAAGAGTTTTAACAAGAAAAAGAATATAATATCTATTTGACTTATTGTATCATAAATTACTTCAAGAGACTTTAAACAAACTTGCCCTGAATTAAAACCAGAGTGTTAAAAGAAAAGAAAAACCATTGAGGAAAAAAGTAAAATAAATATCTGACCGCTCTCTTCTCTCAGCCGGATTCAGTGGCCCTGTGCATGGGAAACTGGCAGGCCCAAAAGTCACCTGGGAGTTCCATCTCTAGTGTGGATACGGACAAATGCCAGAGGCGGGTCAGCTTCTCAGTCGTCACCACTGGCTTCATTCTGTTTGTGTCTGTTTTGTGACTTCAGCCAAATGTCCAGTCCTGCAAGAGCCAATGTAACTGAGCATAGGCAATCAGCTTCCTAGGGTCCTCTGTGCCTTTGTTATGTCCTCTCAAACCCTTGCTGGAACCTGTGATACGATCAAACAAACAAAATGGGGCAAACACGTGGGTGATAGGTAGACAAAGTGACCACACAGGATACATTGGGCTTCTCTGCTAGATTCCACCATGTAACCAGAGCACAAGTAAATCCTTTAGTGGTGCTCTCCAAATCAGAGTCCTGTGCTTGAGTTTCACACCATAGCTGTAAGAGATGATTTCTTTCCTGGAGAAGATATGAGGAGCTTTGAACAAAGTTTGTCTTGGTGACCTAAAGAAATGCATCTCTCAATAAGGTAAAAAGGGTTTTGAGGGACTCTTCACTGAAGCATTTTTACTGAGCAAACTTACTTAAATGTTTCCTGGCCTATTTTATTCTGATCTATAGATTTTCAGATTTATATTCTGGAGGAGAAACAGAAAATGTTCCAATGGGTAAGAGCTTCATTTTGAGTGGGAACGGCACACAGTAACATTAGATGAGATTCATTTGCATGAATGCTTTTTTCCCCTAAAAGTATTCATCTGTGAAATGCTAGGACTATCAGAGAAACAACAGAGTAAGACTTCAAATAATTCATCAGATTTGAATTAAGGAAAAGATTATAATGCATTGCATTTTAAAATGAGTTGCATTGCACACAGGGCTCCTGAGCTGGGGGCAGACTGCGCACTATGTAGGTCATACAAACACCAGGGAAGGACTCACTCGGAACTCACCCTTGAAAGGAACAAAAGCCCCTGGAAGTGAGATGCCACTAAGGAAGAAATATGATTCATTTTTTTTCTCTTACAACACCATAAAGCCAATGAGTGACTGAACTTCTGTGATGTTAGTAGATTACTCTTAATAATTTTATGAAAAAAAATCATTTTAGTTTCTCAGGTCATAAAAAGGCCAGAATAACCTTTCAGTTCCATTTATTTTTAGCTTTGTTGATTCTCCCAGACCCTAGTTCCAAAAGTCACTTGTTGCCAGTATCTTTCTGCGACAAAGAGCGAAATTTTGCCTCTTTTTAAAAATTCTCTATCAAGAAGAAAACCCATTTGAGTGCATCCACAAATGAGAAAAATACTCTTACATCTATCTCTTGAAAGACAGGATAATGTACTGGCAATACTGAACTTGGACATGGTGCCCTTGGTCTATTAGCCCAGAGTCTAAATTCTGATGGATTTTTAACTGTTAGGCTCAGAATATGCCATTTACATTTTTAATCCAGAGCACACAGTCTTTGACCATGTCACAGTTTCGGCACTGGATGCTTTCATCAAAGAAGTATGCTGTTTTACTTAGGCCAGTCCCTGCCAGCTGCATTCAACTTTGCATATTTTCTTTGCCTTTTAAATTTTCAAGTGCACATTTTCAAGAATGATGTTGCTTTCAAACTAGAAGAGCAATTATGAAACAAAATGGATGGTCAAAAGCAACAGTGACTTGGAAAAGAGTCGTAAAAAGTGACACAGGGTTTATGCAGGCTTAAGACATCAAATTGCTTCCAAGAGAGTAAGCCTTTGAATACTGCTAAGCCCTAAATTTGTTGTCTGTATCTTGTAAATAAGTAAAAACTTCATTAATTTCTCTTGCATCTTCCTAAACACCATTTGGATTTGATTAAGGCAGAGAACGTAGTATTTCAGAAAGTACCTGGCCTTTTCAGCAAAAGAAAAGCCTTTTTGTAAGTGGGGGAAGTTTGTCAAATGAGAACTCTGGAGCTCAATGTGTAAGTCTCCATGTAATATCATGTGCAATTTCACTCCAGGCCCTGATATACTAAGAAAATATTACTACAATTACATCATATCTTTGTGAAAGAAATCTATGCACAGTCAAATGAGGAATCATGAGCATGAAGTAAATGTTTCCCCACTCTAACAGAACTCAATGGGCAAATCTTTAACTGTACCTTTCCCATTTAGCTAAACTGTTTCTCCCCCTCATGTGGGCAATTCCTTTAGATTCCAAGTCTCCACAGAGCGTGGTGCATTCTGTTCATGCCACAGGTTCTCTTTGCTATTTAGCCTTTGAAGGACAAACGCCACAGCTTAGGAAAGCATTAAATTCAATTCCGTCCACAACAGTAAACGTTTATTGAGCTCTTACCATATCACATGAATTTTATCTGTAGGTGGGTGGAGCCTAGGTGGGTGGAGCCTAGGGGGGTGGATGGACTTGGAGATCAAGCACATACCCTGAGAACTGTCACCACCAAGACCTAGAGGAAAATCCCTCGGCTATCTTCAGTGGCATCTCACTGGACTTGCTACCCTCTTTCCCCAGGCCTCAGAGAGCTGACAACTTCCTTATATTGCCAGGCAGTTAGAGTCCAGCCTTTGCGGCCGTCAGTGCTGGGACTGTCCCCTCCCGAGCTGCCCAGGCACTGCAGCTCCCATATCTCCTCTTCAACCAACCCTTGAAAATCAAAATTCTCTATTGATCTAATCCCAGCAAGAGAGCTGATTACATTATTTGATTATTCCAAAGGGGCATTTACCATTTGCTTAAAAAAAAAAAAAGAGATCCATAGGCCAAGTAACTAACCAATAACTCTGGCTGCTCAGATGGCCTCCAGGATGTCCCCTGCCTCACTGTGTGCTGGGACATCATGTCTGCAGCTTCACAAGACAGACCACACTTTAACAAAGACTTCCGCCTTAGACGGCTTGTCCACAGCGCAGTGAGACGGTCCAGCCAGCTGCTTGGTGGAGTGCAGTCACGGGCAGCATGGGCAGCTGAGCCCAGATAAGAGCTGGGGGAGTGAGATGTTCATGTCGGATTTCAGAGGTGGCAGCACCAGGCTGATGGTGAGCCAGTAACTGTGATAACAGCACATTCACAAACCCCCCTGAATTTACTACGGGGTTGAGAAAATGCAAAGAAACCCCCTCCCTGGTGCAGGAGCAACTGTTCTGTGGGTAGCGATGGAGATTGCAGGAAACAGGGCATTCCGACTCCTGCACCAAGTGTCCAGAGCCCTTCCTTGCCCTTGGGGGACAGTTATAGAATAATCACCCACAGTAAGATTGCACGAATGCATGAGTAAATTAAGAAAAGTCTGTGTGACATAGGAGAGCCTTTCAACGAAGCCATGAGACACATCGCCAAACTCTTCCAGTGTATAAAACCACCAGCTGGCTAGTAAACAGCCCCTGAAGTCAAGACTTGGGGTAGTAGTAAACAGTGGTCACATTTTATTAAACAGCTCAAAATTTTTGTTGAAATGATTGCCTTATATAAAAATAAACACCTCAACTCTATAATTATGCATGATGGCTTTTATTTTACGTTTCCCTTAAAAGAGACTGAATTCTGGACCCAACAAACAGATCGTTATGAAATAATGTTCCACACCCTTTGTGGTTGAATAAGAGAAACGGTTATACACAATTTCCATTTCATAGTCCCCCCAAAACTAAATGTGCATTTTCCAATATTCCTTCTGCTGCAGAGCAGAAAATGTATATCTGAGTGCACAGGCATTTCAGCACCACCAAAGTATTCCATGCCTGATGGCAATTACATAACTGTTACCAAAAAAAATCCCATGGTATTTTAAAGATAAACTATGATGATTTCCTCTAGCAATCTCCCATAATCACATGTGCCACCAAAAGGAACTATGTTTTTTAGAAACAATCTATTAATTAAAATTATACTAATTCAACAATATTAAGTGACTATATCAAAAGACAAACTTTTTTTCTTTTTGAAACAGAGTCTTGCTCTGTCACCCAGGCTGGAGTGCAGTGGCATGATCTCAGCTCACTGCAACCTCCGCCTCCCAGGTTCAAACAATTCTCCTGTCTCAGCCTCACGAGTAGCTGGGATTACAGGCACACACCACCACACCGGGATAATTTTTGTGTTTTTAGTAGAGACAGGGTTTCACCATGTTGGCCAGGCTGGTCTCGAACTCCTGATCTCAAGTGATCCACCTGCCTTGGCCTCCCAAAGTACTGAGATTACAGGCATGAGCCACTGTGCCCAGCCAAGACAAACTTTTGAGATAACAAGAGAATGGGGTAGATTATGTTTTGAGATGCTGGTTTGCTTGTTTGTGTTTAAATAAAAGATAGCAAAATAACTCATCTGGACTCTTTCTGATACTTAGTGTAATCTTGTTACCAAGTCCAGGAAACAAAGGTCAATAGAGAAAGAAGTGTAAGAGGTCCTCAGTAGTGGGAACTTGTTGAATTGGAGAAGAAGGACATAAGATTAAAAGTATCTAAAATGGAGCTTGGGAAAAGAGGGAAAATGGAAGAAGCGGAAGGGAACGAAAAGTGTCCATCAGTGTGGGCCTGGGAGGTCTGAGTGAGGTCTTCTCACGCCAGCATTTTCCGCGCTGATCTATCCACTCATGTCTGCGACCTGGCTCTGCCCACAGAGGACACAGCTTCCCGAGAAAGAGAAAACACGATAAAACACGATAAAGGAGATGATTTTTAGGATATCTAAAAGAGAGGCCTCATATTTCAGCTGCTGTTTAAAAGCTATTCTCTCAAGTGCTGATGTCTTCTAGAGTATCAGTTCTTTGAAGGAGTCTCCTTATTGTTCAACCCCCTTTTCACATTTTAGACTCAAGACTTAAAATGGAAAGGAAATAACCCACAAAATATAAGCAACTTAAATGCTGGTTTTAAGACAATGTATCTACAAAAAGCAATTCTGTTTAGAGATTTTATATTATTCATAAAATAAAAAGCTCTGTTTACTAATAATAAACCACTCCAACTTTATGTATTTTTTTAATGGTCAGCCTTTATTTGACCTTCTAAACCCTATAAATTTGGGATGGGCTGGTAAATTCAATTCACAAATTTAAAACTGCATTATAATACTATAAGCATTATATCCTACTTAGAAGTGAAGGAGCCAGGATTTGAACCCTTGCTTATCTCAATGGAACCAGGTGCCTATCTCAGTTTATATGTTCTAATAAATTGATCTATTCAAGTAAAGTTATAATTTTCAACCTGTGTATTTTTTTCTCTGGTGGAAAACTGCACAGTACGAAATAGTTCGCTTTAAAACTAGTAAATTTCTGGTTAAAAACAAGATGTTTAATAGAAGCTTTAATAATGAATATAATGCTATTGATTGGCTTTATATGAAATTAACCATATTGCATGAGCTAATTCATCACCTGCTGTCCACTGTGTGACAAGATGCAAATGACACAGTAGATGCTGACCTTCAAATGAAGTCAGTGACAAGAAAGGATGGCAAAACATATCCAACTATGGGATGGAAAACACCCAAGACCTCAAAGCAAACTCTACAATAAACATTTGCAGAATAGTTCTGGGGTCTCTGCTGGGGCATCTTGAAATAAAACATATTGAGGACAAGAAAATATTTTTTAACTTTTTTGTGCACACAAGGAATGAATGACTTAGTATTATTGAAAATATATGCAAAATTCAAACCTTTTTAAAGTGAGTTGGGAGGTTGTTCAAAGCTATTTGCTGCGTAGCCTTCGAAGAAGAAATGCATCAGTTTATTAAAAAATTATTATAGCCTCTACTTAGACATTGTAATAAGTATGGTAGTTGGTAGAGGGCTATATAGTCATTTTCTGATAATAAAATGAATACTCCAAAAAAATTATAATACCTGTTGAGTTAGTTTGATATTTAAGATTATGTGATATCGTCAAAGTTCAAAAGAGCACAAATATACAGATCTCTTTTTTCTGGCATTTTTAGACAAATGCAGACAAACATGAATATATCATATTTTGCTAACCTTTTGACATGGATACAAAAGAAGAAATAATTTTAAGAATTTATGCTAATTTTTAAAACATAATCAATAAGTTGGCAAAAATGTTATGTGCTGATGGTCTGAAAGCTATAGCAGGAAGAAACACAAAGGCTACCGGTCCCATAAAAATCTTCAGAGTAATCGACTTCTCTGTATATAGAAAGATATTTTAAAACACCAACTGTAAAAATGATGGCATCTTTCAAGACACTATTGAATAATACTACACAAATTGTCCTTTTCATCATAGCTATGGTCTTTGAATGTTATACTTTTTATTTTCTAATGATCTTGTTTGTCAGTAATAGATCCTGTTGCTAAGAAGTTTGAAAACATTGAGAATGTAAAGTTTTATGATGTCTATGATGAAACATCACTTACTGAAATCATTTCTTCAGGAAGACAATCAAATGAGATAGCTAGATTAGCTATAATAATAGAGCTAGCGTATATCAGCTATTCACTCTGTGCCAGGCACCACGCTAAATGCTTTAAGCTGGTCATTTCATTGCATAATCACAAAAGTCTAATGAGATTGGGGTCATGTATTCCCACTTTACAGATGAGGAAACAGAGGTTTTGAGGGCTTCAGTCACCTTCCTGGCCAGCTGAAGCAGGAGGAAGCAGGGAGGGCTCACCTAGGGCTTTTTCTAACCCCCGCCCTCCACCCCTTGAACTCTGCCTTCCCGCAGCGCAGTGGCTCTGGTTCCGTGTTTGCCACAGTGCAAGCAGAGCAATCAAGGGTCACTGCATGTCACCTGTCTGTGAGGTGTGCCAAAAGTTATTTGTTAACTTTGTTAAGTAGTAGAGAATCGCCAAGTTCTGTAAATTAGAAAGTATGCAGTTCTCCCTGTGGTAAACTCACTCTCCTCTCCAGTGTGTTCCCACGCGCTTCTGAGCAGAAGTAGCAGAGCTGCAGCTGGCTGGATAGCACCTGCTGTGCTGCAGGAGTGATCCACAAGTATAAATCATACGTCCATGCGTGTCACCACAGAAAAACAGGCCACGCAAACACTGCTGGAAACCAGCAGGCAGGGTCCCAGGACAAACACTTCAGTGCCACAGAGAACGTGCAGGTAAGCTCCCCTGGGGTGAGTTGTCAAAGGTCTGTCACCTGGACTTTGACAGGCTCTGAAGCACAGGTCACTCAGGTGTGAAAGTCTACATGGATTCGGGCCGGGCGCGGTGGCTCATGCCTGTAATCCCAGCACTTTGGGAGGCCGAGGTAGGTGGATCATGAGGTCAGGAGATGGAGACTATCCTGGATAACACAGTGAACCCCGTCTCTACTAAAAATACAAAAAAAATTAGCGGGGCACGGTAGCGGGCGCCTGTAGTCCCAGCTACTTGGGAGACTGAGGCAGGAGAATGGCGTGAACCCGGGAGGCGGAGCTTGCAGTGAGCCTGAGCCGAGCTGGCGCCACTGCACTCCAGCCTGGGCGACAGACCGAGACTCCATCTCAAAAAAAATAAATTAATTAAATAAAAACAAAACAAAAAAAGAAAGTCTACATGGATTCAACATGGGCCTTTTTATTAAATGCCAATACAGCAGAACAAAATAACAATCTGCTATTCTACACAGCAGGTGGCAAACATAACGAAATCATGATGCCAGGAGATGGAACCCATGAAGAGGTTCAATAAGGGTAGGTACACTTCATGTGCGACTTTATTTAACCTATGTTATAGCACACTTTTCTTATTGTAAAATTGAACTATTATTTTCTTTCTTTTTTTTTCTTTCTTTTTTTTTTTTGAGACAGAGTTTCCCTCTTGTTGCCCAGGCTAGAGTGTAATGGCGCGATTTCGGCTCACTGCAACCTCTGCCTCCCGGGTTCAAGCGAGTCTCCTGCCTCAGCCTCCCCAGTAGCTGGGATTACAGTCACCTGCCACCACGCCTGGCTAATTTTTTTTTTTTTTAGTACAGACCGGGTTTCACCATGTTGACCAGGCAGGTGTCGAACTCCTGACCTCAGGTGATCCACCCACCTTGGCCTCCCAAAGTGCTGGGATTACAGGCCTGAGCCACCATGCCCAGCCATCATTCTCTAGATTCACTAAAAGTTATTTTTCAAATCTTTAAAGACATTCACAAATGTAATATATGGATTCTATAAGCATCTTTTAAAATAATGTGTGTGTATATATATGTGTATATATATACACATATGTATACATATATACATATATATACATATGTGTGTATATATACACATATGTATACATGTATACACATATACATATGTATACACATATACATATGTATACACATATACATATGTATACACATATACATATGTATACATATATACATCTATATATACACATATATATACATATATACACATATATACACACACATATATGGATTTTCCCATGTCTCTTATGCCTTCAATTCTTTTTCTCTGATATATACATGTATGTATCTTCTGCCCCCTTCCCCAACTTCTGTCACTCTCCCTGCTGTTCAAATTACTTTCTCTGTTATTTGAATAGAAAGGTTTCTTTGTATAAAATTCTGAAGCGTTTATTTTGTCTTTCCTTGTGTATCTATGCCTTAACAATTTTCCTCTAACAAGTCGCTTTCTGATAACACTGCTGAGTAACATTTACATAATTAGGGTATTGATTAGAACTAATAGAGCAAAGGATGAAAGACAGCCATTTGTTACTTAAGGAGGAGGGGTGAAGAGTAAGGAAGATAATAGTATCGATAATGTTGCCCGATTGGTAGATTTCAGACAAGAAATAAGTGTTGACAGAAGAACTATCCAATGAGAGTGAAAATATACTCAATGTCTATCAACTACATATACATTTCACAGAGTTCATAATTTATTGAAAATATTCTCCTACCATAAAATAAACTTCAGAGAAACACAGTGAGTTTTCTTATGAATTAATCCTAATGCCTGAAGTCCTAGGAGCTTTGAAATAAAAATAAATAAATAAAATTATGTAAACACATAATATTGCTGAGCAACATGGCTTAGCCCTTAAACAACTTTTTCTTCTTTGAAAGATTTCAAAAAGAAACTACTGTGAAATTTATGTAGGTATTCACCCTATGGGTAGTGCTATGATATTTTAATGAACAATTAGACAGAATGGTGACTGAAGCCAATCACAGAGAGTCTTCAGGGCCATCCCTTCCTCCACTTCCTCATGGACAGGAACAGGAGCGTGCACACACACACACACACACACGTGTGCAAATGCTGACTTAGCTAAGGTGGATCCTTGACAAATATTCTATTTATTTTTAAAAATCTAAATGTATTTATGCATTGATGAGAATTTAAAAGTCTCTCTCTTGCTTCTCTTGGTTTGTAAAATCCAGTGCATGTTTTCAATATACAATCGGCACTATTTAGTTTAGACTGGCAGAGATACTCATAGGGACTGGAGGCACTGCCTACAAACCTAAGATGGGGAATCATTACAGATAAAATATGACTGGATCCAAATCCCTTCCCTAAGGGATGCTGAAGCCAAACCAAAACTGCTTTGAAGAGCATAATAAGGAAAAACTGGGTTAGCTTTGGGTTTTGCTGCTTTTAAATCATCATTAATCTGCAGTATCTGCCCTTCTGAATCCTTATAATAGCTAGGTGCTGTAAGAGAAATGCCAGACCCACCAAAAGTTGACCAGCAAACACTTATTGAGTGCCTACCACACACCATGTACAAACAAACCAACTAGCAACTCCTTGGGGGTCTCTGAAACAGGTAATGCTTGGAATCCTGGTTGCAACAACATGGAATATTCTGCTTAATTACAAATGCTGGTGTCAGGAAATGGTTTTTTCCACTTCTCCTATTCCTACAAGTTTCCTTTTTCTCCTACAGAAAGGAGTCTTGTAGCTTGGCACACTGCTTTGAGAAATCTGTGATCACACTTGTAAATAATTACCTATTTGCCCATCAAGGAACTCTTGTGTAGGAATCCACAGATGGTCAGTTCGCCCATCTGTAAACATGAAAGACAGGGATCACCAAAAGACAGAACTGAAAACCACACGTGGCTGGTACCCAGAAGAGAAATAGAAAGTCAGCGTGGCATATGCTCAAATGGGTAACATCAGCCGGGACGTGATGCTCATTCCAAGACACCCTCTGCATTTGCAACAATTCTGCCCGAACTATTCACAAGTTCATTCACAAAGATGAGCCCAGATGTGAAAGTGGCTGAGCCAGGAGTCACATTGGCTGAAAAGTTTGCTTTTTGTCTAAAAACAATTAATAAGCACACAACTTAATACAATAAAAAAGGTATCTAGAGAGTACAAACCCACAAAATAACCACTGTTGAGAATGAGGGGTTTAATGAGAGTGAAGGTAGTTCTGTTTTCAAAGTCTCCTCCTCTTGCAGCCCTGTCCCCTGGGGTGTAGTGACATGTGTGCCTCAACCACCATGAATGACACTCCCCTTTGTGTGCTGGACCCTCCACTACTTAGTGTGTAAAGTTGTTGCAGAACCAAATGTAATGCACCTAACACATAGCTGGTACACAGCAGGGTACAATGTGCCATGAGGCTACCTTAGCAGGAACACCTCCCCTGTCTTCCTCACAGGACACACTGCAGACATCCACCCATCTAGGTGGAGGTGGTCTAGTCAGGAATGGGCATGTCACCCAATTCTGGGCAATGGGAAGATGAGGCACCCTCTGCTAGGGCCAGCCTCCAGATACAGGAGAGAGACAAGGCAAGATGCATGCTCCCTCGCCTGTCTGGGGAGTTGTGCCTGGAGTTGACAACTAGGGATGAATGTTTTCACCTGAATACTAAGAATGTCAGTGCAGACAGAAGGAAAGGACCTGCATCTTGATAATGCATCTGCACTGTCTATGTGCCTTACCTCCAAAATTCTTGTTATATGAGGATTCAAGCAAGGTTTCTATTATCTTTGCCGGAAAAAGCACCCTAAATGATTCAATAAGCACTTAAATGTGAGTGTGGGGAGGAGACGTCAAGAGGAGTGGTCACAACTGTTCTAAGAACTATAGAAACTTCATTCAACAGCATGGAATCTACTCCGAGAGCACCAGACGCACAGTTCATTCAGGTATGTATAGAACTGTTCCTCATTCCCTCCCAACCTCAGGTTCCAAAACTGTCAAAACAAAGAGCCCCCATTTCAGACCTTTTGTTGTTAAAGATATGGAGCACTATTATGAGGTCACAGTCACATCAACCAGGAGTCTCCATCCCCAGCACCAAGAGACAGCTGTCATCAGTGAAGGACCCCGCAGCACCTGGCATGGGAGTTCCAGGCATTCCCCATAAAGCAGGGCTTGAAGGATTTGCACTTGGTCAGAAAATCATTTTTTAAATTAAATGAAAATATTTATTTTGAAGTAAGTGTAAATTCAGATGCAGTTACAAGAAATAATACAGGCAAATCTCACACACATTTGTCCAGTTTCTCCAGCATTCATGTCTTGCAAAGCTATGGTACAATGCCACCAGGATGTGGATGTTGATACAGTCAAGATTCTGAGCACTTCCATCACCACAACCATGCCTCCTATTTCATTTTTTAATAGGATCCATGTCCCTCCCCACTGCTCCCATCCTTAACCCCTGGCAAGCACTAAGCTGCTCTCCATCAATATAATTTTGTCAGTTCAATAACATTGAATAAATGGAATCACGCAGTGTGTAACCTTTTGGGATTGGCTTTTTCTTTGTTTTATATATTTCTCTGGATATTCATGTAAGTTGTTGCTTGCATGAATAGTTCATTCCTTTTTATTGCTGAGTACAATTCCACGGTGTAGATGTACCATGGTTTGTTTAACCATTCACTTGCTGAAAAATATTTGGGCTGTTTCCAGTTTGGGGTTACTACAAATAAATCTGCCATGAACACTTGGCTACAGGTTTTTGGGTGAAATGAAAATAAATTTTCACTTCTCTGGGATAAATGCCCAGGATTGTAATTTCTTGTTGGTATGATAGTTGAGTGCTTAGTTTTTTAAGAAATTGCCCAGCTATTTGCAAAAGTAGATGTGCCATTTTACATTCCTACCTGTCATATATGCGACCCAGTTTCTCTGCATCCTCATCAGCATTTGATGTTGCTGGTATTTTTTATTTTAACCATTCTTATATGTGTAGAATGATCTCTCTCCTGTGGTTTTAATTTACATTCCCTCACTGGCCAATAGTGTTGAGAACAGCTTCTCATGTGCTGATTTGCCATCTACATATTCTATTTCAGCTATTATATTTATTTTATTTTTCTATATACATTTTAGAATAATATTGTCTATATCTACAAAAAATCTCACTAAGATTTTGATAGGAATTGTGTACGTGTATATCAATTTGGGTAGAGTTGGCACCTTTACTTTGTTGAGTCTTTCAATTCATAAACATGGTATGTCTCTCAATTTATTTATATCTTCTTTGACTTCTTGCATCAGTGTTTTGTAGGTTTCTCTATACAGTGCATGTTTTGTGTGTATTTTTGTAGTTTTGTATCTTTAATTTTGTAGTCCACGTGGTAGTACAAAGAAATATTAGTATGAAGAGATATTATTAGTATAGAGAAATATAATTGATTTTTGTATGTTGATTTTGCATCCTGTGAACTTGAATTCACTTAGTTCTAAGAGTTTTTTTGTAGATTCCTTGATTTTTCTAAGGAGACAATCCTGCCATCTGTAAAGAGGAAGAATTGTGAATTTTTTCCTTTCTGGTATACATGCCTTTGATTGTCTTTTCCTGCCTTATTTCAGTGACTATACCTTCCACTGCTATGCAGGATTAGAGCAGTGAGAGCAGACATGCTAGGTTTCTTCCCAGTCCCAAGGGAAAGCAAGCTGTCTTTCACTACTAGTATGTCAACTGTAGCATTTTTGTAGATGATCTTTATGTGAGATTTTCAAAGTGTTCCTGTATTCCTATTTTTCTGAGAGTTTTTATCCTGAATGAGTGTTAAGTTTTATCAAATGCTTTTTCTGAATCTATGCACATGATCGTGTGATTTTTCTTCTTAGCCTGTTAATAGGGCATATAACTTTGGTCAGTTTTTGAATATTGAACAGCCTAGCCTCCACACTAGGTTATGGTATATAATTCATTTTATACATTTCTTATTTTGATTTGCTGATATTTTGTTAGGATTTTTGAGTCAATATTTAAGGAGGATAGTGGTCTACAGTTGCTGTTGTTTTGTTTCATCTGGTTGTGATTTCAGTATGATGAATTGGGTAGGGTCTTTTCCTCTCCTATTTTCTGGAATAGGTAGTTTAAAATTTATACTAATTCTTCTTTAAAGGTTGGATAGCATTCTCCATGGAAACCCTCTGCCTCAAGATTTCTGGAAAGGAGTAGAGGTTTAATTACAAATTAAATTTTCTTAATATTTAAAGGGCTATTCCAATTACATATCTTATAATAGGTGAATTGCAGTGATTTTTTTTTTCAAGAAACTGGTCCTTTACATCTACATTGTAAAATGTGTATGTGTGTGTGTGCGTGTGTGAGTGTAAAATTGTTCATTTTATACCTTTATTATCATTTTGATACTGCAGAGTCTATAGTAGGTGTTTTCTAATATGAACCTCAAAACTCTTAGAGCTGTTACCCATTACTCAGTTCCAAAACCACCTCCACATTTTTGGTTACTTGTTATAGCAGCAGCCCACTCCTTGGTACCAAGTTTTGTCTTAGTCCATTCGGACTGCTGTAACAAAAAAACATATAGTGGGTGGCTTATGAACACCAGACTTTTAACTGATCACAGTTCTGGAGGCTGGGGAGGCCAAGATCAAGACACTGGCTGACTCGGAGTCCGGCGAGGACCTGCTTCCTGGCTCACAGATGGCACCTTCTCACCCCATCCTCACATGATGGAAGGGACTCTCGGGGGCCTCTTTCATAAGGGCACTAATCTTATTTATGAGGGCTCCAATTCTCCTGATCTAATCACCTCCCAAAGGCCCCACCTCCTAATACCATCACTTTGGGAGTTAGGTTTCAACACAAGAACTTTGGAGGGACACAGACATTCAGACCACAACATCAGGGAACTTGCCACAGCTCCCACAGTTCCTGAGGCCCCTAGCCTGTCACCTTCTTCTCTCCACCTTTGAGTCTTCCTTTGTTTGTTTGATGTATAATGTCCATTGCATCTAGTTGCTCTTGGTGAGAGGAATAGGGAAAGCACATCTAATTCACCTTCCAGGAAGCACAAGTGCCACTCTAATATCTCAACCTCTCTGCAGCCACATCAGGTCTGAACAAAGAAGATGGCCTCTTTCCAGACACCTCAAGCTAAAGAAGGGTTCTGAAGCCACCTGCACAGCTCACTGCTGTGGCCTCTCTCAACCCTGTCCTCAGTTCTCTAACTGTCTTGATGGGACACCATTTCTGGTTTGATTTTAGATTGATTATTTGGTTTGTTTTGTTGTTTTTTTCAGAGAGGATCATGTCATTTCTCAGAAGTAAGGACTTAATATTTCCCAAGTCTCAGAATGAATTCCCAATATTTTTAGTAACACAGAGGCATTAAATAAATAAGTTAATTCAACTAAGCTATCCTAAATAAATAATTAATTAATAACAATTCAGTCTAGTTACCCTAAACAAATAAGTTACCTAATTCATAAATAAAAGGAATGAATAATAAGCACACAAATAAATACTCAGCTAAGCTACCCTAGATCTCAGGCCACCCATGATATTGATCAATGCATATTAGTGAACATTAAAGTGTTAATGTGGCAGCACCAGGCTACCTCTTTTTACTTCTGTGTAAGCATTCCAGGTGCTTGTATAAAGGTATTTTAGTTTCCACTAAAATATCACCAGTGAACAGCTTATATGATTGTCCCAATGGAAACGACCTCTCAATAGCATAAAGCTCACCTCCTGAGATGGAGGGTTATCCCTGATGTGCAGGAGAGGGAAATGTTCCAGCATAATTCCAAGTATTTCCTCAGAGAGTCAGTGGCCCCATCCTAAAGTGTATGTGAACAAGCTTAGAAAAAGAATGCAATTTGACAAAGAGGTTTTTGATTCTCAAGGTGTTAGGCTTTACAGAAGAGAATTTTAAAAATATAACAATTGGTGCATACCTGAGGTTACCAAGATAAAATCTCCTAGGGACTAACCATTTGCTGAGTGCATTTGAATGTGCCCGGCCCCACTGTGCCGAGGGAAATACAAGTGCATTGCAGAGAAAAGCCTTCCTGCCCATCCTTGCTCCTGGGCCCCTGTCAGCAGACTGAAAGGGTCCCCTTGGAAATATCAGCTCTGCAGCCACTCAGGGTTTTTTGTTCCATGGCACTCCCAGTCGTTCACCAAAAATAGAAGGAGGTGGTTAGACATAGTGGCTCACACCTGTAATCCCCAGCACTTTGGGAGGCAGAGGCAGGAGGATTGCTTGAGGTCAGGAGCTAGAGAACAGCCTGGGCAACATGGGGAGACCCCATCTCTACAGAAAATATATATATATATTTTAATAGCCAGGCATGGTGGCATGTGCCTGTAGCATGTGCCCAGTTACTCAAGAGGCTGAGGTGGGAGGATCACTCAAGCCCAGGAGGTCGAGGCTACAGTGAGCCACGATTACTGCACTCCAGCCTGGGCGACAGAGCAAGACCTTGTCTCAAAGAAAAAATAGAAGGAGTCATGGGGACTTGGGCTGGACTCAGAAGGATTCCTCTTCTGAATCATTCCTTCCCAGGCAACTGCTTTTCAGAGGATATTAGAATTCACCAGAATAAATGGTTCCCAAATCTTGCTGAAGTTAGAATCACATCTGGAGCGTTTAAGAAATACACTTTCAGGGGACACTTCCCAAACACGCTTATGAATCACACTCTCCTACACCAGGATTTAGAAGTCTTTATTTCTCAAAAGTGTCCACGGCATTTCTAATGAGCCAGGGAAGGTGTGGAGGCCACAGGCATCACCTGATTCCTTTTTCTTTACGATAGTTACCAGCAAAACCTACAAGCAAAAACTGGCTCCAGACTCCAGGGTTGCTTTTTCCTCCTCTCACCCCACGACTCACAAGACACAGTGACAAGGGTTCACTGTCAGAGCCCAGAGAGTTCTCTTGAGAAGAGGGGTGGAGGGGCTCACTGATTGGCCGTGGAGGGTTAAAGAGGTAAGAATGCAGCTCTGCCCAAAGGCCACTGCTTCCTAAAGCAGCGTATACTTTGTGACGCTAGCACACAGCTCTGGAAACAAGAAGTTTCTGGGTGAGTCAATTTAAATCTGACACGAAGCAGTCCTTGGAGACAGAGCCTCGGTCAGCTTCATAGTGCAGAATAACTCACTGGCCACTCAGATAAGACCCTGGGGAAAGGGAAAGGAGAAAGGTGTGGGTGGGAGCAGCACCCCCCGGGGCTGTGGACAAGGGGTAGGAATTATGGTTTCCACAGTTGGCTCAGCCTCCAGAAAGCAGGGTCTGGCAGGTATGTGGCTTTTTATCTGCATTCTACTGCCCAGTAGAAATGTCCAGGGGAAAGTCTGCTTTACAAAGAGCAAGTTGAATTTTCCAGCCATGGATGTGAGTGAAAACTTTTCTCTCTCTCTCTCTTTATTTATTTATTTTTTTTCTTTCTGGGTTCCATGGAAGAGTCTCCAGAGCACAGATTCTTATCCAAGCAAGAAAAAGAGAGTGTGTGAGAGGCCTTCACGAGCAAGGCCTGTGGGTTTGGGCCAGGAACAGGAATTCCCCTCACAGACACTGAGTCGGCGGCCTGAGACAGGAGTGGCGGCTCCACAGAAAGCCACTCTGTTCACTGCCACCAAGGACTGCTTGCAGGGCACACACACAGAGCTGCGGAAAGAAGGGATATTTGAAAAGAGTGTTTTTTTTCCCTAGAATACACAGTGCTCTTATTTCCTTAGGGGTGCAGTAAAAACTAGCCATGAATAGATGGCCAAACGCAGCTAAGAGTCAGCAAGGATGTTTATCTCTACAGCCTGGGGCTGCTGGGATGGGTCGCTGGGACAAACTTTGAATACGTCAATAAATCATAATGAAAGATTAAAATAAGAAAGAATTTGCTAAACATGTCTGGAAGGAGGCTTTTATGCTGCTATTTTTTCCCTACCAACTGCTGCTCAGAGACTTCACTAGGCTTTTTGAATGCAACAGAAAATGTGTATGTGTTGGAGGTAGGAGGCAAAAAAAGGGGTGGGGAGGCAGTTCATACTTGGAGCTTTGGTTTACATGGATTTTTGAGGTCAAAGAAAATCCAGTTGCTAAATCTAAGTGCAGATGTTATATTAAAATTAAACAAACAAAAAAACAAGAACCTATCCTCAGAATATGTGAATTCTTAGCAAAAGGATCTATTGCAATACATCATTTGTTTTCTATTTCATTAAAATTTAAGAATCAGTTTTCTTTTAGAAAGCAGAAAAAAACCCATCAATCATTTCAAAAATTATGAAATATCCTTATGAGTACAGGAACTGTTGGATAACCGTGGGCTCTAAGAAGCCAGCAGCTATCCCAGTGCACAGGAACACATGCCCCAGGCCCTCTGTCTCCTTTATTGTGAGAGAAAAATACCCTATTTGCTTCAAGCAGGAGGTTGAGCAGAACAAGAGTGAGAGGCCTTCTCTCACTTAGGAGCCATCTTTTCCTGAAAGCTGGCCTAACCCCCCTTGAACACCCAGCATAACGTCTACCTCAGGCAGCCAGCCTCCATGGGCAACCTGGGCCTGGCTGACCTCTGAATCCAGGGGCAGCAGACAGGTAGGTGTGGTGCTGTGTCCTCCATTGAAATGGGCTGTCTCAGAATCCTAGGTTATGAGCCGAACCCGAATTGTGTCCCCTAAAAACGCACATGTTTAAGCCCTAACCCCCAGATCCTCATGCTGTGACTGTATTTGACAGAGCCTTAAAGGAGATAGTTTAGGTAAAATAACGTCATTAAGGTGGGTCCTAATTCAATGTAACTGGTGGGTTTGGTTTTTGTTTTTTGCTTTTTTGAGACAGAGTCTCATCCCATTGCTCAGGCTGGAGTGCAATGGTGCGATCTCTGCTCACTGCAACCTCCACCTCCCAGGTTCAAGCGATTCTCATGCCTCAGCCTCACGAATAGCTGGGATTACAGGCACGCACCATGACACCTGGCTAATTTTTTTTGTATTTTTATTAGAGACAGGGTTTCACCATGTTGGCCAGAGTGGTCTCGAACTCCTGACTTCAGGTGATGCACTCACCTCGGCCTCCCAAAGTGCCGGGATTACAGGCATGAGCCACTGCACCTGGCCAGCTGGTGTTTTTATAAGAAGTGATGAGGAGATAGGTATACACAGAGGGAAGACCATGTGAAGACACAGGATAAGATGGCCGTCTGCAAGCCACAGTGAGAGGCCTCGGGAGAAACCAATCCTGCTGACACCTTACCCTTCAACTTCCGGCCTCCAGAACTGTGAGGAAATGCATTTCTGTTGTTTGAGCCCCTCAGTGTGTGGCGCTTTCTTATGGCAGCCCTTGTAAACTAATATAGCTTCTTATGCCTCAATGACACATACATTCACGCCTTGAGCAAAAGAGGAACTCAAAGCCTGTTTGTTGGTATATCAGTTTCAATTAACCCATGGGAAGCCAGGAAAAAAGACACACACCCCCCCCCCCCAAAATGAAAAACCAGAAAGAAAAGTAAAATAGCAGGCTTAAGTTTAACAATTCAATAATTACATTAAATTTAGTTTAAGTAGTCTAAATATATGATTTAAAAAAGACAGGCAGGGCACAGCAGTCACACCTGTAATCCCAGCACTTTGAGAGGCTGAGGCAGAAAGATCACATGAGGCCATGAGTTTGAACCAGCCTGGGCAATATAGCAAGACCCCATATCTATAAAAAATTGTTAAAATTAGCCAGATGTGATGATATGCACCCACTGTTCCAGCTACTGACAAGGTTGAGGCAGGAGGATTGCTTGAGCCCAGGAGTTTCAAACTGTAATGAGCTATAGTCACTGTACTCCAGCCAGGGCTGCAGAGAAAGACCCTGTCTGAAATAGTTAATTAACTAATTAAAATATATTGGCAGAGTGGATTACAAAAACATAACCCAAGTATGTACTGCCTACAAGAAACTCACTTCAAATACGATCGTATAAGTAAATAGAAATAATAGGATGGAAAGGATATGGCACACAATCATTAATTAAAATAAAGGAGGAATAGCTATATTAATATCAGATAAAGTTGACTTCAGAGCAAAGAAAATGACCAGTTACAGAGAAGAACATGACATAATGACAGAAGTGTCAAGCTACCAAGAGGCATAAAAGTTCTCAATGTGTGTATCAAACAACAGAGATGCATGTTACATGAAGCAAAATCTGATAGAACTGAAAAAAGAAATGGCAAACCCACAATTGCAGTGGGAGATTTCAACACATACCCTGCCTCAATATTTGATAGATCAACTAGACAGAAAACCACCATGAATATGGAAGAACTCAATACCATCTACCAACAAAATCTAGTCACCACACCAAGGGAGACCATATCTTCCATCAGAAAACAAAACAAAACAAATTTAAAAGAATTGACATCATACAGCATGTCACTTACAATGGAACCAAAGTAGAAATCAATAACAGAAAATTATCTCCAAACTCTTGAAACTAATGACTACACTTTTAAATAATCCGTGGGTCAAAGAGGAAATCTCAGAAAAAGTAAAAAATACATCAAACTAAATGCAAATGAAGCAACAACACATCATAGACATAGAGTGTGTATCATGGGTCATTGAAGACTCAGAAGGATGGGTGGGTGCAAGGGGTGACAGGTGAGAAATTACCTCCTGGGTACAATGTACACTATTCAGGTGCTGGTTACACTAAAAGCCCAGACTTCACCACTACAAAATATATTCGTGTAACAAAACTGCACTTGTACCTCTTATATTTTTACAAATTTTTTAAAAGAAGAAAAAAAGAAAAAATGTGAGACATAGCTAAAACAGTGCTGGGAAGGAAATTTATAGTACTAAATGCTTATATTAGAAAAGAGGGAAAATTTCAAATCAATAAGCTCCCATCTCAAGACCCTAGAAACCTAAACACAGAGAAAGCAGAGGGAAGGAAAATAATGGAAAGGAACAGAAATCAATGAAATTAAAAACAGAACAAAAATAGAGAAAATCAATAAAACAAAAAAAGCTTTTCTTTTGAAAATATCAACAAAATCGACAAACCTTTAGCAAGATTTACGAGAAAAAAAGAAAGGACACAAATTATCAAGTATCAGGAATGAAATAGAGACTATAACTGTAGACCCTGCAGATAATAAAATGATAAAACAGGAGTAAAATAAACAACTCTGCACAGAAAAATTTGACAACTTATATGAAATGGACAAATTCCTTGGCACAAACTACTACAACTCAACCATATGAAATATCTAATTTGAATAGCCTTATAACTAGTAAAAAAATTCTATTTGTAACCAAAAGTATCCTAAAAAGGTAATCGTAGACACAGTTTCCATGGAGAATGCTACCAAACACTTAAGAATCAACAGCAGTTTCATATAATCTCCTCCAGAAAAAAGAAGGTACCAAGTCATCCCCAGGCAGAGAGAACCACTAAGTCTGAGCAAATGCCAGGATCCAAGAAGACATAGGTCCCCTGAGCCTCTCAGTTTCAGAACACACTGAGCTGAGCCACTGCTAACTGAAAGTAATCAGTGTGTGTTCAGAAAGACCAATAATAATGTATACAATTACTATTTGTCAATTAAAAATAAAATTTTTAAAAAGACAGATGAAGAACAAGATACAAATCATCTCCAACTCATGATGATTTGATTTTTTGACCTTACAACAGGCTTATTGGGGTGGAGAATGCATTTTGACTTACAATATTTTCAACTAACGATGAGTTTATGAGACATAACCCCATCAAAATTAAAATAGGGCCCAGTAAGCATTTCAAAGTGAGTATATGAATAAAAATAACAACAAAACAGAGTAGTCAGTGATAGGGTCTAAATAATAAATATTTTGGATTATAATACTTTTTTTAATTTTATTATTATTATACTTTAAGTTTTAGGGTACATGTGCACAATGTGCAGGTTTGTTACATATGTATACATGTGCCATGTTGGTGTGCTGCACCCATTAACTCATCATTTAGCATTAGGTATATCTCCTAATGCTATCCCTCCCCCCCACACCCCACAACAGTCCCCGGAGTGTGATGTTCCCCTTCCTGTGTACATGTGCTCTCATTGTTCAATTCCCACCTATGAGTGAGAACATGCAGTGTTTGGTTTTTTGTCCTTGCGATAGTTTGCTGAGAGTGATGGTTTCCAGTTTCATCCATGTCCCTACAAAGGACATGAACTCATCCTTTTTTATGGCTGCATAGTATTCCATGGTGTATATGTGCCACATTTTCTTAATCCAGTCTATCGTTGTTGGACATTTGGGTTGGTTCCAAGTCTTTGCTATTGTGAATAGTGCCGCAATAAACAAACATGTGCATGTGTCTTTATAGCAGCATGATTTTGGATTATAATACATTTTAACCAAATTTTGTGTCAGTTCTTTCAAGTAATTGCACATCTAGTAATTTGAACTGTTAGTTCACAAGAAGCTAAGGAGTAATTAATTCTACACTGTACTTAATGACATTGATTTGAATATAAGGCATATACGGAAGAACACAAAAATGTTATCTTTAATATGCTCTATGTCAGCTTCAAACCCTGCTTGTATTATGAATTTAAAGCAAGTAAGTCTTCAGATATATTACAAATTTAAATTGTAGCCAAGCTAAGGTATGTGATAAGATGGAGTGTAACGATGCATTGCAGCTATAAACACAAATAAAATTTTTGTTTGTTTTAAAAAAGATAATTCCTTGCTACCAAGGAAGGTCAAGTCTAAACATAATATTAAATGTGATAAAGTATACAAAGGAAACAAATACGCTCATACACCAATATAAGGTTATTTTTCAGACACTTGGGTTCTACTGTTCACCTTTAACTTCTCTTTGCAGAAAGAAGCCTGCTTTATAATGCATATAATATAAATTAAATCTACACCTAAGCTAAAAGAAAAAAGGGCAGTCTACAAACCAGACTCAGAGCAGAACCTTGTGCTCAGATCACAGCACATACACATCTGCTAAAGACACCCTGCAGTGGGGCATGTGGAAACAGAACATACGCTTTCCCCAAAAAACCCTGTCCACATCCATCTTCCCAGGGAAATAGCTTTCCAGGGACCGCGGGCTGATAAGAAATGGCAAGTGATAAATGGAGCACTAGCATCAAAGGACAAATAGCCCCCTGAGGATGGGAAAGCCAGTACAATGTTGATGGAAGTTATGCAGGCAAATGCATGCCTGCCAAAAACATCACACACACACACACGCACACACGTGCAAACATGAAAGTATACATGTGTACACACATGCATGCACACACACGGCATAAAAACCGTCATCAGTACATTTGGGCAGGATACTGTAGCCCCTCTGAAGTTAAAGATAGCCTTTTCTAGCTTGTAATAGTGAGCACCTTACTAATCACTCTGAGCTTCACTTTCCTCAAATGCAGAACAGAGAAAATAATAGTACCTACTTCTTAGAGTCCCCATGAGGATTAAATGCTTTAGTACCTATAAAATGCTGAGAACAGTGTCTAGCATATAGTAAGCACTTGCTAAAAGTTAGCTTGTTCTTAGAACAAAATGTTCATTGTTCCTTGCCACCTTACTGATGTCTACCCTTTACCTCCAACTTTTTACCTGTTAAAACAAGAATCCGTGATTACAAATGCTGCTAAATTCCAATTAGGCAAGCTCAAAGTTTGTTCTTAGGACAAATCCTTAGCCTTAGCCAACTTGTCCAGTTTCTCAGCTGTGTTTTCAGACGCCTGCTCCACACTAACAATTCCAACTTTAGGAAATGAAGAGGGGAAGCCCCTCCTGCTGGTCTCCAGGTCCCCTTTACCCCGGGCATGACAAACCCGGCCACAGCAGGAACGAGGAAGCCGGTGCTGGCATTCCCAGAGGCCACCCTCCTCCCGCAGCAGCCCCTGAGTGTTGGCCTGGTGCAGATGCTGACAGCGCCAAGGTTCCTCTGGGAAAAGCCCCAGCTGTTTTCGAAACAAAGTCCTTCCTGGTGGTGAAGAAAGTCCATATTAGTAGAAGCATGGGAGGGCTGCCTCTTGGCTCTTCCTTTAGAATCTCTCCCAGTTATTTTTAGGAGTTCTTCCTCCCTGTGGGTAGTATTCCCAGGGTGAGACCTCTGACTTCATGCCTTCTGGACGTTCTGGATCATGTGGGAACTCAGCGGCCACAGAGGGTCTCTTGGACGGCTCAAGCTCTCTGGACATATGGGTGGGGTGGAAGTCCCAGCCCTGCCACATAGGCCTTCTTGGAATGCCCCTACCCCCCTCCTTACCTACACTGCTGCCCAGAATTAAGTGCAGTAATGGGCAGAAGGTCTTTCCCGGCGCTGGCAGAGTGAGCCATACAGGTCATCTGTTTAGTGGTAGTATTCTGCCTGCCACCAGTCAGAGTTCCTTGTCACATAGTGTTCATTCAGTCAGTCTATTCCCAGTAATTTTTGGAGATTCTGTAAAATAGTTGGCCAAAACCTGAAGGAGGTATCTTGACTAGAATTCACAGAACCACATGGTTGGGTCCTGGTTCATTCTAACCTTGTCAGCCTCCTTTACTCTTGCAGTAGAAAGGCTGTCAAGATGACCACGGGGTTCCCCCAACCCCTCCAAAGTGGCCACTCCTACCAACCAGAGGTGCAACTTCTGTACTCCTTGAGTCTGGGCTGGCCTTGGGACTTGTTTCAACAATTAGAATGTGAGGTCTTCAGAAGCATGCCTTCAAGGGGCCAGTAGAATCCACTCAGGGTCGTTCTGCTGTTGCAATGCCCGTGGAAAGAAGGCCGAGCTGACTTCCTGGAAGATGAGGGTGATACCTGGTGAGAGAGACCAAGGCCAACCAGCACGTGTCCTGATGGAGCCATCTTGGGCCATCTGGCACCTGTGGAGCCTCTGTTCACTTGAGACCAGGAGAAGGACTGCCTGGATGAGTCGAGCCCAGATTGCCAACCCACAGAGTTGAGAGCTAATAACTGACTGTGGTTTTAAACCACAGTGTAGGTGATTTGCTTTGTAGAAATGGATAACCAGTACAACTGCACCTCAGGCACAAGGAGTCCTTCCCTGACCTCATCTGAAACTGCAGCCATTTTCCCTAACATTTTCATTTTCCTTCCTTAAGGCTGCTCCTTGACCCCACAGCCCTCACCACTATCTCACATTGTACATGTTTCAACTCTGGTTGTTTATGTCTGTCTCAGGCAGGAGAATTCCATGAGGGAAGTTTTCATTGACTAGGTCCTGGAATACTAACTGCACTGTAAACTGTATTCGCTGGGAAGAGATCCAGCGACAACCTAGTGGCTTAAAACAGGTAGGCAGGGCAACAGTTTGGATACTCAACCCTTCCAAATCTCATTTTGAAATGTAACCCTATTGTGGGGGCGGCGGGCGGTGAGGCCTCATGGGAGGCATTTGGGTTATGGGGCGGAGGCATTTGGGTTATGGGGCGGACCCCTTGTGAATAGATGAATGCCCTTTCTGAAGGTGGGGAGTGAGTGGATTCTGCCTCTGTTGGTTCGTGCCAGGGCTAGTTGTTCGTGCCAGGGCTCAGACCCAAGGTGAGCCCGGCGCCTCCCACGCTCTCCGGCGTCCTCTGTCGCCATGTTAAAAAGAGCCCGGTGCCTCCCGCTCTTTCCTGCATCCTCCATAGTCATGCAATCTCCGCACACACCGGCTCTTTTCCCACCACCGGGAACGGGAGCAGCCCGAGGCCCTCCCCAGATGCCCGATCTTCCAGCCAGAGGAATCATGAGCCAAGTAAACATCTTTGCTTTATAAATTACCCTGTCTCAGGTATTCCTTTTTGCAACACTAAACAGACTAGGACAAGTAGCTATATCCTCTCAGACCCAAGGTAAGTGTCCCAGGCCGGCAGGGGGCTCTGTGCCATGAGATTCTTCAAGGACTGGAGCTCTTCCATCTAAATTCTCTACCATCCCCTGCATGGTTGAGGCTGAGTGACAGGAGACACTCTCGCCTCAGTTCGTGGGGGAGTGAATCTGCTTCAGTGTTTCACATCACAGGCCCTGGGGTGCACAGATCCATTTGTTCCTATAGCCATTTGTATGCACAATACAGGCTGAGCCAGGGCCTGGCAGGGCATTTGTGTGCCCAGCTATAAGCCTATGACTGGTGAGAGAAGAGATTTTGAATATCAGCAACAGACTTGGCCCCAGTTCCATCAGAAATTAATAGCTTTCCCAGGAATTGTGCTTGTGGAACTTGCACCAAAATAATTAACATTGAAATTTAAAATAAAAAAGGAGAAATAGATGATATACATGCACCCCTCTTTCTAGGGCTCCTTAGGTTTAACTGAGAGACATGATGGATTAGCTGGTGGGGTCTACCAAAAGCCAGTAGATAGAGGTCTAGCCAAACATCAGAAAAGAGAAAACAAGCATCCAATCTCAATTAGACAGGAAAGCGGGAAGAAAGAGACAGCCCCGGGGCTGGGGTGAGCAGCAGGGCCCTTCCCAGTTCAAGCCCAACTTTGCCACTGGCTGGCTGGTTTGTGAACTAATCAATTCACCATTCTGATCATTGGCTTCTTTCTCTAGAAAAGCAGGAAGTAGCTTCAGAGGGTATTGTTGAGGATGAAATTAAGTAATGACCAGTGAAAGCAGACTGGAACCCAGAAGGTGGCATAAACATTGGAAAGGACCTGGACCAATGTGGGGAGGCACACAGCAACCAGCTAAGGGCCAATTTGGTCCTGGGGAAATACATATTTCTCGGAATTAGCAAATTTTCCTTAAGATGGCAGTCATCCTTATTATTACTACTCAATGATAAGAAGAAAAATAAATGTAGGGCATTTCATGACCGCCATAGAGGTAACACTTGGATGATTTTACGGTTTGTTTTCTTTTTAATGCAGCTATAAATGTAAACACAGGTACTAACTACATTTACTTGAAGCACTCACACACACAGACCTGGCATGCTTAAAGGTCCGTAAGCCCAAAAGGAAAAAGAAAAGGGAATACCTCCAAACAATTATATCCAAAAGATGGCCCAAAAAATCAAAGGTGGCATGGGAAGGAGGAGTACTGACCATGCCCAACCCATTGTCTACACTGAAGAAACCCTACAGCCTGTTTATGAAAAGGAAATGGTAACAGCCACTACAGAGCCAACTGCAGTGAAGACACTCATCGCGGAGACACTGTGGCTTAGTTTAAGTAACAATCGTTCAACGACTGTTAGAAGAATAACCCCCAAAGTACTGTAAAGTATATTTGTTTACACAAAACTCACAATTCTGCTATTAAGGCTGGCATTATTTTGAAAGCACAGCCTTACAGAATATCTTATGTGAAGACCCAAGCAAGGAAGGGGAGTACATTAACTGTGTTCTGTTGCTCCTGGCATCATAAAGTGCTTTTATAAGTCAGTTACCCTTTGTGCTGTGTTGCTCCATTATCCAGAGCTTTGCTAGTAAAAAGGGAACACTAAAATGAACCAATTTTTAATCTAAATAAGGTATGACTTGATTAACTGTTAACTGGTTATATCGATATATACACAGAGTGGTAAAATAAGTTTAAGTTTTAATATGTGTATTGTAGACATCAACAATTCAAACAAAATACTGAAACAAAGACTTTTAAAAACTTGAAATCCAGAACAAGAAACACTTTAGGATTCTGTCAACATAAAAGGCTTCTACAACACTGGCTCATTTTTGTTTAAATGCATGGCTCTCTGACCACTAAAAGGAGACAATATTTAAGTTCATAGATTGAATTTGAAATTGCAGGATTCCTCAATTAGCTTACTGCAGCACAGCCCAATCACAGACAACCTTTTTAATGATGAGCCATTGGTTGCTCCCAAGCAGACATTAAATTGAATCACTCTTTATAGAGATTCACTAGTCTCCTCTAATTTCTCAAGTCCCTGCTAGTCCCATAATGATTCCTAAACTTAACAACACCCACACTTCCCAGTCTCAAAGCCAGCTTCTCAAATGCATCATCGCTATCTACAGAAAATCAGCTGATGTCATAGTGACTATAAAACAACACTGCATAGGTAGGGAGTTTGCTTTTCTCCCCAAAATCACCTATAGCAGTTGCCTTGTTAACTATGCCCTCTAAAATCAAAATTAGTCACACGTTGTTTCATAGAACCACGGGTCTAAATTGAATGGCACTGCTTCAGGGGAATTCAAAAGACACATCCATTGTGAGGTTTCATTGACACAGGGTCAGTTGATACACATTTTCCACATGCTGGATACTTTGGGGGAAAGAAGCAGAAACAACATCAGCCTTTGTGCCATGACCCCTTGCCTACTGTAACTCTTAAACAGTCATGTGTATGCCATCAGGGTTTTAATAAGAGACTCTTAGATTTGCCAGACTAAAAACTTGACCTCAATGAGGAACTGATTTCACCAGGGATGAATGAAGAAAAAGAAAAATGTATTTGATTCCTCCTAAGCTCCCCCTAAACAAACCAAGGTCATTGTGTGGCCCCTATAAAAGTCAATATTTTATTAAAGTAAAGAATCTCTTGGCTCTAAACTCTTCAAGTGTAGCTAAACTGTGTGTACAGCTAAAAGGAAGTGGAAGACAAGAAATTCTATTTCTTTTTTTTTTTTTGAGACAGAGTCACATTCTGTCACCCAGGCTGGAGTTCAGTGGTGCAATCTTGGCTTACTGCAACCTCCACCTCCGGGTTCAAGTGATTCTCATGCTTCAGCCTCCCAAGTAGCTGAGATTACAGGTGTGCACCACCATGCGCAGCAAATTTTTGCATTTGTAGTAGCGACGGGGTTTCACCATGTTGGCCAGGCTGGTCTCAAACTTCTGACCTGCCTCGGCCTCCCAAAATGCTGTGATTACAGGCGTGAGCCACAGTGCCAGGACAAGTAACTCTATTTCTATTCATGTTGCATTCAGTGTGGAATGTGAAAGAGAAAGTGAAGGCCTCCCTGATCTTGAGGCTGGCTCAATACTGAGGCTTCAACAGCAGGATGATGAACAACCAAATAATGACAGGAAACTAATTATCTGCAAATTCAAAACCCACTTTGACATGTCAAATGATGTCATTATAACTAAAGCTCTAGTTGGAACTTTTTATTGTTTAATATGATATATCTTTAGTACAGGACATGATATCACCTTACAGAATACAATATGGTTCAAGGTAGGCAGATGCTCAGAAACAATAGAAATAAAAAAATAGAAAACTGATTTTCAAAGCATCGAGGACGTCATTCAAAAGTACACTTGAAAATAAGCTAAAACACTGAAGAGAATTTTATGTGCTTTTTGGAAACATTAAGATTATTCTTTTTGTCAGGGCGATAATACTCTTCCCATGAGTCAGGAAGGAAGGGTAAATGTGATTGCTCAGGGAGGAGGAAAAGAGGGAAGAGTTTCAGGACTCTGTAGGATGACCTCTACTTCCTGTCTGAAGCATGGGGCAAGGCTATGTGCGAAGGATGTGACACCTATGGAGTGCCACGAGGAACACACAAAATGCAACGACACATCTCACAAACTACTGAGAGGAAAATTTCTCCAACATTGGTTATTAAGTTAGAATGAGCCAAGGTTTTCATTTTGTTTTGTTTTTGAGTTATGGGGTGTATTTGAAGGCAGGCTCTCAAAATAACATGCTCTTATACATATAGAGAATAGTCATACCTGCCCTAACCAGTTAAGGCTGCTATAATGAACTACCATGGACTGGGTGGCTCAAACAACAATGATTTATCATCCACAGTAGGCTGGGGAACCCAAGATCAAGGCTCCTGCAGATTCAGTCTCTGGCGAGGGTCCATTTTCTGCTTCCTAAGGGGCCATCTCACTGTGTCTTCACATGGCAGAGGGGGTGAGTTAGCCCTCTGGAGTCACTTTTATAAGGGCACAAGTCCCATTCATGAAGGCGAAACCATCATGACCTAATCACCTTCTAAAAGCCCCACCTTCTAACAGTGTCACATTTCTGATGAGGATTTCAACAGATGCATTTTAGGGAAGCACATTCAGTCCACAACAGTATCCTTAAGACAAATATTCTGAGAACATGGAGGAAGTAATGGTGGCATCTTAATTTGTTTATTTGCTTTTGAAATATCATAGGTATTGCCTGGCTAAGTAAATTTATGGATTCTATTACCTGGTTTTAACTAAACTAACCCTGACAAAAAAGGACAAGTTTGTTAAAATCATTCCTTCACAGAAACCCTGAGTTGAGGATAATACTGACACTCAAATCACTAGCCAACAACAAGAGTGGCAGAGCCATCCTCTCTCCCTCTCCCAGCACAAGATCACTGTCACCAACATGAGGTCATATCAGTGATGATCTAGCCAGATCTGTAAGATGCTGACCAAAAGAAATACAAATTTATTAGAAAGATCATTTGATTTATGGGATTCAAGTGAAGCAATGAAGAGAAACCTGAACTAACTGTGCACTGTGATTTAAAATATAAACTAATGATAGAATGGTTAGTAAGATAATTAAAAGTAGCTGTCTAGAATACGGAGAAAAATCTTTAAAATTTTTGAAAGATATATAAAGCCAAGAATACTCAATATTGCACTTTACAAATTTTTATTAACTTAATGAGAAATATTTGTAAGTCTTGCTGATGGCATCTCACTAGATAATAAAAGAGGCCAAGAAAAGCCAAATCACTTTGGGAAAACATTTGTTCTTCCTGCCACTGAAAAATTATTGAAATAATACATGGAAATGAATATGTCAATGTCAACAATGTTTAAATCATTCATTTGTCTTAGTCTGTTTTGTGTTGCTGTAACGGAATGCCACAGACAGATAAATTTATAAGGAAAATACATTTATTTGGTTCACGGTTCTGGGGGCTGGAAAGTCCAAGGCATGGTGCCAGCATCTGCTTGGCATCTGGTGAGGGGCTTCTTGCTACATCATCCCATGGCAGAAGGCAGGGTCAAGAGACCACAAGGCAGAGCAAGAGTTTTAACTGGCAGCCTCAAGCCCTTTATAATTGGCATCAATTAATCCATGAAAATGGAGCTCTCATGAACTACATGCCCCCTATTAAGCACAACTTCCCAACACTGTTGCATTGGGGATTAAGTTTCCAACACATGCTTTCTGAGGGACACATCCAAACCATGGAATTCTGTCCTTAGCCCCCAATTTTTATGTTCTTCTCACATACAAAACTAATTCCATCCATTAGGCCCAAAAGTCTTTGTTCATTCCAGCATCAACTCAAAATTCCAAATTTCAGAGTCTCATCTAAATTAGATATGGATGAGACTCAAGTCAAGATTCATCATAGGACAAACTCCCCTCTATCTTTGAGTCTGTTAAATCTACAAGTTATCTACTTCCAAAATAGAATGGTGGGACAGGCATAGGTCAGACATTCCCATTCTATAAAAAGGAAATTGGAAATAAGAAAGGGTAACTGGTCTTAAGTAAGCCTAAGATCCAACAGGGCAGACACTGAATCTTAAAATTCCAGAATATTCATTCACTGGGGCAGGGTTTGGGCCTCCAAGGTCTCAGAAACCTCCATCCTCATGGCTTTGCTGAGTTCAGCCCATGCTTCAGGTCTCATGAGTTGGAATCTTTTTCCTGCAACTCTCCCAAGCTAAAGTTGAACACCAGTTCTGGGATCTCAGAGGTGGTCTCGCTTCCATGAAACACTAGTCATTGCCCTGGTGGGGACTCAGATCTGCCTCTGCCTGGATCTCCAGACTGTCATCTTTTGAAATCTAGGTGGAATTCACCATGGCCCACAGCTCTTGCATTCTGCATGCCTGCAGAATTAGCACCATGTGGACACCACCAAGGTTTACAGCTTGTACCTTCCAAAGCAGTGGAATGAGCCACATGTGGACCCACTTGAGCCAAGGCTAGGGTGACAGAGGAGCAGTGCACTGGAATGCAAGGAACAGAGTTCTGAGGAGGCACATGTGAAGTTCTTGTAGGTGCCCCTCTGGCAATTTTCCCTCAAGATCCTAGCTTGCCTCAAAGATCTCTGATGTGCTTTAAGGGTCATTTCCCATTGTCTTGATGAATAGCATCTGGCTCCCCTCTATCTATACTAATCTCTTCAGCAAAAGATAACTTGGGAAGCCCAGGCGCAGTGGCTCATGCCTGTAATCCCAGCACTTTGGGAGGCCAAGGCAGGCAGATCACAGGGTCAAGAGATCAAGACCATCCTGGCCAACATGGTGAAGCCCCATCTCTACTAAAAAAAATTATATATATATATGTATATATATATATATATATATATATATATATATATATATATATATATATATATATAAAAATTAGCTGGGTGTGGTGGCATGCACCTGTAGTCCCAGCTACTCAGGAGACTAAGGCAGGAGACTCGCTTGAACCCAGGAGGCAGAGGTTGCAGTGAGCTGAGATCATGCCACTGCACTCCAGCCTGGTGACAGAGTAAGACTCCATCACAAAAAAAAAAAAAAAAAAAAAAAGAAAAAGTGACTTGGGCAGACCTCTTGTTTGCTCTCTCAAAGATGCCTTTTCACTCTTTACATGGCCAGAATTTGGAAAATTCTCCAAATTTTTATGTTATCTTTCTATTTGGATTATAAATTCCATCTTTAAATCATTTCCCTCTTCTCACTTCTTATATGTGATTTAAAAGTAGCCATGCAACTCTTTTAATATTTTGCTTAGAAATTCAATCTGTCACATATCCTGCTTCATCACTCCTAAATTCTGCCTTCCATAAAGCCCTGAAGCATGGACACAATTAAGCCAAGTTATTTGCTACTGTATGACAAAGATGGCCCTTACTCTAGTTTTCAATACCTTGTTCTTCAGTTCCACCTAAGGCTTCGTATAAATGACCCTTGCTGTCCATATTTCTACCAAAATTCTGATTGCAACCACTTAAGTAATCAAAAGTACCAAACTTTTCCAACATTCTTGTCTTCTTCTGATCCCTCACCAGAATTTCCCTTAACATTCTATTCACAGCAATTTGGCTTTGTCCCCCAAATTCTTCTAGCCCCTACCCATTACCTAGTTCCAACGCTGCTTCTACATTTTCAGGTATTTGTTTTAGCAACAGACCCACTTCTCAGTATTAATTTTCTGTCTTAGCCTGTTTCATATTACTATAGCAGAATACCACAGACTGGGCAATTTATAAAAGAAGAAGCTTATTTGGCTCACAGTTCTGAAAGTGGGAAAGTCCAAGGGCATGATGTCAGCATCTGCTCGGCATCTGTTGAGGGCCTTCTTGCTGCATCATCCCAGGAAGGAAGACAGAAGAGCAAGAGATCGTGAGAGAGAAAAAGAGATTAAACTCATAACCCCAAGCCCTTCCATAATCAGCAGTAAATTTATTCATGATGGGGGAGCCCTCATTACCTAAATGCCTCCCAACACTTTTGCACTCAAGATTATGTTTCCAACACATGCTTCTTTTGGGGGACACATTCAAATGTCCCAGCCAATTGGATGGTGCCTGCCACGTTGAGGGCAGGGCAGATCTTTACTCACGTGTCAATCTCTTCTGGAAACACCCTCACAGACACACTCAGAAGTCATGCTTTATCAGTCCTGTAAGTATTCCTTAATCTAGTCAAGTTGACACCTAAAATTAAACATCACAATTTGCTAGTAAATACTACTAGAAGATGCATATAAAATATTTATTTAAAGCCTTAAAAGAAGGAGTAAATTTTGTTACCTGGTTGGAAGATTAGCTATACTAATTTTATATATATACACACACACATATATATTTACATATTATGTATAGGTATATATGCATGTATATATGTATATATACTATATATACACATACATATACACATGCATATGTATACATATGTATATATACTATATATACACATGCATATGTATACATGTGTATATATACTATATATACACATATGTATTGTGTGTGTGTATATATATGCATGTGTATATATATGTATGTATTAGTCAGGATAGGTTATTGTAGCACACAACCACCAAATCCCAGTGTTGTAAAGCAATGAAGATATATGAGTATTTCTTACTTACCCAGTGTCCACTGGGGACCCTTGACTGTGAAGCCATCCTGAATGGCTGCCCTCCAAGGGTTAACCAAAGGGGCCCAAGCTCCTACTGTCATGTGCCCGCACCATGCCGCATCCTTTGCTTCTGGCAGCACAGAGAGGGGGAGCCAAGCAGAAGATCAAGAGACATTGTGTGGCCAGGCCTAGATGGAACTGCTCTTGTTTCTGCTCATATTTCACTGGCCAGAACCCAGATACGTTGTCTCATCTTGATGCAAAGGGGCTGAGAAGAGTCATCTTCCCATATAACTCAGAGGAAAGATAAAGGTGTGTTTCAAACTGTCCACATAGATTTCTAATATGTATAAGCTTATAGTATGTGATCAATTCATTTCAGGAAGGAAGTTTTGTGAGCCTCTAAGGGACAGATATGCTAAAGAAAGCATATCTAACACAAAAGGAAGTAGTAAATAAAAACAATATTTTACCAAAAAATTATGAATTTTTAACCAGGATGAAAACAAAAACGACTAGGTAGGGCTATCAAGTGACTCTATTCCATAAGTCATGGGCAAAGTACTTTAGTAAGGAAATTAAATCCAAAGTGAACAAAGCCAATGATATACTCAATTTTATAAAAACAAGAGCTTTACAAAAATTGTGAAATCTTGACAATTCATAACAAGAGGGGGAGAGATTATGTGTCTTTTTTGTGCCACACGCATGTTTGCTGATCATAGTGTGGCACAGTTTCAAAAAGCTGTCAAATTTAAGAGTAAGTTATGCATCATTTTTCTTACTAGAAGAGAAGCATTTGAGATTCGTTAACGCTTTGTCTAACATGTAGCTATCACCTAATAGATACTTGTGTTGCTTCCAGCAAATGGGGGTAAGCAATAAGAAATTCAATACCCATTGATAAGAACTCCCAGGAAGCTTGGAATAGAACACAAATTTCTCAATCTGCTATAGGACATCCATGAAAAATCCTCAGCTAACATATTTAGTGGTGGAAGGAACAGAGCAAGGATTTCTGCTTTTACTGCTTATCAACATTGTACTGGATGACCTAACCAGTTCAATAAAGCCAGAAAAAAAAAAAAACCATCAAGTTTGGAAACAAATAAGTAAAATTGTCAACATATATGAACAACATGATTGCTTCTCTAAAAATCCTGAGGCACTTACTAAACAGCTACCAAAACTAATAAGTGAAGGATATTTAGCATGTTTGAAAAATACGAGGTCAACAGAAATCAATTGTACTTCTATATACTAGCAACAAACAATCGGAAACAAACTTTTTGAAAAAAAGAATTACATATATGGCAGCAGCAAAAACATAAACCTTTAAGAATATGCTTTTTAGAACTATCAAATGTTGCTGAGAAAATTAAAGAAAACTAAAATAAAAGGGATATCCCATGCATATGCATGGGAAGATTTAACACAGTTATGGTCTCAGTCCTCTGAGAATTAGTCGATAGACTTGACGGTATCCCAATCATAACCGCGGCAGGATTTTTACATAAAAACAAAATTGTTCTTGAAATGCAAAGCACATTTGATCACATTTCTCACTAGGCAATAATTTTTATCAGACAAAAAGATTTTAAAATGTGTATGCTTTTATACATTTTATAAATGTATATAGACGTAGATTTTATAGATGTATATGCTTTATAATTCATAAATGCATTAATATAAAATACATGTATATGAATGTACATAATATATAAGTATGTAAAAATATACGTTTGAAAATATGTGCTTTTTTTTTCTTAAAAGGATATTATGAAACCATAAAAGTGTAGAGATCTAGAAGAGTTTTAAATGCTGGAAAGTATATCAAGGCTGCTTTTCATGAGTTTATTATATATTATAGAATTACTGGCTGGGCGCGCTGGCTCACACCTGTAATCCCAGCACTTTGGGAGGCCTAGGCGGGCAGATCACGAGGTCAGCAGATCGAGACCATCCTGGCTAACATGGCGAAACCCCGTCTCTACTAAAAAAAATACAAAAAAATTAGCCAGGCATGGTGGCGGGTGCCTGTAGTCCCAGATACTCGGGAAGTTGAAGCAGGAGAATGGCATGAACCCGGGAGGCGGAGCTTGCAGTGAGCCGAGATCGTGCCACTGCACTTCCAGCCTGGGTGACAGAGCGAGACTCCGTCTCAAAAAAAAAAAGAAAAAGAAAAAGAAAAAAATATACAGTGGGACTTTCTCTTCTGGCCCAGATAAGGAACAGGGATCCGATTTATTCTCCTAACTTAAACAACTAGAAAAGCAGGCAAAATACATTAAACATGGCTTGAGCTTTGGAGAGAAGGTAGCAGAGAATCATGGCCCCAGGAAAAAGGTAAGCAAAGGGTTGGGAGCCTACAGTGATAACAGCTCACCCCTTGGAGACTGTGCCCAGGCCAAAATGCATGAACAGGCCGAGCTTCTCACTGGGTTGAGACTCAGATGGAAGTTCATGAAGAGTGAGATGGCTGGATGTTGGGAACAGCATCACAGAGGGGTCACCTTGATTTTTGGCTGAGTACTGATCTGTAAAAAATGACAGGAAATTAACCCTGACTGGCCAAACAAATAACCAAATCATCCCTAGAGGTCATACAAAGCTGGGAATAGTCCATGGTCTCACAAGTCTGATTGAAAGAACTTTAACTGGAGCATCAGGTGGAATGCTCAGAGCAGTCTCACCCTTGTAGTAGGACTGTATTAGCTCTAGAAAATAACTGCTCTAGAGTCAAAAACCTCAAAGAATCCCACTGATTCCAAGTAACATAACTGGGTGGTAGAACAAAATTCAGCTTCACTTAAAGCAACACAACAAAAGCCAGCAACAAAAAATATAAGATTCACAATGTTCAGTGTCTATTCCAATTTACCAGGAATGAAAATAAAAGCACAACATGTCAGTTTTGTAGGATGTGAATTTAATTTTGTATTTAAACAGAAATGTAGAACATTAGATGCTTCCATATAGTAATATTTAGGTTTCCATCAAGAAAACTAGAATAAGAAGAGAAGAATAGGGCCGGGCACAGTGGCTCATGCCTGTAATCCCAATACATTGGGAAGCCAAGGCGGACAGATCACTTGAGGTCAGGAGCTTGAGACCAGCCTGACCAACATGGTGAAACTTCATCTCTACTAAAAATACAAAAAATAATAATAATAATTAGCCAGGCATGGCAATGTGTGCCTCTAAGCTACTCAGGAGGCTGAGGAACAAGAATTGCTTGAACCCAGGAAGCGGAGGTTGCAGTGAGCCGAGATCGCACCATTGCACTCCAGCCTGGGTGACAGAGCAAGAATCCATCTCAAAATAAATAAATAAATAAATAGGAAAAAGAAGAGAAGAATAAATCTTGGTTAAGGAGAAGAAAGAAAATAAAAGATGAGAACAGAAATTTAAAAAACAGAAAATAGAAAGATGATAGAGGACATCAATAAAGCCAAAAGCTAGTTCTTTGAAAATGTTAGTAAAATTGATAAACTTCTATCCAGACTGACCATGAAAAAAGAAAGAAGATACAGATTACCAGTAATAAAAATTAAAAAGTGGACACTGCTATAGATCCTATGTTCATTGAAAGGACAATAAGGGAATATTATGAACAACTTTATGCCAATAAACTACATTTTATATGAAATGGACAAATTTCTTAAAAGACTCAAACTATCAAAGCTCACTTAATAAAAAATAGATAACTCAAATTATCCTACATCTATTAGTTAAAATTTAAAATGTTAATTAAAAACCTTCCCTAGAAGAAAACTTCAGGAACATAATTTTACTTACAAATTTTACTAGCCATTTAAGGAAGAAATTACACCAATGCTACACAAACTTACAATAAATAAAAGAAGAGGCAACACTTCCAAATTTACTTAATGAAGTCACCACTTCCCTGAAACCCAAACCAGCTCTATTACAAGGAAACAGAATTACAGACCAATATTCCTGAAGGTAGGTGTGACAATCATTACTGGAAATACAGCAAATTGAATCCAAGAATATATAAACAGGACATCATTACCAAGAGTTTAGGAATGCAAGGTTGGTTTAACATTCCAAACTTAATCAACATAATATATCACATTAGCAGACTAAAAGACAAAAACCTATGATACAGAACCTCAATAGATACAGAAAAAGCATTTGAAAAAACTCATCATTCATTCAGGATAGAAAGTATCAACAAAGTAATGATAGATGGACTTTTCTTTACCTTTTGAAGGGCATTGGGAAAAACCTACAGCTAGCATTAAACTTAATGGAAAAAAGCAAATGCTTTCCTTCCCCTGAAGGTAGGAACAAGCCAGGATGACAGTTCTTACCACTGCTATTCAACGTTGTCCCACAGGGTCTAGCCAGGCTAATAAAGGAAGAAAATTTTAAAAGACATACAGATAGGAAAGAAAGAAGTAAAACTGCCTTTATTTGTAGGAAATCTTAAGTAATCTACTACAAAAAATCTAATAGAGGTAATATGTGAGTTTGGCACAGTTCCAATCTACATAGCCAATATTAAAATATCAATTATATTTCTATATACTGTCAAAGAACAATAGAGTTATATTAAGCATTGCATTCATATTAGCATCAAAAATACTATGAATATAAAAGATGTGCATAACAAAAGATGCGCAGACCTGTACACTTTAAACCTGAGAACAATGCTAAGAGAAACTAATGAAGACTTAAATAAATGAAGAGATACTCCATGTCCATGGATGAGAAAAGCCAGCGTTTTTAAGATGTAATTTCTACCCTAATTACTATATAGGTATAATGCAATCTGAATAAAAATCTCAGCAGTATTTTTGTAGAAATGAACAAGCTGATTCTAAAATACATATAAAATAAAAGAATATTGACTAGGCAAAACAATTTTGAAAAAGAACTATCTTAAAGAACTTGCGCTATCTGATTTAAAAACTAACAGTAAAACTACAAAAATCAACACAGTACAATACTGTAATAAGGACAGACACAGTGATCAATGGAACAGAATAGAAAGTCCAAAATTAAATCCACACTTATTAGGTTATTTGACCAAAAAAATGCTAAGGTAATTCAATGGAATATGGATTATCTTATTTTCTGATTTTCTGATATTGGATAGCCACATGAAAAATAATGAACATCAACACTTACCTCACACATATACAAAAATTAACTGAATGCACCAGGGATCTAAATGTAAGAGATAAAACTACAAACCATGTAGAAAACAAAGAAAAGAAAATCTATGTGGTTTTGGGTTAGGGAGAGATTTTTTAGATCGGACACAAAAAGCATGAACCATAAAATTAAAATTATATAAATTGGACTTCATCAAAATTCAAAACTTTCATTTTTTTTCTTTCTTTTCTTCTTTTTTGAGAAAAGGTCTCGCTCTGTCATCCAGGCTAGAGTGCAGTGGTGTGATCTCGGTTCACTGCAGCCTCCGACTACCGGGTTCAAGTGATTCTCATGCCTCAGCCTCCCAAGCAGCTAGGATTACAGGTGCCTGCCATGACACCCAGCTAATTTTTGTGTTTTTATTAGAGATGGGATTTCACCATGTTGGTCAGGCTGGTTTTGAACTCCTGACCTCAAGTGATCAGCCCACCTCGGCCTCCCAAAGTGCTGGGATCACAGGCATGAGCCACCGCACCCAGCCAAAACTTTCACTTCTTAAATGCCGCTAACAAGAGAATAAAAGATGTCACAGACTAATATCTGATAAAGATATTTCATCCATAAGAAAACATACAGCCCAATATTAAGAAGATAAACAGGTCAGGTGCACTGACTTATGCCTGTGATCCCAGCACTTTCGAAGGCTGAGGTGGGCGGATCCCATGAGGTCAAGAGTTCGAGACAAGCCTGGCCAACATGGCGAAACCCTGTCTCTACTAAAAATACAAAAATTAGCAGGCGTGGTGGTAGATGCCTGTAGTCCCAGCTACACGGGAGGCTGAGGCAGGAGAATTGCTTGAACCTGGGAGGTGGAAGTTGCAGTGAGCCCAGATCATGCCACTGCACTCCAGCCTGGGTGACAAGAGTGAGACTCCATCACAAAAAAAAAAAAAAGAAGATGAACAATCTATTAATCATTAGGGAAATGCAAATTAAAACACAATGAAATGCCACTGCACACCCACCAGAATGACTAAAAGACTCGCAAGTCTAAGTGCTGCTGAGAAATAATATAGACCATGACACATGCAACAGCATGAGTGAATCTCAAAAGCATGCTAAGTGAAAACAGCCAGATATGAAACCATAGGACGCTATTAATATGACACAAAAAAAGAAACCAAAAGGACAACGTGCACAGCAGTTGCCAGGGCCCTGCTCTCCCCAGAGATTCCAATCTTTTATCATAATGCACGATCACATCTTATCTCATTATAACATTTAAGTAAATGAACAAATTGAGCCCTCCTACACTCTAGAGTTTAGAAAGTGTTCCCTGGACTAGCATGTCCCAAGGACTGAATTCCTTTGTGGAACCATACTGTGCAGAGTTTGATCTTCCCAGCCTCATATATATAGACCACGTTACCCATGTTCCAGCAAAAAGGGTCAGTGCCCAGCAAGTGGAAAGCAGGGGTAATTTGTCAGGCCCTAACATGACACACCTGGCTCAGAGCAGGCACCCAAAACTACTGTGTAGATGGATGTGTGGATTCAGCAAGTGCACCACATGACACTTGATTCTAGGATTTGGATCATATGAAAAACGGCTACCCTGAAACAGACCTAACACATATTTACAAACATAAAGACAACAATGAGGACCAAATACTTCCTACAATTATGGATGTGAAATCGCTTTTTCTAATTTTCCAGTTTCTAGTACTAAAAAAAAAAAAAAAATGCCCCTTTGAATCCCCCTGAATGTAATCCCATGTTAAAGATTACATCAGAGCAGGAAAATGATTTTTCTTAAAACAGACTTGCATTTCTTAAGTGCTAGACAAAGTGTGCTCTAAGTGGTTTGGTTGGCAACATTAATTTTAATGAAAGGAGATATATATATATATATATATATATATATATATATATATATATATGGCACTTGCTCCAGGTACAGCCATTTGGTATTCCCCACCAACACAGGAGACAAGCAGAAAAAACAAATCCAAAATTCCTTCCTATAGCACGACATACATCTAGAGTGGAAATCACACGGAATTTGAATGACTGATAATAACACAGCTACTTTAAATTTGCAGATGAATCTTGGCTTTGCTTAGATCATCTGAAATATTGAGTAAACATAAAAAGATACAGTCATGCATTAGGTTGATATGAAATTGCAGTTTTTTTGTAGTCAAAATGGTCAACTGCTGACATTTTCATAAGGTCGGCCTCGTGAAAGGACAGTGAGAATATATGGATATCAACTTTAGTTTTGTTTTCAAAAATCATAAAGCTCAAAGGACTCTTAATAAATGAAGTCCAACGTTCTCATTTTAAGTTTGCATTTGCAGGTTTGGGTGTAAATGAAAGTTTTTGAAAAACCCCAAATATCAGTGGGATAAATGAGACAAGCTAATTTCACATGCCTGTTGAGGAGTGCCCACAGTAAGAGAGACACAGCCTCTTCTAGTTAATGCGACACTCTGAGGGGCCCAAAGTCCCAGTGAATCTCATAGTCTAACAGGGCTGCTAGGGCTCCAGCCTTTAAAAACAGGGACTGGTCAGAGAAGAGGCATTCAAGCCTGGCAGATGCCACATATTGGAAAACCATGGAAACCATGCTACTGGGTCTGGACTCCATCTTGCTGGCACTGGGAAGGCCTTTCAATGTTAAGCAGGAGGAAGAAATGGTCGGATCACTTTGGCAATCCAGCAGGCAGTTTTGAGGAGCACAAGATGGAAGACAGCAGGCAAATTCAGGAAACAGGCAGGAGCATAAAGGATGAACAAAGCAAGAGGTGCAGCACTGGAGGGGGGAGCAGCACTTGCACTTTCTAAGAAGTGTAGAGAAGAATGGATAGAGCTCATAAGATCATGGAAAGTTGATGACAGTCCAGACGATTTTGACTTTCTTCTGGCTATGAGTGAGTAGATTTGAGGAAATGGGTAGTTTTTTCTGGAGAATATCTACAGGACAAGCAATATTTTCAGGGCAGTAGCAGGTTCAGGGAAGAAAGGTGGAGAGTTGGCTTTGTGCAAAGATGGATCTGGTAAGGTAAACATTCACAGTTGAAATGAGTTTTGTTGGATATGAGTGAAAGGGGTTATAGAGTGCAGGCTAATAAACAGAGTCTACTAAAGGGGTAAGATGATTCAGGGTAGGCGATCTTGGGTGCTTCCTTTTCATTTAGGGAGCAAGAACTATGGAGTTGGGGGAAGTGGTTTAAACAATGGTGGCAAGTATCAGAAGTGATACCAGTTATTTTCTGGTTGACATTGGCTAAGAGGACCAGGCATTGCCTGGTGGGGTCTCTGGGTAGGTCAGGTCCTGTTCTTTGCTTAGTGATGCTGATGAATTCCCTGGTTAGGGCTCAAATGTTGCAAGATTCCCTGGGCTTGGTAAGAAAAAGGTGTGGGTATCTTCTGTCTCTGAGGCAGCTTTGCAGGTAGTACAGTTGCCATGACTCTGGCTACAGTGGCGCATGACCCAGTGCTGAGGGGATCAAGCCCAGCACATTCAGCAGGATTTCTTGGTCAGCTCTGCCAGGTCTCAAAGAGCCAGATTCTTTACCGAAAACTTCAGACCCGCTGACATTATGGCTATCATAATAATTAACTGTCACAGGCCACATCTTAATTTACAACTTTGTAAATTACATGTTGAGATACAAGAATCCTATCCTTAGTAAACCTTAGGCATTTGTCTTACTGGCTGGTCACTTGATTACAGTAAAAAAAAAAAAAAAAAGGCTAGAAATACGTCAACACCAGTGAATATCAAGTGTGAATTTTGGAGAAAGGTCAGTTTAAATGAAAGCTCTTCTATATTGCCCAGCTCCCTTTAAAGGCTCCATTGTGGTTACTGTACCAGGGACTCAGCCCCAGGGTGCTGCAGGGAAACCTGGGGTTCATTCCTGCTGGAGTGGTTCTCCTACCACTTTCCATCAATACAGACCACACAACATGGACCATGTGGTCAAATTTCAGAGGTACAGACAGATGATAAACAAACAAATGCAGAGATACAGCGAGTGAAATAGACTTAAATATACGGAGAGAGAGAGATAATGTGATTTAGTCTAGTGGGAAGGAGAGGTTAGAAAAAACAATTGTTTCACACAGTAGCAAGTGCTAAAAAAATAGTATCAAGGAAGAGAATGGCTGGGTGGAGAAGGGTTCACTTCACGTAGGGCATCAGAAAGAGCTCTTTGAAGAGTTGCCACTGGGAGTGGTTGGGGTGAAAAATATGCAGAAGTTGTGCATAAGACAGTGTTCTGTGGGTCTGAATACTGAGACTCTAGCTTGTCACCACAACCCTACAGCAAAGGGGAGAGTGACAAGTGGTAGAGATTTGGAGATTCGACCACCCAAACAACTGGTCACACATATAACTCTTATTTTTGTATTGCTGTCTCCACAAAATAAAATTAGTAAAGTTGAATTTCTATTATGCAGGTAACTAACCTATTTCCCTTTTATTCAAGCAATTTTATAATAGATTTGTGATATACTTGGAGATCAATTCTATGATGTCATTTCCTCAACAGTTTCCAAAGGCCTTCATCATAAAAGCTCCACATTAAGGAAAACAATTTCATCAAGTCAAGGTCCAAGCTGTTTATCATGGCAACAATCCAGTGAATGCTGAGTCAAAGGGAAGATTGTTTTGCACACAAAACTAAAGGAAACATAGCGTTAATAGTCACTTTAATGTACTTCTGTGTTTACAAAGTTATTCATCTTGAGGTTGCTTGGATTTTTGGAAAGTTCTATGATCATTTCATGCATAGTAAAATTTATGTCCAATACGAATTAAACACAATCCTTTATTATTCCATTATTGATTGATTTAATATGAAGTAGCCTCTTAGGCTTAATTGCCTTACTCTGAGAAAGCTCTTGGGGGAAAGCAGTCCTGTGTCTACTCAGCATAAGCAACTAAAACTACAAATAGAAACTTCAACTTGCTTTGAAATGTTATTCACTGACTCAATCAGGCCTGCAACTTGTTTCTAAAGTCTAAAAATATTAAGTTCCAAAACTTCACAAGAATGTAATGAAAGCTCTGAAGTTTACCCGTATGTTGACAAAACATACTCCAAATAAACATTGTGCTTTCCCTGAAAAAGACTGTAAGACCTTATTGTAAGTTCAACTCTGCAAATCACTCTCTTAGATAAGTGAGATTCACAAAACAATGCATTTGCATAGATAGATAGAAAGATAGATAGATGATAGATAGATAGATAGATTGATTGATTTTTTTGGCTAAAAGAACTGCATGGAAGAAAGAACTGGAGGAGAAAAGAAGTGGAAGAGGAGGAGGTGACTTACAAAGTTTGCTCAACAGGTTAAGGAGTTTTGGCCCGGCATATTTTAATTTCAACAATCTGTGATATTGCCCCTACATCTTTTTATTATTTTTTTAACTTTAAGGGAACATGGCTGATGGGCTCTAGGCCTTAAATTCGTGAAGGAATAACTAATTAGCTTACCTATAGCAAGCACCCGGTGTATGCAATCTCCCCAGGCCACCAGAAATAACCACCAATGTGCTCACCATCAGCGCAGGCCTGCTCCCCAACACAGGCCTAGTACATCAGATGGGGAGCCCACAGCGTCTCTTAGTAATTACTGACAACCACTCTTTCGGTTCCTCGTCTCTTGAAGTGAGCAGTGCAGCAATCTCTAGGAATTAAGTATTCGCTACAGCTCTGTGATCCAACAGAAATCAATAAGGTGTTACAGGTAAGTATAATTCAAATATGTCCAATCTTTCCCTTTTGTTCTCTATGGTCTCAGGAATTTCACTCTTCTAGACAAGGGGATATGTAGAAACACTATTTAAAAATACTACTGTTACAAACTCATAATCACCATCAATTCATATCGGGTAACTGTTGTTAGGACATTTGCTTTAGGATAATACAGTCCATGCCTTTACCAAGCACCCTTTGCTCTAGTTTCAAACAGCATCCCAATCCTTCATTCCACAAACAAATGAAACAGTAAAGAAAAACCAGAGGCCTCGACATTGGAATTATTTCATTTGGGATTATTACTCATGGTTAGTAGAATTTTTCTGCCTTCAGTCTAAAAATGCCAGTATGTGTACAACAACATAGTTTGTCATTTTCCCCTCTGAAGTTAAACGAGCAGGCACTCTGGAGAATACTGTAGATTTGGTGATCCTGGCTGAGCCACCCCTTTTTATTGCCGCCTTAGCTGAAAGAGGATATCCCCTCTGTGATCAGGAAAAGCAGAAAGTCCTCCCACCCTGAAGATGTAAGGAATATCCTTTGTCTGCCGGCACAGAACCTGTCTTTCAAATAAGTAAAGGACCAAGGTTGCTGAGATATTTTCCGGAAAAGCAAGATTGGGCTGTACCCCACACCCAAGTGGTGTTGTCAGCCCGTTTTCATTGGGGGGAATGCCTATTTAAGCAGTATAAAAATTCCTGGTGGCTTTCCTCAGATTCCACATACAACCTCCATCTTTTGAGAGTGAGATGAGGGCAGTGGGAAAAGAAAAAAACTACAGTCACAAGCCACATAGCGCCATTTAAGTCAACGTCAGACAACATTAGGACAGTGGTCCCATAAGATGTAACACTGTACTGGAACACTGCACCTTCCCCAGAGTGCTTAGCACTCTGTTTTAGCTGCCTGCAGCATTCCGCACTGTGACCTGCTGTGCAGGGGTGCAGCCCAGAAGCAATGGGTTGTACCATACAGCCTGGCGTGCAGTAGGCAAGGCCATCTAGGTTTGTGTCGGTGCACCGTGATGTGCACACAGTGATGAAATCTCCTAGTGACCTCGGAACGCGTCCCGCTCCTTAGGCAACCCGTGGCTGTATTCCAATTTCCCCTTGCTCTCAGAAACACAACTAAAAGCTTGAAGACCTCAGGTGACAGACTGCCTCCTGTTACCGCACCAAGACTGACAACCTAAGCAGTGGCTCCGCCCAAAGAGCAAGCTTCTCGCCCTCCGACGGGAGGCCCGGCAAGATCGTCCTCTGGACAGCACCTTGCTATTTTGTGACGCTGCTCCAGCCCCCAAGATGTCCAAGATCTTGGGCCTTCCCTTGAGGCGTGACGCTCACGACCCGAAACACCTCTCATACAGCGTGCACACCACATTTCAGATTTTAATGATTTACACTGCAATCAAGCAAAGAGGCTGCGAACTCAAAAGCCAGCAACAACTGAACATTTAAACTCCAACGTCAACAGTCAGAATACAGCCCTCAAGGCGGCCAGCTGGGACCCTGCCGGCGGCACCGCGCACCGAGAACCCAGCGCGAGCAGTCGCTGAGCCGATGGGCTGGGCCCAGCTGTAGCTTTGGCTACGACGCGGGCAGCCTGGGAGCCAATCCGCGGCGGGCTGAGCCGTTGCCTTGGCTACACCGTCTGTTAGGGCCGCGCACGAGATCAGTAACTGAGACCTCACCGCGTTGCCCCAGCACCAGGGCTCGCGGGGGTCCCGCGAGGGTCTCGGTAGCCGCGCGCCCCGAGACCCCCGCCGCGGCCCGATTCTCTGAGCGCCAGACATGAACCGCAAGAAGCTGCAGAAGCTGACGGACACCTTAACTAAAAATTGCAAGCATTGTAAGTAAGAATGTAGTGCTGGACAGGCCGAGGCTCCTGGACCGAGCCTGGGTCCCACCCGGTGCTAACGTCCGCTGTTGTGCCTGCTTCCCGCCTCCTGGGCCTCTGTGGGCTACCTACCGCCCCTCCACCCCGGCCCCTTAAGCAGAAGTCAGAGAGGGAATCCCGGGGTGCCAGCTCCTTGCGTTTGATCTTAGGAACCCAGGCCTCCGCCTCTAGTGCTACCTACACTCCCACACATGCATTTACTTGCTTCTCCAGGCCTCTTCTTTTACCTGATAGAAACATGTGATGTTAGCCTCAATGAGGTGTAAAATAAATGCTAAAACCAACTGGTCTCAAGAAAAGTAGCACCACCAAGGTAGACCGTGCACTCACCCTGCTTTCTAGCTCGCACATACACCCGCAGGTCCAAGTTCTGGAAGCTTACCAAGAGACCAATAGGAGAAAACGGTGCTCAACTTCTCAACATCTTTCGGAGAGATGAGTTGTGTCATCTCATCTGTGCCTCAGAACAATATTTGTTTGGAAACCAGAGTTCAGCACAACTAAACACGTGGTAAAGAATGGGTTCCCAACTTTAGACTCCCACTTTCCAGTGGCCCCTGGTGTTGAAAGATAAAGGAGACTTTGCAGGTGACAAGATGAGCCCTATTTGAAGGCACCTGCTCTAATCTCGCATTTGAAAGGGTGGTCCTAGAATTTCATAGGAAACTTTGAGTTTATATTCAGACTGAAAAACATAATTGCACTTTAGCAAGGAAGCCGTGGGTATGGTTTAGATGAGGAAGATAATTGCCTGTCGAGCAAACTTAGAAGTTGTGTGTGCTAATTGCAAAACCACTGGCCACTTGAAGAAACAGAAGCAACAATCCCCCAAATAACCGAGTCGCTCAAAAAAGAAGGAATAAACATGTTGATGTAGTTTTAGAGATTGTAAGATCTAGTGCATTCTAATTATCATTAGTATCTGATTTAATACCTGGTAAGAAATGCTCTCTTAGTGGATGGTGATATAAATGAATATTATGGTGTGTGTACGCATCTTAAAATGTTTAGGAAAAAAAATCCTGTAATTTAAGATATTATTATGACTACTATACTCTGATGAGAGTTTTGTTCTGTTATTGTTTTTCTTAAAACACTTTCATTTCTGGGAGAATAGGTATTCTTCTAGTAAACATCTAGTAAACATTTTTGATAAATATTCAAAAACAATGCAATAGCTGCTATACACAATACTGATTTTGTCCCTTTCCGTAAGTTTGAATTTGATTTAGTCTCTGTTCAGTAAGTTTGAATGCATTGCAGACAATCATTCTGTGAACAATCAAAAGGTGAGTGTATATTTTTAAAGGTAAGTAAAAATATGGCAGGAAAAAGTCTGCTCTTGATTTTTTTCTTTACTAAAAAATTTTCAATGAGTCTTACAAACTTAGATGATTATTAGTTAAAGTCTATAGAAATAGTTATACGTCATGGACATTATAATAATTTTAAATTTTCTTTAACGGAAGAACTTTCCCCTAAAGTTAAATTTTGTTTTAGTTGCAAGACAATAAAGCTATCAAGATTCAATGGATAAATTTTGTAGAATCAAAGAAGAGTGAAAGATCTTAAGACAGCATCTAGTTCATGCACTGTTCTACAGATGTGTTCTGCAGGACACATTTACAGCATTCCAAGAAGATGAAAACCTATTCTTGAATTTTCTTGTTTCATTTAGTATTGTATTCTAGAATTTAAGAAATGTTTAGCAATAAAAGTTTTCTTATGGCTAACCTTTGATCCTTTGGGTAATAAATTAAACTAGTTTTTAAAAATTTTTATTTCAGCTGAGATGGAAAAATGGCTAACCAACATCCCCTCTGCTACCATTTTATGTACATGAGCAGAGTACATCATTCTTCATGCAGGCTTTTCTTCCTCAACCACTAACAGCTCTTGCTTTTTAGGAGGTTTGTGTGTGTGTGTATGTGGTTACATATAACATGAAATTTACTATTTTAACCATTTTAAGTGCTTAATTTCATGGCATTAAGTACATTCACACTGTTCTGCTTCCAACACCACCATCCACCTCCGTAACTTGTTCATTGTCCCCAGTGGAAACTCTACCCATTAAATGTTAACTCACCATTCCCTCCTCATCCTAGTCCCTGGCAACTATCATTCTACTTTGTCTCTATAAATCTGACTAAGCACCTTATATAAGAGGAATCATACAATATGTGTCCTTTTGTGTCTGGCTTATTTGACTAAGTGCAATATCCATAAATGTTCATCTGTGTGTCAGAATTTTCTTCCTTTTTAAGGCTGAATGATATTTCATTGTATGAATACACCACATTTTGTCTATCCATTCCTCCATTGATGGACTCTTGCATCTGTCTTTTGACTGTTGTGAATGATGACACTATGAACATTGTTGTACAGGTTCCTGCTTTCAGTTCTTCTGAGTATGTAAATAGAAGTAGAATTCCTGGATCACGCAATAATTGTGTTTAATTTTTATGAGGAGCTATCATACTGTTTTCCATAGTGACTAACAGCTGTTTTTGAAATCATAACCATTTATTGTTTCCTACTATTTATTTGCTGAATCTTTTTTCCCAGACTTTTTAGTGTTTCTCTTTAAATGTGGTTTTCCAAACCAGAAATCCCACAAATGCCTGTACTGACCTCTAGGATGAGGTGTGATTTTTCCATTCCTAGATGCTGTCTTCTGTTATACACACACAGGTTTTGTCCTTGTTTGTTAAAATGCTCAATCACAGTTTTGACTGGTTTCAAAATAAATTTTCCCCAACTTCCGCCCATACTTGGTATTTGAGCTTTTATATTATCAAGACCAGGCAATAACCCTTCCACCTACATTCTCAAATGGGGATTGGAACACAAATAATTAACTCGGTATTTATAACCATGGTCCTTTATACAATAATGTGTATGAGCAAGTATCTGTTTGTGTGTATATCCTTTAAATAAAAATTTCCTTCCTCCAAACTATTACTGAATAGTTGCATGTTAATTTTTACGTAATCCTCAAGAAGAGCCATATTGGGTGCTAAAATATGCTTTAAAGCTTTTTTATTGGAAAACTGGTGACTCTAGTTTCCAAAATCTGGCTTATGAATTAATGAAGGCTAAACTGAAATGAAAATTGTTACCTAATTCTCATGAACCTGACATCTATTTCCAGGGAAAAGAAGTTGTAAATCTCGTAAATGCCATGGTAAAAATACCGAGAAAAAGTTACCATTCTTTAGTCTTACCATTCTTATTTTGAGACATATTTCTACTAGCCTTGTAGAGTTTAGAATCCGACACCACCATCATTATTCTAGTAACTTGGCTAATACTATCGTATTTTTTCCCTACACATGGGAATTCCTGTTTGGAGGGTATGCTGCTTTTTTTATTTCTATTAAGTTAAGGGTTCATGAATCTCAAAACAGGAGAGTCTTCTATTGACAATTACCTATTTGATGTCTTTGACGTTGTTTGTCTGTAAACTTATTGCAAAATTTAAGTTAGAACTTAAAGATTAAGGGTTCATTTTTGTTATATCTATTTTATTATTTCAGTTAATAAATTTGAAGTGAACTGTCTTATAAAGCTTTTTTATGACTTGGTGGGAGGAGTAGAGAGGCAAGGTCTGGTTGTTGGACTGGATCGTAATGCATTTCGAAACATCCTGCATGTGACATTTGGAATGACAGATGACATGATTATGGACAGAGGTAAGAGACACACAAGATTCAAATTAGCCAAATCCAGCCATAACTGAAAAAAAAAAGGGTTTGGTGCTTGGACATCCTCTTGGTAGGAAGCTTAGTGTTTTGCATTCCCAGTGTCATTGGAATATACAAATTTAATTTTGAGAAGATCATAGAAAAGGAGGTAATATTGGCTTTATTTTGTGTATTTAAGAAGACAAAGTCATGTTGACTAACTATCTTTCTCTTACCTTATATCAGAAAACCTAAAACATTTCGATTTCCACTTAATAAACATAATAAATAGAATAGTTTTAAAAGGACATTTACATTCTTTACATCATAGAAGATATTTCAGTGACAAGATATAATTCTATGCATCAAGTAATGACTTGAGTAACAAAACTATTAAGTATTTTATTTATATTCGTATATTTATCTAATATGACCAACATATTTTATAGCAACATATTTATTATTAAATAATGATTAATATACTTAGACACTGAGAATTGTATTTGTTCCCACAAAAACATTTTAAAAATTGAATGTTTAATAAGAGAGTTTCATGATATTATGATGTCTTAGTTTCCTCTTTCGTCAAATGAGAATATTGGACTTCACAAGCTGAAGTGTTCTCTTAATTTTAAAAGTGAGTGATGCCAATGTAGATACTTTACTGAGAGTTATCATGCAGGACAGGTGTTCCATTTAACCTCTCTCCCTTTAGTATTCCGAGGTTTTGATAAAGATAATGATGGCTGTGTAAATGTATTGGAGTGGATTCATGGATTATCACTGTTTCTTCGAGGATCTTTGGAAGAAAAAATGAAATGTAAGATTGCAGGTTGTCCTATTGGTTCATACATTATGAATAACATCTAAAGCACTTAAATCAGTGTCTTTCAACCAAGGCAGTAAAGTGGGTTTGTTGGTTGGCTGGTTAGTTGGTTTGAATCCCACTAGCCTATTTTATGGAATGAATTCAAGTCAATAAAATATGAAAGAAAGTTAATAAAAAGAAAACTCAAGTGATTCTGAGGAGTAATTTATGTGAAGGAAGACTCCATAGGCATTACTACATATGCTAATTATGTACATATACATTTATATATTAAGCATTTGACAGATTTCATTACTTGAATTGTAACCATAAAACTAGAGAATACTGATTCAAGTGTTCTTATTCTTAATTAACTCTCAATTAATTCTGATGAACTCTGCTTATGAGCCATATTTCAATTAGTTTTCCAAGAGTTTCATGGTGAAGATATTCAAGTTACTGCTTTTTCATAATCGAGAATCAGGAAATATTTTCTAAGGATTATTGTATATATCCTAGTATACATTGACACTTACAATGCAAATCAGGCTGCACTAAGACCTGTGGGTACAGCATCAAGATAGAACTTGGCCCTGAAAAGTTTATCAGATAAAATATTACCTTACTGATAGCATCAAATTCATGATTTGTTATTTTCTTAAAAAGATTGCTTTGAAGTGTTTGATTTGAATGGTGACGGATTCATTTCAAAGGAGGAAATGTTTCACATGTTGAAGAACAGCCTTCTCAAACAGCCATCTGAGGAAGACCCTGATGAAGGAATTAAAGATTTGGTTGAAATAACACTGAAGAAAATGGTAAATATGGGTAATGTCAAGTTTTTTATTAAAATTTGTGGGCCAGATATGGGCTAGAAATAAGAATTCAAATTACTATAATTTTCAGTTCCCTGCTTGCTTAAATAAAACACATAAATTATGCTCCTCAACATATTAATAGTTCTTTTCAGTTTCACCACCTAACCTCTTATTTTTCTAGCACTTTTTATTTTTTTTTTGAGACAGGGTCTCGCTCTGTCTCCCAGACTAGAGTGCAGTAGCATGATCACAGCTCACTGCATCATCAAACTCTTGGGCTCAAGCAAGTCTCCTGCCTCAGCCTCCCAAGTATCTGGGACTACAGGCGCACACCACCATGCCCAGCTAATTTTTTTTTTTAATAGAGATGAGGTCTCACTATGTTGCCCAGGATGGTCTCAAACTTTTGGCCTCAAGGAATCACCCCGCCTTAGCCTCCCAAAGTGCTATGATTACAGGCCTGAGCCACCATCCCCAGCCTAGCACATTTTTTTAAATTAACACTTGACTATGAAAAGAGCATGTATTTGCAGTAATCATTTTACATGTTGCCTAACATGTTTCTCATTCCCCTAGGATCATGACCATGATGGGAAGCTGTCTTTTGCAGACTATGAACTGGCTGTGAGAGAAGACACTCTTCTACTGGAGGCCTTTGGGCCATGTCTTCCTGATCCAAAGGTATTGATATGACTTTCCCTGAACGGTAATCAAAGTAGAATGTAGAACAACCCAGGACTTCTTGATTTAATGGGTAGTGGATCAGACAAATCCTGTCCACCAAGAAAGAATACATTTTAAATACAGAAAGCCCACTGAATAACCTGCTGATTCATTTCATGGTACTAGTGTGACCCAGTGCTGTGTTTCATTCATTAACTCATTCATGTCAGAAACAATTAATGAGGTTTAATGTGTGCCAGAAGCACAGATGAAAGGCTCAGTGATTTTACTCAAGGGCTCATATTTTCCAGTGAAAATAATTACACAAGAGTATGATACATATTATTATAATGATACTTAATTACTTGTATGTTCTTCATCAATGCCAGCAACGTTGTAAACACTAAGCCTCATATTGCCTCATTTAATCCCCATAACAACCCTGTGAAGTAGGTAGTAATATTAGCCTCATTTTCCAGATGAGGAAACCAAGGCTTGGAGAGTTTAGGCACCTTGTCCAAGTTTACTCACTTATTAGTGGAATACCCTGGGTACCCTGGTGCCAGAGTCATAGAGATATGTGTAGAGTGTTGTGGAACTTGAGAAGAGGTCATCTAAACAGCTGTATGGGAGGACTGGTAAATGACTGGTAGGGCAGGAAGCTTATCAGAGTAACTGGTTTTCAAAGGACAAAATAGCCAGGTCAGATGGGGAAAAATAATCTGAGCAATGGGTGATGTATGCACAAAAGAGAGACAGACAGAGATAGAGAGAGAGAAAGAAAGAGATGGAGCAAGAGATGCAAATGCATCTGCACTGGACGAGGTTTTGGTGTGCTCTGAGGCTGGTGATGAGGCTGCAGAAGCACAGCTTGTGGAGCTTGGAGCTCAGATTTAGTCTTGAAGGTGATGAGGCATCCCTGGAAGATTGAGGCAGGCAGTGTGATGTGATATAGAAACAGTATCACTCTTCCCAGCCCTAGCATGTGTCTCCTGCCGCCTACTCAACATGTCCACTTAGATCTCCTCAACACATTTTTGACTTTTCCCCAAAACTCACCCATCCCCCAGTCTTCCCTATCTCAATAAGTGGCAACCACATATGCCCAGTTGTTCAGTCAAAACCTAGGGGCCATCTTTAATTTCTCTCTTTTAACACTGTTAGCTACACCTCCAAAATATGTCCTTGAATATAGCCTCTTCTCCTCACATCTGTTTGCCACCACTCTAAGTTAAGCCACTGTTATATGTTACCTAGCCTAGATTGTTAGCTTTCTGGCTTCCACTGTCATCCCCTACTGACTTTTCTCAACAATGTCCAGTATGTTTAAAATGCAAATGCTGTCAGGCCCCTCCCATGCTCACAACCCCCCAGAGGGTTCTGAAGTGGACCCAGTGGGCCATTTCCCTCTCTCCACCCACATGTCCTATCATCTCCCTTCTCTCTTGCTGCTGGAGCCACAGCCTCTGGCTCATGTGCCTCCTCCATGCCTGTGCACTTGCTGCTGCCTCTGTCCAGAAGCCCTTTCCCCAGACCCTCCTGGGCCTCATTTTCTCACTTCATCCAGTCTCTGCTGCAATGCCACTTCCTCACAGAGCCCTGTCTTGACCATCTTAACAATCTTCCCTGTTCATCCCCTAGCCCTGCTTTCTTTCTTTTACTTAGCAGCTCTTTTTATTACCTAGGTATATCTGTCTCGCCTTGTAGATGTCAGCTCACTGAGGCCAGGAACTTAGTCTTTGTTTCACTGTGTTTCCCCATACCCTGTGTGTAGCACATGGTGTGTGTCTAGTAATGAGAGATGGATGGATGGATGGATGGATGGATGGATGAGTGGATAGATGGATGGGTGAGGTGGATGGGTGGGTGGGTGGATGGATGGATGGATGGACGGATGGATGGATGGATGGATGGGTGGGTGATGTGGGTGTGTGGGTGGGTAGATGGATGGGTGAATGGGTGAATGGATGAATGGATAGTTGAGGTGAGTGGGTAGATGGATGGATGGGTGTGTGGATGGATGAATGGATGGATGGATGGATGAGTGGATAGATGGATGGGTGAGGTGGATGGTTGGGTGGGTGGGTGGATGGATGGACGGATGGATGGATGGATGGGTGATGTGGGTGTGTGGGTGGGTAGATGGATGGGTGAATGGGTGAATGGATGAATGGATGAATGGATAGTTGAGGTGAGTGGGTAGATGGATGGATGGGTGTGTGGATGGATGAATGGATGGATGGATGGATGATTGGACGGATAGATGAGTCAGATGGATGGATGGATGGATGGATGAGTGGATGGATGAGGTGGGTGGGTAGGTGAAGTGGGTGATTGGTTATATGGATGGTTGGATGCGTGGGTGGGTGAATGGATGGGTGGGTGAGTAGATAGATAGATAGATAGATAGATGCATGGATAGATGTGTGGATGCATGGATGGATGATGGATGGATGGATGGATGAATGATGAACTGGGTTGATGGGTGAGGTGGGTGGGTAAGTGGGTAGATGGATGGATGGGTGAGGTGAGTAGATGGATGGGTGAGGTAGGTGTGTGGGTAGATGGATGGGTGGATGGATGGATGGATGCATGGATGGATGAAGTGGGTGGATGGGTGAGGTGGGTGGGTGGGTAGATGGATGGGTAGATAAAAAGATGAGTGGGTGGGTGGATGGACAGATGGATGGTGAGGTGAATGTGCGGGTAGGTAGATGGATGGATAGATGGATGGATGGATGGATTGGATGGATGGATGGATGGATGGATGGATGGATGGATGAATGGATGGATGAGATGGATTGATGGGTGAGGTAGGTGGGTGGGTAGATGGATGAGTGGATGGATGGATGAGGTGAGCAGATGGATGGGTGAGGTAGGTGAATAGATGGATGGGCAGATGAAATGATGAGTGGGTGGACGGGTGGATGGATGAGGTGAATGGCTGTGTAGGTACATGGATGGATAGGTGGGTGGATGGATGGATGGATGGATGGATGGATGGATGGATGGATGAAGTGAATGGGAGGGTGGGTAGATAGATGGATGGATGAGTGGATGGATGGGTGGATGGGGTGGGTGGGTGGATGGATGGATGGATGGATGGATGGATGGATGGATGGAGTGGGTGGGTAGATGGATGGGTGGATGGATGGATGGATGGGTGAGGTGGGTGGATGGGCGAGGTAGGTGGGTGGGTAGATGGATGGGTGGATGGGTTAATGGATGAGGTGGATGGATGGTGAGGTGGGTGGGTGGGTCTCAGAAGTGCCTGATGGGGAGCTCTGGATCTCTCCATCTCCTCAGGAGCTATTTCATTAATTTACCTTTATCTTTATACCACATCTTCAATCTCTTCCCTCTCTAGTGAAACCTTCCGATTAGAATTTTATTATTTGTTTATTTATTTATTTATTTATTTATTTATTTATTTATTTATTTATTTTTGAGATGGAGTTTTGCTCTTGTTGCCCAGGCTGCAGTGCAATGGCACAATCTCGGCTCACCGCAACCTCCGCCTCCCAGGTTCAAGTGATTCTCCTGCCTCAGCCTCCCGACTAGCTGGGATTAGAGGCATGCACCACCACGCCCGGATAATTTTATATTTTTTAGTAGAGACGGGGTTTCTCCATGTTGGTCAGGCTGGTCTCGAACTCCCGACCTCAAGTGATCTGCTCGCCTCGGCTTCCCAAAGTGCTGGGATTACAGGCATGAGCCACCATGCCCGGCTCCCATTAGAATTTTAAAAGATTCAAAACTGTCCCATCTGAAAAGCAAAATGAAAGAATGAGAGGAAGAAGGAAAGAAAAGGAGAGAACTTACCTTAATTTCACACTTATTACTTCTGTTTCTTATATAATGGCTTTCCTTCTTAAAGCCTAGCTTCTTGAAAGAATTGTCCAGATTTAATATCTAACTACTATCACTTCTTCCCATCTACCCCTGAATCTGCTATTGCAAGGTCACCCTCCCACCTTGTGAATAAATCCCTTGAATGCTCTTGGCTTCTTACCTTACTGAACCACATCCCCCTCACCCTTGGCTCTCAGTACAGCCTTCCTGTTCCAGAGAGTGCCTCGTTCCCAACCAAGGCCCAGCTGTGCCTTGATTGTTCCTCCTGGACTCCCATAGTCTACCATGTGCCTTTCCCTACCACAGCCCATGCAGCCCTGACTGATTCTTGCAAGTTTCTGGCCAGTCTCTGCCACCAGGCTGGAGACTTTTGGAGAGTTGGGTCAATTGGTCTTGCTCATCTTTGTGGCCACATAACCAAGCACTGTGTTTTGAGTGTAGTCATGAGATCTGTGAGTGAAACGCATGAACACCAGAAGTTCTCGATGCCCACTCACCCTCAGTTATCCTGTCTCTACACTAAGGAGACATACAGAATATTTTGTGGTGTTCTACCTTTTTTGGAAATTTATACTAAATTGAGTACCTTTTTTTACAGAGCCAGATGGAATTTGAAGCTCAAGTATTCAAAGATCCAAATGAATTCAATGATATGTGAATAACTAAATGTCTATATTGCCTCAAGTGAGTAAAAAAGGAGGCACACACGTATTGCTTATTTTTTCTACTTCAGAAAAATGATGTTGAATTGTGTGTTTCAGGGTGAAGATGAGGTTCACTTACATATATCATTTAACATCAGTGTAAGATGCAATTAAAATAGATGGAAGACAAGAAGTCCCTTATTAGATGATGGGTTTGGCAAGACAGTTAACTTTTCTACAGATATTTTATCACATAGACTATCTGTCGAAGCACATAACTGGCATAAAACCTTTGGGTTCATTAAATGAATAGAGAGATTACATAATTATGAATTGTTAATACAAATATTCTGCATGTCAGAAAGAAGCTGGGTGTACACTGAAAAATCATTGAAACTACTGGATTTCCTTTGAAACAATAAATAATGAAGATGGCATCAAAAGAATAAGAGTATTCTATTGAGCATTGAAACGCCTTTCTGGTAGGCATTGAGGGAGATCTAGAGAGATGAAAGATACATGGAAATCATATTATATTGAAATATAATATGATTTGCATTATTGTTTGAAGCTTTGGCTAAATAACATTACTGATTGTAAGCACCTGAAGGCAAGGGTTTTATCCACCACATCTTTGTCTGCCATAGCATTTAGTCCTCTGCTTACAATGGGCTGTCCATAATTACTGTAGATTGGACTGAAAATCAAAAAGTACCACAAGATAAATGCAAACACTTGGTGAGCAGAGGGAGAACATGTACTGAGTTTCTTAGGTTTCATGGCTAATGCATTGGCACAGCTTTCAGTGTATCCCTGCAGTCCTTCCAGATAGTCCCTGCCCCATGCATTGCAGATGGTTGCCAAAGCCCCGCTCTGTCCTGGCACCCAGTGTTCCTCCATCCTGACTCCACGTATTGCCCCCTTGCCACTGCCTGAGTGCACCATAGTGTCCCCATCCCCCCACTGCCTGGAGTTCCCCTTGTGTACCCCCTTATCAGGGCACGACCTAACTGTGCCCTGCTGGCTGTGACCTCCTGAAGACAGACCTGGCTTCTCCCTGCATCCAGTTCCCCAGTATGTGCTATGGGCATCCTGAGAAGCCTGAAAAAGACAGGGCCAGGTTAGGCTTGGGTGAGCTGCTTTCTGCCTTCTTGGTACACACAGTAAGCAGTGGAGAGGCGTGTTACACCGTATCTGTTCTATCCTCATCTAAATACTGAGAGGCTAGTTGGGATAGTAAATCTTTCTTACTACATATGCATTAAGTTTAAGTAAAAGAGAATATTGTGTGAAAAAATGCACTGTTACTAATAAATGGAATAAACAGATCCATGAAATAAAAGAAAACATATTTTACTGTCCAAGTTTTTTTTATATTTTAGATTCTTACATAGATGGACTTTGACACAATTTTTCTTTTTGCAGTAAATATAAATAATGCAACACAATGCTTTTCTATCTTTGTTGAGGGATAATTGATAATTTAAAACTGTATATATTTAAGGTATACAACTTGATGTTTTTATATTTGTATGCATTGTGAAATAATCACCACAATCAAGTTAATTAACACATACACCACCTCACACAGTTACCATTTTCTTTTTGTGTGTGTTAGCCACCTTTAGAGCAAATTTCAAATATATAATACTGTTAACTATAGTCACATTGCTGTTTATTACATCTCCAGAACTTATTCATCTTTCATAACTGAAATTTTGTAGCCTTTTACCAACATCCCCCCATTTTGCCCCACCCTACTATCCCCAGCCCTTGGAAACCACCATTCTACTCTCTCCTGCTATGAGTTTTGCCCTTTTAGGTCCCTCTTATAAGTGAGAACATGCAGTATTTGTTTTTTTCTGTGTCTGGCTTATTTCAATTAGCATAATGTCCTCCAGGTTCATCCATGTTGTTGGAAATGGCATAATTTCCTTCTTTTTAAAGGCAGAATGATATTTCATTGTGTGTGTGTGTGTGTGTGTAATGGGGAGACAGGGACACTATGATGCACTTAGGCAGTGGCATGGGGTGAAATGTAGAGTTAGGATGGAGGGATACTGGGTGCCAGGACAGAGAGGGGCTTTGGCAACCAACTGCAATGCGCGGGGCAGTAATTGCCTGGAAGGACTCTAGGGATACACTGAAAACTGTGCCATGTGTATATACACACACACATATACGTATATGTATTTCATATATTCATTTATTCATTGACAGTTATTTGGGTAGTTTCCATATCGTGGCTACTGTGACTACACTGAAATAAACATAAGGACACAGATTTCTCTTCATGAGACTGATTTTATTTTCTTTGGTTGTATACCTAGAAGTGGTATTTCTGGATCAAATGGTAGTCCCACTTTTAATTTTGTGAAGAGTCTCTATACTGCTTTCTATACTAGCTGTACCAATTTGCATTCCCACCAGTAATTTACAGGATTCTCTTTTCTCCATATCCTTGTCAGCCCTTGTTATCATTTATCTTAGTGATAATAGCCTCTGTAAGAGGGGATATCTGATTCTGGTTTTGATCTGCATTTACCTGATCACTTTTTCATAGACCTGTTGATCATTGCTATTATCTTTGAAAAATGCGTTGTCAGGTTTTTTGCCCATTTCTAAATCAGGTTTTGGGGGGTTTTATGTTTGTTTGGTTTTTGTTGTTGCTATTGAGTTGTAGGTATTCCTTATATATTTTAGACATTAACCACTTAGCAAATATATGATTTGCAAATATTTTCTCCAGTGGTTGCCTTTTCACTGTTGATTATTTCCTTTTCTTTGCAGATTTGTTTTTAAGTTTAATTCAATCCCACTTATTTTTGCTGCCTGTGTTTTTGTCATCATATCCAAAAATCATTGCCCAGACTAATGTCATGAAGCTTTTCTTCTGTGTTGTCTTCTAATAGGTTTACAGCTGCAAGTCAACATTAAGTCTTTAATCCACTTTGAGTTGACTTTTGTATATGTTGTGAGATGGGGTCCAATTTCATTCTTTTGATGTGCAAATCCAATTGTCCCAACACCATTTTGTGAAGAGACTCTCCTTTCCCTGTTGTGTATTCTTGGCACCTTTGTGGAAGATCAGTTGACTGTAGATGCTTGGATTTATTTTAGGCCTGTCTTGTGTTCCATTGGTCTATATGTTTGTTTTTATGCCAGTACCAAGCTGTTTTGATTACTAAACCACTGTATTTTGAAATCAGGAAGTATGACGTCTTCAGCTTTGTTCCTCTTGCTCAGGATTGCTTTGGCTATTTAGGGTCTTTTCTGGTTCCATATGAATTTTAGGATTATTTTTTCTATTTCTGTGAAGAATGCCATTGGGATTTTGATAAGGATTGTATTGAGTCTGTACATCACTTTGGGTAGTATGAACATTTTAATAATATAAATTCTTCCAATTCATGAATATGAGATGCCCTTTTATTGGTCTGTATTTTCTTTAATTTCCTTCATCATTGCCTTTATAATTTTCAGTGTATAAGACTTTCACCTCTTTGCTTAAGTTTATTACTATTTTTTATTTTTTTGCTGCTATTAGGAATGAGTTTTTTATTAATTTTTTTCAGATAGCTCATTTGTGGGTAGAAACGTGACTGATTTTTGTAAGTTGATTTCGTGTCCTGCAGCTTTATGAAATTCACTTATTTGTTCTAACAGTGTGTTGTTGTTGCTGTTGTTGTTGTCATTGTTGTGTTTGTAGGGTTTTCTACATATATGATGATGATGTTTCAAAATGGAGGTAATTTTACTCCTTCCTCTCTAACTTGGATGCTTTATTGGGGGAACCTGCCCCCAATATTTCAATGTATATTCTTTCTATTTTCCATAAGTGTCAGCTGGCTGAGAAATAAAGAGAGACAGTACAAAGAGAGAAATTTTACAGCTGGGCCACTGGGGGTGACATCACATATTGGTAGGACCATGATGCCCACCTGAGTCTCAGACCAGCAAGTTTTTATTAAGGGTTTCAAAAGGGGAGGGGCTGTAAGAATAGGGAGTAGGTACAAAATCACATGCTTCAAAGGGCAAAAAGCAGAACTACTAATAAGGGTCTAACAAAGATCACCTGCTTCTGAGGGAATAGGACAAAGGGAAAAAGCAGAACCACTGATAAGGGTCTATGTTCAGCGGTGCACGTATTGTCTTGATAAACATCTTAAACAACAGAAAACAGGGTTCGAGAGCAGAGAACCCATCAGACCACAAATTAACCAGGGCAGAGTTTTTCCCCACCCTAGTAAGCCTGAGGAGTACTGCAGGAGACCAGGGCGTATCTCAGTCCTTGTCTCAACTGCACAAGACAGACATTCCTAGAGCGGCCATTTATAGACCTTCCCCCAGGAATGCATTCCTTCCCCAGGATATTAATATTCCTTGCTAGGAAAAGAACTTAATGATACCTTCCCTACTTGCATGTCCGTTTATAGGCTGTCTGCAAGAAGAAAAATACGGCTCTTTTTGCCCGACCCCGCAGGCAGTCAGACCTTATGGTTGTCTTCCCTTGTTCCCTAAAAATCGCTGTTATTCTGTTCTTTTTCAAGGTACACTGAGATCATATTGTTCAAACACATATGTTTTACAATTAATTTGTACAGTTAACACAATTATCACAGTGGTCCTGAGGTGACGTACATCTTCAGCTTACAAAGATAACAGGATTAAGAGATTAAAGTAAAGACAGGCATAAGAAATTATAAAAGTATTATTTGGGAACTGGTAAATGTCCATGAAATCTTCACAATTTATGTTCCTCTGCTGCAGCTCCAGCAGGTCCCTCCATTCGGGGTCCCTGACTTCCCAAAACAATGCTTTAACTTCTTTTACTTGTCTAATTGCTTTGGCTAGAACTTCCAGTACTATGTTAAATAGAAATGGCAAGAATGAGCACCGTTTCTACCAGAAGTTTTACAGAAAGTTTCTTTATTTTAATGATGATGTTAGCTGTGGGCTTTTCATACATGGCCTTTCTTGTGTTGAGGTAAGTTCCTAGTGTACTTATTTTATTGAGAGATTTCATCATGAATGGTTGGCGAACTTTGTTAAATGCTTTATTTCTGCATCTGTTGAGATGATAGTGAGGTTGCTTTCCTTTTTGTTATTGTGTTGTATCACATTAATTGATTTGCATATGCTGAAGCATCTTTGCATCCCAGGGATGAATTCCACCTGGTCATGGCATTTTGATCTTTTTAATGCACTGTTGAATTCAGTTCACTAGTATTCTATTGAAAATTTTTGTTCCAATGTTCATCAGGGATATTGGCTTGTAGTTTTCTTTTCTTGTGCTGATTTGGAATCAAGTTGATACTGGCCTCAAGAAAGGAGTTTTTGTAAGTGGGCCCTTTTTTTCTATTTTTTTAGAGGAGTTTAAAAAATAAAAGAATTGGTATTCATTCTTCTTAGTATGTTGGGTAGAATTCACCTAGAAAGCCACCTGGTCTGGACCTTTCTTTGTTAGGAACTTTCTGATTACTGATTCAGTCTCCTTATTTGTTATTGGCCTGTTCAGGCTTTCTGTTTCTTCCTAATTCAGTTTGGTAGGTTGTATATTTCTAGGAATTTATCCATTTCTTCTGTTATCCAATTTGGGCATAGTAATTTTTCATTGTCTTTTATGATCATTTTTATTTCTGAAGCATCCATTGTAATGGCTCCTCTTTCATTTATGATTTTGAGTCTTTTTTTTCTTAGTCTGACCAGGTGTTTGTCAATTTTGTTTATCTCTTCAAAAAAACCAAGTCTTAGTTTTGTTAATTCTTTTCTGTTCCCTATTTGTTTTATTTCTGCTTTTATCTTTATTATTTCTTTAGTTCTGCTAACTTTGGGCTTAGTTTGTTCTTTTCTTCTGGTTTTTTGAGGTGTATAGTTAGGTTTTTTTACCTGAGATCTCTATTCTTTTTTAAAGTAGACATTTATCATTGTAAACTTTCCTCAATACTACTTTTGCTGCATTGTATAAGTTTTGTGTTGGGTTTTTGTTTTTGTTTGTCTTGAGATAATTTTTAAATTCCCTTTGATTTCCTCTTTGAACAAATAGCTGTTCAAAAATGTGTTGTTTAGTTTCTATATATTTGTGAATTTGCCCATTTTCTTACTGTTATTGATTTCTAGTTTCATTCTGTTACTGTTGGAAAAGATACTTGTAATGATTTCAGTCTTCTTAAATTTGTTAAGATTTCTTTTGTTACCTAACATGTGATCTAACCTTACATGTATGCTTGGGAAGACCGTATTCTTTTGTTGTTGGATAGAAAGTTCTGTACATGTCTGTTAGGTCTTTTCATCCATAGTGTTGCGCAAGTCATCTGTTTACTGATTTTCTGTCTGGATATTTTATCCATTATTGTAAGTGGGATATTAAAGTACCTTACTATTACTGTATTGCTATAAATTTATTCCTTGAGATCTGTCAATATTTGCTTTATATACTTTAGGTGCTCTGATATTGGTTGCATATATATTTAAAACTACTATTTGTGCCTGTTGAATTGACCATTTCTCAGTCCTTTGTCTTAAGATAATTTTTTACTTAATACTTCTTTTATCTGATATAAGCATAATCACCTCTGCTTTCTTTTGGTTACCATTTGCATGGAATATCTTTTTCCATCCTTTAACTTTCCTCCTATATGTGCCTTTAAATTTAAAGCAAGTCTCTTGTAGACAGCGTATTGCTGGATCTTTTTAAAATCTGTTCAACCACTCTATGCCTTTTGGTTGGGCAGCTTAATCTATAATCATTTAAAGCAACCATTAATAACTATGTACCTATTATTGCCATTTTGTTTATTGTTTTCTGTTTGGCAGTTGTTTTCTCTTTGATTTGATGATGTTTTATAATGATTGTTTTTGGGTATTTTTGTGTATATATCAATTATAGGGGTTTTGGTAGTTATTTCAAGGCTTGCATAAAATATCTTGTCTATTTTAAGTTGATAACAATTTACCTTTGATCACACACAAAAACCATACTTTTAATCCTCCCACACATTTTGTGTTCTTGTAATTAGTGTGCTTCTTTGTACATTGTGTGTCTCTTACTAAATGTTTATCTTTTAACTTTTATGTTAGGGTTAACAGTAATTTACATACTACAGTGTTGCATTATTCTGTATTTGTCTACATATTTATCTTTACCAATGAGATTTATGCTTTCATTTGTTTTCATGTTGCTGCTTACCATGTTTTTATTTCAAATTGAAGAACTCTACCATTTTTGTAAGTGAGGTTTAGTTATAACAAACTTCCTCAGTTTTTGTTTATTTGGGAAAGACTTTATCTCTCCCTTTTTAAAGTATAATTTTGCAGGTATAGTATTCTTGATTGGCAGGGTTTTTTTATTTTCTTTCAGTGCTTTGATTTTGTTATCTCACTCTTTCCTGGTCTACAGGGTTTTTGCTGAGAAATCCACTGATAGTCTTATCCACATTGCCTTACATATGATGTCACCTTTCTCTTGCTGCTTTCAAAATGCTCTTTATTCTTGACTTCTGACAATTTGATTATAATGTATCTCATTGTACCCTTCTTGGGGTTGACCCTATTTTAGGCCCTTTGTGTTTCTTTTATTTTTTTAGACATAGTTTCACTCTTGTTGCCCAAGCTGGAGTGCAATGGTGTAATCTCGGCTCACTGCAACCTCTGCCTCCTGGATTCAAGTGATTCTCCTGCCTCAGCCTCCCAAGTAGCTGGGATTACAGGCACGTGCCACCATGCCTGGCTGATTTTGTATTTTTAGTAGAGATGGGGTTTCTCCATGTTGGTCAGCCTGGTCCTTTGCATTTCTTTAATCTGGGTGTTCATTTCTCTCCCAAGATTTGGGAAGTTTTCAGCCATTAATTATTTAAGTAAAATTCTTGACTCTTTCTCTTCTCCTTCTGATACTTTCACAATGCATATATTGGTTCACTTGATTATGGCCCATAAATCCTGTAGGATTTCGTCATTCTTTTTTATTGTTTTTTTTTTTTTCCTTTTTCTCCCCGACTGGATAATCTCAAATGACCTGTCTTCAGATTCACAGATTCCTCCTTCGACTTCATTGAATCTGTTCTTAAGGCTGTCTGTTGCATTTTCTGTTTCATTCATTGTACTTACCAGCTCCAGAAATTCTGGGTTTTTTAATGACTTTTATCTCCTTGTTGAACTTCTAGTTTTGTTCATGTGTTGTTTTCCTGATTGAGTTGTCTGACTGTGTTCTCTTGAAAGGTGACAATGTGCTATCAGCCCTCACTCGGTCCCAGCACCTCCTCAGCCTCGAAGTCCACTCTGTCCGTGCTTGAGGAGCCCTTCAGCCTGCCACTGCACTGTGGGATCCCCTCTCTGGGCAGGCCTAGGCCAGAGCCGGCTCCCTCTGCTTGTGGGGAGGTGTGGATGGAGAGGCGCAGGCTGGAACCTGGGCTGTACGTGGTGCTTATGGGCCAGCACGAGTTCTGGGTGGGCGCTGGCTCGGCTGGCCCCACACTCGGAGCGGCCGGCTGGCCTGCGGGTGCCGCCGGCCCCAGGCAGTGAGGGGCTTAGCACCCGGGCCAACAGCTGCGTAGGGTGCGCTGGGTCCCCCAGCACTGCCGGCCCGCCCAAGCAGCGCTAGAATTCTCGCTGGGCCTCAGCTGCCTCCCCATGGGGCAGGGCTCGGGACTTGCATCCCGCCATGCCCAAGCCCCACCCGACCTGTCTGGGTGGGCTCCTGCTCCACCCGAACCTCCCCGACGGGCCTGCCCCCTGCTCCACAGTGCCTGGTCCCATCGACTGCCCAAGGGCTGAGGAGTGCAGGTGTGCAGCTTACAGCTTACTAAGCTTCTCTAAACCAATCATTTTGAATTCTTTGTCAGGAAATTCAAGGATTTCCATTTCTTTTGGGGTTGGTTACTGGAAAATCAGTCATGTTTCATTGGTTTTATATGTTTCTTGTAGCTTTGCATTTATATCTACACACGAAGGAGCAGTCACTTCTTCCACACTTTTATGGGCTGCCTTTGGTGGGGAAAGACCTTCACCTATTGGTGGGTGTGAAGGCACCAGCTGGGGTGTGACAGCTCTGGCTCCAGGTGGATACATCTTGGACTCTGGGCAGCTTAATCAGCTGGGGTCAGCATCAGTGAAGACTGTGGGCACCATCAGTCATAAAAACTGTGGGTGTCCATGATGGTGACAAAAGCTGCTGGGGTCCTCAGTGGTGAAGGCTACTGGACTTCTGCTCTCCTTTTTCCCCACAGAGAGAGGTCACAGCCAAAACGATCCCCTTTGTTGCCAAGCTGTGCCAGGGTAGAAGATGAGGTGATGCAGATAAAACGCTTCCAACACTTTTATATACAGCTGTCCTTGGTTTGGGGGTGCTTTAATGGGTTCCTGCAGCTTCTTCACTGTACTCTGGAGTATTCTCAGAGCTATTTTTGTTGGCAAGTAGCTGTTAAATTCTTGCTTTTGTTGGGGAGACAAGAGCTGGGATCTCCTACTGTATCATCTTGTTGATATTACTTGCCTGCTTTTAATATTTTAACTAATTTTCCTGATTACAAAGGAATTGAGGTTCTCTGAAGAATATTTCAGATATTTAGGAAATTTTAAAATAAGATGAAAATATTGATTAATATTCTGGTATAAATCCTTCCAGACTTTTACAATGCATTTGTAAGTACACCTACATTTTTGCAAAGAGAATACTGTATTTTTCAGATGATCATATTGAAAATGCACTTTTGTCTTGGTGTACTACTATTTTGTGAACATTTTTTGAGGTCATTATTTGTCTGTAGCTTGACTTGTAATGGCTGCCTGGTATTCCATCATGACTGACTTTATTAAACCACTTTCATGCCATTGACATGTCAGATGTTTCCACATTTTTGCTATTATAAATAATTCTAATACTGAACACTCCCTGTAGATAAACCTTTTCACATAACACAGTGCTTACTTTCTTGGAGTAAGTTTGTAAAAGTAGAATTGTTGGGTTAGAGTCTCTGCATAATTCTGAGATTTCTAGCACGTGTTGCCAGATCATTCATCAGGAAAGGCTTCCAACTGAACTGCCATCCCCAATGTACGAGACTCCCTTTCCCTGCAATATACATTCTTTTAATTTCCTTACCAGCATCACGGACTGTCATGAGCATGATTTTAATTTATCATTTAAAGTACTATTCTTAGACATCTGTACCTAAACTTTTTACTGTATATTGAGTATATACTGACCTCCATATGAATAACCCTCTTTTATTACTTGACATTATTTAAACCTAAAAGATGTTAACAACAAAAAAATCCTAAGTAATTTTAATCCAGCTTAAGATGATCATGGCACTTGACTGTAAGAATTCATAAGCTCTGTTCAAGAGCCTTTCAATATATCTAGAACACATCTCCTCTGCCGTTCATCATAAACTGCCCAAATCACTTCCTTGTGCTGCAATATCTAGATTGATGGATTCTCTTAATTTCACTACTGTACCAACTCAGAAATGATTGTAACACTGAAAATTAACTCACCACATAGTAAGGGTATCTAAGTACCCTTGGGGTAGCTTAAAGGAAGAGCTGTCTCTCCCCTCTTGCCCATTCTATGCCCTCACCTCCCGACTGCTAGGCTTGGCCTGACTTTTCTCCCTGCTAAGTACAGCCAACCTGACTGACCTTGGTCTTTGCCTGGGTTTGTCGGGGGGGTGGATTAAGACTGTGCATGAGCAGTTATAATTTGGAGGATTAGCGATAGCCTTCCTCTAACTGGCTCCTCTCATTGGCTTCCCCTTCTCTTCCCAGCACTCTGTGTGAAGGACCAGAAAGCCAGGCTAGGCCTGTTTAGGAGAGGTAGACATCACCTCGCAAGCAGCATGAAGAAATTCTATTTGGGAAACAATTAAGTGTTTTTTTTTAACTACAGGATTTAAAAACCACCACTGAAAACTGGTAGTCCTGCATTCTTAACCTGCAAATATCTCTGTGTACAAGACTGCACTTGTAAGAAACCAGGCCTGCAATTGCTTGCACCATAAAATCATCCAAAACATTCACTAAGTTCCTACTTTGTGCAACACCATGAGGGTTAATGTATTCTAAGCCGGTTGTCCCTGCCCTAACCCCATTCACCATGTAAAGTGATAATTCCATGGGCCGCTTGTGTCGTCACCTGTCACTGCTTGGATTCATGGTAATAGCGCCTCTCCTGCCTCCCCCCACAAAGTTATATCATTTGTATTAAAGAAGGTTGTTAAAGGGGATTCAAATCAATTACTTTGAAACTATGAAGACAACCATCTGGAGAAAGTTCCTTTGAGCTGCTCTGTAGCTCCCGTGCTTTTCCTGACCCTGTGTCTTATCTCAGGGGGCCATTTCCTCCCAGAGTCACCTCTGACGCTCGCCCAGTCATTCACAGCTAGTGTTTAGTTCTCACCAAGTGCAACCAAGGGAGGATTGGGAATTGCATTAGACATAGAGCGACTACAAAAGATACATAATAAAATAGAAATTTAACCCATATATACATTAATTACAATTTAGCAAGTTGTGAGGATGGTTTGGTAATATTTCCAAAAGAGGCAGAAGTAATAGATCTGCATTTTCTGATGGAGCGACTGCCCTCTCTGTCAGGGATTGAGGCAGATGGTGTCTTGCAGTGTTTTCCAGTCTAAGTTGCCACTGAGGGACAAGCCCTCCCAAACAGGTAGCAAGTAAATCAAAGTGCACTTCTCACAGATATATCTCAAGTAAACTTGCTCAGTTTTTTCTTTTTCTTTTTCTTTCTTTTTTTTTTTTTTTTTGACAGAGGAGTCTCACTCTGTTGCCCAAGCTGGCATGGTCTTGGCTCACTGCAACCTCTGCCTCCCAGATTCAAGCAATTCTCCTGTCTCAGCCTTCTGAGTAGCTAGGAATACAGACACACACCACCATGTCTGGCTAATTTTTTGTACTTTTAGTAGAGGCAGGGTTTCACCATGTTGGTCAGGCTGGTCTCAAACTCCTGACCTTGTGATCTGCCCTCCTCGGCCTCCCAATGTGCTGGGATTACAGGTGTGAGCCACCACGCCCGGCCAAACTTTCTCAGTTTCGTGGGAAAGTAATAAAGACAGGAAATCTAATGGAGGCATCCTTAATGAGGCTGGGCGCACGTCTGCATTTGAAGTGCCTTTATCGGCATCACTGCCCGGGCAGCAGCTCACTGACCCAGCTCCACCATTGGTCATTTGTGGCTTTCTGTGGACCTCAAGCCTCCTACCTACCCTTCAAGAAAATATACCCCGCCTAAAACACACATCCTCTCATTTATTTTTACTTCCCTCTTTTCTGTTTTGCTCCACACTGCCCCTATTATGTGGTCCCAGCTAGGCTCACAGAGGTCCCTGGGGTGAGAGATTGTCAGCGTGGAGGACATTTGGATGCACTGGTTGAAACCCAGGCTGCCCTCTCCTAGCCTGAGCTGCACCTGCCCACCTCCCATCTGCATTTCCAAAGCCTCGTGTGGATGAAGGGGACCTAAGCAGCCTGCTCCCTGAGGGAAGACACCACCACTTGGAGCCACACAGCCTGAAGACAGAGAACAGTGTGGAAGTAAGCAGAAGGATTTAGGAATCCTCTCTGTGAGTGGCATTTAGAGCCTGAGTCACTGCCTCCCAGCAGAAATAATTAGCCCAAAAGCACTGGGAAGTCTGGGAGGTTAATTAAAACCATTTAGTCATGTCTTCCTTCATGAATCCTTTAGAAACATGATAAAGTCAGAAAATGGAATAAATTAAAATTTTAAGATCCCCATAATCTCAATAATACATGATATGAAAATCTAATGAGCGCTTTTTTTCCAGATATTGGGCTAAGCATTTTACATGCATTGTCTCACTAATTTCTCCCAACTATCCTAAGAAGTAAACATTACTCACTATTTTCATCCTACAGATTGAGGAAATTGGATTTTGGAAAATCAGGAATGTCCTATGTGTCTCAACTAGAAAAGGGCAAAAGCCAAGATTCAGACCTTATCTAGTTCTAATGCTGAAGACCTTTGTCTAAAGCAAATCTGTTCTCGCCACATATCCTCCACTTACTCCTGTGGAGTGAGTGAGTGTCTCCAGCTCCAGAATCTCCCAGCAGACCCTCGTGGCTGCAGGCTGGGTTGCTATGTGGTGTACATGTATTGTGAGATCATTGATTCCTCTCCTATCCACTCTTCTCATCTGAACATACCTTGGGATTTGCTTTCTTTAGTGGGAGTTTCCTGCTTGGATGTAATGCCTTTCATATTTGGTGCTAATAAGAATCTGGACATTAGGCTGGGACCTGGCCTTACCAAGAGTTCAGATGTGGTGGAGAACATGGAGTGGTCACTAGGCTGGAAAACTCTGTTGGCACCAAGAGAGGCAGAGTGAGAGGAGCGTCAACAGACTATGCTAAGAGGGAAGAGAGGCAGAGACCACCACCTGCTTGTGAGGAGAATGGTGGAAGCCAGACTCCTCAACTAGAGAGGGACAAGGAATGCTTCTTTGAGCCATCTCGGATGATGTCAGGGAAAGGCTTCTACCTAGAGAAGAAGAAGATGCCGATGATAAGAGGCCATGAAATGAAGTGGCAAACATAATAAATTATAATGTGGTGCTTTCCAGGTGCCAGTCACTAGCCCAAGGATAGACAGCTGGGACATGGTAGAGCTGGGATTTGTACCAGATTTGACCTGCAGCCCAGGCCATTACCCATGTTCTAGCCCTGACTGCCTCTTACTGTCACAAGATACCACCTGGCATGGCACAGGTCACATGAACTTTGAAAGTGTGATATAAGTGAAAAGTGATTATAGGTTGGTAGGAACCATGGCATTTATCATCCCAAATGGGATGCTATCATGAAAGGAGATGCTCATAGTTACATCAGCACAATGTAATCTGGGGTTGTCCCAGGCAAAGCAGGATGTATTGTCACCCTATTTATCGGTTATGAATTACTCCACAAATTAAATTTATGTAAAATTGGAATAGCACCTGCTCTCTCTGCCTCTACCTCGCAGGGTTTCTGTAAGGTAGGATTGAATGAGATAATGTCTGTTACATCATGTTACAAAGAGGGAAGCTGTTTCCCCCTTTGAATAAACTGTAAGTATGATCTGAATGCATGGATTATGGTAGGTGTGTCAGGACAGTGATATGTGTGCCCATCTTGGAGTGTGCTTAGGTTCTTCATAGGTGCTCATGTGTAATGATTAAGTATGGGCACCAAAAGCCTGGAAATGGGGAACCCTGGTTTCTGGATCCCTCCCTGTAATAAATGCATGGCATTGCTTAAGTCTCTTACTAGTATAAGGAAGTCGAAGGATGTTTCTAAAGTATCTTTAATAATTGAATTTAGAAAAATTAATTTCATAAAAGTCTAGTAAAGTGCTGGTGTAAACATCACCAGAATGCTCCTGAATGCTACCCTCTTGGAGTCAGCATTAATGCAACTACCCTCCCCCCCCCACACACACAGACACACACACATCTCTCTCACGACACACTCAGAACATACAGACATACACACCATAGTGTATCCCATTTACCACATGCAGTAGAGTTATTTGAATCTCTCTCATCCCATCAAGAGTTCACTAATTCTAAAGCAATTGGCATCACACTGCTCACATCTAGGGTTCTGATTAACCACATTCAAGATTTAATGTGTTTGTTATGCTGGCTCTAAAGTGCTAAAATATCAAAGGGAAATTAATGAGATATGATTTGTATGAAAGGATAAAAGTCTAAAATCCCATTAGATAAACATGAACTTGCATCCAAGTTACGTGAGCTCCAACAAGCCAAATTCATGCCGTGGTCCACTTGCTGTGTTCTTAATTGGGATAGTGTGAATCTGACTAAGTGCAAGGCAAGCTGCTTCCCTCTTCATATCTCTCATTACTTGGTACTGTATTTTGATCCATGTAAACACAGAAAAGAACATAGCAGCCCCAGAAATTCAAGTTAGTCACTAACCAGGAAGTGGGTGCACCTTCCGTATTTCCAGGGACCCTGGCGGTTACGCCATGGGATGTGTGCGTGATGTGTGCAGCCCCTGCAGCCAGCGCCGGCAGACCCCATCCCAGACAACGGAAGCGCTGCGGAGAAGCGGCCCTGCCCCTACCCGCACCAAGCTCTCAGTCTAGAAGAACAGAGTTGCTGTTTGCTGTCTTGGAAACGAAAGACGAGGAAGAGGAGGGGAAAGGAAAAAAGGAGGAGGAAAACAAAAACACGGAGTGGGGCGAGGGGGAGGTGGAAAAAGAAAAAGATTAACTGAGTGGAGAAAAAAGTTTTCATGCCATGAATTTTTTTAAAAAGGAAACAGGTAAGCAGAGAGTTAAGGGAGTGGTGTTTTTCTCTTCTTTCATGGCCACAGGATTCTAGAAAATCAAATAGCAGGTCTGGGAGGGACAGCCTTGCTCCACAGAGTCTACTGAGAGATGGTGCAGTGGGGAGACAGAACTGCAGCAGGGCAGGATGTGGAGCAGGCCAGGGCCTGCACCAGCGCCCAGGTATGCGGCTGACAGGCAGGGCGCTGGCCCGCGGCAGGTGCAGCACCGCCAGTGCCCGCAGCCCCAGGAAAAGAAAACCTGCAGGTGCCGTCAGGACATGTCCTGAGCCTCCGAAGCCACGCGCTTTTCTGAATAGCTGTCCTATGCTCATTGTCTGGCTGCAAGATAATGGTGTGCATTGGGAGGGGACAAGAGGGAGGGAGTGGTGTGTGGAGTCTCCTGCTCTGGTGGCTTTGATGACACACAGGGGTGGCTTCAGAGAGAGGGGCAGTGGGAGGAGGCGGGGCAGGCAGTGGAGATCCCAGGGTGCTGGTGTGGGCTGGCTAAGCCTGTGCCAGAGGAGGCGGGGTGGGGACTCCCCTGCCAGTCCCGGGGCAGCTCCTCTTCCCCCAGAAGAGCGCCCCTCCCTGCCCTCTCTCCCAGGCTGCATGGACGCAGGCAGTCTGTTGACTGCAGAGCACCCCTGTGAGTATGATCCACTGTCCCTACATGCCTGGGACTCTCCTCTGTCTACCTTCAGCCATCTGCGGCACATTGGCTCTAAGCAGTTCAGCTCAGTACTCACAATCCCAAGAATTTATAAATGCTGCCTGAGTCCCTGCACATGCCAGGAGCGCACATGGGTTAGTACACACTGTTGGTGCTCCGGGGCTTCTCTGTTGAGTTACCTCTCAGCCCGCTCATGACCTGTCACCAGAGGCAGTTCTAAAAATAAGCAATTATCACGTTCAGCTGGAAGCAGGAGAAAGCAATGGAGCCACTTGTCTTTTGCCAGCTCTGAATACCTGATCAAGGGGATCTCCCGCCCTCCTCTGAAAGGGCTGGCATACATTTTGGGGGAGTGGGGAATAGGAGGACATTTTCCCTTTGTACAAAGTTAACTCCGTGTTGTGGTTGTTGTCCTACTGGCTGCAGCCAAGGAGCAAGGAGGCAGGAATGAAGGCAGGGCAGTGCTCCCGGCTGGGCCCTGGGAAAGGAGCAATGCTCCCTGGCTAGACCCAGGGAAAGGAGCAATGCTCCCTGGCTAGACCCAGGGAAAGGAGCACTGCTCCCTAGCTAGATCCAGGGACAGGAGTAGTGCTCCCAGCTAGATCCAGGGAAAGGCTGCTCCCCAGCTAGACCCAGGGAAAGGAGCCCTGCTCCCTAGCTAGATCCAGGGACAGGAGTAGTGCTCCCAGCTAGATCCAGGGAAAGGCTGCTCCCCAGCTAGATCCAGGGACAGGAGTAGTGCTCCCAGCTAGATCCAGGGAAAGGCTGCTCCCCAGCTAGATCCAGGGAAAGGAGTAGTGCTCCCAGCTAGACCCAAGGACAAGAGTTGTGCTCCTGGCTAGACCTTGGGAGAGGAACAGTGCTCCCAGCTAGACCCAAGGACAGGAGTAGTGCTCCCAGTTAGACCTTGGGAGAGGAGCAGTGCTCCCAGCTAGACCCAGGGACAGGAGTAGTGCTCTTCACTGGACCCAGGGACAGGAGCAGTGCTCCCCAGCTAGACCCAGGGACAGGAGCAGTGCTCCCAGCTAGACCCAGGGACAGGAGTAGTGCTCTTCACTGGACCCAGGGACAGGAGCAGTGCTCCCCAGCTAGACCCAGGGACAGGAGTAGTGCTCCTCGCTGGACCCAGGGACAGGAGCAGTGCACCCCGGCTAGACCCCGGGACAAGAGTACTGCTCCCCAGCTAGAGGTGCACCCAAGCCCTTCCTTCGTTCTCCGGCCTCACAGGGCCGCTGCTGCAGCCTCCTGAAAAGGTGCTCTGAGCCCTGCATCCTGCCCTGTGCTCTGAACCCAGTGCTCACAGCTGATCCCCCTGGATGGAGCAAGCACACCTCTGCTTGGGCCACTGAGCAAGAACTCAGCGCCATGCCAGGGCTCCCTCCTCCAGAACCCACCATGCCCCTGCGTGCACCCTACAGGAAAGGCGGCGGCCAGGAGGGACTGCAGCCCGGGTGCCTAGAGCACTCGGTGCCTCACTTTACACAGTCATTGCGGGGTGGGGTTTTCCTCAGAACACCTGCCATGCAGGGTGGGGAAGATTTAGGTGAATAGACTGAAAGCACCAAGAGTGGTACCCAGCACATAGGAGATGTTCAGTACTTGTCAACTCTCGTGATTGTGACGTAATGCAAAAGTCCGTATGCATTGCAGCGTTCTGTTCAGTGTCATGCTCTTGAGAACAGCCATGCTGACCCTACATGCCACCTGGGTCACACCTCCCAGCGTTCAGGCAGCGCTCAGTGCATGCTGCTGGCTGCCAGCCCACCTGCAGCTATTCCAGGGCAGGACTGGAATTCCTCCAGGGTTCCGCGTCCTAAGTGGGCAGGCCTGGCAGGAGCCAAGGTGCAGTTCAGCTGCCACAAGTAGGTGATTAAGAGATTCCTCATTGTATGATACACAAATACCTTCCCTGCAAAATTGCCGAGCTAAGAATGCAGTGTCTACTTCCACAGAATGCTGACTCTTGGTCAAATCAGTATCCCTGTTGGCTGAGCATCCAGGGATGTTCTCTTTAGGAAAACAGTGCCTCAGAAACTCACAGCTTACTGTGAAGAAATCTTTTCCTGTACCTATTACTAACCACCCAACTGAAACCTATTGCTATGTGAGTTTTAGAGCACTTTGTTTTCTGGTCTTAATTTAAGTTCTGGTTGTATGTGCGTGCATGTGTGGGTGTGCATGTGTGTTATGTATTCCTCCATGCACACATGCATGAGCTCACACATGCATGCATGCATGAGCTCACACATGAAGTGAGACCTCCTCTCTGGATCTCCCATGTCATCAGCTCCACCTGGCTTTGCATTTACTTGCATGTCTTGCTGAGGAAGCCTCTAGATTAATGCACATGGTTTTCTACTCACCCTGTGACTATTCCAGTCACTTCATGGAGGGTTATGGGAAAATAGAGTTCATGGTAAAGGTGAGCTGGACAGTCCTGGGATCATGAGCAACAGATGTGCCTTCAGGCCTTTGATTACAGCCTCAGGATGCAGGCTGCTCCTGCCCACTGGCTCCTGAAGGCTGACCTGCAAAAGCAGCCCTCTTCTCAGCTCTGACGGCAGCAGGGGCGGGAGGGCAGGTGCAGGTGAGCAGACCCAGGTGGGCAGGCACAGGTGAGCAGACCAGCTGGCTGATGCTGATGGCTGAGAGGGTAGAAAAGTAATGCCCTAGTCCCATAGGCCACACAAACTGTATGTGGCCATACAAGTTGGTTCCTTATAAACAATCAAGAAAGAGTGCGGATATGAGACCACAGTAGCACTCACTGTACAAGTCCATCTAGTAGCACCTAGAATTGCTCTTTGATGGACAGCATCAAGCTGGATGAGCATGAGCAGTAAGCAGGCAAAGTAAAGCCAATGGTATTTTTGGCAGTTAGAAATAATGTGGCCAGCCACAATGAGGAAGAACACTGATGGGCCCTGCCAGAAGTAAGGCAGACCACCTTCCTCAGCATCCCTCTGCGGTGGTCCTGGAGGGCCGAGTGGGCTTGCCAGCTGGGAAGAGAGGAATGATCTACTTTGGAAGGCATGTCAGTACATCTAATATTAAAAAGAGATTTATCCCCACTGTGCTCATCAAGTGGACGGAGGCCTCCCTCACCGCCTTTCACCCACAAGTGCACTGCCACACATGGGTCTCTGACTGGAAAGTTTGGGGGCAGCACGGGGAGGGCCCAGGACTTGCCAGACCACCCCCCGCCGTGTGTTCTCACGTCTGCATGCCATCGCCCCAGCATGGGTGCTGCACGGCGTGGCCCCTACCTCCGTAATTTATGGCTTGCTGTGCACCTCATGCTGCCACTTAGTCCCTGAAGAAAACATTCCTCCCCTAACACACATCCCCTTGTTTATTTCTGCCTCCCTCCTGGCTGTTTTTCTCCACATTGCCCCTGTTATGGGGCCCCAGCCACTCACACAGAGTTCTGGGCCTGCAGGGTTTGCCGGCTGAGAGGACATTAGTCTACATGGGTGAAACTCAGGCGCCCTCCCCACTGAAGTGCGCTGTCACCGCCTCCCTCCCTTTGCCAGCAGACATCCACTGACTAGACAATGGTCACTTAACTGCCTGTCACCTGTGCAGTGGACAGAGCATTCTCGTACCCTAGATGAAATGCACAGCCTGTGTGAAGAGGTCCAATAAAGCAGAAAACGAGATTTTTCACTCCTGTCACTGGAGAATACTTGGAGTATTTCAATCACCGCTATGGTCACAAAGTCAGTGGCACCTGCTCCACCACTACTAGCAAAACTTCCTCATTGTTCCAGTGCCAAGGAACAAATCACAGGGGTGAAGACTGCAGACCCTGGAGTCCAGCCTTGCGAGCCAGACGCAGCTCCCAGGGCAGAGGACGGGCCTCCTGCACCCACAGGGATGCCCCTCTTCTGCTCTCAGCCAGGCCCCTGCTGAGAGTTGTTTGCTGCCACTTACTTCTGAGTCAGCTTCTCCCTGGCTCTCTGAACAGGCTCATCTCTGCAGACATCTCTTAGAGCTTGAAAAAATTATATAAATCTTTCAAGATCCAGTAGCACACAACCTTTGGTTTTATAAAAAGCATACATGTTGGTTCTGATGAACGCTGGCCTTCTCATGTCAACAAATGCCTATTTCACCAAACGATGAGTTTCACCTCTCTTCTGAGATACGCACTAGTATAAACACAACATGACCCCATATATGTGAGATGGGTTTGCTCCTTGAAACACCATAATAAGGAAAGAAATTGACTGACAACAGACTGAATGAAGGCAAGCAAGCTCTCACCCTGGCCTGCGGCCGGGAGGGAGAGGCGAAAAGGGCGGTGTTTCTCTCTCCTTTCACGGCCGCAGGATTCTAGAAAATCAAATAGCAGTCTGGGAGGGACAGCCTTGCTCCACAGAGTCTACTGAGAGATGGTGCAGTGGGGAGACAGAATCGCAGCACGGCAGGATGTGGAGCAGGCCAGGGCCTGCACCAGCGCCCAGGTATGCGGCTGACAGGCAGGGCGCTGGCCCGCGGCAGGTGCAGCACCGCCAGTGCCCGTGGCCCCAGGAAAAGAAAACCTGCAGGTGCCGTCAGGACATGTCCTGAGCCTCCGAAGCCACGCGCTTTTCTGAATAGCTGTCCTATGCTCATTGTCTGGCTGCAAGATGATGGTGTGCATTGTGGGGGGACAAGAGGGAGGGAGTGGTGTGTGGAGTCTCCTGCTCTGGTGGCTTTGATGACACACAGGGGTGGCTCCAGAGTGAGGGGCAGTGGGAGGAGGTGGGGCAGGCAGCGGAGATCCCAGGGTGCTGGTGTGGGCTGGCTGAGCCTGTGCCAGAGGAGGCGGGGTAGGGACTACTCTGCCAGTCCTGAGGCAGCCTCTCTTCCCCCAGGAGGGTGACACTGTCTTCTGATGTCTGGGAAAGTTAGACGGGAAGCCCTACACACCTTCAAATCCAGCCCTCGCTGCCTGCAACAGGCTTCAGTCCTTGGCCAGTATTTAATATTTCCCTCCATTATTTTGTGAAAAAAGGAAGACATGTTAAGCTCCCAACACTTTAGAAGATAAATGTGACATTAACAGTGCCATCACCACAGTTTGCTAGGGCAAGCCATGGCAGTGCGGTCTCAGGGAGGACCAGGTCTCACCTGTGCCCACAGAGGGGACTGCACATGGCTGGCCACAGTCATGCACCCCGATATCATGCCCTGCTGCATTTTTTTCTGTTTATGTTTCTCACTTTTCCCCTTCTATAGAACGTAAATCCATGAAAACATGGCCCTGGTCAGTCCTCTTCTGTGCTGTCTACCCATATGGTAGTGGGCACTCAGTCAATATTTGCTGAATGAGTGAAGGATTGAACCCCACGGCACAGCATTAGTGGAAAACTTATTTTGACCTGAATGTCAACGGAGTGTGTGTGCTCAAGGCAATGTTGTTTTTCAAGAAAGCAGATGTGACGCCATTGTACACCCAACAAATACAAATTGCGGGGCTTGGTAACTCTCCATGGCCTACAGCTCTGACAGCCTCTGATGTGCTGTGTGAAACCAAGAGCAGAAATGGATGTCTCCATTCTACTCATCCGTGCATGGCTGCAGTAGCAGCCAGTTCATTTTGGTCCTGTTTCATTTGGTATTAAAAATGCCCCTGTAGGCTGGATGTGCTGGCTCACACCTGTGATGCCAGTACTTTGGGAGGCCGAGGCTGGAGGATTGCTTGAGACCAGGAGTTCGAGACCAGCCTGGGCAACATGGTGAAACCCTGTCTCACAAAAAAATGCAAAAATTAGCCGGGCACAGTGGCACTTGCCTATAATCCCAGCTACCCGAGAGGCTGAGGTGGGAGGATCACTGAGCCTAGGAGGTCGTGGCTGCAGTAAGCCGAGGCCGTAACACTGCACTCCAGGCTGGGTGATAAAGCAAGACCTTTGGAGAACAAAAGGGGGTTAACTGCAGACACTCGCACACCTGGCAAAGTTACTGGAAGAAGCATGTCTTTGCCTGGAGAACAGCAAGGGCTGATTCAATGCCTTTATTTGGACTCTGCATGTGGAATTTTATTACTTGGAATATATCCTCAAAAAAATGGAAGTAAAGTAAGCAGACTAAACTGAAGTGTATAATAAGTTTGGTTTGATTTAAATAGATTATTACATTGATAAGGTTAGAACAAGCTATGACAATGCATTAAGAAATAAACATCATTGTGAAACTTAAAAATTAAGCTATGAGATATTCTATGATTCCTAAGATGAGCCCCTGTAGGTATAGGTAACTGAAGGATTTCACTAGGGTGATGATTCTATTCATCTTCAGCCTCCTGGTAAAGTTACATTGATGAGGGGTTTGAAACCTATAGGTTTTTAGCACTCGGCTAACCACAAAACCATAACTTTCAAAGGAGGTAAATGTGCAGGTCAACAGAATAGGAATTTATATGGTAAACGTTACACTGACTGAGAAACTCTCTCCCTTCCTCAGCAGACACTGTTATTCTTAGACAGGATAGGTTCTGAGCCAGTCAGGGGGTTAGGAGAGGGTGTTAGGGCAACTTGGTGCTTCTGAAAGGCTGTTGAGGTTTTTGGCACACACTACAACTCTCTGAAAGACAATGGATTTCTGGAGATCCTTTGAGTCACCTTTGCCATGATGCTGCAACCCTAGGCCTGTCCACACTCCCACACCTCCGTGTCTCTTGCAGGAATGGACTTCCTTCCCTTTTTCTCCCTTCTGCCTGGAAAATTTCTGCTCTCCCTCCCCGGTGAAGCCCTTCCAGCCTCTGCCAAGAAGTCTGGCCACCCTGAGTGTGTTGTCCAGGCATCTCTTACAGCCTGGGAGAGCATCACACTTATTATCAACTTTGATGTCATGAGGCCTGGGACTCACATTCTCCACAGTGCTCTTGTCTGGTGTATAATAAACCCGCATTAAACTGATGACAAATGAAGAGCATGCTCAGCTCAAACTCGTGATGCTAGAATCTCAGAAATTTCCCCATACATCCCCAGAATTCAGCTCTTCCTTTGCAAATGACAAATGTCCTGTAGCAAACCATCTGTGGGAGCCTTACAGTGCCAGGGCCTCTCAGCAAGCATGCACCCCATGGACCTGGCCGCCTTTGGAACGTGTTCCCCTCCACAATCTGCATCTTCATTATTTTAAACCTTGAACACCATCTCCTCAATTTCTTCCTCTCAAACTGCACTTTGTCTTCCATGTCATAATCGCCCCCACTACCTACTTCAGTCTTGACATTTTCTCCCAGTTTTCCAGCCTGCACTGGCCTCTTTCCCTCCTCCCTTTTGGGCATTCCTCGCACCTTTTCTCCATCTGAGTGACTCCCTCTCATGCACCAGACATGTTCCTGGCGTTGTCTTTTCCCAGAAACTCTCTCTGGTGGCTCTTGGCGAGCTGTGTTCCCTTAGTAGGGTTAGCACACTCCCCTGTTACCCTATTGTCGTACTTGGCCCTGTAAAACACAATTTCCTGTTAGTGTATCTTTACACTCTACAAAATATAAACTCCTCAAGAGACAAAATAGATCTCATTTACCTGCAATTTCCATGTCAATACATGACAGTTAAGCTCCCACCCTGTGTGAAGATTCTACAAGCCGCCTGGGGCGGGTCTGTGGAGCAGAGGGCTTTGCAGAGGCTAAAGAGCTCTCTGGATCCTTGGAAAGTTAGAGCACTCCAGGAAGATTGCTAAGTAAAGAAAACCAAACCCACGTGTCCTTCTCTACAGGCTTGAAATTCAAATGGGAGAACCCAACACATCTCCATTCAGAAGTTGGTGTGAAGAATTTACCCACATTTCCCCTTTCGCCCACAATGCAATCACTGCTCCTTAAAGACTGTGTCAGATTAATCTTGGGTTTGCTTACAAGTGACAGCCTGCAGGATTCTCACCCATCCATTGTGAGAGGTGTGCCACCCAGGAAAGCAATGGGTGGCTGGGTGTCTTAGGGCAAATTCCAAAATATGATTCCCATCTGAGCTCTCAATGAATGATGTTACAAGTCCATCCTTCCTTTGTCGACTAAGAGTGTATCCCTCTTTGAAGGTGTACGTCAACTTCCACTTCTTCCATGACACATCCCCAACCCTAGATTCATGAATAAAAAAACAGAACTTGAAAATAAGAGAAGGATGAAGGAAGTCCCTCCTCCAAATCCAGAGCCATCTTTGTCTTTATCACCAATTTGGCACAACTTTTTCAGATAAGGGACTTGAGAGATTTGTATTCACCACTGCCCTCACACATGTTCATATTGCAACATTGACTAGCACAGTATCTTGTTTGGTATAGGTGTTCCAAAAATATTGATTAATTGGCTAATGAAAAGAACACACTGATCACTGAGAGAAAGGAAACATCTCCCAGGAAGTTGAAGGCCAGAGTTTCTAGTAAACATGACCATCAGTCTTTAGGGTTATCCTGGCCACCATGAAAATGAAGCCTAGTTTCCAAAAGCTGTCAGTGGAAGGGCCACATGCTGAGTCCCAGGACTGGTGACTGGTTAAATAGTATCCGTGCCCTAACCTGAGTAACGGTAAGATTTTTATTATTTGTGTGGCATTTTTACACTTTGCAAATCACTTTTATATCCATGACTTCGTTTGATGTTTACAACCATCCTGGAAGTTGACGGGGCAGATGTGGTGATTATCAGATGAATAAACTGAGGCACAGAGAGGTCAGGAGACTTCAGCCCCAACATCTGCCTAAGGGAAATGAATGTGGGCAAGATGCAGCGCTGGGCCCAAGAGACAACAGCCTATGGGACCAAAAGATAGCATGCAGAAGGCCAAAGCAGAGGTCTGCCACGAGTGCTCAGGAAGCACAGAGGAGACAGAAAGACAGACCACCTAGATGCCCACACTGCACCCAGGGAGCAGGCTCCTTGGGAGCTGAGCGAGAGACTCAGATCCTCCCGACTCTGCAGCTTCTGGAGGGATGAAAGGGGCTCTGAATGTGTGAGCTACAGTAATTATGTTTGCTTTAATGGAGCAATGCCGGCTTTTGTTGTGCTATGGTGCAAAGGCCTAATTATTCAAACGCAGCCATTAGTTCCCACACAGCAGAGATGACGGCAGATGTTATAAAGATAACATCTCTTGGCCCTTTGCCTGCCAGCCCCAACCACAGGGACACTTCAGACGCGACAGCAGCTCCTGCCAGGAGCACCCAGCACATGTCCCAGGACATCAGAGCCCAGAGTTGACCTGAGACATCTGGAGGGAAGAGGGGCCATGTGAGCCCCCCCTCCAGGGCCCCCAGGTGAGGGAGATGCAGGTGGGCCTGCTAGGAGCGGAGTGACCCCGGCTGCCCGGAGCCCTCTGTGTCCTGCTAGCTGTCTTCACACAGACAAGCAGCTCCCATCAGGGCACAGACACCATGTCAGGAACCCATTTCAAACATACAAGGCTGAAAGGAAATCATTCATCTCACCACAGGACGAGATGTACCCAGAAACCCGTCCAACTTCTTGCTGCCACCACCAGGAAAAAAAAAGTGACGAGCTGAATTTGTAGGGTATACGATTGCTCAAACGGGCATTCAGGAGCAGGCGCTGGCCTGCCTGCATTTTTCCTATCCCAGCCCTTCTATGAGTAACTATTAGGAAAACACAAAGGGCTTTAAAAAGTTCAAAGAATTTATCTAAAATGTGGCTGCATCATTATCACCACGAAACTGCTTAATATTTAGACTTCTGTAAACCAAAACCAAACAGAAAATTTTTTTTAAGTTGAGAGGAGAGCAGGGGTTATTTTTCCTTTGCACCAGCGCAACAGAGATTTCCTGGAAGTTGGATCCCTCGGGCTTTGTTCTCTTTCCTCTGCATGCACACACACACCTGCCTCTCTCCCATGCAACCTGCCTGGAAACTGGATACCTGGAGAGAAGAGACAGGGCTCTCAGGAAATATTTCACTTGACCAAAACTTCTGCCACCCTGTTCTTTAATCATATTTTCCTCTGGCTGCTTTTCACACATCCACCCAAGGTAGAAGGAATATATCCCATAAAAACTGTAGTGTGAAGAGTTCTCCATTTTACAAAAGAAAAAAGTGGGAGGAAATCTGCCGTAATAATGAGGGAAGCCATACTCTGTTCGTTAGCAGGGACTTTCTTTGAACAATGCCCCAACCTGCTGTCCAAGGAAGACTTGCATGGGAGCGACAGGAATGGGGAGGTGAAGGCTGCCCAGGTTCTAAGGACTCCCCTCCATGCAGCCTGGCAACAAATCCTCCTGGGCAAGGCATTTCCGGCTCAGTGTGTTGCTTTTTTTCCATGTGGAGTTGTAGAAGAAAACCTGGGAAAGGATTAAGTCAAGCATTTGCTTCCCAGCTGAAGAAGAGGAACACGGACCTCAGAAAGACTGCAGAAGTTGAGAGCTCTGGAAGTGCGTCAATTTTTAAAACCATACACACACAGTTTAAAAGAAAGTTTTTTTTAAAATAACAGTTAAAATGTTAACAATGAGAAACAGCAGTGCGCACACAGGCATGGCTAGCTTTGTGGCTGAAACAGAGGAAGGTGGGTCATGGGCTGTTATGAAGAATGGAAAGAATTGCACAGGTCTGGAAAAGATCTGGAAATGACACTCCCATCCATATTTTAATGCCAAAGCAAGAGAACATCAAGAAATCACCAAATGCCATCCTGGGAGGTCAGAAGCAGGGGAGACAGGGGACATCTCATAAATCAAAGGCTAGTCCTGGAGACAGGAAAACAGGGCCAGTAGCTCCTGGGCCTTGCGGCTCGCTGGTGGGTGCAGGACTGAAAAGAATGGGGGTACGAGTTGTGCTAGAATCCTGGTTTTTCAGAGAAAACTGGGGCTGAGGAGCAGGTCTAGAGTCAGCACACAGGCGTTCAGACCCAGGGCTCGCTGCAGTATCTTCACTCAACTTCTGCACAGAACAGCTCCAGGAAGCGGTGTCTACAGGTGCAGGTGAAGATGGAAGACGGACTAATTGAACTGAAGGAGGCTCTGGGCAAAACAGTCATCCCCTCCTCCACCCAACCACTGCCTTTCCTCCCATCCAGCTCACATGCCTAAAAAGTCAGTCCGTGCTTGCTTTTCCTGGTGAGTTTCTTCTAAACGAATGTACTTGTCTCTTCTCTTTCTACGTGAAAAATACTAAGGCAAAACCAGGCACCTTTGGCTTCTGCATGCAGCTCTGTAGCCATGGACGAGATTGAGCCACAGTATTTTTATAGCCTCCTTGACAACAGACTGAGGAAGACACTGCCCCACCCAACACAGGTGTGTAGACCCCCATCCCCACTATTCCTGCAGGCTAGAGCACTCAGCCTCTGAGCGGCATGACTCCAGGCAGTCATGCAGCCATCTATTCAGACCCAAGGCCAAACCCACACTCCTGTGAGGGCCACGGGATTCCCTTGGCAGAAGGAAACATTTTCCATTGTCAGTATTCACAAGGAGAGGCCTGTCTTGGGGTAGGTCAAAGTGGGGGAACATGCCCTCCGCTGTGGGCCTAAGTGCCAGGCCTGAGGTATCCTGGGGTTGGGGGAGGCAGTGGCCTGAAGAGAGACAGGGATCAGGGTCAATCCTGGGGGCCCTGGCTGCTCTCCGATGGCATGTTTGGGGTTCTTGGCCTGTCTTTGTGCGTGAACCATGTTGGCTCCTATGAAACCTACAAACTTCCTTCTCAGGATAATGCCGTAAGTACACAAAACTAAATAGGATTAAATAAAAATATTAAAATAGGCCTTATCCATGTAATCCCTGATTAAGAACTCACTTGAGAACTCAAGTGACCTAGATTTTGGCATAAACTGTAAATGGGGAGCAGCCACGGTGAGCTCTGGTTCTGCAGTTGCAGGCTGTGCTGGGCCACGCAGGCTGCTGCTGTGATGAAGGATACCTGGCCCCTGCAGAGCACACAGTGCAAACCCCCCAGGGTTTCTTGGCGCTGGCTGGAGCCACTTCCATTTTGTTTTATACTCAAATGTCCAAGGATTGGCTAAGAAGTTAACTAAAGTGTCATTTCTAAGTACAAAGACATTTCTGTAGAACCATATGCTTTATAAATTGTATTGAGTAGATTCACTTATATAGGACATCAACACATTATTTTCTATTTTATGCTACTTTTCTTATGAAGTACTCAAATCATAAATAAACCCAAGGATGTTCTCTTAGAGACAGATAAACATAGGGTACCGAGGACTCGGTTTTCATTTTGCTTTCCATCTTTGTAGTGACTTTTCAGTGGCTGAGCTCACTGCAGGCTTTTCACGGAGCCTGAGAGCCATGTGCACTCTGGGCCCTGGTGCTCCGCAGGAGCGATGTTTAGCAGGTTGCAGCATCAGCTCACCTGCTGCTGCAGAGCTCTGCGTCTCCAACAGGCACCTGCACACACAGAGGAGTTGTCATTACCCTTAGTGCTATGCACACAGGCGAGTCTGGGCCTGTTGCGAGTCGCCTCCGGTAATCACAGACCCAGACACATGGTGCGGTGGAGAAGGTGGGGAGACAAGCAGCACCCACACCCTGTGCCTCCCGACCTCCGTCAGGACCCCATGTCCCCACCACTCCCTTCCCCACCCACCCTGCCTGGGCCTGAGTCACAGCCCAGAGTCTGCATGCCAGGTCCAGCACCTACTCCTCTCACTCTGTGGACTTCCGGCCACTCTGCCAGCCACGCCCTCACACAGACATTCCAAGACAAGGGAAAGGGGCTGTGGGGAAGCCTCTGACCTAACATGAAAGGCCCCCCATGGCTTCCAGCCACAGGGAGGGGAGGGCGTGGGGGATGCTGAGATTTCCTCCAATGACCTCTCTGCAGCAGCTCCTTCAAAGGAGCCCTTCTTTTCCAGTTGAAGGCAATGCTTTTTCACTTTTTGCATTCAGGCTGGTTAACAGGCAGCTGTGATCGCTCTTAAGACTGAGGTCCTAGGAGAGTCTGGGAGTGAACTCACTTCCTAGTGGCAATGAGGGAAGACACCTAGTCATCCTGAGCTCTCTACCTGGGCCATGCCTTACCCAGGCTGCTGGCCCACACTGTACCACACAATGTCTTATTTTCGGAGCACACTGAAGTTCAACTTCCTCCTCTCCATGACTCTACACAGATTGTGACTTCTGCTTCATGGGGGAGTGCAGCATGAGGATTTCTGCTCCACCCATGAGTCTGAAAGCTTTCCACACCCAAGCAAGCCCTGGATGGGGTTCATTTCAGTTCCTGGTCAAAATATGGGGGCCGTTATACTCAACTACCCAGGACGAGGTGCTGGAAGAAAAATTCTCCAGATTGTAAAGTTTAATGTCGAAATATCAAGTAAGGCATTTCTTTTCTTTGCGATCATGCAACAGATCCAAAAGCAAGAGAGTAAACTTCTCATTTCTATGCAAATCAGTTTTCCAAGGGAAAGAAAAAGAATGACGAACGGAAGATCAGGGAAGCTCAGGGAGTTATTTTACCTCCTGCACTTGATCCATCTGCAAAGTGACACATGGCATCCACTTCCTCAGGAGAAGACAAACCTACAGAGAACACAGAAGTCTCACTTTCCTATGACTAATGTTTACAATGCAAGAACATTTGATCAAAGTAGGCCTACCCAAGAGCTGGAGTAGGCGCTTACCCATAGCTCCCACATGGCCCTACGGAAATCACAGGTGGCTTCAGGTGAGCCCCAGACACCTGGAGCTCCTTATGACTAGTGTGGCAGGTAAGCCTTTGATAAATCCCAGCTCTAAAACCTTGGCAAGGGCCGCTTGGCTTTCCAACATTCTTTTGTGTGTCAAAGCTCCAGCCTGATGCTTCCAAAGGCGCATGCTCCACAGGATTTGTGGCAATTCTCATGGCTGAGCACTTTGCAGCGCATTGGCAAGGAGGCGCTCTTCCCCTCCCAAATATGCAGGTCAGAGCATGTGAGCGACAGCTGCCTGGCCTGCCCTCCTTAGCCTGGCAGAGCGGGAAGCCTTGCTCAGGCAGCTCCCCATGGCTGGAAGGCCCTCCCTCCCTCCCTTCCAGTTCCTCTTCTACACTGGTGAGATGCATGGGCCTTTATTGCTCTTCTACAAATATAGGGAAACTGAGGCTATCATCTGCTATGTCCCCAACACTCATCTCTCACATCACACTGGAGGGCAGCATCTCAGCCTCTCTGAGATTACAGACTCTGGTCTCCTACTTGGGATGACGATGTTGATTCTAGAGGAGCAAGTAAGTAATTTTCCGTCAGTACGTTAGGTACTTAGAGCAGTATCAAATGTTCAGCTATTCTTTGTATCATGCTTAGTATTATTAGTGCAACATGTCTTAAAAGCATTTTCTCTGATACTGTTTTGGTTCCCTTTGACACTTACCCCACTTTTATGCTGTTTTTCCTAGAAAGGCTTAGCTAATTCTTATGTTTGGCCAGTTTAAATAATCTAACTTCCTTTTTATCAGATCTCCTTAAAAGCCATAGCGATTTAACGAAATTTGTTGAAATATATCAACCACCCCGTGAAATAGACACTGCAGAGTTGTCATGGCCCCGCATGTGTCCCTGGTGCAGGTGTGGGTATGTATGTGTGATGATTTTGTTTGTTTTCATGGGATGTTTTGTTTCCAGCTGAGGGGAGGGGCATGAAGGGGTAAACCATCAGGATAGTTTTCCAGCAGTCACTTGTTCTAGAGTGGGAACCTGTTCCTGTGAAAGATTCCAAGCTTCACCTCCTATTACCATAAATGGATTATATATTCTTTCTATAGACAGAACAATTAAAGCAAACTACAGGACTCACTGGAGTGGAGGAGATCTGGGAACCCCGCGTATAGCATGGGAACTGAGCAAGCCAGCTTTTCACAGTGATTGATGCTGCAGGTTTAACAGTGCCAAGGAGGGCTGGGCCCAGTCTCCTCCTGAATTCATTAGCTGTGTTTGTTTTATACATGGACTACCTGTGTTTTTTTGGCAGGGGATCATAAAGCCAAGTGACAGCAACTGCTCTGCCCAGCCGTTGCTTCTGCAGCCAAGGTCAGAGGCGATTCTGCCAGCAGCATAACTGCTGGAGTCTCAAACCTTCCTAACAGGCCAGCAGCCCAACAAGAACCCACACTGAACACCCAGCGGCACCCATGCCACCACAGACCAGTGCGTCCCACCCCACTGGGGAAATCCAATTTTGCAAATACAAGTAGCCCACCAAAAGAAAAAGTTAGGGAGAAAGCTATTTCTCTTTTTTAAAAAAAAGAAAACTGGGTGCCTGTTTTGCTTAAATTTGACTGCATGCCACACCTGCACAGATGAGCCTGCGCAGGCCTGCTGCAGAGCAGTGACAAGGTGGCACAGGCTGGAGGAGGGGCCGCCCCACCCCAGCGCACAGGGCTTGCCCCACACACACACGCAATCCTGGCCCCAGATTACATCTGCAATGGGACTGACCAGGTCTGAGGCAAAGTCTCTGCTCCAGAGACAGGGCTCCCCTTTCTATCTCCTCCAGCAGATCATTATTGGAGTTCATCCACTTTGAACGCTATCTATTCATCACCCTACACTTCCTGTACACCGAGCACCTGAGGCATTTTTACTCCCAACACTCACGACCATCCTAATTCATAATCAAGTAGCAAATGTCTTACAAGGAAGCAGAACAGAAAGAAGTGGGTACTGAAAGAACTACTTTGTGTTCATTTCACTTGAATAATTAGACAACCTCCTAGCAAATCTTAAAGTAGTCCAGAGACTCAAAGATTTAATATATGGCATATTCTTTTCCTATGTACATTCATTCACTGAGTAATTACTCAGTAATCACTCTGTGCCAACACTAAGTCAAAATTCTACATTTTTCTTTTTTGAGACAGGATCTCACTCTGTAGTCCAGGCTGGAGTGCATCATAGCTTGATCACAGCTCACTGCAGCCTCAGCCTCCTGGGCTCAAGCCATCCTCCTGTCTCAGCCTCACCAGTAGTTGAGACGACAGGTGCATGCCAGCACACCCAGCTAATTTTTTAATTTTTTTGTAGAGATGATGTCTCATTATGTTGCCCAGGTGAGATATTTTTTGTATTGGCCTCATGATTAATTTTACCTGTGTTAAGTGGCTTAAATCTGAATTACACATTATCATGATGATAGACGATAATAATTTTAGATACATTACCAAATATATACACATGATATTTTACAAGAACTTAGAGGAGTCATCCTTACACTCATGGAATTTGCAGTCTATGTTTAATATAATTCTATGTTCACTGAATATAGAATCAATATATAACCCCTGATATGTACTATTGGTAATTGGGTCAATGATTTGTCTCATTATTGCATTATTGTCAGTGTATAATCCCCAATATTACCATTAGTAATTAGGTCAATGAGTTGTCTCATTATTGCAGTTTTGTCAATATTAATCCTCAATATGAACTATTAGTAATTAGGTCAATGAGTTGTCTTATTATTGCAATATGTATACTTATGTTGATACAGTAAGAGTCACCAGAAGCAATATGAGTTTCTAAGGTAATTCCATGAAAAAATGCACACAACATATCTTGTTGGGAGCCATTGTGAATATTTCAGCAAAAAAAAGTTACAATTTTTTAAAAGTTTTTTCTCATTTTAATTGTTGAGCCATTCAGCAAACTCAGCTCAGTAATCACAGCATCAGTGGAAAATATATATTTGTCAAAGAACAATAGCACGCTGGAACTAACTCATAATGGCTTACAAAAAAAATCTATTAAACCATCAGGAATTACGTGAGCTTTTTGTTAAACTCTGCCATTATTAAATGTCAAATTATATAGACCTATAACTGAATGACTTATATTAAATGCAAAGTTAGTAAGAACTCAAAAATCACTACTTTGTCCATATTTTACTCCACTTTAGCACGTTCTAGATCTCTGGTATCTGTGTGGTGGAAGCACAGCCTAACAGCAAGCTACTGCACATCTCGTTCCAGCTCTGAGCTCGTGATGTCTCATTCGTATCATGAAATCAGCCATGGTGGGAGGATTTATACCACTGGAATCAGCAAATGCCACAGATCAGACCTTTATTTATAGCTTCATGCATTACTTAGACCTATGAAAGTGAAGAATAAAATGTGTATAATGCAGATTAAACCTAAAAGTGTGTTGTGTAGGTAGCTGTTACGTTGTGAAATAGCACAGCAATTGAGAGAATATTCTTCCTCTGTTCAGAACCCATTATCCAATTCAGCAAATAAATAGCTCACATCATTGAAGAGCAAGTGACATTCCAACACACATCTTCATTGTTTCCTTTTCACCTTACTTGTTAGTATTATTATGAAAATATCAACCAACATTCATGTCGAAGTCACATCTGCACATCAGCTGCAACACTAGGTTGGCTACAGAAACAAGATTTCAGCAAAATCAACGAAAGCATTCTGTGAGGATAAAACAGAATTTATGATAAAGCATATGTTTTATCATCATATATGCTATGATTGTTTGCAACTTGTGCACAGTACATCTTTATACATAGATGATGGTTAGTAAAATTATGTGCATATATATGCATACATTTTTTCCTGAAGATCTGGTTGTTATACATTTACCAGCACACCACTGGCTACCTGTCCTTTTCAGTTTTTCTCTATGTATGAAAATTCTAGCCAATCTAAAGGAGATCTATTTGCCTAAATATTTCTCCTCAGGAAACAGTAAGGGATATTTTGTTTTGCAGAAAAAACACTGTCAATGAAGAAATGAATTTCTTCGGTGATATTTACCAAAAGATAATTTACCAAAATGCTGGGACTATATTGAAAAATGTTTTAGATCTCACTATTCAGTAGTATTGCTTATCAGAAAATATTGTTCACATATGTCCATTTAAATTATATTCTTGGGCCGGGCGTGGTGGCTCACACCTGTAATCACAGCACTTTGGGAGGTTGAGGCAGGTGGATCACCTGAGGTCAGGAGTTCAAGACCAGTCTGGTCAACATGGTAAAACCCTGTCTCTACTAAAAATACAAAAATTAGCCAGGCCTGGTGGCACAAGCCTCTAATCCCAGCTACTCTGGGGCAGGGCGGTGGGTGCAGCTGAGGCAGGAGAATTGCTTGAACCTGGGTGACGGAGGTTGCAGCGAGCTGAGATCGTGCCACTGCACTCTAGCCTGGGCAACAGAGGGAGACTCCGTCTCAAAAATAAATAAATAAAATAAAATAAAATAAATTATACTCTTGTCTAAACAGTTACTGATCTTATATATCTCATCATTTCAATTGTTTAAGGATTTTTTTCTCCTAAAATTTTAGTGTAATTTTTAAAAATTATACATATATGTATAAATACACCTACATATACTGTACTCTTTCAGCAGAGAGAGCGCAGGGATGTTCCAACACACTTAGCGTCTGCTTCTTCCCAGGAGCTCAGACCGCAGGGTCAGCCCAGTCAAGGTCCCACTGCCAGCTCTAGCGCAATCCCACAGGAGCATTGCCCAAGAAAGCCCAAAGCATGGCCCCAAAACAGAGACAAGGCTGCAGTGAGGGGTCTCCTTGAGGACTCATTGAGTTGAAGCCATACCAGTTGAGGAAGTTATTCAAAAGCCAAAGGATCAACTGAAGAAATCTTGAGCAAAGAAAGGCTTCTCGGGGCACACCTCTCGGGACTAATTAGGAACCTGAGGTTGTAGCTTGGGGGTTGTTTCTTTTTGCACCTGGGAAAGCACTTGGCCATGGGAGGGCCCAGAATCATTTAGCACATGAATGAATGAATGATATGTGGAGGCTGCCCCCAGGGTTAGCATAGTTGCTTGAAGGCTTTATGTTTGGAAGACACATGGTATGGAAATTTTCTTATGGCACCGAGTTTAAAAGCTCTGTGGCAACCCTTCCAATAGAAGTAGACAGACTCCAGCCTTTGTGCCCACTCAGCCCACCCGTGTTTGTGTAAACTGAGTTTTGCCGGAACATAGCAGGGCTGGTGCATTTATGTGTGTTGCTTTTGCACTGCAACAGCAGCGTTGAGTAGTTCTGACAGAGACTGGATGGCCTACAGAGCCTAAGTATTTACTCTCTGGCCCTTTAGAGAAAAAGTTTGTGGATCCCTGACTTGAAGGAATTAATACAACAGGCAGAAATCTTCTGACGTTTCTCTCTTTCACATGGTTTCACAGGGACAATGAGTGATTGAAAGATAATTCACCAGTCCAGCTAAGGTTTACTGAATGCCTACTATATATGTCATTGAGAATAAATATCTCCCCTGCCTCCAGCCACCCAGGAGACCTGGTTGGAGAGACAGAGACATGGATGTCTACAATAAACAACACTCCACATCAGATCTGGGAGTAGGCATTAACTAGAAGGATCCATGCGCTCCCAGGTGGTGGCCAGTGCAGGGGCTGCCCAGAGAGGGGGTCTCAGGCTTCACGGGGCAGACAGCTACCCCTCAGGTCTCTGCTTCTTTGATGCTACTGGGGTCCTGCCATCTCAGAACAGAGGGGAGGGACCAACAATGACTCCCAGGATCCTCTGCTGCAGGAAGAGGTCAGGTGCTAGCACAGACGACCACGTGCCTGCTTTCTCATTTTGACCAGTGACCCTCGTTCTTACCCCCTTCCCCCAGGCTGGGAGGAGTGAGTGCTCCCTGCACTGCAGGGTTCACCAGGTACTGACAAGCACACCACCCAGTCCTTGCAGGAACCTCTGCAGCAAGTCCTGCTGTTTTCTCTTGTTGCTTCAAGGAGAGTAGGCACAGAGCTGTAAGGCTAGACAGCATCCCTGGGAACAGGTGGGGGCCAGGACTGAGTCTATCTGACTCCAAAGCCAAGCTATTGGGAATTCTGCTGGCGTCTGAAGCCCAGGGGAGGAGGGAGTTTCCAGGAGTAGGAGTAAGGAGTGGCGGATGCAGTGAAATGTAGTGAAGTGGAGGAGAGCAGTCAACAGACCAGTGTGGAGCCATGCTGGCCTCGCTGGTGACCGCAGGTGTGGGAGAGACCACTCATCTTCTGCCTACCCCACAATGCTGCCTTCAACCAGGTGGTTTTGGACAGGAGGATTTTATGGGCTGTTTGTCTTATTCTTTGTATCAAGGTCAGTCTTAATGGGAAAAGGCGTCATAAATGGGCAGCCAGCATGAATGAGGTCTGTATGTTCAGATAATAACTAAGAAAGGAATAGTCACTCAAAGTTATTCAAAGACCATATTTGTAGGGCAACTGAGTGTCTGTGTGCTTATTTAGAACTCCCATTCCTTAATTAGGGAACCAAGTGGACGGGGTGCAAGACTCTATCACTTAGTGATTGCTCAACCTTGAACAAGTGTCACCTCCTCTTAGAAGCTCTGTTTCTTAATATACACAGTAGGGATAATGAGGCCTAATTCCCAGGCTGGTTGTGATCACAAAATGAGGTCATGCTTGTAAATTAACTCTGTATGGTGCTTGGTTATCAATAATGCTGTTGTTCCCATCATTAGTTATTAGGACTGATATGATTAGTATTACTGAGATTACTAAGGGTTTATTATACCAAGAAATCAAGATAGAAAGGTGGCTATGTCCCAGCAGTTGGCAGAGTAGTAGGCAGCAGGAGGGTGTCCTGGCGGCACAGTCTCTCCTGTGTTTCTGCTTTACTGATTCTCCCCTCTGGCCACACATGTTTCTGCTTGGCTACAAACCCTGCCACTGGGCCACCATCCACAGCTCCCCATCTAGAAGCCACCGCATGGGATGGCGGCTGCATCCCCACCAACTGCCTCTGCATCCCCACCTACTACCCCCACTACACTCACCTCTCCTGTGCATCTATCTGCACAGACATTCTTATGGGTAGCACTGGCTCAACAGCACACATTTGCTTAACCATGGAGCTGCAGGTGTGTGCATTTCCAGTAAGGTGCTAAGCTCCATGAGGGCACAGAGGATAGATACGGTGGCCCCTTCTGTGTAGCCATCTCAAACGGACAGATGAAGCCTGAACTCCAGCAGAAAGCCTCAGGTAGTAAAGGGAGAGGGCTGATTTTCATTCCAGCCCAACCAGCTCCCTGCTCCATAAGGACCATCGCATCACTTTTCTTTCAGTTCACTAGCCTATGCAATGTGAAAGACTAGCCAACTCAGTACATTTGTATTTCTTCCATTTGTTTATCATGTATCAAAAGGGAAGGATAGTAATATTAATCACAAGAGTATTCACCAGAGTAAATTCCAAGGAGTGCTTGAAGCTGCCCAGGGGAAAAGTGCTCTGTAACTAACATCTATGATGATACTATCTACAGATGAAGATGAATGCTTTGTGCACATCCTACATGCCCTTTTGTGGAACTTGCAAACACCACCTCCAAGAAAGGCAAATTGTGAATATTAGGATTTTTATTTTATATGCACATACTAAGCCCTTCCTGCAAGAGAATATGGATCATGTATTAGTCCATTTTCACTCTGCTGATAAAGACATACCCAAGACTGGGTAATTTATAAAGAAAAAGATGTTTAATGGACTCACAGTTCCATGTGGCTGAGGAGGCCTCACAATCATGGAGGAAGGTGAAAGGCATGTCTTACATGGTGGCAGACAAGAGAGAATGAGAACCAAGTGAAAGGGGATTCCCCTTACAAAACCATCAGATCTTGTGAGACTTATTTACTACCATAAGAACATTATGGGGAAACCACTTCCATGATTCAATGATCTCCCACTGGGTTCCTCCCATAACACATGGGAATTAAGGGAGCTACAATTCAAGATAAGATTTGGGTGGGGACAGAGTCAAACCATATCAGGTCAGTAAAGGTAAATGAATTACTTGCATCCAACCATCTGTAACTGGCAACATTGAATATGCATATTATATAAAAAACTTGAAGCCCAGATTATGTTAACTCATTTCAATTAATATCTTCAAAATATCAAGAAACTGAATCTGGATTCCTACTGGCCATGAGACTTTGTTTAAGCCTTTATCTTCTCTAAGCCTTAATTTGTCTACATGAAAAATGGGTTAATATCTATGCCATAGAAATGTTATGAGAAACAAATTTGGTTTTGTAAATGAGAGGCATTTAGCTTCTTCTCTACTCAGGCATAGTTCACTATTAATTTGCGTATATTTGTTTTGTGGTAATATATCTGAAAATGTTGAAATTCCAATGGGTGCCTATGAAATACAGTCATCACATCGCAGTAACTGGACATAGATACAAAAAAGCAGGCCAACATTTTTATTTTCAAATATAAAATTCCTTCTGTGGTTTGAATCTGGGGATTTAGAGAACTTTTAAGATCTCTGTGAAATATTCCTCAAAATTGTTTGTGAGTGTAGCAGTTACTCTTGGTTGTCTCCATTTCAATTTCTTCTCAGAAGGCAGAATGCATATTTAGTTTAAATGTCAACCACTATGGGTAAGCTTACCCTTTCCCCAAGTCTAGGTGTGAGTGGTGATTGGTCTAAGCCAGTGATAATGGTAATATTCACCTTGCCAATGGATTCTCTAGGTAAGTGATCCATTTCTGGGCAATATAATGTAAAAGGAGACTTTCTGGGGGGCTTCTAAGAAATGTTTTTGTACTCGTAAGGAGACCCTGGGATATATAGCCCATTTTTTGCCTTTGGACATCCTTTGGTCTGGATGTGATACCTGAAAGGGCTGCAAACATCTTGTTCTCAGAAGTGAGAATGGGTTGACACAGAAGGTAGAGGGAAGGATGGACTAAACCTGGTTTTTAAGACACCCATGAGTGTTGAATCAACCGACCTGAAACCTGTCTTATTTCTGGACTTCTTTTTCTGAGATGCTAAATGTCTTTATTGTTAGAGTTTTCTCTTATTTGCAACTCAATAAATCTTTACTAATTTTTGTCTGTATGTCAAAGATGTGAAAAGCACTGGCCCAAGCTACTCTAAAAATGTATGTTGCATCTAGAAAAATTTCCTGTGGGACAAAGTGCTATCACCACTTGCAGCCTGAAGGATTAAGTCAGCCTGATCTCTTACACATAGAAAATGATATTATCCACTGCTTGAGGGGCACAGCAGCTGGTGATAGCGAACCAGGGACAGGGGAGCATGCCAGGGAGCTGTGCAATCTTTCATATGTGATTACTGAGAAGTATTCTAGGCAGAATGTGTTTCCATCCCTTTCCCTTATCTTTAACTCCATCTGAGTGTACTTCTCTAAATTAATACAGCTCCCAATAAGGAATGGGAAGATGAGGTCAAGAAAATGATCCTGCTAGAAACACTTGCCCAGTGCAGATGTGCAGTAACTCCACCAGGATGACCTCCCCAAGTCAGAATCCGTCAAGAAAAGAACACTGAGGTGCACCATCATGTTTAATGATGACATCTGAGGACGATGACTTCATGTGACTCATAAACTCAGTTAATTATGTTATTCTATTTCTAAAATATAGTGGAGAATTTGTCAGGAAAGCTCTAGTATCATATCAGAGGCTAGAGGTTCAAAAGTTCAGGCAAAATCAAAAAGGTACTTTTCTTTAATAATAAAAAAGATCATGTCAAGACAGATTCAAAAAACATCAAGAAACACGTCTTAATGTCAAGAAACATGTCTTGATGTCAAGAAACATCTATTAATATAAAAGAACTTTGAGGAATATAAGGAATGTAGTGATGCGGGATGGAAAAAAACATTTGCATGCTCCAGAGATGCAGGAGAAATTGAAGATGCTTCATCCACATAAAATATGACCCTTTGAGTCCTGCCAAGGTCAATGAGACCCAGAGCAATCGGCTCGATATAAAATTGGATTTGTACATTTTTCTTACTTGCGCTAGTTCCTCCCTTCTTGTATATCTGCCACTTTTTTATTTCTCTACCATCCCTGCAACTTCACCTCCTTAGCCCATATTTTATAACTGTCCCAGAAGATAGATGCCACACATGTTGCAAAACAGATGAGAGACAGCAGTGAAGTGGCGGTGACCCTTGTTTTCTGGACTAGTTTGTTTTCTGAATCTCAGTTCCTTTAGTTAAAATCTCATCTTTGTTTCTGTACGGCTTTGCGTTCAGTGGCGGCGGGATGGGGCAGATACACCTTAGTTCAAATCATGAGTTATTTAGTTACGAACAAGTCAAATGCTCCATCGCCACTCCGTACCTGCTTTTCCATATTCCCCTTCCTTCAGAGTCTTTTGCAAGCTATCATCTTTCCACAGGTAATATGCTTGCACCCAAGAAAGTTCAGTGGAAGGTTACAGAATATATGGTTTTGACTAAAGTTTAAAATTATAGGTTCAGGGTTGAGAAAGTAAAATCTGTCTTTTAGTGAATTAATAGACTTAAATTTCTACTGGCAAATATTAAGATGGTTTAAGCTCCAAACCATCTCTTGAAACTATAATTATAATTGCTCCCTAGATATGCAACTGAAAATACCGTACAACTTTCAGAAATACTGATGCTTTTTTAAAAAAAAAATCTTATGCTGTCATGGAAACACGAATAATGAGATTTTTTAATCTTTTAATACAAAATAAAGCAGAGTTTCTAGTCAAAAACGAATGAGAAACAAATTTTCGTTTCTGATGACCAAAATTACAACAGAAATATCTGTAAAAAAATAAAACCAAACTATTATGGTATTAGGAAGAGAATGTTAAAGTTTAAATTTCATAAATATTCTCATCATATTCATATTTATTTACCTTCATTTATAATTTTATGAAAAACAAAGTATTTTTTTCCTGAAAACTTTCCATGCTATGGTTTTTCTCTTTCTCTAGGGGTCACTTATTTACATTGTGGAAAAATCTTAGGAACATCTGTTCAAGGACTTTGGCTTTTAGAGAAGCATGAAATGGAGGAAGCAAAACTAACACACTTGTGCCTAAAACCTCTCCACTCATTTTAACTTCAGGTCACTGATTAGCAAAGAAAATAGCTGCATCTATTCACAGACTTCAACAAGAAATAAATTATGTAAAATAATTGAGCCTAAACGAAAAAATATTTGTATTAAACAGTGAGCTTTTCTCCACCTCCATTGCACTCTTTATAAATCACTCCTGAGAAACATGGATTGGGTGTCCTATCGTTTTCCCATTTCCTTAGTTAGACAGCAGATGAACTCCCTGAGAATAAATACCAAGAGACAGCTGTACAGTCTCAATTTAACTGTAGGCCAAGTAATTACAGTAATACCTTGGATTTTTATATCTTCTAGTCTCCTGAGGACGCAAAGCCCATTCACATATATTACCACATCGACTCCCAAGGAGTACCCACTTCCATAACACATCCCACTGTAGTTGGAAAAGTGGCTTCCATATAAGCTTAAGAAACCTGCAGAGCCTCAGAAATGAGACTGGGCTCCACTTAACTCACGTTTTCTTCTAGAACAATCTAGAACCAGAAGATTAAGAGGGGTCTGTGGGTGTGACCCACTGACCTTACACAAGGGGTCGCCTGCATTTTTATGTCTTAAAATTGGAGAAGGAGGTGGCCTATGACTCTACCTAGTGGCTTTACGCCAGAGGTCATTGGCAGGCTTCTTAGAACAGTTCCATTCTATTATTCCTTAGAGCATCCATCCCTGAGAACTATGGGTTTGTTTTTCTCAACAATTTTCAACAAATTTGAATATTAATTCTAAATTCTGAGCTATTTATACACTCACGATTGTAATCAGCCACACATACTTCCTGTTCAGGAGGCCAATCCCCTGCTGTCAAATGCTTTGTAAACTGCTGGCAGAAGTGCTTCCTGAGAATGCCGGGGGTGCACGAGAAGGCGCCTCGGGCGGAGCGGAGCGCAGTAGAGCCACTCACCGGGCAGCGGGGCAGCCGCACAGTCTGGGCACGTGCCCTAGGCTACATCCTTTTAGCTGCCATTGAGATTGAGGGATCAACACAAAGCGTTAAAGGAGCTCATAAAACGAAGACTGATCCACAATGGAAGGGTCAGGAAAGGCCCAAAGGAAGCAGCGTCCCATTTGCGACGTGGTGGACTAAAGAGCCTGCTAAGAAAAGACCGGAAGGAGCTGTAGAGACGGGAAAGCCTGTCTTAACATAGCAGCGCAAGGCGCCTGACCCCGAGCCCAGCTGTGCCTCCCTCAGGCACATGCAAACCGGCACCACCCACAGCCTCTCTTTAATTTGACACTCCCAGCTCTTCTCTAGGAGGCCTCACCTCCCTCCCCTAATGGAATAGATTTTTCCTTTACACCAAAAAACAATCACCTCCTTGCCTCAAGAACACAGTGTTTACACAACCAGTGTAATTTCTTTTCATTAGTGACTTTTGGCCCTGGGGTTATATTTCTCATACGCACAATGTTTTGAATGTGACGTTTTAAACCTAACTTCGCCCTTTTCTTCCAAAGCTACATTAATATAGCAGGAGGCTTAACAGACAATCCAGGCAGAAATGTCTGCAAGTTCACTGCCAGTGCCACAAAAATGTGAATTGTTTTCCTCTGCATATGGGGATTTAATGTTATTGCAGGGTTTCACATTTTTATGAGCACTTAAAATGTTGGATCTGATTGGGATCTAGGCTCACATTAACTCATTTCGAATTATTGAAATACCCATCTTCTAGCTAAAATAAAATGGTTACTAAATCAGAACTATGATGAGCATGGGCATGAAGGAAGAGTACATTTCTGGATATCTTAAGAAATAATCACGAAATTACCACAGAAAACTAAGTAATCAAAATAAACATATTTAAGTGGGCCCAAAATAACCTGGTTGTATAATATCAAGTAACACTAATGAGGTCACATGGTTCAATGGAAGGAAGGACATCACTTTTTCTGCCACTTTTATCCTGTTACCTAGAGGAACGAGTGGTTTTAGAAACCGTAAAGCCCACCCCAGGTGCCTTAGTCATAGAGATTTTGTACTGACCAAGATGAGAGTAACTTTCTGATCCTGTGATATGCTCAGATACATGCATCTTGAAGTCTTGCAAAGAAACTATATTTTTCCCAGGAGGCCTCCTCATTTGGGGGTTCACAATGAAAGTGGTTACATGTGTGTTTCTCTAGCTCTCCCTCTATACCCAACCTCTAGTGTCCACACAGGCCCAGGGCCCAAAGAAACTGAGCCCCTGTGTGTTGGGACATTACGTTATGATCGCTATGTGTTTTTAAAAGTTAGGTAACTTTATACTCAGATTCTCTATAGCATGAAAACATTAATGAATCAAAAAATCTGTTTAGGAAAAATAGAATTTCAATCTTTTTTGGCATCAAGGATACCTACAGTTTTACTGATTAATAAATTATAGATGATAAAATTTTATACAAAGCAAGTATGATTTTTATAAGCACCACCTTGTTTAAACTCTGGGATTTAAGGATTTTTTTTTCTTTTGCTCCATCTACCTCTTGTCCTTCCATTAAGTATCCTGCCTATAGCAAGCTTCTTAATCTTCACATCAGAATTCCTCCAACAGAATCACCAAACCAAACCTCCAAATCATAAATCCATTTTCATATTCAATCTTTTGTTTGATCTATATTGACATTTGCAAGATAAAATCAAGTCTAACTTGACCATACTTTCTAAACATTCAAGAAGAAAAAAGAAGTACTCCACCTAAAAAATGGAAACAGGTAACAACCTGTGTCTTCAGTCATCAACATCAGGGAGCCAAGATGCCAGGACTTTGTTGGGTGAGAAAATGGGAATGAACCTAGGATCAGTCTTGAGGCAGAAACTCCCATTCCTTCCAGGCTGAGGGAGAATCTGAAGAGGGAAGGAGGCTTGGTGGGTTTTTCTTCTATGTGGGGACTTAAGCCAGTTGAAAGATTTTCTAAAAGCTTTGAGGTATAAAGAACATGTGCGTCCAGCACCTCTGCCACTTTTAACAATTTTGATAAATAGTTTTTATAGATTTTATACCAGTTTGCCATGAAGCAGGTTAAATTACAAGATTAGGTCAATCAGAATTTCAGAGAAGCAGCTAAAAGCACAGGCAGTCAGCCAGCAAGAAAGCAAGCTAATTAACTTGTTTCTCATTTCTTCACTTTTGCTACTCACAGACCTGTAAAACATGTAGGTAGGAGGATCGGCATGGGAAAATATACTCTACTATTCTAAAAAGATCAAGAAATGATTACTTTATAAAGTATACTAATATCTAAGATGTTAATTTACTTTTCTCATTGTGCAGATGACAATGGTTAATAATTTGTATTATGCAAAACTTCAGAAGACTAAGTAGATTCCAACATCCGTAAGTAGAAAACATGATGCATTTGAGAAGGCAAAGAAGCTATTGACTCAGAAAAAAAGTAAATTATACAGAAATGTCCTATCCAGTGAATATTATCCTAAGATGCAACCTGTCAGATGGACAAAGACATGCAAAGCAACTGACAGTATTCAACCTAAGTCCAAAAATGGGAAGCCTCTCAGGAAGGTTTCCTAGCTTGAGTAAGTACATTAGTAATTTAATGGTCATAAACAGCATTGTGAAACAAAGTTTAAGATAGACAAAAGCTTAATGATGAGGATACTATGTATTTGTATTAATTTTATACAATTTTAGTGCTGATCCCTCTTACAGGTTCCAACTAGCAGAAACCCCAGGATTGCAACCACATAATGAAAAGTTGATGGTGTATCTTTTCCTAAACATTCCATATCCATCACATCTTGAATGGCACTGGCTTATGCAATTTTTTCTCCAACGTTGAGCTGTTTCATTATCTTTTTGTGTTCACAACTTAATACCTTGCATTAAAGAAAGGTTTTAAAAATAAAATATTATGAGATGTTAAAGTTGTGGATTTTTGTTTGTTTGTGTTTGTTTTAAGGCAAAGTCTTATTCTGTCACCTAGGATGGAGTGCAGTGGCACGATTATAGCTCACTGCCGCCTCAACCTCATGGGCTCAAGCAATCTTCTAGTCTCCGTCTACTAAGTGCCTGGGACTGCAAGCACATGCCACCACACACAGCTAATTTTTTTTATTTTTTGTAGAGATGAGGGTCTCACTATGTTGCCCATGCTGGTCTCAAACTCCTGGCCTCAAGCAATCCTCCTGCCTTAGCCTTGAAAAGTGCTGGGATTACAGGTGTGAGCCACTGTGCTCATCTGAATTTGTGGAGTTTTAAAAAATATTTTAAGGTGGTTACCTCGTCAGTTTTGGTCTCAATTTTTTAAATGTGGGGAAAACAATAATTCATTTTCACAGCATCCCTCAGACAAGCTCAAATCATTGGAAAGCCACACATTAGTCATCTGAGTATGTCCATCTTGAACCTGACCAGCGCTGTGGTAGGAAAAGGGCCTTGAAGGGAAATATTTACCACAAGCCATTTCCGATTTCATTGTTAGTTGCCAAGGGCTGCCTCCTGGCCACTGGCCATTTGACGATGAGGAGAAATCAACAAAGAGCACATCATTTTTGTTTCTGTTCTGGGCTAGGAGCGCTTCCAGCCTGACAGTGGAGGAGTGGCACTGTGGGAGGCATTTTACTCTATTTCTGTAGAAAACAACACCAAGGGAAGGAAGCACGCCGGTCAGATCAGCTTCCCTTCCCGGCCAACAGGTACTTGGCAGTTCTCCAAGTTGTAGGATTTTTGTAAGAAATATGTACTTTTCCATTTTTACTAACGTAACAATGATTATGTCTTCAAACTACCAAATAGTTATGATCTCCTGTGTGATCCTAATGTCAGAAAGCAATATTTGTTCTTTTGGAGAAAATATTTAGCCAAAACTGCCCTAAAATTCTAGTACTGAAAGGGCCTTGGCAGGATCAAACTATTGCAAATCTTGTTTCTGATTTTCAAGGTTAAAGCATCCACAGGACTTGTTACATGATCCATTTCAAACTTTGATTGGTTCTTCTATCTCTTTAATCTGTTTTCTATAAAATGCTACATTATTTTGTCATCCAAATATTTGAAAACAAATGTAGCCTTTTCTTCAGTCACATTAGCTCAACTTATGTCCAATTCCAATATTCAAATAAATTACCTTACAATTTTCTTTTATCATCTTTTCCAGTTTTTACATATAACTCCTAAAACTTGAAGATTAATATTGGAATCCTGTGGTAGAAAGGGCCTACAACTGTGACACAGAGGTCTCGTAGTAAAGCACTTACCGGAGGCAAATCCATACATGGCTCTCCATCGCTGGTCATATGGCCTTCAAGGGTTGTGAGCACTTTCCCCGGAATCACACTTTACAAAGTTCCCACACTTTGTAGGGAACATAGAGGCCTTCCATGTAGAGAAATATACGTATTTAGTTATGGTGTTACAAAGAGGCAGTCTTCAAAAGGAAACAGGATTTCAGGTCTTATAATACGTTAGAATCAACTAGTGATTACAAATTGCATTCCTTATTTAACAAACCTTATTAAGCTCCCTGCTCTTCTATGGAAGGTGTGCAGGCCCCCACGTCCCAAGGTCAAGGTGGGTCCGTTGTACTTGAAAGCCTGAGGGTCGCCCCCTCCAGCAGCCTAATCCTAACCAGCGCGAGATGATTACTTATGGCCATCCACAGATGTGCAGCTACTAAAACTTTACCCAGTGATGAACTGCCGGCCTATCCCCAACTTCGTTGTTTACCGTGAGAAGAAAAAAAGCAATAAAAAATAGTCTTAAGTGGATCTCCCACACTATTGATAGCCTGAGGCGCTGGGGAACTTTAGGATTAAAGGCTCATTCTTCCAGCATGGTAGAAAAAGAAACAAATAGTAGCTAGAGTAAAGTACTGTCATTTTAATCAACATCTTCAGTACAAGAAAAAAAAATCAGTTCAGGAACTATTTGAAGACGATGTTAATCTTTTGGCTCATGAAAGGAAATATGTGTTCTGTGACTGCTCTGCTGAGAAGGGTGTGTGTGTTATGTTAATATGGTAGAAAAGTATTGCTGCAAAGAGCTAATATAAATTTGCAAGACTTAAGCTTGAAATAATAGATTTCAAATGTCCCTCAAAGAAAAATTCATTAAGAATGAGAAACAAATTTTTCAAGCCATTATTAATTACAAAACAAATGTAGTAACCGTGCTTTCTGTGTGTGTGACCCAAATCAACACGGTGTTTGTAGGTTTTGCACACAATTAGATGTCTTTGCATGCCAGGCCTACAACCCTGTGGGAGAAAACCACAGGTGAGTTGTGAAGACCCAAGACTCTGAGACCCTGGGCCCAGCCTGGGCCGCGTGCTGCCACCCTCTTGCTTCGTCTGCCTGTTGCGCTCATTTGTAAGTAATCGTCTAAATGATTTTATGTATCTTGCTGGCTATAGGTCCTTAAAATGATGCTGAGAAGTGAAGATGAGAGTGAAGATGGTAAAGGAAGCTTCTGGAATAGGAGGGGGCAAGCCCAGAGGAAGAGGTGGAAGGGCAGGTATGCCACCTGAAAACCCCACGGATCCTTCACTTGTCTCCAGACAAAACGGAAACATACAATTCATCAGCAACGCGTAGCCCAGAAAGTACTGCACCTGATCAGATAAGAAGCGTGTTTTGGCTGGGTGCGGTGGCTCAGGCCTGTAATCCCAGCACTTTGGGAGGCCGAGGCAGGTGGATCACCTGAGGTCAGGAGTTCCAGACCAGCCTGGCCAACATAGAGAAACCACGTCTCTACAAAAAATACAAAAATTAGCCAGGTGTGGTGGTGGGTGCCTGTAGTCCCAGCTACTTGGGAGGCTGAGACAGGAGAATCACTTGAACCCAGGAGGCGGAGGTTGCAGTGAGCTGAGATCGCACCTCTGCCCTCCAGCCAGGGCAACAAGAGTGATACTCCATCACACACACACACAAAAAAAAACAGAAGCATGTTTCAAGGTATTCAATTTTCTTTAAAAATATTCCAATCTATTATACCCCACCCCAAAAGGGAACTTTGAATTTTACTCCTGATTTATTTTGGATTCAGCATGGTTTCTATGCCCGCCCCAGCCCCAGCCCTCACTATGCCACTGAGGGAAAAGTGTGTCTGTAATGAAAGCAGTGTGTTCAGCCCTCATCCTGTACTTCCTCAGATCTCACCTGAAGCCAAAGCATCCAAGGGCAAGGCTGGAAACCCAAGCTTACTATGTTTAACCCACACAGTTTGGCTTTTGCCTCTTACTTTTTTATACTGTGGACTCAGCTAGGATTGAAGTGTCCATTTTAACAGCAAATATCTTTCTTTCTTAGTGATTTAAATCAGTTGACTATACCTTGCTTAAATCCAGTTTCTCACAAAATAGAATAAACAGCAAATGGTTTTATGATTATAGCAAATGATTCTTAGAAATTTTCCCTTTGATAAATATTGTTTCTACCTATGTAGACATAATATGGTGATTTGGAGAGTGACATTAGCTTAGGATCAAATAGGATTCCATGACTGAGAACAGAAGGAAGATTCTTTCTTTCTTTTCTTTTTTCTTTTCTTTTCTTTTCTTTTCCTTTCTTTCATGGAGTTTTACTTTTGTTGCCCAGGCTGGAGTGCAGTGACATGATCTCGGCTCACTGCAACCTCCACTTCCAAGGTTCAAGCGATTCTCCTGCCTCAGCCTCCCAAGTAGCTGGGATTTCTGGTGCCCGCCACCATGCCCGGCTATCTTTTTGTATTTTTAGTAGAGACAGGGTTTCACCATATTGGCCAGACTGGTCTCAAACTCCTGACCTCAGGTGATCCACCTGCCTCAGCCTCCCGAAATGCTGGAATTACAGGCATGAGACACTATGCCCGGACAAAGGAAGATGTTTTCTTAAGTTTCACACTGGCACTTGACCTTTTATGAATTCACAGAGTCTCGGGTCCCAAATAAATTGTTTGGCTCTTTTCCTAGGCTTTGTTAAGACTTCTGAAGTATTATCTTAAGAATCTTCCATCTCTAAAAAAAAATTAAACAAATAAATAAATAAAAATTAGCTGGGAATGGTGGTGCATGACTGTGGTCCCAACTACTCAGGTCACTGAGAGGGGAGGATGGCTTGAGCGCAGGAGGTTGAAGCTGCAGAGAGCTATGATCACACCATTGTACTCCAGCCTAAGCAACAGAGCAAGATCATCTCTAAAAAAAAATTTTTTTTTCACTTAACAATTCAGGATATCTCTGGCAACACAGTGCATGTCAGTCTATTACAAAAGGAAAATGTGTAGCTGTTACAGGGATGTAACAACAGCAGGGATAATGTAATGATAAAAGGGGGTGTTGCTAGCACTAGATAAGATGAGATTGCAGGGGAAAGCTTGCCTCCAGCCTCCACTTCCCGCAAGGTCCAGACAGTTTCTGTAGAGTCACAGCCATCCGTGTACCATCTGGAGAACAAGGTGAGCCCTTCTCTCACAGATCACGGGATGTGGCCACTCGCTGGAGACTGATGCTCGTCGCTCTGATTGGTCTTCGGTTTAGGTTAACGCTCATCTTAGAAAGAGCATCTGTTGATTTAAATTCCACACATGCTGCTATCACAAAAATGAGCGGAAAAATGTTTCTCTCAAAAGTCGTGTTAGCCAAGATGGTTTGCGTATTAATTCTGGAACTCTCTACACCTATTTTAACTGTCTGCAAGTAACCCTGTGCCCAACTTGCTAATCAATTTTTTGGACTGTTAGCCTTATAGACCAAAGATAAAGTACAGTGCCTTCTTTGGAGAGTACAGTCTCCTGGATAGCCTTGGTGGATTTCCCTTAAAATGGCTGGACGACCTTAAGGGAGGTGCATATGTAAAATGCTTGGCTGTCAGGTATTAGCATGATTGTCCTTGCATTTTCCTAACCCGACTGCATGTCCAGTGATATCTGGCCCTTGGCGTTGTGGTTCACAGGAGCCACTTGTAACAACTGGAAGGTGTCTTATGCAAACCAAGCTCTAGCTCGAAACAGAGGTCAATGAAATCAGTGGATACCTCTTGTCTGGCTTCTCCTTTCCAATAACCGAGGAGGCCTTACCCTGCCATACAAGCTCCAGAGTCACCTCTTTCCTCCCCTAGTTGGTGCAAACAGGACCAGAGGCACAAAGATAGAAGCAGCACAGCACGGGAACACCAGCAGAGACCTGCAGGAGGTCACGGATGCAGGTCTGGTTCCCAGGCAGAGCCTGGGATGCCAAGCTGTAGCCTGGAATTTTTACAGCTGAGTTTTAAACCCCTGACACTGAGAGTTTATAATGGAAATGCTGCCAGACCTTTAACTATAGCGACGCCACTATAATATTTATAAGTACCTCATACTCTTTCCAAACACATGTGCTCATTACTGATGTCTCTGCTTCTGCCTCACTTCTGGGGGAAACTCTCTGTATAAACAAAACAGATTGGCTTGCTTATGCTTTCAAACGCTAATTGCTCTCTGTCTCTATCTGCTAGAAGAAAGCCAGCCCCAGGCCAAGCGATGCAGCCAGTCCACTGAGCTTTGTGTAGCTGCGGTACCCATAATGCAGACTTCCTTTCTCACTCTCCCCACTGGAGTTAGTCAATCTGCACATCCTTTAGTATTTTCTTCTAATTATTCCCTTCAGTTATGCACCTGAGGGAGGCCTGGCTGGCGGATTGGAGACAACCCGTGAACCCACTACATCTGACAGGTTCTGACCATTAGGCACGCTCTAAGTAAACAGGGGACAAGGGGCTGCACATCAGTGAAAGGACACTTGGAGTGCTGACAGCTTATCTGGTCCAACATAAGTAGGATTCCAGGGAAACTGATTGCTTAATAGTGATGAGGAATGACAAGGATTTCCTAACTCTTTGACGAACCCCACAGCAATTGTATGTCTAGAAACAAAGTCATGCTGAGCCACTGAGCTATGAGACACACACATGGCCTGCAGGTGAAAAGGAGACAAAGGAGATGCATCCCCCTCTGAACTGATGGTCTGGGAAGCCAGCATCCTCATCGCCACTCAGGTCACCAGATGCCCACCTCTCCAGGGTGGAATGCAGAACAGCACTGGGGACACTCACCAGACGCCCACCTCTGCAGGGTGGAATGCAGAGCAGCACTGTGGACACTCACGCTGCCACCGGCTTTGGTGCCCAGCCCTCAGAATATTCCTGGAGCTAAATACAGACTCTCCTGTGGTCTAATGCCCTCAGACGTTCAACCACAAGTGAATCAGGAATGGGAAGTAAAGATGTGTAGACAGTAATTTCAGTGCTGAATTCCAAGGTCATGAAAAGAAGCAAGTGAGGAATGTACCTTCAGCCGATTCATCGGGCCCCTGGGCACCCCAGGGATACAGCCGGTGTGTAGCCAAGGCTATGGGAGCATCATCACACACACCCATGCCAGACCAGGCCACATGGCAAGATGATGCATTCAGGCTGTGCCAGATAGCAGAACTGCAGCTTACATTCACCAGTTAAGTGCTGTTGGGGTTTCAGATGAGAAACCCAATGTGGATGGTTTCTCTTGACAAGCCACAGACACATGGAACTACAAGAACACACAGGAATTAACTTATTCAGGGGACATCCTTCCAGAGTAAGCTATCCAAGCAGGTGATATGCAGTGAACTGAGGTGAAAGGGCTCCCTAACAGTACCAGTGCTATTATACACAGAAGACACCATCCAGCACGTTGACCAGCTGAGCACCTGACAGGAAGTAAGTTAAGTAAGTGATGGGAGGTAAGAACTTAGGTATCTTGAGTGAAGAGACTGCTGCAGGTATGGTGTCTGGGGCATTTTGCCCTTGAAGTAAAGCAGTGGGGCTTTGGGGACCAGCCAACAAAAAGTTGCAAATAATGCTGGTCACTCAGTGGTGATGTCTGCACACTGACACTGCTGGAGAACTATGTGGCCAGTGGCCTCATTATCAAATGAGAGGAAATTGTATTGAGGGATGATCAGACCATTAATATCAATATCACATTGGTGTTTTTAGTGTTGAATAAATGGAATTAGCTGGGCTGGCATTTCAGTATTAGGCTACAGACAGAGATAACTATGCAACAATATCACCTACTCAAGATTGCTCACAGAACCACATGTATCCAGTCTGTATCACTGACCCTTTCTTCCTGGAAATCTCTGGCATTATCAGAACCATGAACTAATTCAGTTACTATTATTTGTTGAGCAATTACTGGGTCTCATATATAAGAGCACTCTTAATGAGAACAAAATGGGCCTTTGCCACTGAATGGAAAGGCAATAATACAGTAATTTGATAGAGAGCCTCCTACAGAAAATGTAACATGGAGAGAACACTTATAAATATGTCTGGTCACAAGGAAAGATCATACCTTCCTTGAAGATATGATCCACACAAGAAATGTGTGAAGAAACATCAATTTCTTCTCTTTATTTCTACTTGGAGGCAACAAAGGTATAAAGGAACTCAGGCAATCACTCACCTTCCAGGAAAACCACCAAGACCTCCTGAGTGGAGTCTGACCTCTGGATTTCAGAGCCCCAGTGACACCAAGCTGAGGAGGGGGTTAGGGGCCTGTGGACACTCACATTAGCCTGGAGTATGTGGGGTGGGGTATTTGGGGGGGTCAGGCCCTGCCACAAATCTGGTAGCTGTGTTTGCATGCTGGAGCCTCCACACCTGCCCTGGGACAGAGCTGTCCCTACAGTCCCCACAAAGTCTAATTTAAGCTCTGTGTTTTGCAACTAGTCTATATTTGAATAGTTGATTTCAGATAACCCTTGAAAACAGGAAGCAAATGCTATAATTTTAAAGAACGATTTGGCAATCAACCTATGAAGAATAACAATCCTAGATTTTTAAGTGTGGGAAGAAATATCCTCAGAAATTTAATGTTAAAACTTTTCTATATCTTCCTGCAGTTTGTCAGCATTTACTGTGGCAGACATAGGAGAAAGAGTAAAGATTTAAAGTTGCCTAAGCTAATAAATAATTGAAAGAGTCCATAGTCCCTCTTCTCAAGAAAGGCAACACGATGAGGAATCACTTTATTCCAATCTCAAAACCTTTTCAGATAAGGAAAACAGAAGGGAGCATTTTGCAAAGACAGAATCTAGAGCTAATGTAATCATCATGTTGAATATGAAAGAAAAAAACATTAAAATAAAGGAGAACACGTTAGTGTCTTTCCCTTGAAAACACTGCCATCATGGCAGAGAAGTCATGAAGTGCAGAGGCTGCATTTACAGGGAGCCTGACTTCCAGCAAGGGAGCCTCCTGAGTGAGACAAGACCACCTGCTCCAAGCAGGAGCTCACCCTTCAGGCCACACCTGTCCAGTGGTGTCCAACAGCACAGCAGCTCGGGGTGAGGAAAGCCAGACAGGTGAACTCAAGAAATCCTGTTCAAGTGTGTAGGTACCAAATTCAAACATGTTACATAAACTCTATTAATATCTGAGCTAAACAAATAATGAGCTGGTGGAAATCTAGCCGACACACTTGTGAACTTCTCCTCCTTCCCATACCACACATGAAATGTGCGTTACCTGCCCCAGGCCAAAGGCCTCGCCTCCGTAAGGAGCTACTGATGTACTTGGGCAGCCTCCCCTGCTGTGCAGTCTTCAGACCTGACACCTGACACCTGGCCTCAGTCGTGCCGAGGAACACAGGCACACGCACAACCACGCACAACAGCAAAGAGAGGTCTTTGTTTCTAAAAAGAAACATGCTATCCTGAAATCTCTCTCTGGGGAATTACATCAAGTCGGCTGAGGAGCAGATCTGGGGAATGAGGAGCCCCAGATGCAAAATTTGAATAGAATCCTTTTCTGAACATAGCTGGTGATATGATAAGCATATACTAAAAACATGTCCACTTAACTTCGAGCTTCGCTAAGACCTCTTCCCCCACTTCTGTTCGAATGACACACTTCAATCCAGCAGTCAGGTGCCAGCCTTCGCAAGACTTGCTAACATTGAGATAAACTTCACAAAAGATGCATCTCCTTCCCTGTAAAGGTTGAAAGAGGAATTATCCTAGGTGGGTGTGGTGGCCCATGCCTCTAATCCCAAGTACTGGGGAGGCTGAGGTGGGAAAATTACTTTACACCAGGAGTTCAAGGCTGTAGTGAGCTATGATCACACCACTACATGCCAGCCTGGGCATCTCTTAAAAAAAAATTAGATTATGCTAAAGATGGAAAGGAGTTACTCAGAAGAGTGAGCCTCTCCCCTGCCTCTCCTTCTCTTCAGCACTCTTAGAAGGACTCTTCCAGCTCACAGCAGAGCCAAGGTTCTTCTAGTGGCCATGTAGCTGCATGAAGAAACAGCCCCAAAACAACTCTCTTAAACAAATAAACACTCCAGTGCTTGCACTTTATGTTCCCAATCTCTGCCACCATTAATCACATTCAGAGTTTGTCTTTAAGAGCCTGCAGTGAAGGAGTGAGAGGTGGGAGGAAAGGAAGGAAAATAAACTCCTGAGCCCAGTTAGATCCGAGAGGCACAGGGAAGATGGAAACCCGCCTCGCCTGCCAAAAGGGACTTCTGGATGCCGGTGAGAGGTGCCCACGATGGAAACAAGGGGACGGTTTCAAACAGAAACCAACAGAGAGCCCGGAGACAGCACTGTCATTTCAGCATCACCCGAACGTCAGTAGGAAACCCAGGATGGGGCTGACAGCGCCTCATCCACATATGTATATGGCTACTGTTGAGGAAAAAACTCTGGGAAACACAAATTTGAGTTGGTTAAGGCCGCATCCAAAGAGACACGAATCTTGACTTCAGGGATGCAAGAATGAGGAGGAGGTCTCATGCCCAGGCCTCCCCAGCCTTACATCGCCTGCTTATCAAGTCTGAATCGGATGGGGAGAGGAGTCTGTTGTTCCATCGTCTCCCCCAGCTGGGAGCTGAACAAGGAGTCAACAAAAACCCTTCAGCTTTTTATCTGCTGTTTGTGATCATTTCCTTTCCATTTTTCAAAACTCCAAACTCCCTTCAGACCCTAAATAACTTCATCATCATTTTCACATTTGCAAATGAAACATTCTGTTCCAAAGAAATCTAAGTGAGTGTGAGGTCACTGGGTTGCCCGGGGCCATCTTCCACATTGCAGTGCTGGGAGACCATCCTGCAGGGAGCCAGGCTGGGCACCATTGTGTATTTTTTGTGTATCCTGCTCATGACACTGAATGTTCCTGATTTATAGCAGTTAGTGAAACAATGGAACATTCTTCTTTTGCCTTTGTTGTTGTTATTGTTCGAAAAACTACTAATTGCTTTTTGGCTGAAAACTGTCTTGCTGGGTGTCAGAGAACACAATTCAAGTGATGAAAGCTAACTGAGTTGTTGTATGTTTGATGCACCAATAAGATCTGCAAACCAAAGGTTAACATGGGCCAACGGGTTTATCACCAACTTATAGATATCCTCAGCTTAATCAAAGATGCATCTACTAGCTCAAACCCTTCCCAGAATCCCACCCATTGTTAGGCAAGAGAACAAGAAAATAGTCGTTTAAACAAACATCTTCTTGCCTAGACCTTTGATATAGAATTTCAGCCTTACCCCAATAATAAAATCACCCTTAGAAACTGGCTGTGTGCTTTACTGATTTAGTGATCTCTTCCCCATGAAACCAAAGTGACTGAAATTCATCATCCTGATAGATCTCACTTCAAAGTTCTATCCCTCTGTACACTGAGCCTTGAGTGTGTATCCTCCTGGGAATATTTGTAAGTTGACGCCATAACAGAGAATCAAACCAAAGTGAACTGAACAGTTAATAGAAAAAGGTTCGTTGTTACAATACATCAGAGTTATGGAAACAGCACTTCTGTAGCCTGGAGTAAGGTTCACTACATACGATTTACTGGCTTTAATCGGGGGGGGGCAGTTTACAATGTTCTAATATAGTTTTCAATTATGTTCTATAATGTTCTAGTAGAATTTTTCTTGTGTAAACCCACATTGAAATCCTAAATTATCTTTATACTGGTCAAGGACAGAAGCTCAGGGGTTTCTGGACACATTACACATGCACTAATCAAAAGACAACTATGTGCTCCAGAGAACATTATTATGTTTTCTGATGTGCCTTTGATGTAAATGAAATGTAAGCTCAAGAGGCCTCAGCTGTGGAGTACTGTAGACATCCAAAGGGCCAGGGGCTTCATATAATCTTACGTTGCGTCTTCAGGCTGTGAATAACATACATTCTCTCTGATGTCATATCCACAGCAGTTAACAGCAACTTCTATGTAGATAATGTTCTGTGAGTACAAACCTGGCCATGAGATGTGCTTTCGGTTTTGCATATGGAAAGACTCAGCTGTCAGACATGGCTAAGATTTCAAGATCAAAATTAAGCAATGGGCCATGGGATGCAAAGAGGAAAAAAGCTGAGCAAGATGTTGGGGGAAGAATGGGAATGGGGTGTATTTTGACTGAATGAGTATGGATTTGCTTATTGGATCATGCCACACCACTTTCCCTAAGTGTGCACTGAAAAGTTGGCTACAAGTATATGTGAGATGTGAGTATTCTGTAGCTTAAAAAAAATCTCCCTGAGACTGTACTTGTTGAAACTTTCTGGACAATCATTCAAATTTTAAATTTAGGTTTAATTTCAGTAAATTGTATTACAAAAAATAAAGATGTTAGATAACTGGGATTTTTGGTGACCTAGCTAGACTCCAGGTTTTTAGCCATCCATCAAAATGTTATGCACTACATGAGGTAAAGTGCAAGATCTTATGGTGTGGCTTCTAATCATATTGGAAGTAATTTCACTTCACACATTCCTTCTCATTCTTCAATTTAAAAAAAAATACATGTGAACCTGATAAGAAAGTAACTGCCATATACTAAATCATGGTTTCTGAAAATGGAGGTTAGACAGATTACTGTAAATTTCTGAATCTCTTGTAATTGTATAGGAAACTTTGTGTTTGTGTTGTAGTGTGCATATGTGAATTTTCCTAGAGAGAAGGGACTGTTCCTCCCTTAGCTATCCAAGGGTCACCTTGCCTTAAAAAGAGTAAGAGCCCATTAACCCTTTCCTTTTACTATAACCATTTCAATACATGATGTTTTTATTCTGTCTATTCACTTACTTATTATCCAACTAATATTTATGGATTGTGTGGAGTGAAAAGAGTCACAAAGTCGGTAAATTTAAAAGGAGACCTTTATTTCTGAGGCAGTTACAACATGCAGGCAAGAAGCAAAGTCTCAGGCTAAACTAGAGAACCTTGCTTCAGGGAGAAGGAAGAAGAGACAGGTAAATATGCTAAATGGGGCAGCAGGGTGTACATATTTAACAGGATATGAGAAAAGTTTATGAATATTCATGAAGAAGACCCATGCACGACTCTGGGCAGCCAGCTGATCTAAGCCAAGGGGTCTTTGAGCCTTTCATTCCCTCAAGCTGGCTTTTGAGAAAATCTAGTTGTGATTAGTAAGGGGAAGGGGGTGGAAGCAAATGGGATGTGACCAGACTCCCATCCCACCATGGCCAGTGATATGGTTTGGCTCTGTGTCCCCACCCAAATGTCATATGGAATTGTAATTCCCCATGTTGAGGGAGAGACCTGGTGGGAGATGAATGGATCATTGGGGCGGATTTTCCCCTTGCTGTCCTCCTGGTAGTAAGTGAGTTCTCACAAGAGCTGATAGTTTAAAGTGTGTGGCACCTCCCCCTTTGCTCTCTCTCTCCTGCCACCCTGTGAAGATGTGCTTGCTTCCCCGTCACCCTTCTGCCATGAATGTAAGTTTTCTGAGGCCTCCCAGTCATGCTTCCTGTACAGCCTGTGGAACTGTGAGTCAATTAAACCTCTTTTCTTCATGAATTACCCAGTCTCAGGTAGTTCTTTATAGCAGTGTGAAAATGAACTAATACAGCCAGGAACTTACAATTTGGGGGTCTTTTAGCCAAAGGAGGGCCTGTTAATCTGCCAGAGGGGTTAAGGACTTTCATTTCAGCCTCAAGTGGCTATGTAGGATCCACTGGTAGGTAAGACACATATATCCCTTGTCTTAGGGGTTCTTTGGGCTAATTTGGAAGTGCAGATGGAAAGAAATACTATGGAAGAACTTCCATTTACTAAGCAAACAGATGGGACTTTCTACCTCAGACCAGGGTAGCAGGGAAGGATTCCTGAGCAATATCTGATGGTCTCAAACTATTAAAGCTACTATCCTTAATGATCCACAAATAATCCTATCTTCAACCCCTTCAGGTTGGCTCCTCAGTCCTTTTGACAAAACCCCAGGAGGCTTTGCAAGTATTCTTGATTTATTGAATGGCAAGATGTTCTGGTCTTATCTTGCACATTTCCTGCCCCAGACCTGGAATTAGCCATCCTCAAAGGGGCACTGGCAATGATATTTATTTACCAGGCTCTGTCGCCCAGGCTGGAGTGCAATGGCATGATCTCGACTCACTGCAACCTCCACCTCCTGGGTTCAAGCCATTCTCCTGCCTCAGTCTCCTAAGTAGCTGGGACTACAGGCATACACCACCATGCCTGGCTAATTTTTGTATTTTTAGTACAGACAGAGTTTCACCATGTTGACCAGGCTGGTCTCAAACTCCTGACCTCAAGTGATCTGCCTGCCTTGGCCTCCCAAAGTGCTGCGATTACAGGCATGAGCTGCCGCACCCAGTCAGCAATGATATTTAGATACCACAGTCTAGATGCTAGGGATTCAAAACTCAATATTTTAAAATCACAAGAGGAAACTCAACCTCTGTACATGGGAGTTTTAATTTCCAAAATCTTAGAGTCAGATAAAGATGGTGTTATAGGATGCAGCATGAAATAACAGGAAGGAAGTGGATGGATGTAAATCCACACTTAAAGTCCATCAGCTTCAGATCCCTCAGCCTCTTAGGCTGACTCCACATGTCCAAATGGAGACACCATTACCTCCTTTAGGATCATACTTGGGATTAAATGAGGAGATGTCACTACAGCAGCAGGCACTTCTTATATGACTCAATATACCATATTTCATTAAACATGAAAGACCATAGATTATGAAATGCCCTTCGACTTCCATGGCCTGGCATTGCTATTAGAATAAAGGCCTTGCCCTGACCATCCCCCTAGAGCCCCGTGTGGCCACCCAGCACCTTCAGTGTCACATCCCAGAACCCTTCTGATGGTCTGGGGTCCAGCCTCCCTGGCCACTCCCAGCTCCAGACCTCTGCACAGGCTGTTCTCTCTGCTGCAAGCATTCTTCCTAGGGGTCACTCCTCTCCTTGTTCAGATTTCACTTAAAATCACTCTATCTAGCATGGAAAAGAAAGTGCTTTTTTGTTTTTATCCCCTCTGAATGTGGGCCTCTAAACCCATGATATAAGAGATTGTTTTTTAACTTGGTTACCAGATAATTTCTTTCCACATTCATCTAAATATAATACTCTGACTGAAGTCTCTGTTTAGAACTTAAAAATTTAAAAAGTCAAATTTTGTATAAATGCCTGTTAGAAAGTGCCAACTACCTGAGTGTTCTAAAGCCCTTTCTTTAAAGCATTATCAATTACATCAATGAAATATCATTTTTATCATAGCAGTGGAAATTTCAGAAACCAAGATTATTTATTTTCCCAAATTTTGATAACAGCATTAGGCCATTTTTTAAACAATGATGAAAGCAATTATAAAATGTTCTTATGGAAGTTAATCTAAGCCATCTCTAAAATGGTCACAAATCTTGCAAGCTCCAGAACTGTATGTCACAGGGAGCAAATACTGAATCCCCTCCTTATTAGCTGTGGGTCCAAGGGAAAACTATTTAGCCTATCTGGACATCAGTTTTCTCTGCTAAAAACTGAGTATAACAATAATTCTTATCTTATAAAATTGTCATAAGGATTAAGTAAAACAATGCAGGCAAGGCAAATAGAACATTGCCCAGGACTTCTGCTTCCAACCAAGAGGGAATAACAGGCCGATTTACCCTCGTGGCTGAAACAGCAAAAATCCACACAAAACATGTGAAAGAAAAATTCTAAGACACATCAGACAACAAAGAACGTTAGCCCCTGAGGGACAGGGAACAAACCAGGGGAGCCCTGATACTGCCCAGCTGACTGCCTTGAGAGAGTTCTGGCCACAACATGTAAAGGGGAAACCCAGGCAGAGAGCCGGCAGACACCTGAGTTGAGAAGAGGAAGCTGAGATTTTGCGTAGACCAAGAAGGCTAGCATTGGCAGAGCTGGAGAGGAGAGGGAACTAAAGAAATACACAGACGGTCTCGCTCATGTGTTTAATTGAGGACTGATCAGTGCAGCATGGCTGGGCAAAATGCCCTCTGAAAGAAACAGAGGTAAGAGTACCCTACTCCCACATGGGCTGGGAATAGTGTCTATCCCCACCAGCCAGAATGGAAAAAACCACAACTCACCAGGAATTGGACCAAGTACTCAAAATGGTATTAATTCCATAGTAGGAAACAATTATCCCTAAACTGAGCACTATCTGGCCCCACCTAAAACTTAAAAGCAATACCCAAAGGAATCAAACTGTTTCCAAGTAATTCAACTGCATTGAAGAACAAAGCTCAGAATATTATAGGAGTTTAAAATATCCAGTCTCCAACAAGATAAAATTCACAATGTCTGGCATCTAATTAAAAATTGTCAGTCACACAAAGAAGCAGGAAAAATCTAAAATGATGAGCAAAATCAATAAATCAAAACCAACAACTGACATATATGTTAAAATTAGCTAACAAGGACACTAAAACAGTTACAATAACCATATTCCATATGTTCAAAAAGTTAAGTGGAGATATGGAAGATATTTTAAAAGACCCAAATTAAATTTCTAGACATGAAAACTACAATGTCTGAGATAAAAATGTACTCAATGGGATTAATGGCAGGACAGACATTGTTGAAGAAAATATTAATGAACTTGAAAACAGGAACAGAAACTATTCAAAACAAAACTGAGGGAAAAGAGTTTTAAAATAGTCAACAGAGCATCACTGAGCTGTGGGACAACTTCAAAAGGTTCACCTGTAAGTAAGTGGAGTTCTAAGAGAAGGTGATAGAATAGAAAAAGTATTTGAAGAAATATCTGGAAAAAAATCCAGATTTAATGAAAACTATAAATTTACATGCAGATTCAAGAAGCACAACAAAACTCAAGGCAAAAAATGAAGAAACTAGAGCAAGACATATTATCATCAAATTGCTCAAAATCACTGATAAAGAGAAAATTCTTTAAAGCAGCCAGAGAAAAAGAGAAACATTTTATAAAGGAGCAAAGATAAGTATGATAGCAGGCTTCTCGCTAGAAGCAATACAAGCAAGAAGACAGTGGAATGACATCTTTAAAATACTGAAACAAAAAACTGTTAATATAGAATCCTACACCCAGAAAAGGAAAAAAAATAAAAACTTTCAAAGGTGAAGGTGAAATAAAGATGTTTTAAGACCTACAAAAGCTGAAATAATTCATCGCCAGCGGATTTACACTACAAGAAATGATAAAATGAAGTTTTTAAGGTATTCACTTCATCAAGAGAACATTATAGTCCTAATTATTTGTGGACTTAGTAACAGAGTTTCACATTATATGAAACAAAAACTAATAGAGCTGCAAGGTGATTCATAAAAGAAAAAAAACTAATAAGCTGGACCTCATCAGCATTTAAAGCCTTTCCCTTGTGAAAAGCACTGTTAAGAGAATAACAAGTAAAGCCACAGACTCGGAGAAAATATTTTCAAAATACATATTTGATAAAGGACTTGTATCCAAAGTATACAAAGAACTCTTAAAACTCATCAATAAGTAAATGAAAACCCCAGTTTTAAAATGGGCAAAAGAACTGAACATTTCACCAAAGAAGATATTCAGATGACAAATAAATATCGAAAAGCTATTCAACATCATCTTTCACTTGGGAAATGCAAATTAAAGCAACAATCACCACACACATAATAAAATGTTCTAAACACAAAAAAGACTAACAATACCAATTTTTGGTGAGGATGTGGACCAAAAAAAACTTCAATTAATTACTGGTGGGAATGCAAATGATACAGCCACTATAAAAGACAGTTTGGCAGTTTCTTGTAAATTAAACAGTCTTATTACCCAATCTAGCAATTATGCTTCTGTTCACCCTCCAAAAATGTGTGCACACATGTTTTAGAAGCTTTATCCATAATTGCCAAAAATTGGAAGCAACTAAGATGTTCTTTAGCAGGTGAATGGATAAATTGTAGTACAAACACCCAATGGAATCGTATTCATTGATGAAAAGAAGTGAATATCAATCCCCACAACAAACAACACTAGTGAAACTTAAGTGCATATTACTGACTGAAAAAAGCCAGTCTGAAAATGCTTCATGATTCCATTTACCTGATGATATAGTTTGGCTGTGTTCCCACCTAAATCTCATCCTGAATTGTAGCTCCCGTAATTCCCACACACGTTGTGGGAGGGACCCACTGGGAGATAATTGAATCATGTAAGCAATTTTCCCCATACTATTCTCATGATAGTGAATAAGTCTCACGAGATCTGATGGTTTTATAAGGGGAAAACTCTTTCACTTGGCTCTCATTTTTCTCTCATGTCTGTTGCCATGTAAGATGTGCCTTTTGCCCTCCGCCACGATTGTGAGGCCTCTCCAGTTACGTGGAACTGTGGGTCCATTAAACCTCTTTTTCTGTAAAAATTATACAATCTGCTATATGTCTTTATCAGCAGCGTGAAAACAGACTAATAAACCTGACATTGTGGAAAAGGCAACCGTATAGATTGGAAAAACAAATTAGTGGTTTCAGGTGGTTTGCAGAGGATTGGGGTGGGTGTTGGAAGGTAAAGTACAGGAATATTTTTAGGTGGAAAGAGTATTCTGTGTGATACTGTAAGTGTTGGCTCAATGGCCCTACTCATTTTTCAAAATCATGGAAGTTTAGAGCACAGAGTGAACATTCATGTATGCAATTCTTTTTTTTTTTTTTCTTTTTTTGAGACAGAGTTTCACTCTTTTTGCCCAGGCTGGAGTGTGCAATGGCACAATCTCGGCTCACTGCAACCTCTGCATCCCAAGTTCAAGTTCAAGCGACTCTCCTGCCTCAACCTCCCAAGTAGCTGGGATCACAGGCACCTGCCACCATGCCCGGCTAATTTTTTGTATTTTTAGTAGAGACTGGGTTTCACCATGTTGGCCAGGATGGTCTCTATCTCTGACTTCGTGATCCACCCGCCTCGGCCTCCCAAAGTGCTGGGATTACAGGCATAAGCCACCGCACCCGGCCGCAATTCTTTAAAAACATTTTTAGGGTATCTGGGGCTCCCAGGATGAAATGTAGAATCATGACAGGGTGACAAAAGAATCTAACTACTTGATACATCTACAAAGCAATTTCATTGAGGTTCATCAGTGAAACAGTTGGAGGAAAAACTGGTGGTCACCTAAGTTACTTTAGAAATGAATGGGGACTGTAAGACTAAAGGTAGAAGAAACTGTCTATAGACTATACTCTAGCTGTTAAGGCTGCCTCCCATGTGAGCAAGGGTTAACAATTCTAATGTTGCTGTTCATGTACACTGGACAATTAAGTAAATGGATGGCAGACGGTAGGAGTAGGTTCCAAACTGCAGGGTCAAGAGGCTATAGACAAGCAAAGGGGAAGGCAGTATGTTCTACATGGTAATGGTGAGAGTTGGAGACATCAATATGAACTCATATTTAGCTTAATATAGATGCAGGTTGTTTCATATAGAAATATTTATACATAGGTGTTTAAATATGTTAGCATATACACCCATATTTCCTTACTCTGTAACTGAGAGAGTTTAGAAGCAATGACATCCCACTAGCACCGTGCACACCTAGCAACCAGACCTTGGTTTTAAATGCTGTTCTCCAATAAAAGAAACCAGAGTTCTTTGGGGAGATGGCTGATTCTAGGTGTGAGGTAAGAAATACACAGTATAAGCCAGGAACACCTTGTGTTGCCAGAAGGTCAGGAAGTACAAAAAACAACAACAAAAAACCCACAGTGATGGACTATGACAGGGGGATACCAGCACTAACAGAAAGAGCTCCCAAACATCAGAGCAATTTGAGCAACAAAATAAATACCCCCAAATGTAAAGCAAATATCCATGATTCCCTAATGATACAAATCAAGGATTGACTATATAAATACATGGAAAACGATAGACAGATCTCTAATACAGAAGAATTCTAAGTAATTTATGTAGATACCGACTCCTTACACAGGTGGGCATAACTCCCCACGTGTTAAGTGTGGCTGCACAGAGGGACTTCCCTCCAAAGAGTACAGCATGGAAAAGCTGGGGGAAGTAACTTTGCAAGGGAGAAACCTGGCAAACACTTCCTCAGCCAGGTGATCAAGGTTAACATCAGAAGTGATGTCATGTTGAGAATATGTGCCCTTGATCTGATGTGATGAGAATGGTACTTTACCTCCAAGCTCTCTGCCCCCAAGATCCATAACACCAGTCTAATCATGAGAAAAACAGTCCTCAAAACTGCCAATGTCATCTAACAAGGGAAGTCTGAGAAACCATCAGTGAAGAGCAGCCTCAAAGACAAGGCAAGTGAATGCAACGTGGGGTTCCAGATGGGATGCCAGGATAGAAAAGAGACGTGAAACTAAGGAGATCTAAACCAAGTATCAATTTTCAGTGAGTAATATGTAGGTGTTGGATTATCCATCGTGACAGATGTGACCAATAGGGGAAGCTAGGTGCAGGGGATGCAGGCATCATCCGTGCTCTCTTGGCAACTTTTCTATAAATTTAAACTCTTCTAAAATAAAAAAGTATATTAAACTAATGATTATCTTTTAAAGATCATGCTGAGCATATTATTTATGTATTGCCACTCTTTTCAAGTGTCTGTTTTACTGTCAGTGAGACTCTCACACTGAAGTCTTGACTCTGTTGAGAAGAGGTTGTACCCTAATGATCAACCCAGCGGCAGACACAGATTCTGAAGGACCCTCAGCTTGTACAGTTTTAGAGACTGCACATTTTTCGAAAATGAAAATATAGTGTTATACACACAAAGTTAAGTTAGGAGCCTTGGGAGAGCCTCACTTTCAGCAGAAGGACCCGGATGCTGTACTTCCTCAGCTTCAGGGTCCTCATCTCTGGATCAGCTTGGGAAAACATTTCTTACCCTCCTTTAGCAGTCAGTTCACAGGGTTAGGAAATTTACCGTTTCTGAGAATTGAGTATAAGTTGCGGGAATTTCGCCCAGGCAGACTTATAGATCCTACAAAAGGGGAATAAGTTGTCTGAAAATACAGCAGGCAAGAACGCAGGCTGAAGACTAGAACAAGAGGCAACACGCTCGTTCAAATCCGTCATCCTGCAAAAATCATCCCCGGAGGTAACCCGAGAACCATCTGACAAAAATGTTACCCTTACGGTTGGCTTGTGTCAGAATTCTGGGACCTAAAAAATCGCTAATAACATTTCCCATAGCTCTCTAGGAGAAGTGGAATACTTTCATATCCTGATGAAGCATCTCTGGGTGTCAAGCAGGGCTTTGGGAGTTGTGGGAAATGAAGACGAGCCCAGCTCAGTCCCAGGCGCACCCCCGACAGCCTCGCAGGTCTAAACACGCGTGTCGGGCCCGCGCCTCCTGCGCTCGCCCCGCTGAGCCTGCAGAGCCGCTGTGGGCCGCCCGGTCAGAGCGCACGGGTAATTAGCTGCAGGTAAGCCCGGTGCCCAGCATGTTGGAGCAGGTTGGCATCCTATGTTTAAGATGCACCTGTTTACGATTAGCCGCAATAGGTTCCACAGCCCACGCCTCATTTCTTGGAGGGAAGGAAGAACTTGTTTGAGCAGTGATCACAACTTTTTCTCCCTTCCAGTTCCGTGTGCCGTTTCAAACTCGTTCACCTGGTCTGCTTTTAATGTTCTTTTTCTCCAAATCTGCTGTAAATTGATTTATGTAAACTGCTAGGTAAAACTCACGAAATAATTCTTTCTTCACTGTGATAGGACGACGCAGCCTCCCAAGAATATGTTGATGCCAAAACTTCACATCTGTCCTGGACTGTGGACCCCAGAAGTCGTGCAGAGCTGTTGCAGGAGTCTCACAGACCACCCAAGGGGGCATCTCAGCGGTGGCAGACCCACCTTAAGGAGTGAGAGCTAAGCTAGAGACAGAACGTGTCTGCCCTCCAGAATTTCCTCATGGTTCCAGAGAGGGTAAAACGTTCTCAGAACTCCTCCAGTTAAAGACCTGCTCCCATAGCAACCCAACCTAGGGCGATCTCTGCAGATCCATACAAACCTACCGAGATCTCAGGTTCAGTGCTTGTACTGAGCAAGGGCGTCAGGAAACAGCTGGCCTGTCTCCTTTCTCTCCCCTCAGCCGTCCTGTCACTGTCCCCGGACAGCCTATCCGTTCCAGGTTCTCTGCCCCACACTGATTAAGTTCCAAGGTACTCAGATGGGAGTTTGCCATGTTGGCCAATGCTGGGGGATTGTGGGCAGATGAAGGAAAAGATGATGGATCATAAGGCCTTTTTAGATCCCTGAAATTAGTCACCTGATTCAACAATAGCAATAAGTCCTAAAATTTCATGGAGCAGCAGAGTCATTTGGAAAACTGTCACAGAAAGGCAGTTGCCCAGAGATTCTGCTTGATTGATGTTGGAGCTGGGCTGTGTGCCTTTACAATTCTAACTATACCTGAATTTGAGCATCACTGATTTACAGGTCAGCCAACTCTATCAGGTTTTCCTGTGTACCAAGACCCTATGGCATAGGGACTGTACATGGAATTTCTGAGCTTACTTCTCATTCTAGTTACATTCCACTAGGGCCCAACAGTTCATCTACTCAACACATATTTATCGAATGCTTACTGGAATATCAGGGAATATATATATATATATATATATATGTATGTATATATGTTTTATATACATGTTTATGTGTGTATATATATATATGAACTTGTCTGAGCAGTAGTTGCAACCTTTTCTCTCTTCCAGTTCCGTGTGCCATTTCAAACTCATTCACCTGGTCTGCTTTTAATGTTCTTTTTCTCCAAGTCTGCTGTAGATATACACACACACACACACACACACACATATATACACATACATATACACACACACATTATATATGTTGTATGTATTATATATAACATATGTATTACCTGATGTGTCTCAAAATATAAGTTGCTTGCAATTATAGGAAAATGGTTTTCAGTTTTCCACATGACTCTGCAATTCCAAAAACTAAAATACCTCCATGTACAACTATTTTGAAGAAATTATAAGTCACCCCTAAGATAAGTTTATTGACAAAAGGAAAAAAAGAGCTTACATCTCAAAATCATATTTATTAAGAACTCAAGGGATACAGAGTATAAAATAATGTACAACTAACTAATACTCATTGAATCCGAGATTTAAGATATTTCCATTTTCTTTTACCAAGGATTTTTTTCTTTCCTCATTTTTTTCATTTCTCAGGTGAACTGCAAAGATTTCTGTTTTTCTTTAACAAGAGGAAGGATCTTGATTAATTATGTAATACTGTATTTCCTCAATATGGGCACTGTCTTTTACATATCTAAGAAAATAAAGCTAGAGAGAATTCCAATGCAGAGTGTAGGAAGCTCTGCTGAAGTCTGTTCTGAGGTGTCTCTTAGCTGATGAAAGGATTTTCCTCTGTTCTGGCTGAAGGCATGGCATTCTTCTAGACTTGCATATTCATCACATTCACCCAAGACTTCCTTTGCTGGTGCCAATCGCAGTGTACATGGAAGGCTCCTGTCTTTGGTGAGAGTTTACTCCAGGCTGTCTCGGCTGCCTCCTGCAGACTTTGTGACTGTTCCGAGGGCTTTAGCTCTGGATTTCTGTGACTCTTTCAGACAGATTCCTTTTATCTCCATTTTGCTCCAAGTTTTGAAATGCCTGTGCCACTTGGGTTATTTCACAGATGCTCAGTGAAGAAGATGGAAAAGGGAATTCAAAAATACAATCTGACCCAAAGTGAAATTGTCAGCTTTTAAAGAAAGAAAGGTGATTCGATGTGCTGTGTGGCATAAACAGAAGTTGAACATGATGTGGGGCATCTTGAATTTGTTGATCTTAAGCACAAACTGTCCCAAACTGACAATGAGCATCCAGAGACTGAGGTTGCCCCATGAATGCTCTGTGATGACCGAAAGCTCCACTTCAGTGCTCTCCAATAGGGAGCCACTCGTCACATCAGCTACTGAGCACTTGAGACGTGGCCAATGTGACTGAGGAACTCAATTGTCAGTATTATTTGATATGAATTAATTTGTCTGTAAATTGCCATCTGCAGCTAGTGACCATCCTATTGTATGGCGAAGCTCTAGATCTGGTCTAGAAGGAGTCTGAGGTCCTGTGAAACAGTTGGCACTACATCAGAATAAAGCATCCTGTCTAGGATATCCTCAGAGTCAGCACCAGCAGCTCAGTTCCAACCCAGCCACTGTGGAGGTGACACGGTGGTGAGCGGCATGTGACCCCTCTTTTTCCTGAGGACAGGAAAGCCCAGCTGTGTGGCTTCCTTGCCTCACCTGAGCAGAACGTGGAAGGTGGATCCCCCACTGTCTCTACTGGGGACCATCAGCCAGAAAAATTACCCATGCTGGAGAGAATTGGAGTTAAGTCAATCTGGAAGTTATTTTCTACTTATCTATCTAAGAGATTCAAAAACTAGTGTTTCCTCGAGAATGGTGTCATCAAGCACAAGATAATGAGGAAGATTGCCTAATTCAGGAAAAAATATGGAGAGATAAAACCCCACATTGCAATCACATGTAATTGGGTGAAAGCAAAGGCTCCTATTCTCTGCTGATCCACCGACAGATCTCTCCTTTAGATGCTCTGCTTACATTACCTCATTTAAAACCTGCTACAGTAAAATAAGGTACCATGTATGTAGTAAGCATTTACTAAATGCCAGGTACATTGCTAAATGCTTTCTGTGAATAAACTTACTTTTAATTTTCACAACAAACCTAGAAAGTAGTTAATAACTTGGTTTTTTTGTTTGTTTGTTTACAGATGAGGAAACAAGCTAAAAAGCGTAAGTTGGATTCAAGCCAAACAGGTCTAGTTGCAAAGCCACTAAGAACTCCATCACTTACAATCTTCTACTTTTATTGTCTTAGCCTTATATTCACAGAATCTTTTGCCTAACTAAATGAATAGTAACCTATATTCTTGCAACAGCTATAGATATGGATAGATGTAGATCTAGATATATAGCATGCTCATGCTTATGAAAATCTGATTTTAAAATAATAAACATACAAATGGGGGCAAAGGTTTGGAATGACAATTAATTCCTGACTTCATAAAATGCTTCATCACAGGGTTTCACATAGAGGATGCCCAATATCCTATATTCTCTCTCCTTTGGGAAAATTTTTTAAAAATAAATAAATGCCGGGGCTGGGCACAGTGGCTCACGCCTGTAATCCCAGCACTTTGGGAGGCCGAGGCAGGTGGATCACCTGAGATCAGGAGTTCAAGACCACCCTGGCTAACATGGTGAAACCCTGTCTCTACTAAAATACAAAAATTGGCCTGTAATTCCAGCTACCAGGGAAGCTGGGGCAGGAGAATCACTTGAACCCGGGAAGTGGAGGTTGCAGTGAGCCGTGGTTGCTCCACTGCACGCCAGCCTAGGCAACAGAGTGAGACTCTGTCTCAAAATAAATAAATAAAATAAAATAAAATAAGTAAATGTTGGAGAACATACTGACGGAATAGGATGGGTTCTTAATAGATTCTATGGAATTTTTTGGTTATTTCTCCACCATTTTAGAAAAGCTTGTGCCAGTTCTTGATGACAAAGGACACGTGCTTACAACCGATTCTGTGTCTGATGGTCCGGCCCAAGCCTTTCAGGTTGCTCATTTGTGTACACACACTTTCAAATCCCTCCTTCACTCTGCTACTAATTGCTACTACTAGAGTCAGCCTGTCTCCCTACTGATATGGGAGGAATTCTGAATTTCTTTTCATTGCCACAGTTTTTTACAACACCTGAGATAGAGCAGGCACCGAATAAATGTTTTGTGAATAAACAAATTTATAGACAATAAGTTAATAGATATAAAATACATTTTAAATTATGACCGACCATAAAGCCAAGCCTGGACAGTTCAGGTGAACGTTCCCGTCCACGTTTCTTTCCAGTGTCTTTCAGGTTGTGCAGGAGAGTCAGAGTTGGTGTGGAGCACGCATCTCCCGGCATGTTTAGCTTAGTTCATGGCCTCAGCGTCATTTCCACACTAGCCTTGCCCTTTGAATAATGACCAGGTGAATGCCGGGCCATGTGCAGTTGTTCTTTTCCAGTTCCTTAATTAAGGCTAGGTTAATATTAGTTCGGAAAAAAATAGGAGCTGACATCAACCTTCCTCTAAGCTTCAAATATTATCTAAAGGAAAATTATAGATATTTTAGTAAAGAAATGAGAGTTCTGCAGGACAGGCACTCCCTTTGAGGGTCCTGGAATGGCAGCATGGGTGCGAGACAGCAGAAGGACAGTGCTAACCAGTGTGCTCTTTCCCCGGACACAGCACACGACCTCCCGGCAGCCTGGGCCCCCTTCTCTGAGGTTCCTGGAGTAGACAGTGCATTCTCATAAACATTTATTAAAGGGAAAAACCCCAAGGGTGGAGGGTGAAGAAATGCATGCCTTAAAACTGGTTTGAAATAAGCAACAAAACTCTACCCTAAGTCATCATGGGAATGCTGCAAGGTTAATGGAAGAGAGGAAGAAGGAAGGAACCGCCTGTGTCTGGGAAACTGGGTGCTATATTTAATATATTAGTGATGGGCCTGACTATGCAGTGGCCTGTCTGTGAAGCTGACTGACCAGCAAAATTGTTTTGGTTAGCAGAAATTCCGGGAGATGTGAGACATTCCAGATGGTCTCAACGGCCCAGGGCGCGAGGTGGAGTGTGAATGTGAGACGCACCCTGGGCCTTGCACACTCAAGAGGCAGCAGTGCCCTCTTTCCTATGCAAGCCCCAGGGCCATCCTGCTGCCCCTCACTCTGGAGGCACCCAGAGCCGCCCAACCAGTCCTCTGTGGTCTCCTACCCACCAGCTCCCTTCTCCTGACTCACTGGAGAGGCAGAGGGCAGTGCTTGGACAATCTGGTGTCTGACTTAGAATTAGCAAGTCCAGAGCAAAGCAACCTCCGATGAGGCACCCTCTGGACATGAGTGAAGGGCAAGGAAATCACCAAATGATGCAATGATGTCTTCATGAGTTCCAGGCACTTCCAGGAAGGGTGCAAGGGAAATGTGACTGGATTCTAAATACACTAAAGGAACACTCAGTAGTTTATGAGTGAGAGATTCATCATAGAAGTCTGAGTGCTTCTCTAATGCCATATGCACATAGAAAAGACTATGAGTGTTTCTGTAAGGCCATATTTTCATAGAATATATTGCAAGTGTTTCTGTACTGTCATATATAGAGAATATATGTATTTCTTGCATTCCATGCATGTATATAACACATTGTGTTTCCGTAAAAAAAAAATTATATATATACAGACACACACACACTTTTCCAGAGTGCATCACATCCAGGTTTTCATTTTACTTTCCATTTGATAATCTGAAACCCACAGAGGCTAACAATTTAGAATAGGTCTCAGTGTTAGACAATAACAGATCTAGGATAGGATTTTACCATCCATTCTTTTCTCAACCACACTACCAAGAGCTTAAGTTACTACATATATTTAGAAAACATCTCCAACCTAAGCTGAGGAGTTTTAGAGTCTAAAAAAAAAATACATAGTAGCATGTACATGTGTTTATTCATGACACCTCCTAGGACTGAAGTGTTCAAACCACATTGTCAAGAGAACATAGATTCCCATCCAACCCAAACCTCTCCAGTTTCCTCCTCCAGTTCAGGTTTCAGCTCCTTGGGGAGCTGGAAGAGAAAGCAAGCTGGGGATCTGCTCCTTCCTCTCTGATCAACTGCCAGTCATCCTCTGCCCACATCAGCAGCCACAACTGCAGAACCATGAGGCAATGTCACATTTCCTGAACCAACTCAAGACAATGCCTCCACTCCAGGCAGCGGCCTGCCTCCACATGGCCTCCCTCCCTCCTCCCTCCCTCCGTTTTTTCCCTAAGCACTGAGAACTTGCCATATACCAGATATGAGATTAGATGCAGAAATACAGCCATGAATAAAGCAATTATAATCCTTGTATTTGGGGAGTTTCAATGCCAGAGGAATCACATGTAAAAAGATGGTCAGGGCTGGGTACAGTGGCTCGTGTCTGTAATATTAGGGCTTTGGGAGGCCAAGGCAGAAGGATAGCTTGAGTCCAGGAGTTTGAGACAAGCCTGGTATCATAGCAAGACCCCCATCACTACAAAAAAATAATTTAAAAAAAAATTAGTGGGGTGTGGTGACATGAGCCTGTAGTCCCAGCTACTCAGGAGGCTGAGGTGGGAAGATCGCTTGAGCCTAGAAGATTGAGGCTGCAGTGAGCTGTGTTTGTCCCACTGCACTCCAGCCTGGGCAACAGAGACTCTGTCTCCAAAAAAAAAAAAAAAAAAATTGATCAAGTGAACGATGAATCTAAACTGTCATACATTTCATAAAGAAGTATACAGGGCTATGATGGGACTGTGCCCAGGCAGCCTTCCCTGAGGAGGTGATGCAGTGATATGGGAGGGCCTCCCAATGGCCCACAGCCCAGCACCATCCAGCTGACCCCCTGCTCCCTGGGAAACGCCCTCTCTCTGCGCCATCCCTGGTGGTGCCCACTGAGCACCCAGAATGGGACCAGTGTGACAGAAGCACTGGAGTTGTATCTTATTTTGGCTGTTGTGGTGGACAAGGTAGGCTTTGGTGCTCTAGCAGAATAGAAAGAACCAGCTGGAAATGAAACCTGGGGGCTGGGGGATGAGAGAAAGGGCCAAGGGGATGGCCGAGAGGAAAAAGTGGTGTTGGAGCAGCCGTGGGCATCCCGGTAGAAATGAGGTCATCATAATTAGGGTGATTTCTGAACAAATTCTTTTCCAAACATCCTGGAAATGAACACTTTTCTGGCACATCTAAAGCCATTTCACTTAAAATGACTTGAGGATTCAACTTGTTCATTGAACAAACTATTGAGTGCTCCTGCGGATCTTGGGCTTGGAGGTGTGAGACCGCCTAGAACAAACACACCCTCTGTTTTCCACACAGACCTTCATATCCATGAAAATACAGGCACACACTTCCCATCACAGCGTGGTGAGATAAATATTATGAAAGGGGAAACTCTTCCTGGAAAAGTGGAAAAGTATTTGTTTACAAAAATGGCAAGCTGTTAAGGTAGTCCTAGCGCAGTTCTAGACAGCCATGCAGCAATCCACTCCAAGAACCTGCTCTGGAGGGGTGGGGGTTCAATGAAGAAAGCAGAGAGGACCCCAGGCATTATGTGTGGGAATATTCAAGACAGTGTTCTTTATTTGGGTGAGCCATTGTGAACAACAGAAAGGTGGTCTTCAGAATCAGGATGCAGATGATTTGATGAGACGGAGCACTATGCAGCCATTCACCATCCGGAACAGTAGCTCACAGGTGCAGGTGCATGGTATCAGCAAGCCTTTATACCCACTAACAGAGTTCATGGAATAGCAATGATGTAACAACAGTTGGAGGAAGGTCCTATTATTCAGTTGCCATTTGATAGAGGACCCGGAAGCTGGCAGCCGGGGGAGTGAGAGCTCAGGCTGCATGATGAAATCATCATGGAACCAGAGATTTGAACGGTTACCCTGTCTCCTCTCATGATTGTAAAAATTATCTAACGGCATGAGGAAATGCTTGTACCATGATGTAAATTTAAAAAGTGGGTACAGAACAACATGATTCCCCTTTTGTAGTTAGACACTTCCTTAACCAGAAGTAAATATTCCAAAATGTTCATCATGGTCTATTATCTTTATGTCATGGGAGCAGTGATTTTGAGTTCATTTTTTAATGCTTCTTTTCCTAAATTTTCAATAGTGTTACTTTCACAATCAAAAAAATTAGGAGCACCAAAATTTGTGCAGAAAGGAAGAGAAGTTTATTCAACATTTAATTTTTATTCCTGTGCCCAAGACTGTTTGCATGTTAAAGAATTTTTAAACTTTAAAGTAGAATACAAACTTTAGTTATTTTATGATTCACTTTGTGCTTTGATTTCAGTAGGTCTCTTTATCCTTGAGTGTTCTGTAAACCTTTCTCATCCTCTCATCTTGCTGGAGAAGATTGTTTCCTGTCTTTGAGTACATTTTAGAAATAGATATAAAAACCATAAATTATTTTAAAATAATGAATTTATTGAGATTTCTTTATACTTACTTCTTTCTGGTCAAAAGCAGTTTATAAACTAGTTGCTACAGAATCACTTTCAGAATTGTCTTCCAAAAACCCCTGTGCATTTTCCCCTTGTAAGTGTTTGGCACCAAACCTCAATTCTCCGGAAGTTATTTTGTTCCTTCCAACACATTTTGGAATGTGCAAACTTTAGTCCAGCTAATAAAAAAATTTTTAATAACTTGAATCAACTAAAAAAAACCCTCAATTCTCACGCATGTATACTCCCTATCAGATACTGTCATTGCTCACCCTCCCCGGCTGAGTCCTGCTGTGTCATGACCTTGAAGAAGGTCGGTTCTGGATGAAGACCCCTGACGTTCCACCCAAGGAGTAGGTGCCATCCACAGCATTGGTCTGGAGCTGCCTGTCATCTGATATCCCCTGGCCCTTATTGCAAATGCTCCTGAAACCTCTCTAGAACCAGTGGCCATCATGCCCCTATTTGTGTCAAACATACCACAGAGTTCTGCAGGTGACAAGAGCTCCAAAATGCCCATGACAAGAGTGCAGAAGGATGTCAGAGGGTGTGGGCCCTGCTCTCCCCACCCTGCCCCTGGGTGCTACTTGTCAGGCTGGTGCTGGTTTCTGCCTGGGCTTGGGGTTGCTCAAGCTACAGCCCTCGGCAAGCACCCTTTGCAGCCAGTGTAGACACCTGGTCACTGCTTCACCATCTTGTTCCTTTCTTTTTCTTCCCCAATATATACAAATGAAAAATTTTTGTAACCCAACTTCCAGAGCTGTTTGAAAGGTGGTAAGTGAGCGGGCACGCACATGCATATGTACACATGCACACTCATGCACATACACAGAGACCTCACATATCCTTGGGTTGCAAATTCCAAGTCATATGAACTTGGACTCTGGCTCCCTTTTCTTTGCCAAGATTCATATTATTGAGCAAGCGAGAAGAGTTGGGCCAAAACAAATCAAGTGATTCCACAGGCACATTGTGAGGTGCAGAGCTAGCACTTTTGATATTGTGTAATTAAGGCTGTAACAAACATCACACAGGGAATTAGCCTCCAGATTGTGGTAGAAATAAATCTGCTTGGCTTTGAAAAGTTTTCCTTAAAAAGAAATATTTTGTTTCCAGTATCTGTGCAACAGAGAGCAAGCTTGCTGTCCTTGACACAGGAAGTAGATAACACCTGTCAGTAGAATTCAAACCACCTGCTCAGGGGCCTCAGGGAACTGAGCCCACAGCTGGCCTCCGGCTCTCCCCTTACAGGCCGCACCTCAGGCTACAGAGGAGCTTCAGAGTGGGCAAAATCCTTTACATTAAGCACAGAAGACCCCAGCTATATAAATCATCACAAGTTGTGGAAATTCCCCCTGGGATAAAGAAAGGTTATACTCCCATCTTCAGGATTGCATGCTGCCAAATGCAATTTGGTATTTTACAGGCTTCACAAGTCTACACGGTGTCCTTGTTCCCTGTAAAAAAACACAGCAGTAAAACACAAGTCCTGGTACACTGTGTCTGTTCTTCAGAAAGCAAAGCCACTGGAGCCTTTACCCACAGACTCATGGACAAAAGATTAACTGCAAGGCCAGAAGGAACAGCCTCGCCTGGATTTCTCTACTCCGCCATGAGGCTGCTCTGTGTTATTCTTGGGAAAGCCCTTCCTGGCCTAACAAACATCAGTGCTTAGCAGACTTTTGCCATAAGCATTCTTTGTTCTGTTATTTTAAAATATTTAATGAATCCTGGAGTCTGAAGGAGTCAGCAGGCCTGGCACTGGAATCGTACCCCCGACATGCATTTTTGCCATGGAAACCCTGAGATGCCCTGGGTAATTCACTCCCAAATCTTCTTTTTTTAGAACTTCCGAGATGAAATTTAAATCGGCTATTGACAATCTGAACCTAGCAAGAAAGAAAGTTGGAAACGGAGGTGAATGAACTTAGAGTCAACAGTATATGGACCATCTCACTGGGACAGGGATGGGAGAGGTTATTCCTCATGATCACACTTCCCTTGTTTCTCCTCCTTTATTTGTATCCTAAGAACCACCCATCTCTTTTCATTAATACATAGAAGAAGGATGTATCATTGCAATTGGGACTACTGCAAAAGGATTCTGGAAATGTGAAATCACCTCCTAAATATAAAGATGAGTGCGTGAGGATTTTTGCTCGCATGATATGAAAAGTGATCCAAGTGTGCAGCCAAGGCTCCTCCTCCCGTCCGTGTATGAATTCTTTGTATATGTGTGCCACATGTCAGGCTGCTTACCGAGAAACGGGTTTTGCTTTCTGAATCACACATGTGGTAGAGGTGCCAACTCTGATGGAAAGAAAACTGGAGAAGCGGCTCGCCCAGCCGATGCCTGTGTTCAGGAACAGGGCCTACAGGCCACCGAGTGCCCCCAGTGCAGAGCCAGGTGTGGCTCAGGAGAGGTCCAAAAACCACCTGATTCACAGCTCTCGTGAGTCACAGTCCCTCTGAGGCCCATTACCTGTGCCAAACATGAAGGGTCTTCCAAGAGTTTGGGAGGGAAATGGAGAGGAATGTGGCATAGAAGTGAAAGGCCCAATGGCTTTGCAGACTTTCCTCCTGTCCTCAGCCTCTGACTCGTACACACACCCATGCACATATGCACTTGAAGGCACACTTCATTCACACCCAGACGTGGTCCTGGGAGTGCTCGAGGGTCTCTGATCCCAGGATGTGCATGGAAGCTCGCCTTTCTCGCGTGCCACAAAGGCTCTGCAGAAGGAGAGTAATGCCGCGACTGGAGGGGAGGCAAAGGGAACCCCACACGCAGCTACACCTTGCCCTCCTCTCTGCTCTCTGCACCCAGCCTGTCCCTCCCACCCACACCCGGGCAGGCCTCTCTCCATCCATCATCTCCTTTCCCTGCTAATCTTCAACCTTTCCTTCACCACCAAAGCTTCTCCTCCACGCAGTAAAGTCCATTAACAGTTAAGACCTTGATGGCAATTCTCACTAACTGAACACTTAATGTAGACCAGGTTCTCAAATAAACACTCCACATGCATTTTCCTCACTGAATCCTGGAGGTGGTTCGATTTCAATGCCCATTTTAGAAATGTGGAAACCGAAGCTTAGAGTTCTGTAACCTGCACAAAACCAGACACAACTCATTGGTGCTGCACAGGCCCCAAGCTGCCTGAGTTCTCAACTCCATGTTCAGAGTTACCCATAAGCATCTCACATCTCAAAACCAAAAGCAGGCTTCCCAGACAAAGCACACTTGGTTCACAGGGAAGCAGCGATTCTCGGCAGGTCTTCTGATCTAGCTCCCTAGGCTTCAGCCTGCTGTCTCCTTCCTCCAGTGGGTTCCTCTACCCTCCCCCTGCCAGGGAGGTCCTTCCACACTTCCTTGGCTCCATCCTCACACCACCCCTCACTGAGCCCACCCATAGGCTACAGGAATCTGAGAGCCTCGTTCTGTGCCTGCAGTTCTCATGTTCTTCAGGCTGACGTCCACACCTCATGCCACAGCCACCGAATGTCCTTCCTTTCTGCCTTCCAGGAGGATTTACTGAACACCTGCCATGGGCCAGGCGCTATGTTGAGTGCTGGGTGTTGAAAGCTGTCCTCACTGAGCCGGGATCTCGTAGGAAGGAAAGGAATGAACAGATGAAGTGACAGACAGCCCTGCCCCAGAGGATCCGAGCCTGGGGCTCAGAAGAGCCTGCCCTGCTTCCTCATGGTCTGGAGTGGGAGTGAGGGATGGGGTGGGAGTAAAAGGATAACCTGTGTGTTTCTGCTTCTACTGCATCTCATCCTGCAGACCAACTTAAAGATCTGAAATGACATCTGAGCACCTAAATATAAGCTTTCCTGAATTCCCAGTGCTATAATAAACTGCCACATATGCAAGTAACTTGGATTTTTAAATTACATGGAAATCGGAAATTTGATTTTCAAAATCTGCAACTTTTCTTAAAAGCTTTGTTTCCGTTTCCGTGACATATCTGTGAGCTTTTCACGGGGACTACGAAAACAAAGCCTGTGTTTTTAAAGACTTTCCCTTTTTCTGGAGTAAAGCATGATAAGAGAAGACCTGGCCCTAGCTGCAGCCAGGGCTGCCTAGCAGTGAGCGGGCCTGGGCTGCGTCTCGGGAACAAGCGCCCCTCTCCCTCCACTTCCTGTAACTCTTCTCCGTGTCAGAAACAGCAAATGCCCACTCCTTGCGAGCAGCTTGTGCAAACTGAAACTACTCATGGGTCTGACTGCAGGGTAAAGACAGATGGGGCTACATAATCCCAGGGAGGTGCAGTTGCCTAGACGCCCTACATCAGGAGTAGAAAATGCAAGACGCTGCAAAGCTCCCAAACAAGCTGGCATGACACCCTGAGAGAAACGCATGTGATCAATACAAGGACTCTAAAGATTGTGTTTTATAAGTTTTAGGTTGTTTTTGGTTTTGCTTGACTTCCTGGCTTTTATGCTTTAAAAAAGAGAAAGGAGAGAGAGGTGGGGGGTGGGGGATGGCATGCATGTTCTTCCCCTCTCTGTTTCTGCCAGCCTCCTCTTTTGATATTAACTGGAATTAACCCCTTTTCAAACGGTAAGACTTGAAGGAAATGTGATCATGATCCCCCTAATGTGAACCTGTCAGCTGTTCTCAGCTATAAAGAAATAAGCACTGGGCCCTCCATCCCACACGAGTTTGTAAATCATCTCTGCATAAAGGAGGTCAGGTGGTCTCCGTACCCTGTCCCTCCTCCACACTGGGGCCCAGCCTCAGAGGTGAAGATACTGCAGGTATTGTCCAGGGAACCCCTACAGGGGAGGGTGGCAGTGAGCAACACCTGCTGGGTGGGCAGATGGAGCCCCCATATATCCTGCTCAGGCAAGTGGTGTCTGGAGTAGACCCCCTGTGGGAGGTCAGGGAGTGAGGGAGGCCCATTCTCGCCCTCGCCCAGCCCAGCACATGCCTGAAAAACAAAGGACGAGGCCACTGTCCTTACAGACTGACAATGGACAACATTCATCAGAAAACCTGCCTTCCAGGCTCCAAACCCTCTGGGTAGGCTGCACACGTTCCTCATGGCAGTGGTATCCAAAGCACAGCAAGGCATCCCAGGCCCACTGGGACTGGGAGGAGCAGGAGACAGAGGAAGGAAAGGAGACGAAAACCCCATCCTCCAGGCCCGCAGATCCAGGAGGTGACTGTGGAAATGCGCCTTGTTGGAATGAGCACAGAGTTGCATGGGAGAAACTGGTGCCAGCTTTGCCACTTATGGTTTCACATGATAAGGCTCTGGTAGAGGGCGGTGGTGAGGGCAGCAGCCCTTGCTCATGCGCGCTGCGTCCAGGAGCTGTGCTCACTACTTGGCATGCATTCACGCATTCTTCACTTCTCTCAGCTGCCTTTGATGACATTAATCTGGTGATGCCCACCTTGCAGATGAGGAAACTGGTTTTGAAAGATGACACCTGCCCAACCCAGAGAGTAAAGAGCGGGAATACAGGCCCAAGATTCTGTATCATGGACTCTTAACCACCACGTTCTGCCCTTTTCTTTGGGTCTGTCTTTTAATCTGTAAAATAAGATTAATAATACCTACATTACAGGACTATTGTAAGGATTAAATAAATAATATATGTGAAAGCATGCTATAAAATAAAAATTTTACCTTTGCAAACATTGTTATTATAACTAGAAATCAAAGAAGGATGCAAAAATATTCTTATTTGAAAAGAAGGAAAACCAGAAAGAATAGAGTTTAAAACAGCAACCATCCTTCACCCCACACCTGAAACCTCCTCTCTCTGGGACTTCATCAAATGGGCCTCACCAAAATCAAGGTTTGTTCATCAAATGTCTGATGCTAAAGTTGCTCATCTTAACTCTAAAGTCCATTGTTCGTGGACATCAGGTAGGGCTGTTGATTTTCATTCTTACCAAAGTTGGTTTCTGACTTCCAGGAGCGCAGCTTCCAGGAGGGTTCCCATTTGCTCCACTGCTCTGTCTTAGGAATTTTAAAATCCTATAATTTTATTCTCACTTGAGCTCTAGACTTTCATCATGTAGTTCAAATGAACTTAGAGCCTGAGCACATTTAATTTCTCTCCCAATAAGTCTATTCAATAAGCACAATGAAGAGTCTAAAAAAAGAATTCATTTTTACCATGGAGTACACAGAAGTGAGATACCCAGTCATGTCTTTTTTTTTTGGATGGAGTCTTGCTCTGTCACCCAGGTTGGAGTATAATGGTGCGATCTCAGCTCACTGCAACCTCTGCCTCCCCTGTTCAAGCCATTCTCCCTGCCTCAGACTCCCAAGTAGCTGGGACTACAGGCATGTACCACCACTCCTGGCTAATTTTTGTACTTTTAGTAGAGATGAGGTTTCACCATGTTGGCCAGGCTGGTCTCAAACTCCTGACCTCAGGTGATCCACCCACCTCAGCCTCCCAAAGTGTTGGGAAGATAGGCGTGAGCCATCATGCCTAGCCCCCAGTCATGTCTTGCATACAAAAATCCACCTAACTCCACATCTGGCAAGTCCAGCTGTGCAACCTGCAGTCAGTGCACGTCTGCACACCATTCCCAATGAAATGATGCATTTCCCAGTTCCAGCATGAGAAGATGCACCAAAGTTTGCCTCACTACTGTCAAGAGGAAATAATGGCCTTTCACTTATGGTTACTCTGAAAAATGCATTTTATTCTTTGTCAAAATCTTAGCTCCCTCGTGTGTATTTCCTCTATTTCTCTGTTTCTCTGCCCATCAGGAAATGCTCCTACAAAAACCTTTCAGAGGCAAGCACACTGGTCCTACAGTCGGGGGACCTGGGATCCAGCCTCACTCTGCCATCCACCCACTGCATGACCTCAGCACAAGGGAGTGTTTTCAGGCCTCACTTTCTTATCTCCAAATGAGGAGCAGGAGGAGATTCTTTAAGCTTTACCCCAGTTCTGAATATCAGTGACTTCCCAGAGCCACAGAAATGCCATCCCAGCTCCTCAGAGCTCGCGCCTCTTGTCTCCTGGCACTTCTGCCTTGTCGGATTAAGAACAGAGCCGCTTGGGGCTGCAGAGCTGGACATTCCACCAGTGTCCAGCTGGACAGTGAAGGATCCCAGAGCCACAAGAAATCCAGCTGACATTTCCCAGGGAGATAAGCCAGAGGGCGGGGGCCGGGAGCCTTCCAAGTGCAGGACATGCAGACACATTTTCACAACACTCTAGAATGTTCCCAATCACTCAAAAGATAAAAAACATGAAAATCTTGAAGAGTCTGAATTCCTACTTAACGTTATCAAGATGAATCACTTAAATACAAAGGGGTAATTTAGCAACTTTGGAGAGGATTTTGCTCTTTCTTAAGCCCCAGCGGTTTCCAGGTTTTTTTTCTTAGGTTACTGTCTGCAGGAAAGATGTAACAATTCTCTTTTCAAAAAGTACTTTTGCTACCAATTAGCCCATAATTAAACAGCCCCTAGGCCACAGTTTCTGGACTTCCATTAGAATGAAAAACACTCTCTTAAGGCAACAGGTATCTAATTATTGACGTTTTAAAATGAAAACTGTTCTTCATTTCTCTGCAATTCCCCCAACTCCCTCTATTACTTACAACCAGAGGGATGTTAATCATTTGTCAAGTATCTATAGGCAGGGAAGAACTGGCTTTCCTTAGAGTAGCATGCTGTCAAAAAGACAGCCTGGGTTTCACGTCCCTATAATCTGTATCATGGTATGCAGATTACTGTGACACAGATACAGATATAGAAACTATATATATATATACACACACACATATACACACACACATGTTTCATCGTAAAGGCTGAAACCATTGTCACTTGTAAGATATTAACGCAACGTCTTAAGAAGGTGGTTCATTGACAAAAACATTTCTCTGGGCTTGAATTTTGCAGAAAGAATCATTGCAGGAAGTTTTTAAATTGCATTAATTACTCATGAACTTAAATACCCATGAACTTTCAGATCTCTGTACTCATGGTCAATCTGCTAGTGAGACAGGGCCCAGGTAGGAGGTTTGAGCCAAAACAACAACAAAAGTGCCTGATTCTGGAAGACTCCATCTCCAACCAACTTACACATTCCATGTTACACAATCATCTTACACATTCATGTGTCTTCAGAGACCCTAGAAACTGCCAGGAAGAAGTATCAGAATGTCATCCTCATCACCACTAGCTTCATGGCAGCTGGCATTTATGGAACACTTATAAGCCAAATCCAATACTAAGTGCTGTGTGTGTGTGTGTGTGTGTGTGTGTATACATATATATGTATACATATATACACTCATTTAATCTTTATTTAAAAATCCTGTTGGGCAGGTTCTCTGGTTACTCCCTGTTAAAAGATGAGGAAACCGAGTCTTACTGTGGAGAAAACACCAAAGTTCATTCAGGTAGGAATGGGTGGAGTCAGGTTGGACCCACACAGACTGGTTTCAGAGCCTGAGAACTATACTGTTCTGTCTCTGTGTGCTACCCTGTCTGTGCCTGCAGTGTGGTGTCAATTCCAGGAAACACAGGGCCCAGGGACTCAGGGGACATAAAGGCTTAAGGACACATGGCTTCAGGTTCACCTGATGATATTCCAAGAGTCTCTGCATGCAGGTGACATAACCCAACTCAAACTAGTACCCACAAGAGGGGAGGCTAATCAGCTCCCACCATGGGGTCAAAGTCGGTTCCTAGACACCACAGCCCTTATACTTAGTAATGCCAACGAGAAGAGAGGACCCCCCGCCACTAGCAACTTGAGAAGATTCCTAGCATGTATTGGCCACAAGCAGATTTTATGTGCATCCCCAAACTAAATATTGTGACAAGTTAGATGAACTGTGGTGATGGGGGAGGTCTGAGGTTGTGATCTCCCCAAAGTGAAGTGTCCCCAAAGAAAATGAGGTGGGAAAAGGTTGGCTCTCCATAGGAAACTGGGAAGGCTTTCACCCCACGGTGGAGCAGGCAGAATGTTCACAGGAAAAGAGATGTTTATTACGGTGGACTCAGTAACAGGGAGGTCAACCTTATAGGAGACGCCTAAAAATGCCTGGGAATCTGGGGCTTTTAACAAAAAAAAAGTGCTTTCTATTTTTAAATACTTTTCATAGTTTTGGGCCTTTATCGTGTAGAAAATTCCAGAGTATCTTACATAATTTGTAAATAAGGGCAACCAAACTTTACATAATAATGAAATTGAGATTATCTTAAAGAATCATCAGCCCACACAAATAATTTCTGCCCTAAGTGGAAGAACTGTAGAATCAGTGAAACACACCAGTGAGTGCTGTATATACAAGGGGGAGTCTCAATAAATGCTAGTGTCTGATTTATATATTGAATAAACAAGATTTACATCTTAGTCCATTCACTGTATCATAAATTCTTACTAATTTTTCATGAGCCAGCGAGTGTATATTTACAAGTAAGACATAATATGATTGTAAAGCTCCATTACATCAACATTTACATTTTATGGACTTCAAAACGATAGCATGCTGTCCCATTCTCATATAAGACTCGGAACTCTGTTCCATAATTCAGTTCTGCAACATTTAATGCAGGCCTATTAGGTGCATGTGACAGGTGTTTGTGACAAAACAAAACAAAACATAACAAAACAAAAACAAAAACAAATAAACACCATCCCTGTTCCTGTTGGCAGGGAAGACAAATATGTTAACGTATCTCCTGTTGTAAGTGCCATGATAAAGGTAAGCAAGTGCACTCTGGAAGCTCACATAGGGGTTACTTGACTCAATTTTAACCAATAAGGAATTTAGGCAGAAAGGGTGGGGAGTGGTTTCAAGCAAGGGAAATACCAAGAGCAAAAGTAAGGAAGCATGAGGTGGCACAATGTGTTCAGGGAAACAACAGCAGTTTGATCCTAGACAGCACACTGTCTGACAGAAATCTAATGTGAGCCACAAATAGAAGCTGCTAGTATAACTTAAAACATTTCTAATAGCCACACTAAAATTAAAAATTTCTAGTAGCTGTACTAAAATTGAAAAACAGCTGAAATCAACTTTAAAGTATATCTTATTTAACCACATAGATTCAAAATGTTGCCATTTCATCATGATACCAATATAAAAATTACTAAGGAGGCATTTGACAGTCTTTTTTTCAAATAGCAAGTCTTCAAAACCCACTATGTGTTTTAGACTCGTGGCACATCTCAATTTGGACTGGCCCCCATTCCAGTGCTCAGCAGCCACTGTGGCTGATGGCTCCTGTATTGGACAGCACCGTTCTAGAGCAACAAGTATGAGGTGGGGAGTGTCTAAACACAGCTCGGGAGGTAAGCAGGCAGTCAAACAAAATCCTTCAAGTACCTCATTGTGGAGGTCATGGGAAGCAATGAGGGCTGCATCACTTTGAGAACTGAGTGAAGGATGGATTGCAAGAGAACAAAACTGGGGGGTGGATGGCTACAGGGTCCTGCTAGATTTGAAAAAGGGTGAAATTAGGGCCAATGGTAGTAGAACTGGGAAGACACAAACATTGGGGACAAAATGTCTGCAGGATTTTGGTGAATTCAATGTGAGAAAGAAGGTGTGAGGCATGAGTTGAAGATGTCTTCCTGGTTAAGAGCCAAAAGATGGGGGCTACAGGAAAACAACTGATTGGCACACTCACATCATTCTCCCTTACATCACATGCAGCCCCCGGTGCATGTAGGTTGGCTCTGGTGTGGGTCTTGACCAAGAGAGGAAGGCCTGGCATGAATGAACACCCAAGGTTCATGGGTACTGCCAGAGCTTTGGAGGTTCTCAATGCAGCCAAGACCTCTAGTAGACAAGGACTCTTCCCAAATATGGTATTCACATTTGAGAAAAAAGTGTAGAATAAGATGTTAAGCTTGGTTGGGAGGTATTGATGCCCCTATCAAAAGGGTGGCATAACCATGACATCCAGAAGCTTCTAGCTCGCCAGGTGGTCACAGTGTCAGTATTAGCAATCCAGCTCCTGGTCTGCGATGAAAGAGAGCACCTACATATGCAGCAGTGTTAAAAACAGTCATCCTCTGAAAACCTGCAGCTCTGGGACTTTTCAACATCACCACAAGGTACGTTTCATGGAATAAGCAAAAAGCTGCAGGGTCAATTACACCCAGGCACCCCCAGGTCACAGCAATGCCCAAGGGGAGCTCTATCCAGCTATCCCCAGACAGGGCTATTGCAACATTAAAGGGAGAATTCCCGAGCTATAGAAGCAACTGGTCACATAGGATTTGAAGCAGCATTGAAGAGCATGGCACGGACTGATAGGTTACATGGGAAACCGATGTTTTAGATAGATAGGAACTTAGAAAATTCTAAAGTAGGGATTGGAAGGCATTCTTCATTATTCTTTTGACTGATAGCTCAAATCTTAGGGGAACAGTAAATACTTGGCATTGGGAACTCAGTGAATGTCAATGTGGGCTTGAAGTGAATGCTGCTAGACCGATAAGTTGCTCAGCTGCAAGGGTCAAGTGATGTGCACTTGCTGGGCTCAGGCTCAGGATGAGCAGCAACGGGCAAAGCGAAGGGTGAGTTCCTTGCCCTATCCTTAGGTGCTCACTCAAAAAGCACATTAGAAAGTGAAGTAGGAGACCAGAAGGATGGAATATGGCTTGTGTTCAATCTGGGGAAATCCACCACCTCACAAGGATAGAAGCATTGCAGGTCAGCTTTCCAACATGGCACACACATTTGTGCATCAAGGAATAGTAGAGCCTTGGCTCCTCTGTGAGGGTTTTAAATAACTCACACCCCCAGATTTTATTTTGAGAAGACTTCATTCATTAAAATAAGAAAAGGGGGAATATTGAAGGAATTTCCTAGAGCAAAACTTTCAATGGAAGAAACATAAATAATGGTCTAGCACAGGAAGACTCTCTTCATCATTCAGGGCTCCAGAGCACAGGAAGAATCTCATCATCATTCAGGGCTCCAGAGCAATACAATGTATTTATTCTCTTCTGAATCAAGAACCCTTGTCATTTGCTCCTTTACACAAATCCCCAGTATTACAAAGGATACTGGAACTCCATGTGCCTCTCTGCCTGTGTGGACATAAACCACAGAACACAAGGAATCCACCAAGCCTAGCTTTCCCCCTTTCTTTCTTTTTCATCCAAGACACACTTACCTATTGCTGACCTCATAAATGCTAAAAATAGTCATGTAGCTTCTCCCCTCAAACGTGGTTTGATGAAATCCATGAGGAGTTCATGTCAACGTTTCAGACTCTGAAACGTATCAGGGTTATTTTAAGTGGCAATGAACAAATCCCAAATTATATCCTAGGATTCAGACACTTATTCATCTTTATCCAAATATTTTGAGCTGAAACTCACATAAAATAAGATTATCCACCAGAAATTCTAATACTTCAGTGAAGGGGTTGGAGGAATAAAGGTGCTGACCTAAGTAACTTTTAAAACAAATGAAGTTTATGAAAAAAGAAAAGTAGGTTTGCAGAGACCAATGAAAAAATAATAATAAATGAAGTTTGTAAGTGTAAAGGCAAAATAAATTGTCCATAAGCACTTTACTTTGATTAATAACATTGTTCCCATGGGGGCGTGTGCTAACAATTCTGATACTGTATAGAGGTACACAGGAACTGAACAATGAAACAAATGCATGTCAGATGGTGGGAACCTGTTTTTCACTATTGGAGGGGAGAGGTTACAAGTAAGCAAAGGGACAAGGCTAGAATTGTCCACGGGGTAATGGATGAAAGTGGAGACATCTGGATGAAGAAACTCCTGTTTCATTAAATACATATTTATTAGATAGATAGATAGATAATAGACATACAATTATGTATAGATAAGTGTATATACAGTGGTTACAGTACACACACATATCTTCTTGCTCTGTAGGCTGAGAAGACCCAGAAGCAAAGGCACCACAATAGCAATAAGCACACCCAGCACCCAGATCTTGGTTTTTAGCACTATTGCCCAAGGAAAGGAATCAGAACTCGCTGGAGAAACTAATTCAAAGACTGGAACAGGGAATGTGAAAGGTGCTGCCAGATGTATCCACTAGACAAAGTTGGAATAAAGTCGAGCAACAAAATAAAATAATACTGGATCATGAGAGAGAAGAGACAAATATGTGCAAAATAATTCTAAATAATTTATGCAGTCATTTCACCCTGAAGGAGGTGAGCCTAACTCCCCACTCCTTAAATGTGGGCTGTACACAGTCACCTCATTCCAAAGAGCATGGGAGGGGAGTGGGTAGCTTCACAGAGGAAACACCTGACCAGCACTACCACAGCCAGGTGACCAAGGTCCACATCAGCAGTGATGAATCATGTTCATGGTATGTAACCTTTGTATGATGTGATGGAAGTGGCAGTTTATCTCTGTGCAGAAAACCCACAACACCGATCTAATCATGAGAAAAACATTTGACAAATCCCAATAGCAGGACATTCTACAAAATACCTGACCAGCTTTCTTCAAAGTTGCTAAGCTCATCAAAAACAAGCAAAGTCTGAGGAATTGTCATGGCAAATGGGAGCCTAGGGAGACAAAATGACTAAATGTAACATAGGTACCGGGACAGAAAGAGCCCATAAGGTAAAAACAAGGAAATCTATATAGACTTGTTAATAGGAATGTGTCAATATTGGTTCTTTAATTATACTAAATGTACCACACAAATGTAAGATGTTAATAATAGGGGAAATTGGGTATGGAGTATATTGGACTTCTCTGTACTATATTTGCAATTTTCTATACATGTAAAACTATTCTAAAGTTGAAAGTTTACTTTTAAAAATAAGAAATGAAACAAGAAAAAGGGTGATTTTAAATGAACTTTCTAGGCATGGTTCACATTTTGGGTAAAGCCTTCATCTGCTCTTATGGAACTTATACCAACATGCAACTGGATAAATTATAAAGAAAAGAGGTTTATTTAGCTCATGGTTCTGCAGGCTGGGAAGTCCAAGATTAGGCAGCCAATCTGGTGAGGGCCCCGTGCTACTTCAACTCATGGTGGAAGGCAGAAGAAAAAAGGTGTTTGTGAAAAAGACTAAACAGGAGAGGCAGCCTTGCCTTATGACTCACTCTCTCAGGAATAAATCCACTCCTGAGAGATGGCATCAATCAATTCATAAGGGATCTAGCCCCAGAAACCAAAGTCCTCCACTGGGCCCCACCTCTCCACTTCACTGCGTTCAGGACCAAACCTCAACATGAGTTTTGGTGGGGACAAACCATATTTAAGCCATAGCAGTACACAAACACATGATCACATGCTAGGAAAGAAGATGCCCATCTCTACTTAGAATTCTCCAAAAAGTGGCAGGACCATGACTGCTATGGGAGACAAGAGCAGTGATCAGAGGGTGCAGAGTCCTGTACTCTGAGAGCAAAGGAGAGTGTTCTATGCTAGTTGTGTAGCAATACACATTCCAGCTGTATTTTTGCACATGCCTTCCTTATCACAAACCCAGGGCTAGCTTTTGGTTTCACAAATATGCATACAAAGCTATAAATATTTATTTGCACTAGGGAGAAAAATTCTGATATCTGTTTTGTACTAATTTAAAAATATGTCCACAATGCTTTGACACTCCATCCTGCAGGAGGTGGAATCTAATTCTGCTCTTTTTGAGGGTGGGCTAGGCTTAGTGGCTCACTTTGAATGACTTGAGTAAAGCAGATGTGATGGTGACTGACATCACAGACTGGGTCATAAAAGGTATGGTGGTCCCTCTCTTCTGGGTCACTCATTCTGGGGGAAGTTAATCTCCCTGTCTAGAGGTCACTGTGAAGCCTGTGGAAAGGAACTGAGACCTCCAGCTGTCAGCCGCATAAGTGAGCCTTCTGGGAAGCAGCCCCCAGCCTCAGGGAAGCCTTCAGAAGGTACAGGCCCTGCAGACACCTTGCCTGCAGTCTCATGAGGGGGGTCCTGAGCCAGAGCCTCCTACCCAAGACACTCGTGAATTCCTTACCCTTAGACACTGTGAGATCATCCATTTTTCTTGTTTTAAGCCAGCACATTTCGGGGCAATTTGTTAGGCAGCAATGGATGACTAATACATGAAGCTACATGGATGGAACATGTGAACTTAGAAGGGGATGGATCAGAGATTGTCTGAGTCTGGCTTTTTTCTCCCACCTCTGTAGAAAGCCTGAAGTAATCCCCATTCTGACTAAAGATAATTGGGACAGCAGAGTAAGTGAAGCAGAATTGGTCAGGTACAATGCCTGAAAATTTGGAAGGAAAAATGGTAGCTTGCATAACTCAAAGCAAATTAGTATTTACAAAATATATATCAGGATTTTATTGAAGCGTATAACAAATATTTCAAAAACAACCCTGTGAGAAAACTGAATAATTAGTGATGGTAGTATATTTGGCAATCTTATGAAACGATCTGAATAGATAAGAATAATGTGTAGGAAACGAGAATGTTTAAGTTTAATAAGAACAGATGAGAGTTCTGTGTTGGGGTTTTTTAAAAAACCAAGTTTTTTGTTTGTTTGTTTTTGTTTGTTTGTTTTTTGAGACGGAGTCTCGCTCTGTCACCCAGGCTGGAGTGCAGTGGCGCGATCTCGGCTCACTGCAAGCTCCGCCTCCAGGGTTCACGCCATTCTCCTGCCTCAGCCTCCCGAGTAGCTGGGACTACAGGCGCCCGCCACCACGCCCGGCCAATTTTTTTCTATTTTTAGTAGAGACGGGGTTTCTCCGTGTTAGCCAGGATGGTCTCGATCTCCTGACCTCGTGATCCACCCGCCTCGGCCTCCAAGAGTGCTGGGATTATAGGCGTGAGACACCGCGCCCGCCCTAAAAAAACCAACAATTTAAATGCAAGTTTGGGAAACCAGGTTGTTTGCCAGAAGTTCATGAGCAAAAATCCGTCAATGTGAGCCACTTGTGATGCAGCTGTCTGGAGAGCTAATGAAACCTTTTGCAGAAACAACAGAAAATGGGGGGTGGGGTGAGACCCACTGAACTCCGGGAGGATCAAAACTCAGCCGTAGGACTTGCCCATTTCGAACCGAGTCACTGCCCCAAAGCCCCAAGATGTCAGGCAGGACTGCAAGGCAGGGAACCAGCCCCGATAGAATCTTGGCCCTGGCGCTGTGAGGAACCGTGAGAGGAACAGAAGAGGTGTCATGTGGAAGCGAGTCCCAAGGTGCGGTTGTGAGACGGCCTTCACTGTCTCAACGGAGCAGACAGGTCTGTGCAGCCTTGCTCTTTACAAACGGAACCCGGAGCAACGAATAACATTGGAGTAAAGAGCTTTATTCGAATAGGGAAGTATTCAACAGTGAAATCAACTGCCTTGAAAAGTCAGGAGTGGTGAGCAAGGCCTGTGCGACAGGTTGGGGAGCCAGCCAGACTACACTGCAGCTCATTCGGGCACTGAGCCTGTGAAAAATGCGGATGCAGGCCGGGCGCGGTGGCTCACGCCTGTAATCCCAACACTTTGGGAGGCCAAGGCGGGCAGATTACGAGGTCAGGAGTTCAAGACCAGCCTGGCCAACATGGTGCAACCCTGTCTCTACTAAAAATACAAAAATTAGCCGGGCGTGGTGATGCGTGCCTGTAATCCCAGCTACTGAGGAAGCTGAGGCAGAAGAATCGCTTGAACCCGGGAGGCAGAGGTTGCAGCCAGCCGAGATCTCGCCACCGCACTCTAGCCTGGGAGACAGAGCAAGACTCTGTCTCAAAAAAAAAAAAGAGATGGTAACACATTCATCTGTACAATGGGATTCCTACTACAGGTATGACTAACAGTACATCATGATTGTTTGAAGAGAATTAAATGCGACGAGGCACAGAAAGTGCTGCCTGACATGAAATACGCTCCTTTTGTCAACACATCTTAGTGTCCCATTGCTAGAAATCTTCAAGTCAGAGGCTGCCTGATAATGCTGAAGAAGAATGCCAACATTCAGCAGGAGTTTGGACTATAACAGTGGTTCATAACCTTGGCTGCGCTTTAGAGTCATCTGGCTGCTTTAACATTTTTCTCTACTCAGGCCAGACCTCTGTCTAATCAAATCAGAGTCTCCCAGTGGCAAAGTGAAACCTTGGAACCACGTGGCATGAAATGGTTAAAGGTATGAGGTCACAGCTGGGGTTGGGCAGTGTTCGTATTTTATCCCATCTTTCCACGGGATTCCGACGTGAAGCCAAATGTCCCAACGCTGGACTACAAGAAGTCCAAGGTCCCTCTCAGCTCTGTACTTCTATAATTCTGTATCTGGATTCCCAGCAGCTATTCCATGGAGCCATTCATTGCTACTCCTGCTTTCTCAGGGGCATCTTATAGAGGCAATGGACTTTATCCAGTTCCCTGGCTCTCCATTTGTGAATTGCAAGTTCAAGGCATCCAGCCTCTCTGCACTGTGTCCCCCACTATAAGACAGGAACAGTAATGCTGACTGCTTACAATAATGATGAGTGAATAGAAGAATTCATGTGAAGTGCTTTGCATATCTTCCACACAGAGGGAGTTAATAAATAGGTGCTACTGTTATTAATGCAGGTATTAAAGGGCAGACTCTATATAAGTGGCCTGTTTAAAGAGCACCTAAACTAGTGCAATCCATAAAGAAATTTATTTTAAATATAGTATCATAATAATTCAAAAAAATTTTTACAATGCACAAACCTGTTAGCTTAGTTTTCAAAACTTTTGCAAGAAACAATACATATGGTCATTTTTAAAAGACTGTGGAAGTTTGGTGGTGTTTTCTATAATTACTAACCAGGTTCAATTTTGCTATGTAATTAGAATGACTCTTCTTGGGTTATTTGAAATTCCAAAAGAATATTTTTAAAACTGACAAGGCAACTTTTAACTCTAAGAAACTTCACACATCCAATCCACAAATGTTAAAAGAATGGGATCAAGATAAGAACTATACCAAAAGCACTGTTAATGAAAGAAAAAATTTAAAATTAAAAATTTTCCACCTATGAAAGACACTAATATAGGATGAAAAGACAAATCATAGATTGAAAGAAAGTGTTTACAGATCATGTATTTTTTTTTTTTTTGATATGGAGTCTTGCTCTGTCATCCAGACTGGATCTTAGCTCACTGCAACCTCCACTTCTCAGGTTCAAGCAATTCTCCTGGCTCAGCCTCCTGAGTAGCTGGGATTACAGGTGTGTGCCACCATGCCTGGATAATTTTTGTACTTTTAGTAAAAACGGCATTTCACCATGTTGGCCAGGCTCGTCTTGAACTCCTTACCTCAAGCAATCTGCCCGCCTCAGTCACCCAAAATGCTGGGATTACAGGCGCAAGCCACCTCACCTGGCCCACAAATCATATATCTGATAAGAAACATATCCAGAGTTTATAAAGAACTCTTAAAACTCAACAATAAAAAATAACACTAGAAAGAAGGGCAAATTTCAACAATGATGTATAGATGGTAAATAGCATGTAGACCCCAATTATCATTATAAAAATGCAAATTGATATTTTAATGAGTTACTACTACCTACCTATTGAAAGGTGACGATCCTAAAACCAGATAATACTAAATGTTATCTAGAAGGCAAGACAAAAATAATTCCTATTCACTGCTGGTGGGAAAGGAAAATGTCTTCCAATCTGGAAGATAGTTTGGCAGTTTCTTACAAAGTTAAACAGACATACCATAAAACCCAGCAATCCACTCGTAAGTGTCTACCCAAGCATATTAAAGAGGCATGTTCACGAGAAACCCTGTACACAAATGTTTATAGAAACATTCTTCATAACTGCCAAGGCTAGAAGCAACCAATATTGGATAAACAGCCTTGCTACTTTCATATAATGGAATATTATTCAGCAATACAGAGAAATAAAGCGACAAAAAGACATAGAGAAAATGTAAATGCATACTGCTAAGTAACAGAGGCCAGTCAGAAAAGGCCCCATACCAATAATTGCAATTATAGGACTTTCTGAAAATGGCAAAACTACAGAGACATTAAAAGGATCAAAGGGTGCCAGAAATTTTGGGGAAGTGGGGAGAGTTTAATAGGTGGAGCATAGGGTTTTTTTAAAGAGTTTAAACTAATCCGTATGATCCTATAATTGTGGATACAGAGTGCTATTTGTCAAAACACATAGAACTTTATGGCACATAGAATGAATCTTAATGGATGCTAATTTAAAACTAAAATTGTTCAGGAGGTCGAGGTACCCCAGGATGGAATGCAATATGTGACAAAAGAATCTAGCTGTATTAACAAACAATCTCCCCAAAGGGGTTAGGGTGGAAAAGTGTTGACTTAAGCAACTCTAGGAATGAGCAGGGTCTATAGGACTACAGACAAAAGAAACTGTCCGTAAGCACTCTACTTTAGTTGATAAAGCTGTTTCCCATGGGGGTACTGGTTAACAATTCTGATACTGCTATAGATGAACACTGGAAATGAATAACTAATGGATGGCAGATGGTAGGAGCCTGCTTCCTGCTTCTTACTGTTGAAGCGGGAGGTTAGAGATAAGCAAAAGAAAAAAGCTAGAATTACTCATGGGGTAATGGATGAGAGACATCAGTATGAATTTCTGTTTTGCTTAAAATAGACACAGCTAGTTTTATATATAATTATTTATAGATAAGTGTATATACCAGAGTTACTATACACACACATACCTCCACACTATGTCGGCTAAGAGGACCCAGAAACAAAAACACCCCAGGAGCACCAGCATGGTTTTAAATACCGTTCTCCAGTGAGAAGAACCAGGGCACACTGGAGAAATGGCTGAGTCTAGGCCTGGGACAGAAAATATGTAATATGAGCCAGGAGCATCTTGTAGTGCCAGAAAGTAAGAAAGTGCTAAAAAAAAAATTTTAATTGATGTGGAAGAGACACAGGAGCCAACTGAAATGGCTCCCATTGGACAAAGCTGGAACAATTCAGGCCACAAAATTAAGTCGTGTTGGACCATAACTCAAAGTATAAAATAAATGTCCATTAGTCCATACTCATATAACTAAATAAATGCCTGAATAAACAAATAAATACTTGGGAAGAAGAGACACATCTCCTATGCAGAAGAATTCCAAATAATTTATGTAGACATTTCACCCTGAAGGAGGTAAGCCTAACTCCCCACTCCTTAAGTGTGGGCTGTGCAGTCACCTCCTTCCAAGGAGCACAGGATGGGAGGGGGTGGCTTCACAGAGGAGATACCTGAGCACCACCACTGCAGCCAGGTGACCAAGGTTCACATCAGCAGTGATGAGTCGTGTTCATAGTATGTAACCTTGATATGACATGATGGAAATGGCAGTTTATCTCTGTGCAGAAAACCCACAACACCAGTCTAACCATGAGAAAAACATGTGAAAAATCTCAACAGCAGAACATTCTACAAAATACCTGACCAGCATTCCTCGAAGTTGCTAAGCTCATCAAAAACAAACTAAGTCTGAGAAATTGTCACTGTCATGAGGGGCTATGTCAACTAATGTAACACGGTATCCTAGATGGGATGCTGGGACAGAAATAACGCAAAAAGGTCAAAACAAGAAAACCTGAAATAGGTATTGGCTTTGTGAATGTTTGTATGCCCCAGAGATTCATATGCTGAAAGCTAATTCCTGATGTGATGACATTAAGACATAAAGCCTTTGGGAGGTGACCAGCTCATGAAGGTACATCCCTTATGAATGGGATGAGGCCCCAGAGAGCTGCCTCACCCCTTTCACCATGTAAGGACACACAGAGAAGATGCCACCTACGAGCCAGAAAACAAGCCCTCACCAGACACTGATTATGCTGGCAGCTTGATCTTGGATTTTCCAGCCTCCGGAACAGTGAAAAATAAATGCCTGCTGTTTTTCCCTTACCTAGTCTATGGTGTTTTGTTATAGCTGCCCAAATGTACTAAGATCACTAATTGTCATATTAATTAATCACAAATGCACCATACTAATATAAGATGTTAATAACAGGGAAAACTGCATATGGACTATATGATAACTCTGTACAATTTCCAGTTTTTATGTACATATAAAGCTCTTATAAAAATCGTTTATTTAAAAGTTAAAATGAAACTGTATATACACTATACTGTAGTTGGTAAAACTGTTTTAACAATTCAGAAAGTTCTTTATGTCTATACTAGGATTGAACAAATAAATGAATAAATGACAATAGGGGTCTGGTTTCTCATTGTCACAACACAAGTTATTTTTAAAAAAAAAGCAAGAAAGGAAGTCTAGAATTAACCCTGGACTACTGGATTAGAGTCAGAGATATCAGTATAAACTTAACACTTAGTTTATCATTATATATAGAGAGATATACATGAATACAGAAGCAATTATAAATACATGTGTACACCTGGGTTAATAGCCACTCATGTATTTCCTAGCTCTGTCTGTTGGGGAAGGCCCAGACAGAATGACACCCTAGCAGCAATGAGTACAACTATGGCCAGATCTTGGTTTCTACATAATATCCTCCAATAAAAGAAACAAGGGCTCCTTGGAGAAATGGCTGATCCTAGGCCTAGGGCAGGGGATACACAAGATGACCTTCAGCATCTTATAATGCCAGAAATCAAGGAAGTGCTCACAAAGCAAACAAATGAAGGCATGCCAAAGGGACCAGGAACCATCCTGAGAGTGCTGCCCGTGGACAAAGCTGGAAGAATCTGAACATCAAAACACAAAATATAGCATTGGATTATAGCTTAAGGTATAAAATACATATACATGAGTCCATACCGATTGAAATAAATCATTGAGTAAATAAATAAATGGGGAAGAAGAAACGAATTGTCCTTCAAGAAGCATTCCAAATAATCTGTGCAGATTCCCACCCAGAAGCGGGGCTCAGTTCCCCTCCCTCAGTGTGAGTGGGACCAGGTGACTCACTTCCAAAGAACAGGGTGTGGGAATAGAAAGGTGGTGACTTTGCGGTGAGGATTCCTGGCGGCCAGCACCTTAGCCAAGTGATCAAGGTTAACATCAGTGATGTCATATTCACACCATGTACCCCTGATAGGAGCAGGTCACATTCCCTCTGTGGTATTCTTTCCACAAACCTGTAACCTCAGTCTAATCATGGGGAAACATCAGATAAACCCAAGCTGAGGAACATTCTACAGGTTTGTCTGACCACTACTCTTCAAAACTGCCACGGCCATGAAAACCAAAGACAGCCTGAGTGACTGTCTCAGAGGGGACTCCGGAGACACAACTAACTGTCACGTGGCATCTTCAGTGGGATCCTGGGACAGAAGAAGGCATCCGTGGAAAAGCCTGAGAAATTTGAATAAAGTCTGGAGCTTGGTTAACAGTAATTTACCAACGTTAATCTCTTAATTTTGACAAATATAGCACAATTATGTAAGATACTAATACATGAGACAATGGGGTGAAGGGTAGACAGGAACTTCTTGTACTTGTAGCTTATCTATAAAACCCAAGTTAGGTCATGCCTGTAATCCCAGCACTTTGGGAGGCCAAAGTGGGAGGACCACCTGTGGTCAGGAGTTTGAGACCAGCCTGGCCAACATGGTGAAACCCCACCTCTACTAAAAATACAAAAATTATCCACTCATGGTGGTGGGCACCTGTAATCCCAGCTACGCGGGAGGCTGAGGCAAGAGAATCGCTTGAACCCAGAAGGCGGAGATTGCAGTGAGCCAATATCACACCATCGCACTACATCCTGGGTGACAGAGCGAGACTCCATCTCAAAAACAAACAAAAAAACAAAGTTAATCCAAAATAAAAACTTCATTAAAAATAAAAACCAAACATTATTTTACTCTCTTCTTTTACAGGGTTACAGTGTAATTTGTTAAGACTGTGAAGCCGCAACGTGATCTTATTTTTCTAAGATATAAAAATATACTGTTAATAATTGCAATATGTATCCTAAGTATCCATCATATCTGACAGGACGCGTGTGTCCGTCAGGAAGTGCTTGGAGGCACAGTGGCCCTCAAGCCTGGAGTCATCCTTGGCCCGCAGTGAGGCTCAGGTCTGTGCGCAGGTACTCACCAAATGAACCGAAAACTGCTCTGGGGGCGTTGGTTTGGGGGCAGCTGAACTGGGAGATCCTTGTGGAGTAGAAGTTGCTTCCCAAAGATCCCAGAAAAATAGTACACTGGACCTAGCTCAGAATGATCCAGGGGCTCCTGGAGCCTTCTCCAACATAGCAGACCCTAGAGAGCAGCTGAGGTGTGGGGCAGGAAGCAGGATACCAGGACGACCCTGGGCCTCTCCACCCCAACCCTGCCTGTGCACCCCAGGCCCTGGAAGCTGGGCTGGGCTCCTGAGCTTGGCAGCCCAGGCAGTGGCCAGGCCCCTGGGAACCCCTGGGCTTCCCAAGGCAGGAGACGACAAACAGGCCACCATCTCTTATAATTTCACCTCTTCACTCCTCAGAAGTTGGAATGTGTCATACCGGATAACATCTTAGAGTCAATGGTATTGCTATAAATTACATTCCAGAAAGATGATTAATAAAGCTGACTAAAGTCTGGCCGGGCGCAGCGGCTCACGCTTGTAATCCCAGCACTGTGGGAGGCCAAAGCGGATGGATCCCAAGGTCAGCAGATCGAGACCATCCTGGCTAACATGGTGAAACCCCGTCTCTACTAAAAAATGCAAAAAATTAGCCGGGCATGGTGGTGGGTGCCTGTAGTCCCAGCTACTCGGGAGGCTGAGGCAAGAGAATGGCGTGAACCCTGGAGGCAGAGCTTGCAGTGAGCCGAGATCACGCCGTTGTACTCCTGCCTGGGCGAAAGAGCAAGACTCCGTCTCAAAATAATAATAAATAAATAAATAAATAAATAAATAAATAAATAAATAAAATAAAATAAAATAAAAAGTAGACTAAAGTCTGTGGGAAGGGGGAGGGGTAACACACACATCCTAGTGACTCTCCTGGACCGGAGAAGAGAATCAGCAGTGCCTGCTGTGGGATCCAGAAGCTGGGAATGAGGAGGACGAGAACCCCAGCTGATCAGTGTGCACGAGGCAAACCGGGCAGCTGCCCTGAGCCTGGGTCTGTGCCGCCCTCTTTGTCTTTCCTGTGCCCCTTATGGTGTCCCAGGTCCTCACACACAGACGCCGATGCCCTCTGGACATCACCTGCAATTCCAAAGCCCCCGTGACCCCTCAGCAAGGCCCCTTCTTCCTCAGATACCCCACAGCCCGGCTTCTTGTATCCACTGGCTCTCCTCCTCATCCATCTCTCTCTCTCTCTCTCACACACACACACACACTCACACTTACACACCTCCCACACATGCTCACACACTCACTTGTACAAGAGCATACACACACACAAACACTTGCACACACCTCACACACATGCTCACACACAAACATGCACTACATACACACCACACTTTGTCACTTGCAGACACACCTCTCATGTGCACACCCTCATTTGTACAACCTATCACACACAGATACACTCACACACATACACATTTACACACATCACACATACTAACACGCTTACTTGCACACTTACACACATCTCGCACTCACATGCTCACACACTTGCACACATCTCAGACACACACTACATACACACACACCACACTCACACAGTCACTTGAACATGCTCACACACTTTCATACACTACACACATTCTCATACACTCACACAGCCAATTTACACACATCACACTCACACATTCACTCTCACATACATAAAAATACACCACACACATACTCATAAACACATCCTTATACACACAGACACATGCATGTCCACACACACATGCTCACACCCTCACACTCATACAGATGTTCACATGCACAATGCTCACACACGTACATGTTCACACACTCACACATGAATACACACACTTACACACTTACATCCACATACATGAATACCCACACTCACAACTCTCACACACACAGTTGGCGCCCAGCTCCTAACTCAGGTTGTACGACTGGGGACCAGCACTGGGAGTCCCTGCGGTCCACTGCTGACAAAGCTCTAAAATAAAATCCCTGGCCCCGAAAGGCTGCTGGGGACACCAGAGGTTTCCTGGGCTGTTTGAATCAGGTCCTCCCTGCTCCGAGGGGAGGGAGGGAGAGGGTCTGGCTGGAGTGGGGAGGCCAGCATTGCCCAGTCTCCCGCCCTTCCCAGACCCCTGCCAGCACTCCACGGAAGCGCCTTTGGAGAGGCGGACAGACCCGTCCAGGGAGCTGGTCCTGGGACGCGCAGGCTGTGGGTCCCTCAGCCAAGGGAAATGGGATCCCCTGAGCTAGTTCTTTGGTGGCCTTGGGGCTCTGAGCTGTGCCGGCCCCCCAGGAGACACCTGCTATGGCTGTGCCCCACCCAGCCTGCAGAGAGTCCGCGGGGGCATGGGCCTCAGGGGGCGTTCACCAAAGCTAAGCTCTCCACAAAGATGCAGTGAGCACTTGCTGCAAACCAGGTGCCACCTCAGGGCCTGGGTGTGCACTAACTCCCCTCTGCTCATACGCACAGATGCGATTTGGGGAAAAGGACAGGAAGGCATCAAAGACCGCCCAGAGCCGCGCCTGACACTGACAGCCACAGAGCAGGGCTGGAAAGCCCAGAGGCCACAGCAGGTTCTGCGTCAGGTTAACAGCTCAGAGAGCCCTCTGCAGGGGCTGGCTTCAGGGTGCTGAAGGACCCAGGCATGGGGAGCAAGGGCAGGGGCGTCCTGGGCTGGGAAACGGCCAGGCCAGCGGAGGGACCAGCTAGTGCTCCAGGAAGAGGAAGACTAGCTATGGTCAGGCGGGCAGACGCGGGCAGATCAGAGCTTAGTAAGCCAGGACAGGGCAGAAGGACCACGCTGATGTTATCAGGACACTGGGGGTTCCTGTGCGGCAGGGCAGTCATCTGACGACAGTTTCAAAAGATCCTCCGGGCAGCTGCGTGGGGACTCCGTAGTGGAAGGCCAGGGGCACAGGGAAGCCACATGGGGGCCTGTTGCCGGCCTGGGCAGGACAGGATGAGGGGGCTGAGGGCAGCGGGGCTGAGGGGAGGATGCCCGGGTGCACTTGGAGGGAGAGGAAGCGGTGCTCGTCAGCAGGCTGGGTGTGTGGGAGTGGGGACGGAAGGAATCGCGGAAGCCCCATTGTTTTCACTCAAGTGAACTGAGTGGGTGGTGGTCTCATTTCCTGAAATGAAAAGTCTGGGGGTGGGGGAAGGAGAGGGGGTGGTGATAAAAACCTAACTTGTATCCCTGTTAACTTTGAAATTCCCATTGGATACCCCAGTGGGCATGGCAAGAAGACAGGTGGAATTGTTGTGAGGTTGGAGGGAGTGGGCTCTGAGGCCCGCCAAGGATGGACAAAAGGACTGAAAAGTCCTTGGTATACAAATGGAATTTCAAACCAGGCCCTGGATGAGATCTCCTGGGTGCAAGCTCCATGTGGAGGGTACAGGGGCCCAGGCAGAGCTTGGTGTGCAGGGAGAGGGGACAAAATGAGGCTGAGAGAGAGAGTGGCAAGACGGGGGCAACGCTCTGAGGGCGATGAGGTGAGACACAAGCGCAGAGGCTTTCCAGAGCCCAGCTCAGCATAGAGCAGGGTGCACCCAGGGCTTCCCACGGCCCAGGCCACCTGCGCCAGAGGACCCTGATCCAAGTCCCTCCAGTCACACTATTCCCTCCCCAGGTTTTTTCATCAAACCAAGAAATCTCTCCACATGCAAGGCGACCCTCTTTGGAAACGTCTTCCCTACTGTTGCACTGACTAATGCATCTCGCCGGGCTACAGCTCTGCTTGACTTTCTCGCCAAAATACAGGCTTGAGCTCCAATTGCCCAGGAGGTGTGCCATGGATTCTGACAAAGCCTCCATCTCCCTGTCCCCACCCTCTATCCCCTCCGGTGGATCATCACCTTACAGCATTGCCTTCTATGAAGTCTGTGGAAGCCCCCAGGGAAGGACCCTCTCCCCTTCTGAAGGCACATTTGCATCACAGCGAGTCATGAACATTAGCTCATTCAACTCTCCAACTTTAATGAGCTTAACACGCAGCAGGGGTGCAACATTTTGGAGAGTGAATTGACTTAAATTGTCAGCTTCCAGCCTGCGTGACATCACCAGTTCTTAGCAGAGAAGCCCATGGCTCTAAGGCTTCCCTGGATGCTCTTCAGGATGCGTCTGAGGCCCTGAAGCCAGGCAGGACACAGTAAATTGATGCTCATAGATGCATTTTCTGCAAAGAGAGTGCAGAGTTTTATTGGAATTATCAGTGATAGATGAGCTTTTTTTTTCTTCTGTTGCATTGTAGCTATTGGATTCTAATCTTATTCAAGTTTGAACAACTCCAGGGAAAGGGCTGTTGCCTTCACCTCCTGTAGCTGATTTGAATAGACACATGGCACATTTCTCCTAAAATCTGGCTCCCCCAAGTCCTTCTTCCTAGTGCTGAGTTCTGGATTCCTGCATGGCTTTGGTCTGGGGTCCCTGTGTCCCTATTCCTTCAGCCCACACTCCAAGTGATGCAAACACTTCACTGGGAACTAGCTCCAAATAGCCACCTCAAGCCTTGCCCTGTCCTGGAGGTTTGGAGCCCAATAAGTCTGCATCCTAGGTACCAAGGTGGGTCTACAAAAACAGGAGGCCCCCAATATGGCATCCCTAACACAACCCTATTTAAAATTGCTGGGACTTTTAAACTGTTTTTTAGACAGCCTGGTGGTACCAGTTGCATCCACAAACATTTGTGGAGTGCACCTGCCAGATGCCTGCTCTAGGCTCCACATGCTGTTGTGAACAAAACAGACAAACATCTCCACCCTAATGGAATTTGCCTTTTTTTTTTTTTTTTTTTTTTTTTTTTTTGAGATCGAGTCTCGCTCTGTCGCCCAGGCTGGAGTGCATTGGAGTGATCTTCACTCACAGCAAGCTCCGCCTCCCAGGTTCAGGCCATTCTCCTGCCTCAGCCTCCCAAGTAGCTGGGACTACTGGCACCCACCACCATGCCCAGCTAATATTTTGTATTTTTAGTAGAGACGGGGTTTCACTGTGTTAGCCAGGATGGTCTCGATCTCCTGACCTTGTGATCCGCCCAACTTGGCCTCCCAAAGTGCTGGGATTACAGGCGTGAGCCACCGGGCCCTGCCCGGAATTTACCTTCTAATGGAGCAGGCGATAAACACAATTAAGTAAGGAAGTATCTATAGTATGTTAGCTGGTGATAAGTGCCAAGGAGAAATTGAAATAGAGAATGACCATAGTAATAAAGAGCATCATCACAAACACTTGAACAGCACATGCCACACACCAGACTAGTCTCAATATTCTCTGTGGCCCAGCACAGTGGCTCATGCTTGTAATCCTAACACTTTGGGAAGCTGAGGCAAGAGGATCACTTGAGCCCAGGAATGCGAAATCAGCCTGAGCAAGATGTCAAGACCCCATTTCTACTAAAACTTATAAATTAGCCAGGTGGCCGGGCGCGGTGGCTCACACCTATAATCCCAGCATTTTGGGAGGCCGAGGCAGGTAGAACACGAGGTCAGGAGATCGAGACCATCCTGGCTAACACAGTGAAACCCCATTTCTACTAAAAAATACAAAAAAACTAGCCGGGTGTGGTGGCGGGCACCTGTAGTCCCAGCTACTCAGGAGGCTGAGGCAGGAGAATGGCATGAACCCGGGAGGCGGAGCTTGCAGTGAGCCGAGATCGTGCCACCGCACTCCAGCCTGGGCGACAGACCGAGACGCAAGACTCCGTCTCAAAAAAAAACAAATTAGCCAGGCACAGCAGCCCACAGCTATAGTCCCAGCTACTCAGGAGACAGACACAGGAGGATCCCTTGAGCCCAGGAGTTCAAGGCAGCCGTGAGCTATGATTGTGTCACTACATTCCACCCTGGGCAACAGAGCCAAAGATAAATAAATAATAAATGTTCTGTGTGCATTTACTCATTAAAACCCTCAGGACAACTGTCTGAGGCTGGTATTGCTATGATTCCCATTTAAATACGGTAAGGGGAATACCTTGCCCAAGGTCACACAGCCCCAAGTGGTGGCCCAGGGTGAAGGAAAAGGAAAAGGAGGTATGGAGCAAGGAAGGCACTGCAGCCAGGGAAGGCCCTTGGCACGCCGTGTGTTCTGTGGTGTGCTGGCTGAGCCTGGTCATTGCCAGGAACTTTATGGTTAGCTAGAACCTGGTGCCGGAGGAGAAAGCCACTCACGGGAGCCAAGGGTAGTTTCTTTCTACCTATCCACCCATGATTGTTTTCTAAGAAAGAAAGGAGAAATCAAAGAAATCACAGAATTTGAACGCTGTATAAAACCTAATGTTTGTGGAGCAATTGAAGAAAAATAAACAGTGTGGTGAAGTAAACAGTTAACAAAAGGCTAGCATATGTTTACCTAGAAGATGTGAAGAATTGTTTCCAGATTAAATGGTTTGGAATGGGAACTTCCACACCTTGAATATAAACTAAGATTTGCCAACTGTGAGAAACATTTAAAATGCTAATTACTTTAAAGGATGAGAAACCTGGAAACATGTTTTAGGGAAGAAAAGAACTGGAAGGACAATGGGCACATATAAGCCATGGTATTGCACAGGTTCAGCAGAACAATGGGCAAAAAAAAAATCAAAAAGATTGGTCTACACGGAGACTTCCAGCAGCCCCCTCTCTGAGGCCGAGGAGTCTTGTTCAAATACTGTCTGATTGAGAGATAATTATGGGGGAAATGCCAATTCCACATTTCATATCTCTGCACTTTAGTACTGTCAGAGCCCCACGGAGACGGGATACGAAAGGAACAGTCTGACAGGCGAGGGAGGGGAGCCGTGCAGTCCTGGAACTGCGCCAGGCAATGTGGAAGTCATTGAGATTTACCAGCATCATTTCCATAATCGTTTTTGGATGCACAACAGCTGAAGATTGTGCCTGGATTCCCCTTTGCAAGCATTCTGGAGTCACAACATCGGCATAGAAGGTGGCCAGCCTTCGGCTTTTGCAGTCGTTTGTGGAGTCTTTATGGAAGAGCAGCGTGGTCAAGAGACTACGGCTGCGTAACCCCGTCTGCAGTGTGTGGGGCCGGAGTGCTGACCCTGGACCTGCCCAGTCATGCCTTCTCGGTCAGCTGTTCATCTCGTCTGCTACCACGGTAAGAAATGGTTTTCATAAAGTCATTTATGAGTTATGAAAATCCATTATTTTCCAACTGAGAAGGTAGACATCAAACTGCAGAATCAATGAGGCAGTAACAGTTTTGAAACCTCAGTACAAGCAGTGACTCCTTCTGCCGTGTAAGAACCGATCAACTTGGCCCATTTCCCCTTCTCTAGAACACTGAACTACAGCGTTAGATAACTAGATGGTGCCCGTGACCATGGGCCCTTTACCTGCTCCACAGTGAATGAAAGTTCACCCCAGAGCAGGGTTACACCCTGCGGAGGGCTGGGCCAGGTCCACAGTCCTCAGAGATGCCCTGAGTTCATCCAGAAGGGCTCAGCCATTTGCCTACGCCAGGCCAATGCTCTAGTCAGCGTGGAGGGGAGGGTTACGCCGTAACCACTGAGTCAGCACATTGTGGACCAATAATAGCGTAATAACAGCGTCTCTCCAACAGGGAAAAGAAATGCCCTGAAGACTGCTGGCCGTGTGTTCAGTGATTCTCACAGAGCACAGAAAATGAAACATCAGAGAAACTGCCCTTAGGCGGGGCTGGCAAATATCTCCCCTACTGGGCGCAGGGCAGACTTCACCTCAAGGTCTTCCTCCACACACATTCCACAGCCCAGCAAGTCCTCCAGGGCGGAACTGAAGATAAATCTATTCACCATCTCTGTTCTCTTGGGAGTGGGGGAGGATACGAAGCTGAGGTCTAGCATCCGGGCCAGGGCTTTCTCGGCCACGGCTCCTGGCCTGGGTGATGGTGGGAGGGAGCAATGTGATGATCAACACTCCAGTTTCTTGTCCAAGGCTGCCTGTGGCCGATGTGCTGTCTATTTGGGGAGAAAAGAGAAACACGTAGGCTTGTCTCGGGTGTTCCTAGAGGATGTGGGATGGCCACCCATGGCTGAAAACTAACTTGGTTCACTAGAGTGTGTGACATCGGGACCTGAGACCCAACTTACCAAGTGCTATCTACGTGACTTCACCCCTCAGTGTATTCATCTATGAAATGGGGATAATACTAGCACTGGAGGATAAATAAATCGATCAACATGTGTAAAGTGCTTAGAAGGTGCCTGCCATGCAGGAAGCAAGCACTGGGCACTAGCTATCGCTATCATTTCTGCTGTCCTCAATGAGTGCAACTAGTTGCTGAGCTGGGGTAGCTGAAAGTGACTGGTAGTAGAGGGGGTGAGAACAGATAAAAGGCCACGACGCAGAGAAGCCAGAGGCCATGCAGGTTGAACTCCAACAGGAGCAGTGGCTGTAGGGGAGAGGCTTGACCCTGGAGCTGGTCATGATGTGCAAGTGGGATGGGCTGGGGGCTCCCGTGTGAGAGCACAGGAGGAGAGGCTGTGTTTCCCAAGCCTGCAAAGGGCTAGAGTAAAAAGAGACCTAGGTATGCCTAACAAGGCCTGGCGACTTGGCGTTCTCCACATATGCAATTCTTCCTATCAAAGCAGGTTCCCAAACCCTGGTTTCTTCCTGCCTCTCAGCTTAACATTATCATTGCTCCTTCATCCATCAGAGAGCCCGGAGTCTCATCTTTCAGTGACTTATGAAGGCTAGACTATTCCTCAGAATCTCCACTGTGAATCAGAATTCTGTTAAGATAAACGCTAATGCTTAAGTCAAAAATATTGGACTCAAAGAAGGAGTCAACATGGTAAGAGGCCCTTCTGGCGCATCATCCCAGAAACTTCATCTGACACCCTCCACCACGGGTCCTCCACACGGGAGGGGATGCCTGGACAGTTGTGCACACAGAAACAACATTTGTTCTCACTGGTTTGCTCTGCAGTCCCAGAAGCCCACCAAACAGAGTGGGAAAAAAAGACATCTTGGGGCAAAAGACAAAGTGTGATTCGATACACTGATCTCATGTAAGCATAGTTCTAATTAGCTAAATCATTCCTTCAGCAATAGTAAAGAGAGACTGCAACAGATCTGATACTCCAATAGGCTTTGTCCAATCTGGCAGAGTGGATTCTTTATCTGAAATCATCCACAACAACCACTTTCAGAATGGGGCCAATTTTCAGACCTAAATTACCTCTGGCTCCACAGTAGCATCTGCCCATGAAATCAGTTTCTACCAAAAGCTTAAACTCTCCAGCAGCAATTATCTGGAACAGCCTCAAAACTGCATTTTTGCCATTTGAGACTGTTTTCCACAATTGCCAGCCATCTTGCCTGTTAGCATGCCTGTGGGAAGGACGGGCTGGTAGTTACGGCGTTGATTCCCTATTTGAAGTTGCTGTCCTTGAACCTTTATGACCATCAGACATAACACCCAGTGAAAATGACGCCACCTGCATTTAGAATTATTCAAAACCTGCCACCTCACAGAGGAAAATTCAGCCCACCCTCAGGGATGCAGGTCTTGACTCTGTTCTGGCTGAACTGTTAACAATTCTCCTTTGCAAACTCCCAGAAGGAGACTTGATGATCTCTCCCACATAGCACTTAATGGGGAAGCAAAAACGATTTTCAACTGAGGGAATGTTTTTGCAAAGTGGAAATCAAATCCATTTGTTAATCTTCAAAAACTCTGGGCTGTGCAGATTCTCAGGAAGACACTAAGCATATGGATCACAACAGCGATGGACCCTCAGCAAATGGAGCCTGACAACTCCAGAACCAAGCACTTGCCTGGGGGAACCCCTCCCAGCAAACACTTCTCAAATGGCAAACCTGGGTCCTGTTAGCTATGCTGGCTGTGATCTACTGGTGAATGAATGCCTATCACCAATAGTTATTACAACATCAACCTTCTCTATAGAGTTTCTGAGTGATTTTTTGCACAGAAATAAGGATTATAGTTTACAACACTGCAGTGGTCCTAAGCTCAAAGTCCTCATTCTTCAACCCGAGAGTTCTTTATGTTGGTTACCCCTCAATTACATGTAACACAGGCTCCATCAAGACAGAGACAGTGTGTGTTCACTTGATTAAAGTAAGCCCACAGGCAACAGGATAGATTCCTAACCCCTAACTTTTACTTAAACTAAAATACACGAACAGGAAAATGCAGAAAACACATCTGCCAAACAATGTTTCAGTTTTCTCATGCCTCAAAATTATCTTCTCAGGCCAGGACTGTTATTTTCTCTAATGCAAGTCCATGTGAGGGCAAAATCAGTGTTGCCTTTCCCATATGCCCTCATCAGACGGTTTCAGGCAGAACTTTCCTGCAAACACTGAGCCACACTGGCCTAGAAGGTCAGTCAGTTTGCATTAGCTCAGCCCTGACTATTCACATCGAGTCGTGCTAATTTCCATTTACCTAAGAAGTAAAGGTTTTCCAAGGCTGGTTCCCAACCCTGCTCATATGCTATGGAACTTAGATGATTCTGTGAAAAACTGAGAAGGCTCCAGATATCTGAGACAGCTGTGGGGCATGTGCTCAGAAAGCCCAGCCTCTGTGGAAAAGCAGAGCTTTCTGTGTTTCAGTGAAAATGCCCGTGAGGTTTAAGTGCCCCCTCCTCTGAAATGACAGAAGAGACTTCCAGCCACTGCGGGTTTCGACAGAGGAGGGTTAAGAAGTTGGGCAACACCAGCACCAGTGAACCCTCGGGGCCAGGAGAGCAGCAGCCTGGTTTGGTTTTCAGTCACCCACTGTGGTGGGAACAATAATGTGGGATGAGATCAAGTTCAAGAACAGTACACGCAAGCAAAAATCTCATTGTTTCTGTTATTACATTGTGAACATCTCCTCTTTTGTTTTCTTTTAAAGAGCATTGTTCAAAGGTTAAATTTGTTGGCTAAGACATCCCCTGAAAAGCTTAGTAACTTGGAATTTTGGTGGCCATAGTTTTCTGCCTGTGTGAGCTTCCCTCCAAGGTTAATCTTAAATATAGAATCTCCCTCCTCTTTCCTTCCAAATCCTCTTTTCTTTCCGAGCCTTCCAAGTACATGGTTAGGCTCCATTCCTGTTCTCAGCGGCATATACCATCATCTCTGCCAGACTTCCTCCAGCTGCCGCCCATGAGTGCATCTGCTGTAGAGTTCCCCACTTGAAAGGTGTCCCAGAAAGCCTGGCCTCATTTTATTCCCAGAGGAATCCCAGAACCCTGGGAGACAACAGCTAACAGCTGGTCCAGAGATTGTTGTACAAACTTTTGAGGCAACAACTGGCAAATTGTAAGAATACGATGGAGTGCAGGCAGAATGGTTTGCCTGAGCTGATTCGGACAAAAGACAGGGTGGGGAAGAGGACAAGTGGCTGTGGCTGAGGATGGAGCAGGTCTCTACTTCTGTCCTGCACGTCTGTCCATCCTTAGTGCTGGGCATCTGTGATTTGTTTTCAAATTTCAATAGTTTGGGGGGTACAGTTGAATTTTGGTTACATGGATAAGTTATTTAGTGGTAGTTTCTGAGATTTTGGTGCACCCATCACCCTGAGAAGTGTACACTGTACCAATGTGTAGTCTTTCTTTTATTCCTCACCCACCTCCCACACTTTCCCCTGAGTCCTCAAAGTCCATTCTATCATTCCTTTTTTTTCTTTTTTTTCTTTTTTTGAGACAGAGTCTCGCTCTGTCACCCAGGCTGGAGGACAATGGCTCAATCTCGGCTCACTGCAACCTCCGCCTCCCAGATTCAAGCAATTGTCCCACCTCAGCCTCCCAAGTAGCTGGGATTACAGGCGCCCACCACCACACCCAGATACTTTTTGTATTTTTGTAGAGACAGGGTTTCACCATGTTGGACAGGCTGGTCTTGAACTCCTGAACTCCTGACCTTGTGATCCACCAGCCTCGGCCACCCAAAGTGGTAGGATTATAGGCATGAGCCACCACACCTGGCTCATTGTATCATCCTTATGCCTTTGCATCCTTATAGCTTAGCTCCAACTTATAAGTGAGAACATACGATATTTGGTTTTCCATTCCTGAGTGACTTCACTTCAAATAATGGTCTTCAAATCCATCCAGGTTGCTGCAAAGGCCATTATTTTGTCCGTTTTATGGCTGAGTACTATTCCATGGTATATATGTACCACATTTTCTTTATCCACTTATTGGTTGATGGGCATATATGTTGGGTCCATATTTTTGCAATTGTGAATTGTGCTGCTATAAACATGCATGTTGGGCACCCATGATATTATAATCGTTTCCATCTTGGTCACTATCTGCCGTATCATAAGCACAAAACTATGACTTCACAAGAGGATGGGCCAAATGAGAAGCAGAACTGTGAGGGAAAAGAATGCTTGTTAAAGTAAAACTATTCTCAATAATTGAGAGAGGAATTTCAGAAACTAACTCTGGCCAAGACCTTTTTTTTATATATGTTCTCAGCATTAGAGCTGTGTCCAAACCATCCCTGCTGACACATCCATGACAGCCTAGGATAAATAAGCCTTTGAGAAACTGTCTGAGGAGTGACATGGGAGCTGCCACCAGGCCTTCCCAGGGAGCTCCTTGACTTCCCATGCCCACTACCTTCCCACCATAAAGGTGGGCCCATTTGCTTTTGATTTTGAAACTAAAGCAAATTTAGTTTACAGAAGCCATGTCTCAGGGTGGAAAATAGCTCATCTCTACCGGAAAACACTGACAGGCCATTCAATTCATCACTGAGCAAAAATCAGCATGAGAGTATCCAAAATGAAGCGGCAGAAGGAAGGAATTCACAGGCGCATCAGGAAAGGTCGTGTGGCAGCAGCGTTTGCTCCGCAGCCCGAGAACTCCCTCCAGACCAGCAAGAAGAAATGAAGGACAGTCAGCCGGCACTGCCACTCAGAGGACTTGGTGCAAGGAGAAGCCGCGGCCAGCACTGGTCCTATTGCCCATGCTCCAGTAGCTTCTGCAAGCTGTGGGATCACCAGTCCCATTGCTAATACAGGTTAGCATAAACATACCTTATCCAAACAGAGAAGAAAAGACACAGAGTATGTATAAATACATATTATAGATTCATGATACATAAAGTGTGTCGATAACCTAAAGATTTCTTTGCCAGGCATGGTGGTTCACGCCTGTAATCCCAGCATGTAAGGAGGCCAGGGAGGGTGGATCACCCAAGATCAGGAGTTTGAGACCAGCTTGGCCAACATGGTGAAACCCCGTGTCTACTAAAAACACGAAATTAGCCGGGCGTGGTGGCTGGCGCCTATAATCCCAGCTACTTGGGAGGCTGAGGCAGGAGAATCGCTTGAGCCTGGGAGGCAGAGGTTGTAATGAGCCTAGATCAGGCCATTGCACTCCAGCCTGGGCAACAAAAGTGAAACTCCGTCACACACACAAAAAATAAATAAAAATAAAAACCAAAAAAGTAAATAAATAAAAAAGATTTTGTATAAAAATATGAAATTCAGGCTAGACAGCAAGCAAAGAATGTAATGCACTTGCAACTAACATTTCCCCAATAGTGCATTAAATGCCACCAGGGCTCAACTCCTGATCCCATCATCATAAACAGAACAATGGGGAAAGTACAGATTTTAGTTTTATACATACCTATTGGACGCAGGCACCAATAGATCTGATAGCACATGCTACCTGTGCCTTTGACACACAGGGTCATCCAGACGATTAAAAGAATCTCACTGAGTTTCCAAAAAGGGCAAAGAGTTCAGGAAACTCCTCCGCCCCAACTTGCGCCCACCCACTGAAATGGAGCTGTCCCATTTGCACTGAACACCTCTGCAAAAATTTGTGGTTGGAATCATGTATGTGAAAAGAATGCCACCCTAGGGGACTTAGGAATTGCACTCTGGATGGAGGACGATGTGGGAAGGAGCCAGGTGGTCTTGTGGGAGATGATGCAAAAAGTGAGATGTGATTGCACAGGAAACACTTCCTAAAAGTCAGAAGAAAAAGTGTGTGTTCAGCAGCCGGGGGAGGGTGAGAGGAAATAACTCACATATCTGAATTGTGTCCTACAATACAATATATTCCATCCTGATCAACCAAATAGCTGGCAGGAAAAGTACTTTGACTTTTATATCCTTTTCTCCAGACAAAGAGCTCTGTGTATGGCTGTGTATTTGAATAGGTGCGCTTGCAGGACAGCTGCTGAGACGCAACCCTCTGCTTGCAGCAGAAAGAGCTGATGCTAATCCTGGATCCGCACAGAGCTGCCTGTGGGAGCCACACACCGAATGCCAATGTAAAGCCCACCTCAATGACAAATCCAAACTCACATTGTGTCACACGTTCTACAGACATCCAACAGGAATGGAAGACTTTTCTAGAATCTCCAAAATACTGCCTGGGTTCAACTCACCTTGACCAATTACTACCTTAGTTACTCTCAGCAAATAACTCAATCTCTCTATGAATCAGTTTTCTTATCTGTAAAATGAAAAAAAATAATAGTCCTTACTTCATGGGGTGGTTGTGAAGATTAAGGAGTTAATAAGTGTAAAGCACTTAGGAATGATCTCTTGATAAATGTGCTACTGTTGTTGCGGGACACAGTAGGACTTATTTCAGTAAATGATGGCTGATGTTGTTGTTGTTATTGTTACAAGAAAACCCCTCTCCCTCCAGCAACAATGAACAACAATGAACAACTATTCTTGATCTGAGAACACACACCCACTCAGAGTAAGCAGGCTGTTATATGCTCCAGGCTTCACCGTATCTGTCACTTTCATATTTGTTCTTTAAGAGATGATCCCAAACTTTCCACACTTACTTTTTTTTTTTGTTTCCCCAAGATGGAGCCTTGCTCTGTCGCCCAGGCTGGAGGGCAGTGATGCAATCTTGGCTCACTGCAACCTCTGCCTCCTGGATTGAAGTGATTCTCCTGCTTCAGCCTCCCAAGTAGCTGGGATTACAGGTGCCTGCCACCATGCTTGGCTAATTTTCATATTTTTAGTAGAGGTGGGGTTTTACCATGTTGGCCAGGCTGGTCTTGAACTCCTGACCTTGTGATCCACCCACCTCAGCCTCCCAAAGTGCTGGGATTACAGGTGTGAGCCACTGCGCCCAGCCTCCACACTTACTTTTATTAACACGTTCCCAATTAACTTGCAAACTCCACAAAGTCAATTTCTTTTTATACCTTTCTTGATTTGCCAGAAGTGTGGTCAACAAGTGAGGGGGAAATGAAATATTTGGTTATAGAATCTTCATATCCCTCACCCTGCTACAGAGAGGTAAAGGGACCATGGCAGAACCCTTATGTGAGGAAAGGGAAGGAAGCATCCTGTGATTGCCAAAAAAAAGTTGGATTTGTCTGAAATTGACCAAGAACCTCTTCATGAATCTAACGCTTGGCTTCTTTTATTAATATGTTTTCAATACAATCTACTTTCAGCTTCAGAGGAGAAATTGACAGTGTCCAAATTTCTGCCCAATTTCCTAATCTGTTTATAAAGGTTTATATACTATTCATTTTTGACTAAATTTTTATTGTGAAATTTGTAGATTCACATGCAACTGTAAGAAGCGCAGCAGAGAGATACCTGTTCCCTTTATGCAGATTATCCCAATGTGACACCTTGCAGAACTATAGTACAACAGCACAGCATGATACAGACATGGTACAGTAGAGACACAGACATTTCTGATATTAGGACACCACGTTTTGACATTATGTAGCCACGCATCTATTTACCTGTCACACCCACTATCTCCCTAATCCCAGCCAACCACTAATCTAATTTCTGTTTCTATAATTTCGTCACTTCAAGATGTCAAACAGATCTCACTTTTGGGATTGCCTTTCTTCACTCAGCATCATTATTCCTGGGAGATTCATCCAGATGGTTGTGTGTGTGAACAGTTAGTTCCTTTTAATTACGACTTGTGTCCCATGGTGTGAACTTGCCCCAGTTTGTTAAGTCATTCAGTCTTGAAAGACATCTGCACTGTTTCAAGTTTGTGACTATTACAAATAGAGCACTATGAACATTCCCATACATGTATGCATATAGGCCTTCATTTCCTTAGAATCTGTGTCCAGAAGTGCACATTATGAGTTGCAAGCCACCTGCATGTTTAGCTTCTTAAGAATCCACCATGCTGTACAATTTTACATTCTGTCAGGCAATGTGTAAGTGTTCTGAATTTTTGCCAGGATTTGGTGTTGTCACTATGTTTTACTTTAGCTATTCTGATCAATGTGTAACAGTATCTAACTGTGGTTTTAACTACCATTTCCCTAACAGCTAATGATGAACGTCTTTCCATGTGGTCTTTTGACACACATGTATATACATATCCTCTTCAGTAAATTGTCTTTTCCTCTCTTTTGTCTATGTTTTAGTTGTTCATTTTTCCATTATTCTGGCTTATAGGTGTTATGAATTTCAGATATTCGCCCTCGGTTAGATACACGGCTTGCAGATATCTTCTTTCAGCATGTAAGTTGTCTTTTCACCCTTTTAACAGGGTCTTTCACAAAGAAAAAAACTTTTTAAGTCCAGTTTACCAATTTTTCTATTTATGGGTCATGCTTTCTTTGGTGTCAAATCTAAGAACTCTTTGCTTAGCTCTAGATCACAAAGGTTTTCTCCAATTTTTTTCCTAAAAGTTTTAGAGTTTACATCTAAGTCTGTGATATATTTTGAGTTAATTTTTGTACAAGTGTAAGACAGTCCAGAGTACATTATCTTTTGGCCTATAGATACTCAATTAATCCAGCGGTATTTGTTGGAAAGGCTATCTTTCCTCCTTTGGATTGTTTTTGTTACTTTGTTAAAGATCAGTTGGGCATATTTGTGTGGGTCTATGTTGGGGTTCTCTACTCTTTTGCCTTGATCAAAATGCCCATCTTTCTACCAATATCCCACAGTCTTGATTACTTAGCTGTGTGGTGCGTTTTGAAAGCAGGTGGACTGATTTCTCCTACGTTATTCTTTTTCAGAATGGTTTTACCTATTCCAGTTTCTTTGCCTTTCCATATAAATCTTAGACTAATCCTGTTGCTATCTAGAAAACATCTTGCTGGGATTTTTATAGGAATTGCATTAAACTTGTGTATCATTTTTAGGAGAACTGAATTCTTATTACATTGAATTGTCCAATCCATGAACTCAGTCTCTCTATTAAGATCTTCTTCGGTTTCTTTCATCAATATATGTACTTTTTATCATTCAAGTCTTGAATTTTCATTTTTGACTGATAGTGATATTTTAAAAAATTTTATTGTCCACATGTGCACGGCTAGTATGTAGAAATACTACTGAGTTTTAAGCATATCATATTGCCTATGACCTTACTGAAGTAACTTATTAATTCTAAGAGTTTTACTGTAGGTTCTTGAGCATTTACACACAGACAACCAGCAAATAAGACAATTTCACTTCCATTTCAACCTGTGTGTCTTTTACTTTTTCTTCTTGACTCTTACACAGGGTAGAACTTCCAGCACTATGCTGAGTAAGAGATTTAAGAGCTAACATCCTTGTCTTTACCTCTGATGTAAAGCATTCAGTCTTTCTTTCGTCTTCAGATATAATGTTAGCTGCGGGCTTTTGCACAGGCTCATTCTTGATCAACTTGAGAGAATTTCCCTTTATTCCTATTTTTCTGAGAGTTTTTATTACGAATGGCTGTTGAATTCTGCCAAATGTTTTTCATGATCATATGTATGCTATTGTAAATTTGTTCTGTTGTTGAGGAAGATTACATTGATTTTGAATATTGAACCAGTCTTAAATCCCTGAAATAAAACCCTCTTGGTGACAGTGTGCAATTTTTCTGATACGTTGCTACGTCTCATTTGCTAATGATTTTGTTAAAGAATTTTATATTCCTTTATCCCTCTGTATGCATGAGGGACAATGGTTTGTAGTTTTTTTCTTTTTTTGCTCTCTTTTTCTGGTTTTAGTATAAAGATAATACTAATTTCATGAAATGAATTGAGAAGTGTTCCCTCCTCTTCTATTTTCTGGAAGAGATTCTACAGAATTTGTATTAATGCTTCTTTAAACATTTGGTCAACTGAACCAGTGAAATCACCAGGCCTGAGATTTTTTCATGAATCCAATTATGAATTCAATTTGCTTAATAGTGATAGGATAATTCAAATTATTTATTTCATATTGGATGAGTCTGGGCAGTTTGTTGCTTTTTTGAGGAATGGGTCCATTTTATCTAAGTTGCAAAATCTATGTATGAAGAGTTGTTTATGGTATTCCTTTACTATCCTTTTGATGTCTGTAGAGTCTAAATGATGTCCCTGCTAATCTGTGACAATGACATTTGTGATGTTGGTAACTTGTGTCTTCTTTCCTTTTTCTTCATCAGTGGTGCTTGGTTTGTCAGTTGCATTGATCTTTTCAAAGAACCAGCTCTTTGTTTCATTGATTTTTCTCTGTTATTTTGCTGTTTTCAATTTCAAGTGATTTCTGCTTTTATCTTTAGTATTTCTTTCTTCTGTTGGTTTTGGCTTTCCTTTCTCTTCTTCTTTTTGTAGGTTCTTGAAATGAGATCTTTCTTTATTTTTTATTTTTTTTTTTGAGACGGAGTCTCGCTCTGTTGCCCCGGCTAGAGTGCAGTGGCGCTATCTCGGCTCACTGCAAGCTCTGCCTCCCGGGTTCACGCCATTCTCCTGCCTCAGCCTCCTGAGTAGCTGGGACTACAGGCGCCCGCCACCACGCCCGGCTAATTTTTTGTATTTTTAGTAGAAACGGAGTTTCTCCGTGTTAGCTAGGATGGTCTCGATTTCCTGACCTCGTGATCCGCCCGCCTCAGCCTCCCAAAGTGCTGGGATTACAGGTGTGAGCCACTGCCCCGGCCAGAATGAGATCTTAAGTTACCAATTTAACATTTTCTTCTTTTCTAATGTATGCATGTAGTGCTATACATTTCCACTCCAGCACTGCCTTAACTGAGTCCTAAAAATTTTGATATGTTGTATTTTCATTTTTGTTGAAATCAATGTACTTTTTCACTTCACTTTTGACTTCTTCTTTGACCTATTTAGAACATGCTGTTTAATTTCCAAGTGTTTGGAGATATTCCTGTTGTATTTTTGTTTTTAATTTCTAGTTGTATCCAGTCATGGCAGGGGAACACTCAGTATCACCTCAGTTCCTGTACCTGTTGAGGTTTATTTTACAGCCCAGGATATGGTTTATGTTGCTGTATAATCTTTTGGCACTTGCAAAGAATATGGATTCTGCTGTTGTTGGGTGGAGTGCTCTACATATGTCAATTAGATCTTGTTGGTTGGTGGTATGGTTCAGTTATTTTGTTTCTTTATTGATTTTCCCTCTATTAGTTCTATCGAATGTTGAGAGATAGGTATTGAAGGCTTCAACTATAATTAAAGATTTATCTATTTTTCCTTTCAGCTTTATCTGTTTGCTTCACATATTTTTCAACTCTATTTTTGGTATATTTGCCTTCTTGGTAGATTGGCCCCTTTTATCTTTATATAATTTCCTTCTCTGTCTTTGCTCTGAGACATACTTGATCTGATATTAATATAGCCACTTCTGTCTTCCATAATTAGTATCTGCATGACTTTTTTTATTATTTTACTTTCAATCTGCCTATAAAGTAATGTTTGAAATGCGTATCTTGTAGACAGCATATAGTTGGCCATATTTTTTAATCCACTCTTCCAATTTCTGTTTTTTATTTCAAATATTTAGACCATTTATATTTAATTTAATTATTGATATATTAGGGTTTAGGTCTGCCATTTAATTTTTTTGTTTTCAGCTTTTTTCTGCTTTTTCTTACTGTTTCCTTTTTCCTGCCTCTGACTTTTATTTAAACACTTTTTATAATTCCATTTATTTCTTTTGGTAAAACTTTTAAAGTGGCTTCTCAGCCAGACATGGTGGCTAACACCTGTAATCCCAGCACTTTGGGAGGCTGAGGCGGGCGGATCACAAGGTCAGGAGATTGAGACTATCCTTCCTAACACGGTGAAACCCGTCTCTACTAAAAATACAAAAAATTAGCTGGGCGTGGTGGCGGGTGCCTGTAGTCCCACCTACTCGGGAGGCTGAGGCAGGAGGATGGCATGAGCCCGGGAGGCGGAGCTTGCAGTGAGCCTAGATCGTGCCACTGCACTCCAGCCTGGGTGACAGAGCAAGACTCTGTCGCAAAAAAATAAATACACAAATAAATAAAGTGGTTTCTCTAGGTACTACACTATATACACAAAATTTATCACACAATTTATTGGTGCCATCATTTTACCTGTTCAAGTAAATTACAGAAGTCTTACCTCCCTTTGTGTCTCTTTACCTTCCCCCACTTGTAAAACAATTATCATAAATATTTCCTCTTTAGATTTCAAACATAATTTGGAAAACTCAAAGCAATAAAGAAAACCTATTCTATGTATCTATATTTTGGCTTACGATGTTCTTTCTTTTCTCCTGATTTTCTGAGTTTCCTTCTCTTATCACTTCCATTCTGTTTGGAGAACTTATTTTAGCCATTCTTTAGGTAGGTTTGGTGGTGTCAAATTCTCTTGGTTTCCCTTCATTTGAAAATGTTTTGGTTTTCCCCTCATTCCTGAAGAAAATTTTTACTGGGTTGGCAGTTCTTTCCTTTAAAAACTTGAAAAATATTCTGCCACTTCCTTATGGTTTACGTGATTTCTGATGAGAAATTCTTTGTCACTAAAGTTGCTTCTCTTCTGTGGGTAAGGTGTTGTTTTCCTCTGACCACTTTTTAACATTTTTTCTTTGTCTTTAGTTTTCAGAAGTTTAATTACGATGTGTCTCAGGTGTTTGTTATTTGAAGTTATCTCAGCTTCTTGAATCAGTAGATTTATTTATGTTGCCAAATTTGAGGAGATTTTGGCAATTGTTCCTTCAAGTGCATTTTTCAGCCTCACCCTCTTTCTCCTCTCCTTTTGGACTCTGATAGCATGAATGTTAGATCTTTTGTTATATTCCCATGGGTCCATTTTTTTTTTTTTTTTTTTTTTTATACAGAGTCTCACTCTCACCCAGGCTGGAGCGCAGTGGCATGATCTCAGCTCACTGTACCCTCCACCTCCCAGGTTCAAGTGATTCTCTTGCCTCAGCCTCCCAAGTAGCTGGGACTACAGGCGTATGCCACCACACCTGGCTAATTGTTTCTATTTTTAGTAGAGACAAGGTTTCACCGTGTTAGCCAGGATGGTCTCAACCTCCTGACTCGTGATCCACCTGCCTTGGCCTCCCAAAGTGCTGGGATTATAGGCGTGGGCCACCACGCCAGGCTGGGTCCATTTTTTTCACTCTATTTTCTTTCTGTTCTTCAGATTGGTTAATTTCTCTTATTTTTTTCTTCCAATTCACTGATTCTTTTCACCGCTCACTTCTTTCTGCTATTGAGCCCATCCACTTCAGTTTTTTTATTCTTAAGTTCTGACATTTCCATTTGGTTCTTCTCTATATATTTGCTGAGGTTTTTTTTTTTTTTCACTTTTTTCAAGTGTGTTCAAATTGTTTATTGAAGCATTTTTGTCATGGCTACTTTAAACTCTTTTCAGATAAATCTGATATCTCTGTCTTTAGGTGTTGGCATCTATTAATTGTCTTTTGTCCTTCAGTTTAGGATCTTCCTGGGTTTTTGAATGGTGGGCAATTTTCAGGTTCAAGTGATATTTCCTGTCTCAGTGGGGATATTCGCATTTTGAGCCTGGGTGTTCCAATTTAGCTGAATTTTTTTTTTTTTTTTTTTTTTTTTGTCAGCACTCCCACAGGGGAAGAGGGCAGGATGCAGCCTCATTACTACCAGGTGGAAGTAGAAGTTCTTGTTCTTCACAGCACCTCTGTTGGCACCTGAGGGCAGGGCAGGGGGGTTGTTCCTAATCACTGCCAGGCAGATGTGGGAGTTTCAACTTTACCTATGATCTCCACTAGCACCACGGTGGGGTAGGGGTGGCCTCATTCTCTTTGGGCCACAGTGAAAGTCTTGATGCTCCTCCAGTCTTCTTCTGATACCACCCCAGCTGGTAGAGGGAGGAGCCTCATTACTGCTGAGTGAGAGTGAAAGTCCAGGCTCTCCACATGGTCCCACTGACACGGGGTGGCAGGGGCTCATTACCAGCTGGCAAGAGTGAAAGTTAAGGAATCCTATTTGGCCTCCTCTGACACCATCCAGGCAGGAGTGTGGAGGTGCCTCATTACAGCCTGCCAAGTGCAAGAATTCAGGCTCCCTACTCAGCCCTTGCTGGCATGAGTGGGGTTGGGCCCAGCTTGCTCAGTGGCATTTGGCTACAATAAAGCTGTATTGTCTTGAAGTTTTCTGCCTTGGTGCCCTTTTCCTGGCTTTGGTTGGAGAGAGCATGCTTCTTTTGTGGCTTTTTGGTCTCAGCCTATTACTGTTTCCAGTTTCCTGGCTTCTTCAGCTCCAAGTCTAGGATATATGGGGCTAAAAGAAAACCCAGGGAATTCATAACTATGTCTTCTCTCTTGTCCCAAGACCCGTAGTAGGTTTGCCTTCTCTCCACCATTCACAGTCTCCTTATGATTGGCTCATGTATAATGTCCTGGGTTTTTAGTTATGTTTAGACAAAGGAATGGGGAAAAGTATGTCCACTGCATCTTCCTGGAAGCAGAAGCCTCAATTCACATATTTTTAATCTCATGATTAAGTATTTTTAATCTCATGACTTTTAGTAAAACTTAAACTACTAAATGAAATGACATTATATGGCCATGGCAAGATAATTTAAATTTCCTGGGTGCTCCTTGTGTCTTCTCATTCCCTTCTCGCCTTTACCCACTCCACCCACCACTCAGACTACAATAAACTCTGCCATTGACCCTCCCATCTCCACCCTCCTCCAACCTCTCCTCCAGACGCTGGGGACTCTCTGCCCTTCACTGGATCATAACTCCTGCAGATGTCTGACTTAGCATGTCTGCAATAACTCACTTCTCTTCTTTTCCGGTGATAACCTGCCACCCTTCCTCCCACCATTTACCGATCAGAAAAAGCTTCAACTGGAGAAACAGAATTAGAGTGGACTTTTGAGGATAGATAGAACTTGACAGGCAGAGACGGAGAGAATAATAACAGCATTTAGGTATGTGATTATGATATGTGTTCAAATGCTATGACTATGTTTGACTGAAGCAGAGCGTGTTCATTCACCAAGTCCATAAATGTGTAAATGTCTATTAAGTATCAGACACTATTCTAAGCACTAGCTTAGAATACTGTCTGATATTATTAATAATAATTAATTTATAATAATAATATTAGAATAGTGTCTAATATTAGTGGCTTCAAAAAGCAGATGGAGGTCCCTGCCCTCACAGAGCAAAGTTTAACAGGAGAGACAGGTATGTTTCAAGTGAACAAACTAAAAAAATCTGTAACAGTGATTCTATTAAATAATTGCTCTAAATAAAAACAGATGGTTATGAAAGAGAAAGCTCAAGTGGGCAAAGAAGTGTTATTTTGAGTTGGATATCAGGGAAACATCACTGAGAAAGTTACCTTAAGGATTAGCAGGCACCAGGCAGATAAAAAGTGGAGAACACGGCGTTTGGATGGGCTCTGTGTGAGGCAAGATTCCTGTTCTACACAGGCCAGCACAGTAGTGGAAGCAGGTAGAAGGGAGATTTGCTTAAGATAAGGCGGAGCAGAAGGCAAACCAGATGACCAGGGGGCTACACAGCAGGTAGAGGCTGATTCGACTGCAAGTGCGATGGGAAACCACTGAAGGTTTTTTTTTTTTTTTTTTTTTTTTTTTTTTTTGAGACGGAGTCTCGCTCTGTCGCCCAGGCTGGAGTGCAGTGGCGCGATCTCGGCTCACTGCAAGCTCCGCCTCCCGGGTTCACGCCATTCTCCTGCCTCAGCCTCCCGAGTAGCTGGGACTACAGGCGCCCGCTACCACGCCCGGCTAATTTTTTGTATTTTTAGTAGAGACGGGGTTTCACCGTGTTAGCCAGGATGGTCTCGATCTCCTGACCTCGTGATCCGCCCGCCTCGGCCTCCCAAAGTGCTGGGATTACAGGCGTGAGCCACCGCGCCCGGCCCACTGAAGGTTTTAATCAGGGAAGTAACGTGATCCGATTTCATTATAAGGGAAATAGCAGACAATAGAACTGGAAACATACTTTGGGAACACACTGTGGAAAGCCTTCAGTGACAGTCCTGGGAGTTTTCACCTAATTCATAAGACAGTGGAGAGTTTTCAAGGGCTTTATATTTTTAAATAAACACTTGGTTCAAGATTTATTACACAACAAATACATATTATAAAACAATCAGAAACAAATAAGCAAAAAGAATATAAACATAACCCATAAGCAAACCAGTCAGATAGAATCCATTGTAGTGCACTTTGGAGTTTTCTCTCAGGCAGCTTTCCATGCATATACTAAATGGTATGATTTAATACACTATCATATGTTTATTAGTATACATAAATACACATTTTACAAAAGGAGGGTCTTGTGGTCTTACTGAATAGAGTGTTTTGTAAACTTCTTTTTCCCTTTTCATGATGTATTGGGAACATGTGTTTCAATAAAAACACTTAAAATGGCATCATTTTTAATGGCATCATTTTTAATGGTATGTATATTTCATAATTGATCCAATTAAACTCAAATGTTCAACTTTTACGTTTCTTCAAGTTTTCTCTGCTGTAATTAGCCTGCACTATAGTTGGTGTCATCACAACAAAGTGTCTGCATAAATCAATAATCAATTTTTAGAATATTTTCCTGTAAGTGTAAGTGCCACGTAAAATGTTGGTGAACATGTTAAGGCTTTTGATGCATCCGATCACATTATCCTTCACAAAAGTTGTGCGAATTTATAATACCCCTAGTGGTATAGAAATGTGCCACCTTCCCAAAAGCACTGGGTGCCATCAGTTCTTTTTACTTTTGTCATTTGGTAAAGGGAAATGGCATATCATCACTAGATTTTTTGTATTTCTTTGATTACTAATGAGATTGAACATTTTCAATTATTAGTTACTGGTCTTTGTTTTTGCTCTTTTATACATTTCTTGGCCGTCTTTTACTAATTTTTATATTGGTAGATTTATCGTTTCCTTTCTATATGTAGATATATATTTAACAAATATATTTTGATTACACATACTTAATATTTACACCTAACCATATGTGAGACATTTTTTCTTTTCTTTTCTGTTTTTTTGGGTTTTTTTTTTTTTTTTTTTTTGAGACAGAGTCTCGCTCTGTTGCCCAGGCTGGACTGCAATGGCGCAATCTCAGCTCACTGCAACTTCCACCTCCCTGGTTCAAGTGATTCTCCTGCCTCAGCCTCCTGAGTAGCTGGGATTACAGGCATGCACCACCACACCCAGCTAATTTTTGTATTTTTAGTAGAGACTGGGTTTCACCATGTTGGCCAAGCTGGTCTCAATCTCCTGACCTCAGAAGAGCCACTTGCCTCAGCCTCTCAAAGTGCTGGGATTACAGGCATAAACCATCGCACCTGGCCATGAGACATTTTTTCTGTGTCTTCTTATAAAACCCTTATCTGACATATGATGCAAATATATTTTCACAGTTTGCAATTTGCCTTCTGTTATATTATTTTACCATAGAAAATGTATACTTTTTTATTATTCATGCATTTCCTCTATGATTTCTCCCTTAGAAGTCATACTTAGAGAGCCTTTTGCCCCACAGGCCCATGTAAGCTCACATTGTGATGACTTTATTCCTTCCACATAAGTCTGGAATCCTTCTGCCCTGTGGTATGAAATACACTCCTGTCTTGCTTTTCCCCATGTATTTCCCCACAGACTTGAAAGGCACACTCCTGACCATACAAACTTGGACATGCTCCTCAGCCTGTTTCTCCACTGTCTGTGTTGGGCCATTGATTTTTCTGTTTATTTCTCAGCCACTAATGGATTGTTTGAAAGTTCATAGTTAGTCCACGGTTCATTTCAATATTCAGTAGGGCAAGTCATCCTTTTCTATATTTTTTGTCAAAATCGTATTAAAAGTTTTGTGTAGATGAACAACAAGCCTGGAATCACGCGTGGGAATGCCAGCCTCACATGACATAGAAGACAGAGAAGGAGGAGGCAGGCACAAGCGGGACCCCACAGCCGGCAGCCCCCTTCAGGTAGGAGTTCTCAAAGGTAATTTGCATTCTGAGCTTAAATCCCCAACTGATGATGGGGCCAAAAATCTCACTGACCTCCTGTGATGAGCTAAGGGCTCATTCATAAGTTCCGAGGGTTGTGATTATTGAGCACCTGTGAGGGTTTGCTGAGCTGCCAGCCTGGCAGAGCATGCAGCTGAGCAGTCAACCAGGGCAACATTTTTACTTTGCCGTTAGTCTACAACTACGGGACAGAAGTTATTCAAATTTTTTAAAACTTCTACAGCAAAAACGAAAGAGTAGGAAACTCTGGGGACCTGTCCCTCCCAAAAACACTGAAAAATATGACAAAAAGGCCATATGACAAAAAGCCAGAACCACATTATTGTGTGATTCCATTTATATGAAATGCCCAGAAAAAGCAAATCTATAGAGATAGAAAGCAGATTCGTAGTTGCCTAGGGCTGGAGAGAAGCGGCAATGGGAAGAGACTGCCTAATTTATGGGTTTTCTTTGTGGGACAATGAAAAAGGTCTTGAACCACATAGTGGTGATGGTTGTGCACATGGCTAGTGTGTACCACCATCAATGCCACTGAATTGTACACTTTAAAATGGTTAAAATGGTTAATTTCATGTTGTATATATTGTAACACAATTTTAAAAACAGTATTATATAGATTCATTGAAAATATCACACCTAACAATCAGAATAAAATTCACACAGAACGTATATTTTTATATATATTTCATGTGAATTATATATACCTATTTATACATAATCCATGTGAATATATATCAATACATTTCTTGAAAAGTATGTAATAATTCACTTTTAATAATCTTCCAATGAAAGAGGCCTTTTAAAATTACTTCATATAACCCAGGAGACATAAAAGAAAATAACTTTGTAGCAATTTTAATTATAAAAAGTTGTGTACAAAAAAGAACCACTCTAAGTGAGTACTTAAAGTGTACAAAAAAGAACCACTCTAAGTGAGTACTTAGAGTGTACAAAAAAGAACCACTCTAAGTGAGCCACTTACGGTGGCTCACACCTGTAATCCCAGCACTTTGAGAGGCCAAGGTGGGTGGATCTTCTGAGGTCAGGAGTGGGAGACCAGCTTGACCAATATGGTGAAACCCTCTCTCTACTAAAAATACGAAAATTAGCCAGGCCTCTGCCATGTGCCTGTAACCCCAGCTACTGGGAGGCTGAGGCAGAAGAATCGCTTGAACCCGGGAGGCGGAGGTTGCAGTGAGCCGAGATCACGCCATTGTACCCCAGCCTGGGCGACAGAGCGAGACTCTGTATCAAATAAATAAATAAATGAATAAATAAATAAATATAAATAAATTTTAAAAATTTACAAAAAAATGTCAAATCAACCTTTCAGACTGCTGGGAGATAGCCAATGGTTTGTAGCAACCAAGTGAAAGCCCAGCTAGGACAGAGGCGACCAAGACCCTCGCTGCAGCCTCAACTGCCCTCCTTGGCGAGGTGGCTGCTCCCATGCCTGGGGTGAGTACTGGGCTCCGAGGAAGCAAACCAGACCCGGATCTCAGGGAACTGTGTCTGTTTTGACCCGACGGGGATTTCCTGGGTCACAGGGCTTGTCCTTGCTTTGCCTATCTCGGAGTGCTCAGGGCGGGTGGCTAAGAGGACAGGGCTTCCCAGAACAGCAGAAGTGAGTGAGCAAGCTGCTGCTGCTGGGAGCAAAGAGTAACAGCTGGAGTGAACAACAGACGCGCCCAAAGCCTGGGAGGAAAAACCAGCCTGTGACACCTCGGGGAAACAGGGCCTCTGAAAAGTTCCTTCTATGCGATTTTAGCAGTTCCTCAACAAGTAGACATGAAATTACCATATGATCTCACAATTCTACATCTAGGTACACAGCCAGGAGAACTGACAAGAGGTGTTCCAGCAAGAATTTGTGCACCAATGTTCATAGCAGCCCTATCCACAATAGGTGGAAACAACCCCCATGTCCATCCACTGATGAGAGGATTTTAAAAATGTGGCATAGCCAGAAGATGGGATATTAATCAGTCATACAAAAAGGAAGTACTGATACATTCTACAACATGGATGAAATTTGAAAACATCATGCTAACTGAAGAAGCCAGAACCACATTATTGTGTGATTCCATTTATATGAAATGCCCAGAAAAAGCAAATCTATAGAGATAGAAAGCAGATTCGTAGTTGCCTAGGGCTGGAGAGAAGCGGCAATGGGAAGAGACTGCCTAATTTGTGGGTTTTCTTCATGGGACAATGAAAAAGGTCTTGAACCACATAGTGGTGATGGTTGTGCATATGGCTAGTGTGTACCACCATCAATGCCACTGAATTGTACACTTTAAAATGGTTAAAATGGTTAAAATGGTTAATATTCAAGACTTCTGTATACGGAAAAGAGGACATTCAGAGGCGGCAGTGAGAGGCTCGCACGCCTCCAGCCCGGCCCCGGCCCCCCGGGACGGAGAGCCGAGCAGCCCCGGCTCTGGGCTACAGACTATGGGCGAATAGCTCTGACCACCCGGCGAAGCATGCCGCCTGCCTTGGCCTCCCAAAGTGCCGAGATTGCAGCCTCTGCCTGGCCGCCACCCCGTCTGGGAAGTGAGGAGCGTCTCTGCCTGGCCACCCATCATCTGGGACGTGAGGAGCCCCTCTGCCTGGCTACCCAGTCTGGAAAGTGAGGAGCATCTCTGCCCGGCCGCCATCCCATCTAGGAAGTGAGGAGCGCCTCTTCCCGGCCACCATCCCATCTAGGAAGTGAGGAGCGTCTCTGCCCAGTCGCCCATAGTCTGAGATGTGGGGAGCGCCTCTGCCCCGCCGCCCCATCTGGGAAGTGAGGAGTGCCTCTACCCGGCCGCGACCCCGTCTGGGAGGTGAGGAGCGTCTCTGCCCAGCCGCCCCGTCTGAGAAGTGAGGAGACCCTCCGCCTGGCAACCACCCCATATGAGAAGTGAGGAGCCCCTCCGCCCGGCAGCCACCCCGTCTGGGAAGTGAGGAGCGTCTCTGCCCGGCAGCCACCCCATCCAGGAGGGAGGTGGGGGTCAGCCCCCACCAGGCCAGCCGCCCCGTCCGGGAGGGAGGTGGGGGGGTCAGCCCGCCGCCCGGCCAGCCGCCCCATCCGGGAGGGAGGTGGGGGGGGTCAGCCCCCCGCCCGGCCAGCCGCCCCGTCCGGGAGGGAGGTGGGGGGGTCAGCCCCCCGCCTGGCCAGCTGCCCCGTCCGGGAGGGAGGTGGGGGAGTCAGCCCCCCGCCCGGCCAGTCACCCCGTCCGGGAGGGAGGTGGGGGGGTCAGCCCCCCGCCCGGCCAGCCGCCCCGTCCGGGAGGTGAGGGGCGCCTCTGCCCGGCCGCCCCTACTGGGAAGTGAGGAGCCCCTCTGCCCGGCCAGCCGCCCCGTCTGGGAGGGAGGTGGGGGGGTCAGCCCCCCGCCTGGCCCGCCGCCCTGTCCGGGAGGGAGGTGGGGGGATCAGCCCCCCGCCCGGCCGGCCGCCCCGTCCGGGAGGTGAGGGGCGCCTCTGCCCGGCCACCCCTACTGGGAAGTGAGGAGCCCCTCTGCCCGGCCAGCCGCCCCATCCGGGAGGGAGGTGGGGGCGTCAGCCCCCCGCCAGGCCAACCGCCCCGACCGGGAGGGAGGTGGGGGGGGTCAGCCCCCCGCCCGGCCAGCCGCCCCGTCCGGGAGGTGAGGGGCGCCTCTGCCCGGCCACCCCTACTGGGAAGTGAGGAGCCCCTCTGCCCGGCCACCGCCCCGTCTGGGAGGTGTACCCGGCAGTTCATTGGGAATGGGCCATGATGACAATGGTGGTTTTGTGGAATAGAAGCGGGGGAAAGGCAGGGAAGGGATTGAGAGATCGGATGGTTGCCATGTCTGTGTAGAGGGAGGTAGACACGGGAGACTTTTCATTTTGTTCTGTACTAGGAAAAATTCTTCTGCCTTGTGATCCTGTTGATCAGTGACCTTACCCCCAACTCTGTGCTCTCTGAAACATGTGCTGTGTCCACTCAGGGTTAAATGGATTAAGGGTGGTGCAAGATGTGCTTTGTTAAACAGATGCTTGAAGGCAGCATGCTCGTTAAGAGTCATCACCACTCCCTAATCTCAAGTACCCAGGGACACAAACACTACGGAAGGCCACAGGGTCCTCTGCATAGGAAAACCAGAGACCTTTGTTCACTTGTTTATCTGCTGACCCTCCCTCCACTATTGTCCTATGACCCTGCCAAATCCCCCTCTGTGAGAAACACCCAAGAATGATCAATAAAAATAAATAAATTAAAAAATAAATAAATAAAAAATAAAAAATAAAAAAAATAAAATGGTTAAAATGGTTAATTTCATGTTGCATATATTGTAACACAATTTTAAAAACAGTATTATATAGATTCATTGAAAATATCACACCTAACAATCAGAATAAAATTCACACAGAATGTATATTTTTATATATATTTCATGTGAATTATATATACCTCTTTATACATAATCCATGTGAATATATATCAATACATTTCTTGAAAAGTATGTAATAATTCACTTTTAATAATCTTCCAATGAAAGAGGCCTTTTAAAATTACTTCATATAACCCAGGAGATATAAAAGAAAAATTAATAACTTTGTAGCAATTTTAATTATAAAAAGTTGTGTACAAAAAAGAACCACTCTAAGTGAGTACTTAAAAAAGAAGACTAGCGGCCAGGCGCGGTGGCTCACCCCTGTAATCCCAGGTCTTTGAGAGGCTGAGGTGGGTGGGTCACCTGAGGTCAGGAGTTCGAGACCAGCCTGGCCAACATGGTGAAACCCAGTTTCTACTAAAAATACAAAAATTAGCTGGGCGTGGTGGTGCATGCCTGTAGTCCCAGCTACTCAGGAGGCTGAGGCAGGAGAATCACTTGAACCCCGGAGGCAGAGGCTGCAGTGAGCTGAGATCGCGCCATTGCCCTCTAGCCTGGGCAACAAGAGCGAGACTCTGTCTCGAAAGAAAAAAAAAAAAGACAAGCTAGGGAACATAATTGCATTTCGCATACATAAAAATGCTAGTTTTTCCAATAAATACAGTACTCTTACAAACCAACAACCAACAGGTCAAAACAGAGTAGGAAAATGTGGGGGGAAAAGAAAGAATATACAAATGCCCTTCAAACATTTGGAAAGAAGGCTTGACCTCTCTTCTAATAAGGTGATGTCAAATAAAATTATATTAAATTGTTTTTCACCTCTCTCATAGAGATCAAAATTTGGATAATGGTCAGAACAAGGATCTTTGAGGAAAAAAAATTGGGTAACATGGTGTGTCAGTGAGAGATTTTGGGGATGTCATATCTACATTGCTTCTTTGCTGCTGGTGAGGCTGCTAACTGGTCATACCTCTATAAAAGCAGTTTGGCAAAATACATACAAATTACTAATGCATGTATTTTTTGATCTGGCAATTTTATTTCTAGGAATTTTCACACAGAAATACTCTAATACATGTGAGATGACATATACACATACTTGTTATTATAACACTATTAGTAAGATCAAAATGTTGGAGACAGCCATAAGTATACATCATTAAAGGACTTTTAAATAATACAGCATATCATACAATAGAATATAATGCAGCTGTAGAAAGGATGCAAGGAATGTTTGTGTGCAAATATGGAATGCACTTGAAAATATATTGCTCTTACAAGGGCAGAAGAGTGTGTACAGTATTTTTACCACTTATATAAAGAAGGAAGAATACGAACATGAATTAACTTCCTTTGTAGAGATGTAACCTATTTCCGAAAAATATTAGAAAAATTATAGAACTGGCTGTTTCATAGGAAGGGAATTTGTGTCAAGACAAGAGTGGAAGAATACATTATTTAAACTTTTGTACGTTTTGAATTTGGAACTCTATGACTGTGCTACCTACTCAAAACAATTTTAATGACTATATATATTTTATGGAATCCCCTTACAAATAATGCAAGTATTTAACCAATGCTCGCTATTAATGGTTGCACCATGATAGACTTAATGGTGAAATCATATACAAATTAAGACATTATTGAGTAGCATTAAGTGGACCTCATTCAAAACAACTGCTCCATGTGAAATTTTTTGAATAATTTACCATGCTTTGATATCATTAAATACAAGACTTTTGCCTTTTACTCATCTACAGTGTAGAGATCACTCTTCCATGTAGCTAAAGTTGAATCCCAGTTGGTTCTTACTGAGGGACCCCGAGGGCAGGTCTGTAGATGGGTGCAGGTGAAGGGGGTCACAGCACACTACAGCAGCCAGGAGGTATGGGCTTCCCAACACCAGGGCCACTGCCCCCTGCCAGATGTGAGCTGGCACTGCCGCCTTCCTCCCCGTGCACTGCATGGCTCTCCTGTCCTCTAACCACCCAGAGTGCCAGCAGGACTCCAGTGGAAGTCAGCAGATCAGGACTGAAACCTGGACTCCTAAGAGCTGCTGAGAACACGTTTTCTTCCAGGCACCTCACTGGACATTTTATATAGTTAGCCATCATTTAATTTACCCAGTGACATCAGCATACGGTACATATCATTTTCCCTGTTTTTCACAGGCAAATACTTGGACTCAAGAGCAAGGAATGTCCTGAAGACTTGCACAGGGAAAAGTATTGGAGCTTGGATTAAATACAGATTAACAACAACAACAACAAAAGCCAGGCTCAGAAAGACAGGGACAAAGAAACAGAAAGGAAGTTAAAAACAAACCACAGGACTGAGTTCCTTCATTTCAGGGTCTAATGAGGGCTGGCGGCCGCAGTCACTCTAGAATTCCCAACATGGAGTTCCAAATTTTCTAGAAACAATGGAAGATCTAGTATTTTAAAGCTTTTATCAGCTTATATTACACTTTCAATGATAATTTTTTTAATTCTTTAGTAACACACCAACTAACACTAAAGTAAGCCACCTGGCCAAGCGTGGTGGCATGTGCCTGTGGTCCCAGCTACTTGGGAGGCTGAGACAGGAGCATCCCTTAAGCCCGGGAGGTCGACGCTGCAGTAAGCTGTGATTGTACCACTGCACTGCAGCCTGGGTGACAGAGAGAAACCATTTTAAAAATAAAAATAAAAATAAATTAAGCTACTCAATTTGCAGGAGATCACGCAAAGGTAGACAGAGCAGGCTGGTCACCGGAGCCCAGGGCAACCTGCAGACAGATGCACCTGCAGACAGACTTTTGCTGGCATCATCTCCCACTCTTCCTCTGGCTGGTCCTTCCCCCTGATGTTATTTTTAATGGTCCTGTGTATTGTTGTGGAAGTCACCTCACATGTTTTCCTAGTGTAGTGAGAATACTAACCAAAGGCTGAAAAGAAATCAAATGCAATGCCAGTTGAAAGACCTGAGACAGACACACAGGGAATGCCTAGGTGCCTGACAGGGAGAGAAGCTCTCAGTGTGCCATGGACCACGTGGATGCTTATCAAGGAGACCTGCTAACCCAGCTAACAGATAGTGGCCCAGCAGGTCTCAGAGGAAAGGACCCTTCTGGCCCCAGGAGGCTTGGGGTCCCTCATCAGCACTCCCGTCACACCTCACAACCAGGGCCACCACACCAGGAATTCGTGTGCAGATTATGTCTTGTGTCTGTCTTGAAGGCATCTAAAGGCACTTGGAACTATACCTTTTGTCTCCCCAACACTAACAAAATCTGTGGCATGTTGTAAATACTTGGTGAATGAATTCCTAAAAGTTTGAATCTGGACCTTCAAGGGAAGACAATATATGGCCACGCAGTATTCAGAGGATAACCAGGCAGGAAAATCATCAAGGTCTAGAAACACACCAAGAAGAGAGACTATGGCATTTCAGGGCAGGCCAGGGGTGGCACTGGTCAAAGGCACATGTGGAACTGTGTCAGGCTGAATAGATGAGCCGGCACCCAGCCAAGAAGCACCACTTCCACCACGCCTCCTCTGGAAATGGCACCCTACTTCATTCAGGTGACAAAATATGGCCCTCACACTCGAATACTGACCGTCACTCAAGGCACCTCTGTCCAGTTCTTCCAAATCCAGAACAGTTTCAGCGATAGCAGACAAATCCACACATAACATGTTATGTTTGATTATTCAGAGATGATCATTTAAACAATGATGTCACTGCTATCAATGTAAGGCATCCCGTGGAGATGCCTGTCTTAGACACCCCTAAATTTGACCAACCTCGACTTCCAATTTGCCTGAGGGCATGGAGGACATTTGAGATAGCATGCCCAAAAAATCAAAGTGAAATGTCCTCCACTATTATTCCAGGAACTTCTTCTGAAGCACCACTTGGGAAATGCAGTCTCCTCCAAGGACAGCACTCACACTGGTGTCAGCCACATACTCCAGCTGTACCCGGGTTGAGGACCAGTGCAGACCCTCTCCCCTGCATGCCACATTCAGAAAGGAGAGGAGGCCTTGTGTAAGGTATGACTACAAAATAACACAACTCTCAGTATCACTACAGATACAGCAGCATCCAAAGTCCTCATCCCCCACGTTTTAAATTCTCAAAATAACCACTTAAAATTTTGAAATTGGCTGGGCATGGTGGCTTATGCCTGTAATCCCAGCACTTTGGGAGGCCAAGGCAGGTAGATCATGAGATCAAGAGATCGAGACCATCCTGGCCAACATGGTGAAACCCTGTCTCTACTAAAAATACAAAAATTAGCTGGATGTGGTGGCGCGCCCCTGTAGTCCCAGTTACTCGGAGGCTGAGGCAGGAGAATAGCTTGAACCCAGGAGGCAGAGGTTGCAGTGAGCCAACATCCCACTACTGCACTCCAGTCTGGTGACAGAGCAAGACTCCACCTCAAAAAAAAAAAAAAAAAATGCAATGAACACATGTCATCCTGCCCAAGCCAAAAGAAAGATGGGAGCTATTTTCTCAGCTGGTAGCATAATTGTATTATTCGCAGAGGCACACTGAAGACTCACTGTCAGCTCGGTGCAGTTAGAAAGAACGCTGACAGTGGCAAAGCTAAATGGTCTTTGTCAGGCATTCTCCAGCATTCAAACGGGTAATATTCCATAGCGTCTTTCACTAAGTCAGTTTATGCAGGGAGGCAGAAGCAGGAGGCAGTGCTCTCAAAGTCACAGGCTCCAAGTGAGCCATGCTGAAGTTTAGTTTCATGGTCGAGGTTGCCAACTAGTAACTTTTATTCATACAATTTTCTAGTTAAAATCTTCATTTCCAGCTAGGCGCGGGGGCTCATGCCTGTAATCCCAGCACTTTGGGAGGCCGAGGCAGGCAGATCACGAGGTCAGGAGATCAAGACCATCCTGGCTAACACGGTGAATCCCCATCTCTACTAAAAATACAAAAACAAAAAATTAGCCGGGCGTGGTGGCAGGCACCTGTAGTCCCAGCTACTCGGGAGGCTGAGGCAGGAGAATGGTGTGAACCCGGGAGGCGGAGGTTGCAGTGAGCCGAGATTGTGCCACTGCACTCCAGCTTGGGCCACAGAGCGAGACTCCATCTCAAAAAAAAAAAAAAATCCTCACTTCCACACTTTCCCACGGTGCCCTGGGATCTTGGCTATTTGCTCAAGCATTTGAAAACATTTCTTTTTTAATTTCTTGAAAGCTTAAGTTCACAAAGAAACTTGTACATGAATGCTCATGGAAGCGTCATTTGTAATGGTCGAAAATGGGGGACAAGGCAGCCGTCCTTCGACGATGACTGATTAAACAGTGGTGTGTCCACACCAGGAACACGGCTCAGCTATGGAAAGGAACGGGCTCTGATACACACAGCAACGTGAATGGGTCTCAAGGGCATTTTACTGAGTGCAAAAACGCCTTGTGAGGTTACTGTGTGGTTTTGTTTATGTAACAGTCTCAAAGGATAAAATTATAGAGATGGAGAGCAGATTAATGGTTCCAGGAGCAAGGAAGACAGGAACCCTTGTGTGGAGCTGTTCTGCCTCTTGACTGTCAAGGTGGCCATCCTACTCTACAGCAGTGATACAGTTACGGAAAATAAATGCACACAAATGAACTGAGACTGGAGGAACCCCAGTGACACTGGTGAGTGTATGCATTTATACACTGGTTGAGATACTGTAATATAGTGCTATGTTTGCAAGATGTTATGATGGAGAAAACTGGGTAAAAGGCAGAGAAGATCATGCTATATTATATCTGACCACTACATGTGAATCTTCAGTTATCTCAAAATTAAAAGTTTAACAACAAATTCTTTGGGGAAAATGTTTGACTTGGAATTCACTCCCACATGTGGCCCTCCTTCCTATGGAGTTGCCATCCTCTCTGTTTTTGTTAGAATTGCCTATTAATGTTTAATCAGTCAAGAGTGTCCAACTGCAGGCCGGCCTGACTCCACCATGGGCTTGGCCAGCGGTCCTGAGCCAGCACCCTCTGCTCCAAGGCTCCCTCTGCCTGCTGTGAAAGCTGAATGCCCACCTTCTCCACACCCAGCCCACTGTGCTGGTGAGCTAGGATATACTGGTCAGCACACGTGAGTGTGCAGATTTTTATTTATGGGTATGGATTTATTTTCATATGTTAATAAAGGCTTTCTATTTTATTCAAATGCTTAAGAGACTTTTTGTTTTCAGATAAATTGATTCTTATTAATAGAAGAATTATATCAATATTACTTATTTACTTCCTCATTTCTCCCAATAGTTTTTATGCCTCCAGAGTACATCGTATACAACAGATGCTCAATGATGGTCCAGTTGAATTCCATTAAATCAAGAATGCAGTGGAGACACCTCAGTAAAGGCAGAGACACGCTTACCAGAATGGGGCTGCACACCCTGTGCTTCTTTCGAGCCCGGTCAGTCTATGCATCGCTAAAAATATGTCCTGGTGAAATCTGTATCTGCAGCCCAAACCTCCCCCTGGACACCAGATCCACATGTCCAGCTGGCCACTCAGCATTTCACGTGGATGTCCACAGACATCTCCAACACGGCCACTTCAAATGGAGTCCGCATCCCCTGAGCCTGCTCCCCTCCCACCTGACTCAGCAGCACCCCCATCCAAGTTGCTCAAGCCCCGAACCTCAGAGCCATCCTTGATTCCTTTTCTTCTTGTATTCCAGGTCCATTCCATCAGCAAATCCTGTTGATGATTATCTCCAGAAAATATCCATAATTGCACTGCTTCCCACCATGCCTACCAACATCCCCGGGGCAGGACCCTAGCACGGCTCCCACATCTCACAGCAAGCCCTGGTGGCTGCTGGGGAGATGGCCCAGCCTGGCCAGGCTTCAGTCGTCTTCTCCCACAGGGACAGAGCTGTGACCAGCAGCCAGCATGGAGACTTGGCATCCTAGCCCAAGCGTGGCAAGCTTAGGCTTAGGCTTAAGCTCAAGCTTAGCTTGAGGGCCACCTCTTGCCCCGCTGGGCACCCTGAGCCACCTATGAAGGGCTGCGTGGACTACACTTCTGGTGGTGCCAAGCTCTCAGGACAGTCACCCCATCCATCCAGCAAATGGCCGGTCACTCTCCAGGAGCAGAGCCACCCAGCTGGCCAGTCCTCCCTGAGGGGGCAGCCCATCCCAGAGCAGCAGGACTGCCCTGCCCCCACCCGCACATGTTGCTGATCCCCAGAATCCAGGGGGAAACAAAGGTGTTGCTGTATGTCACTAAGGGGAGCAGGAACTTGACAGCCTTCCCCTTCCAGGTCTGCCCCGATGGTCCACTCTAGACCCAGCTGACAGGGGACCATCATGGGGTAGAAGAGGTCAGAGGGCCAGAGCCGGTGTGCAGAGGAGGCCACCCTACACTGCAGCTTTCACTCTCAGTGACATCCGCTTCCGTGGGAGGGGGTTCAGAAGATAAGGGACAGGGCTCACCGAGGTTTTAAAATGATGGCTGTGTTGAGTAGACTGGGCTTGCAAGCTCCTAGCACCCTCTCACCACAGGGCCTTTGCACAGATGGTTTCCTGTCTCCAGAACACTCTGCCCTCAGAGATGTGCACCTCACACCCTCTCCCACCATTTCTTCAATGTCACCCCTACAGAGAGGCCTATCCTGGCCACCTTGTTTTAAATGGGTGCCCTTCCGGCTCCTCCCCTACTTCCTCACCCTGTTTCCTAAGCTCTGATGACTTCTAATGTCTTATGAAAATCGCTTATCGATCATGCTGATTGCAGATCTCTCCCTGCCTCAAGAATGTGAGGTCCATTCAGGCAAGGGTCGGCCTGGTCGATGACAAATCTTGAGGTCTCGCTCAGATGACAGCAGCATGTGAGAGGCTCTCAGAGTCCTGACGCTGCCTGGGTGATAAAATGTATTAGTCAGCAGGCACAAGTTGTTCTTAAGTCTTTAACTGCAACAGAGCTCTCAGCATTGTCATCGTCCTGGTTATGCAATCTTGGTGACCACTGCTGATGAAGCAGGTGGACCTGGGCGAGAGCCGGAACCCTCCGTGCCCTCCGGATGACCCATGGCCGTGCTCCCCAGTCTCCTTCCCTGGACTTTGCCACTTGCAAACCCACCATAGTGTCAGGACACAGGGCAGCCGATGCAGACAGGACCCCTCAGGAAACCACAGCCAGGAGCAGCTGATGGGGCAGCTCAGGAGGTAGGGCAGGTGCAGGCCATGGACAGTCAGCAAGGGCCTGCAGGGAGCCTGCAGAGCCCAAAAGCACCTCCCAACTCTGCAGAGCAGCAGCTCACAGCCTCTTCTAAACACCGTGCGCAGTTCTGCAGTTCCTGGCCCTTGTCTCATATTATGTTGCTGAAAAATAGAAGGAAAATTCTGCAGGGTCTGACGCTGACCCTGAACAGGATGCATGGGGGTAGGTCTTGCACAGCGGCCTGTGTGGAAGGGTCGAGTCATAAGAGGGTCATGCACTCAAAATAACTAGATGGATGTCGCCTGGAGGAGAGTCCCTTCCTGCCTACATTCACAGAGGTCATCCTTTGCTGTCTGTGATGGGCATATTCAAATCAACATAAAAATAAACGGCAAAGAATGTAGGTTTCTCAGCCAAACTGCTCCATACAAACACAAATATTTTGTGGATATAAGGATGCTTCATTTACTCTCAATGGGATCATTTCACTCTCCACCCTTGCACATTCAAATTCATATGCCCTCACTTCAGGTATAAGAAGTAGTCCTTATAAAGTAAGCTTAAATAGTCAGAGGCTAGGAGAGAGATATCTGGGGAAGGGACTCTGAAAGAGAACATGAAAGAGGATTTGTTTTGAAGGCAGGACACAGCACTTGTGGAAAGGAGCCCTGGCCATAGAAAAGACCCCCTGGGATGAATGTGTCATAGAGTGAGCAGAGCTCCTCATGACAGGTACCCTGTAAGGAGAGGAGGGTATGCATTTTGGGGACCAGTCTGAAGCCCACACAGCCTGGGTCCAGCCACTGAAGCCCTCTCCAGCTCAGCTTCCTCACCTGCAGCTGAGACAAACAATAGAAACCCCGTGTGGTGCTGGTGGAGGATTCAATGGGCTCACTCAGGTACAGTCCGATCTTAGTTGCTCTCGTCATGGTTAGATCTAGCATCTTGCCATGGCTAGATACTAGCACAATGCCTGGACCCATTCCTTGGCTCCTTGAATGCTCCTCCTGGGGTCAGAAGTCAGGGCAGGCAGAGCACATGCCAGACAGGCTCAGACAACACCAGCTTGGCAATCAAAGCAAGAACCACAATAATTCCCCCTTTCGTTGTGTTCAATAGTGAACGTGGGCTAGGGTGTCCCTTGGGAATTCTCCATATGACCTCATGGGTACATGCCGTCAACTTCAACGTTTGTCATCATGACTCAACAGAGGCTTTCTGTGATTCATTCCATGTGCTGGAGGCAGGGAGTCAGTGTGGGCTCCTAGGGAAAAACACCTATCCCTGCTTTTGGATACCCCATCAAACCCATGTTGCTGTGTGACCTTGGGCAGCACAGCTAACCTTCCAGTGCTGAGTCATCTCTGTGGTTAAAAGCGGCGCCATAATCAAGAACAGATGCAATCATGGGTCTAAGCCATCCTAAAGGAGTAAATCACACACACCATGCTATGCTCTCAGTTCCCTCTACTTCAATAGTGATGTTTTGGGAACTTCTCAACTGGCCACAAGTTTATATAACCTCTCCTCTGCCAATTCTAATAGAGAAAAATGCTTGAGGTTTTACAGAGCAGTTATGTTCACATAAAAACAACATCAAATTCTGCATTGTAATATGTGAAATAAATCCTGGCCAATTTTCATCACTAATGATGATAGAAGGAAATACTATTTGAAAGAAGGCTATTCTGTACCTATAATTGCAAACAGTCTAGTCATTGTTAGGGGGACCAAGTACAGATAATCTCCAAGGAAAGCTAAGCAGCATCATTTTTTCTGGTTGATTTCCTCATTCATTAGCAGTTATTGAACTTTAAGTCCGATTTCTAGACTCCATGCCCTGTTGGTTCCCCAGTCCTACAAAGCCCATTAATTCAGGCACTCACCAAATGGTGATTAGTATGGCTAGGTGACAAGCACTTGTTTATGCATTAGGCACGCAGTCATGAGCCCAGCAGGCTGAAACCACTCAGAGCTTGCACAGTCAGCTGGTGAAAGAGATGGAGAAGTGTTACAACAGCAAGTCCCATGGTGGCGCAAACACAGGATTCCATCAGAACCCATGGGAGCAACCCAATCTCAGGGCCCAGTGTTCTCAGAACAAGCAATACATCAGTGGGAACAGTATTTCAAGCAGAGGGAACAACAAATGCAAACCCACAGAGTAAATGAGAGCATGGTGTGTTTAGGGAAGCACACAGGGTGTGAAGGTGTGTGGTGAGAACGACGGGCAGAGAGTTCAACCAAGCTCAGAATCTTGGGCTTTATCTGCAAGGTAGTGGGAGCCATTGATACAGGTGTGGGAAAACCATGATGTGTGGCATCCAGGAAACCAAGGGAAGAGGAGTTATAAAGGAGGGAGATATCTACTGCCCACAGCCACAGGGAGGCCAAGAGGGAGAAGAAGGGTGGTGATGGTAAGTAACTCCGGCTGTGATAATGAACCTTAAAGTACCAGTGACTCGACACAATGAAAACTTGCTTTTCACTTGCACAAAGTCCTCTGTAGACATCCCTGCTGAGTCGCAGTCATCCACATGGTCACTCAGGGACCGTGCATCTTCCATCCAGTGGCTTGGCCTCCCCCAGCTCCTCTCCACTGGGCCAGCATATGGGGAAGGGATTAAGAGATGGAGGAGTTTATGGACTGGACCTAGACATGGCATGCATCCTTCTACCTATATCCCATTAGCCATAACTCAGTCACATGGCCACAAGCAAGACAGGCAGTATCACCTAGCTGTGTGCCTGTGATGGAAAAGGAAACAGATTTTGGTTAACCTTTACAATTTCTGCCATAAGGACTGATAAGAAAGATCCTTTCCATGTAGCAACAAAAGGTGGTTATTGACTGTATCAGTTTTATTGCTGCCCAACAAACCACACCAAAAATGTTGTGATTTGAAAAATCAATGATGTACTGTTTGTCATGGGCTATGGATTGGCCAGGAAGCTCTACTGATCTGGAAAGGGCTCAGCTGGTGTCCTCCAGCCTCATTCATGAGTTGGTACTTTGTGTAGGTCAGCTGGGGCTTGACAGTTGAGAGTGGCTGGGCTCCACAAAAACTCATTCTCCAGAGTGTTAGCCCAGACACTTCTCATAGCAGTGGTAGAGTTCCAAAATAAAGACAGGATGCATGCAAGACCTCTTGGGGACTAGCCTTGGAACCAGCACATTCTATCACATTCTATTGGCCAAAGCAAGTCACTAGACTGTGCAGCCCCAGGGACTGGAGAAATAGATCAGCCTCAAATGGGAAAATTGCAAAGTCACATTGCAAATGGTATGGATATCTTTGCAGGGAAGAAGGGAGAATTGGGGTCATTTTTGCTATCCATCTCCCAGAGAGACAGTGGCCAGAGTGCTGTCTGTGGAATGAGGTGTGGGCTCTGAGTGGAAGCTCTGAGCTAGGATGGGAACCTGAACAAGCTGCAGTCACGGCTAAGATCACTGCTTGGAATAACCACCTTGTAGGGAATGGGAGGGGAAGGCAAAATAAAAGAACAGAGGTTGAAAGAGAAAGAAAACGCAAAGTGAGAGCAGTAGAGATGATACACCGGAAAAATTTGCACAGTTTAGAAGCAAAAAAATGGAAAAGTAAAAACAAAAACAGAAGTACCATTGTGGCCACTACTCCACAGACGTCCAAACAGAAATAAACTATGATTGGCCTGGTAAAAGAGGGATACAGAAGAACAGAATAGAAATACCTATACATGCATACACCCAATAAGTAAGGTTGCTGTGAGCCTGCTGTTCAGTCCAGTATTTCTGTGCAGTCGGGGACAGCCTTAGTAAGAGAACATCTGGACTAGACAGGACCATTCTGATTTCAACAAAGCTGTATTGAGCATCACTACAGGAGTAGTCAATGTGCCCCTGTTCATTGAGGGGCCCCTGCATGCCAGGCAGCGTGCTAGGTGCTAGAGCACCTGTCCCTGAAGACAAGGACTATACCCTGCCCTCAGAAGCCCACAATCCTTGTCACTCCCTACCTCTACAAACCAGAAAAGAAGGAAAGGTGTGAGTAGCGTTGTGATTGTCCAGCGTCCTCACAGCCCCCACCAGGGTTGTTTCAAACGTTCCCCTTTGGATAACTTGGACTCACCAGCCTTTCTGATGTTGCCCATGGGCCAAAGGTATGCACAGGGCCCATGTCCTGGTGGCTATGAATGGGGCTCCCATGAACCACAGCCCTCATATCCTGAGAGATGGGGAGGCCTCCAGCCCTCGAGTTCTCCAGGCTCCCCATGCTAATCTGAATGTTTCTAAAGCAATGTACCTGAGGTAGGCCTTAAGCTCTTAGTAAGAACTGGCATAGGCCGGGCACAGTGGCTCAAGCTTGTAATCCCAGCACTTTGGGAGGCCGAGGCAGGCAGATCACCTGAGGTCAGGAGTTCAAAACCAGCCTGGCCAACATGGTGAAACCCCGTCTCTACCAAAAATACAAAAATTAGCCAGGCATAGTGGTGCGCGTCTGTAATCCCAGATACTCAGGAGGCTGAGGTAGGAGAATCGCTCGAACCTGGGATGCGGGGCTTGCAGTGAGCCAAGATCGCACCACTGCACTCCAGCCTGGGTGACAGAGCGAGACTCCATCTCAGAAAAAAAAAAAAAAAAAAAAAAAAAACTGAAACAGGCTCTACCTTCTTTCGGTAGACCTCTGTACCAGAAGCACTGGGGCCCTGGGCTCTCTGACCTCTCAGTCAATGCACTCCTTTTCCTTGGAGCAGCACCACCATGGCGGTATCTTCTTGATGCTGGTGGGTGACACTCTATGCTCTGAATCACCCATGCTTGATATGCTAAGGAATTTAGAAAATGTGTTTGTGTGTGCGTGCGTGTGTGTGTGTGTGTGTGTGTGTGTGTGTTGTCTCTCCTCTCTCTCTCTGCAAAGTTTTGCTTTCCAGCACATTAAGTTGCCAAACCATAAGTGGACGTGAATTTCAAAATGAGAAATCTTTGTTGTTCAGTAGATACCTGCCCTTTTCCAGTAGAACCAAAACCAGAAGCCTGTAGGACACAAGATGAAGATGATATAACAATGTGTCTGCAAGTATCACCCCCATTGCAAAATTCCAGTTCCTATTATCACCACTAGTAGCAGCATAATGCTGCTTCCCAATAATAGTAATAATGACAAATTATTACTATTTGTCATTAGGCAAAGCCTCCTTCGAGCGGAACAGTAGGAGATAGAAAGAACATTATTTGATTACTATCCCTCCAGCTTAGACTTGGACTTTCTGATACTTTTGCTATATTTCCCAATTTCTCGAAGCAAAAAATATTGCCGGCCATTCATTCATTCGGCACATTTTTACTGAATGCCTACAATTCACCAGCCAATATGCTAGGAACCAGGTGTATAGTGGCGAAGGAGGCAGACATGATGCGCGTTATCTAGAAGGGCAGACAGGCAGAGGGACCGTCACACAGACAGCCCTCTCGGCATTCCCTACGTAGCTCTTCCACCATGGCACCACAGGTTTATGGAGCATTTCCTACAGAAGCCCTAATGGAGCACGCCATGCTCACACAAGCATCGCTAGCACCACATGCGAGTCTTATGTGAGCTTGAGCCCACTCTCATCCATTGCTTATCTGTAGCTGCAGGAGTCTGAACTGCTATGAACAACTGCAAAGGTCCAAGAACTACTCACTCCTCTGAAAAAGAGGCGAGCAATCATTGGAACTAACCCACAGAGGGCCTAGTCCTACATTTCCCTTAAAAATCATCCTCCATTAAAGGATCTGGTCATCAAACAGCCAGTAGAGTCCACACAGCAGCACCAGGGGGCTGGAAATGCTCCTGACTCTGCTTCCCTCCAACATCTCCCCAGAAACAAGATTGGAGCAGGGATAAAATGTCCAGTCTTTAGATGGGGGTTCGAGGTCACGAATTTTAGAATTTTAATCCATGCTACATAGCTGCACATTTCTGGAAAGAGAGAATACCTCAAAGCTACTTTCCTCTATAGCTCCATTCTCCAGGAGAGAAAACCTAAAAGCTGTGCTCTTCCATTCAGCAAATAGTTCCCCATTAGCTACTGACTACCCAATGAGAAAGTCACAAAGACGATCATTTTGTAAAGTCTTCCTTGGGCCAAACATTGAAGCAAAATGTTATTGTAACAACACATTATGTAGAAATGAAATTTCAAGAAGTAATCAAATAAAAAAATAATTCTCTAGACAATATCTAGGTTTTGTTTCGCTTTGAAGTTTTGGTTTTCAACTTTTAATTTTTGTATATGGAGGGAGAGCAAAGATTTAATCTTACCAATCAAATTAGGAAAAACCCAAAAGGTAGCAAACAGATAGGAACAGAGGAGGCAGCGGTTAGCAATGAATCTGTCCAGAGAGGAAAACGTAAGGGCTCCCTAAAGAGAGCCCATGGGGAAGGAGAAGAAAGCAAATCTCTGATAATGGAGATGAATGCTTTGAACTAAGAGCAGGCCGTGGTGTTCTTAATCACAAAAGATCATTTTTAAGCACCATGTGAATAGATGTTGTTTTGAGAAGATTCAAGAGAAGGCCAAACTAGACAACACTTCAGCCATTAGCTGAAGGATGAAACTCCAGTCTGTAAGGTGGCGGCCCAGAGATTCAGGGAGCTCCTGGATGCTGATACTTGCATTTACGTCTCTCAGAAGGAGCAAAACACTTTACAGAAATGCCATTAATGTTCATGAAAACCCCGTGAGGAGCTACAGGCACAGAAGGAAACTGTGTTAACCACTGTGAGGGAGATGCGTCGAGGCTGGGGCCTTACCCAGGCAGCTCAGTTTCCAGCTCCTGATCATATGCAAACCCAAGTATATTCTGAATATCTGAGAGAATGTACAGAGTCTTATATAAAGTAAACTAGATCTGGCTTGGTTTTTGTTTTATGGCGCTTTTTTCTTTTATTTTAATAAGTTTGAAATTTAGTAATGGAGTCCTTTAAAGCATAAATCTTTTCTCTCAGGTGGAAGTACAGCCCAGTCCATTCACATCTCTACCAGCTCCAGGTCTGAAAATGGACAATACTTAAGATGACGCCTTGAAGACAAAACTGACAAGATGTGTTTTCAATTTGTGTCTTTTAATCTAAAGATGATGATTATGTTGCACATTGAGAGAGGCTGTTTCTTTTTTAATTTAGGTGGTTTGAAAAACTGAAGTAGACTAAATGGGTCTGAGTGTAATTAAAGTTATAAGCACAGAGAAAAATAAGAAGTTTTATTAACTGTGGAAGGAATGTGGGTCTTTAGCTGCCCAGCCAGTTCACAAAGACAAAGGAGATCCGTTTGCAGGGTTAAATAAACACAATACTTTATATTACAGTTCAAATGCATCCATTTGCAACAAGACTCAAAGGGAAAAATTGGTTTACCAGACTCAGCCTCTCCAGGGACAGCAATGAGCCCTGTGCGGAGCTGCAGCCACCGGGCAACAAGAACCACCCAGGCGCAGCTCCCACTGCCATGCCCTGTGGGCTGTGCCCCAAACCTCTGCAGGCCTTGCTGGTTATTTTTTCACCTTGATGCATATTATACACTTGGCCGTCCTACACGTTGTTGGGTTGGATTTTAGTAACCAGTCTATCAGAAACATGGAGCTGAAAAATGTGTTTAGGCAAAAAGGAAAGCTCACGGGAAGGCAACGTGGAGAACAGCATGTAGGGAAGAGGCCAGTCAGGCGAGGACTGGGCAGGGAAGGGCGGGAGGACGAGTATCGGTTGATGGCACCGCTTTCCACGGATTAATTCTTCTTAAAGATCTAAGCAGATGCACTCGGGGCCAATGTTCCCGGCTGAAATCAGCAGCTCTGTGCATCTGAAGCAGGACAAGAGGCCAGGGAGAGGCCGCCGGGCCTGAGCCCCAGGAGCCAAGAAGACCTGCACAGTCAACTTCCCTCTTCAAGTATCATTTGGCCAACGAGGAGCTTGTTAATTGGTGCCAATTATTGGTTTGCCAGCAACTCCCACAGATTAATATTTCAGGAGTTAGAAACCCAGCTGAGCGTGAAAACAGCATCGACTCGGAGCTAGGAATCACATTTCAAAACTGCAGGGAAAAAAGCGAGCGAAAGAGATTGTTTCTTGAGAAAAGAGGAAGAGACTCATTCATCTCACAAATACTCAGGACTCTGAAAGCCTGAATCAGCTCCCCAGACACAGAAACATGGCATGCGTCTACACAGATTAGATTGTACGCTCTGCAAGTATAGGAATGTCCCCCCATGGCCCAAGAATCTCAGCTTTTCTCCAGCAAAACGGGACACGCTTAAACTTCCTTTGGTTAAAAAGTGCTCTTCAAGAATGTGTTTCTGAAACTAATAAAATGACTTGAAACTCTACAATGCATTCCTTACAAGGTGAGAGAGAACTTCATTCACCAGAGTCCACTTGCTCGCTGCTCAAAGCGAAGGCACAGGCAGGAATGACTTCCTTCCCCCTACCCCCCACCCCGTATGTTTTGTTGCCTGAGGGGGTCCCAGGAAGGGCACCCTGTGAGGCTGAGGCCGCAGGGGAGTGTGGAGCCTGGCTGCCATCACACCATCTTCAGCAAACAGCCCAGGCCCCTCTCCTGGTCCTCACACCCCAGGAGGGCTGGACGTCCCCAGTTCCCAGCAGGGCCCAGACCTCACCAGACTCCTCCCTGATTCTCCCAGACCCACAAGGGCCCCCAAAACCACCGTCCTGGGGATCCCCACCCTTCCCCCGGCTCACCCCATCCCTGGCTCCCACCCGGACCCCAGATATCCCCAGACTCTTTCCCAGTCCCTCAGCTCCAGCCCAGACCCAGGCTTCCCTCGCCCCCCTACCACCCAGTCCCCATTCACCGCCGCTCCTCCCAAATCCATCCCAACTTCCTCCCCCACCGGCCTCCCACCCCTGGCTCCCGCTCGCCCCCCTCTGTGGCGCCCCCTCCCTCCCCTCCCCGGAGCGCTCCCCGCCTGCCTATCATCTTGCTCTAATTGTTTCCAGATTTGTGTGGGAGGTCAGGGCCCGGGAGTGCTGCTTCATGCCAAGTTTATAAACAGAGCAGTGTTTCCAGATGGCCGCTGGCTCCAGCCTGGCGAGCAGGTTGATTGGGACCAGAATAACAACAGGTGGAGAGCAGACAATGAGTTCCTTGACACTTAGTTACTCCCTGGGCTTTTTCTTCCCCTTCCAGCCCTGCCTCCATCTGCCTTAGCCACCACCAGCGGGTTTCCAAAGTGCTCAAATGAGCAGAGGGGCGGTGGAATGCAAGAGAAAGCAACCCATGTCCCTCACAAGGGTGGCAAGGAGCGCCTGGCGAGGCTGCATCCCCAGGCTGAGAGGGGAGCCTGGACTGCAGGGACCGCCCAGCTGGGAAGGGGCTGTGTTCTGTTAGCAAAAGACCCACGTGGCGCCAAGGGGAAGAAGACACGGAGGGCCCCTCGTCTGGACCTCGAGTCCTGCCGGGAGCCGGCAGGAGCCCCGGCACAGAACATGGAGCGGTTCCTGGTGAAGCAAAGATTCCAGGAAGTGTCTAATGGTTCTCTGAACTGGCATTGACCAAGAGGCCCAAATCCCATTAAGACAGCCCAGGGGTTGAAGTAGAAGCAAATCCGCTAGAGCATCTGCATCCGTCCAAACAGGCCCGCGGAGCCCGCCCTGCAGACCTCGCTCCCACAGCCTCATCCCAGCCAGCTCGGGGCGGGCTGGGCGCCTGAGGAAGAACAGCCCCCGGCCAACCGCTTTATGAAGTGCAACGAAGGGTTTCAGTAAACAGCAGCAGAGGCACCAGATGCCTCTAGTTAAACATGGAATTGTACAGCAAGCCTTGCACTGATTGAGAAACCGCCCCACAGACGCACACAGGCGGGAGTAAATTACAAGTCACCCTGTCCTGTCCGGCGAGCTGTCCCAAGCGCCCGGAGCCCGGGCTGGCGACAGCAGAGCCCCTGGCAGCGCGCCTGTGAGATCATGCACAGCCCGGGCAGGGCAGCCTCCATGGGGATGATGCAGCCGCCCAGGGCCACGCCGGCCCTGCGCTGGGAAGGATGACCATGGCACCGTCCTTCAAACCACTGACCTACAAAAAGACTGGCAGAAGAAAGTGCCTGTGAAAATAAAGCATATGAATATCAAAAGTATGTATGAAGGGCCTTCCAGTTAAGGCTAGATTATCTCTGTGAGTCCTTTGAATCTGAGTTTCTACTTATAAAATGTAACCGGACACTCTGGCTTTGAAGACTGGGGATCCGGGACCAGGGCTGTGCGATTTATCTGAACTAACAGAGCCGTTACAGCCTGGGCACTGGACTCCTCCCCCGGCTCGCCCATCCAGGATCCCTGACTCACTGCAATCCACGGTATCCCTGCATTTTAAAACACATTGTGTTTAAAGTGTGTCACTGATGTGTGTGTTTCAGCAAAATGCAGGCTATCTAACCTGCTGGCCTAAACGGTTACACTTAGTCGGTGCAGCATCTTTTCATAGAAATAATATAAATTCATATTTGTTTAATTGTCTTCTCTGTTTTCTACACAGCATTCAATTATGGAGGTTTGATCTGAGAAGCTCCATGTATTATATAAGGAATTCTTAAGAAAAACAAATCATGCCTTAAAACAAAGAGCAATAAAATGAGTGCTAGGGAATAAATTCATGACTGGGGCAATGAATGGAGAGCCTGCGCAGAGGACTGTGTTCCGCGGAATCAGCTCAGGTTCCAGCCCCAGAAAGTCACCTAGTGAAGTCAGCTCCCCTGAGAGGATGTTTACCTCTAGAGAAGCATCTGTGGACAACGCGCTGGAAATTTCCTGGAGAGATATCATTGCTGATGACAGGTGCCCTGTGCAAACATTGTAGCTCCCACCATACTCAGAAATATAAGAAAGAACTGCATTTGTCATAACGAATGAGTCCTGGCACAGAATCACTCACGCACTTGGGAACAAGCTCTCCCCAGAAATGAAGCGCCAACAGCTGAAGAGATTCCACTAGCCGCTGCCCTCGCTCATTTAAGTGCCTGGTGACATTACCCTGTGGCTGCAGAAGCCACCGCACAGTCCTCCATCATGGCCATGCCTGTCATGCAGAAGAACTTTTTTCCACTTGTGACTGACCATGAAATTTTGTTCCCAACCACAAAGCACTGAGACACACCATTGTGGCATCCACTGAGTCTACCGGAACAAGGACACAAAATTTGTTCCTACAAACTACAAATGCCAGGTTAAAGGAAAAGAGACTTTTATAGCATAAATGCTTAACACTCCCCTCTCCACACTTAGTGGAGAGTGGAATTTGTCTTGGCTGTCTGATCTACACAATTACAAATACGTAGCCAAAAAACTGATCTAATGCTAACACTTAGAGAGTCAAAATGTTATCAATGGCACAGCATTTCCTGATTTCATTGATAAATGAAAACAGAATTTTAGGATTAGAAGTGTGAAATCATATGGGAGCTCTGGCTTTACCATGTGCCAATTTTCGAATTCCCTTTGAAGGTCAAGATGCAAAACCTAAAACATAGGAAAAGAAACATTTTCATCACAGAATTTTATTTTTTAATTTGGAATTCATTGCACCTTTGCAAATACAAACCAAAGAATTTCAGCAAACACAATGCATTTGTTATTTTATATACCAGTGCGCTTAGGCAGAAAAATGAGTCAGTAAAGAGGGGATGCTGAGATCAAGGTGTACGGAGGGCGTTAAATCACGGGTATTTACTAGCAGTGCTATCCTACAAAGCATGCATAAACGCTTTCTGAACATAAACTTGTTTAGAAGCTAGCACACTGCTCTTGATGTTAACCAACCAAGCTATCCTTTATGTAATGCATAAATCACTTCTAACCAGAATTAAGGGATTTTTCCCCCTTAAACTTGGCAAGCAACTGAAAAGACCAGTGTGGAGAAGATAAGAAATGCCATTTGCCATCCTGAAAGAGCACAAGTAAGCCATCCATGGTGACTTCACCCAAATTCTCCCCCAATGGAGTATTTGTTAGGGCCAACTTTAGATTTTAGGGATGCAAAGTCAGAGATTTCAAAATGTAGATGATAAGTACATGGTTTGTAACACTTTTTTCTCAAAGTTAGCCCCTCCCAGCCATCCCATCCTTTCCTGCTGTTTTGCCAAAAGCCCATCCCCATTCATGCAATGTTCTCACAGACAGAAGTCAGCACTGGCCACACCCTCCACTGGCCACTGTAGCTGGCACTGAATCCACCATCAGCCCTGCCCATGTGGGTGCAGCCAGCGCATAAAAATAGGAGGCATTACTAGAACCAGGTTTGCAATCTTGTGTGCCTTCTCCCCTAACTCAGAACACAACTACCAGAAGAATAGACAACCTCTCTCCGAACCAGTCTTAATCTAGTTAGGAACTCCAATTAACGCGAGTTGGTGTTCCCTGCATAAGGAAACAAAGCAATTATGGGCCTCATGCTATGCCTAAGAAAATGGCAAAGCTCATCAAATTTATACTCCCAATACAGCCAAATTGGCTGGTTTACCCAAACAAACCCTACATGGCAGTTTTGGGGTCGCTGGCCAGACTGTTTCAGCATTGCTTCTTTGTAAATGACTTTTACTCTAACTGTAATTTCAGGTATTTTGTTCAGAACCAGAGTTTCTCTTTTATTTTACCCTCCAAATACTCTTCGATGGCAGCACGGGTAAATTTGCAGCATGTTTCAAAGCTTTAATTGGGGCAGTGAAAGTGGAATTGCAACTGAAGAGTGACATTCATTAACATGCAGTATTTTCAGCTTGTGCCCAAAAAGGCTGGGGAGCTGAGACAAGGCCTTCAGTAAACACCCATCTGACAATGACTAGAACAATCACAGAGAGATCCAGATATACCTGAATGAGCCTCGTAAATTAATAAACCATATTTGCAGGCTTCTGATTCAGCAACCTTAAGCTACATACACCTTTTAATGTTACTCAGTTATGCTGCCTTTGAGGCAACTATGGGATGTTAAAAGCAGCAGAGAAGATGGCTCTGATGTCACGCATTTGCTGATAAAACAGATGTGGCTCTCAACAACATACCTCTTGTGTGCTATTCATTTAACTCAATTTAAAGTTTTGAGGATGACAGTGCATTACAAGGTTAGTGCAGGATCTCTGTTGTTTAACATTGTAAACTAAAGATGTGGCCAGACACTAAATCTAATCTACTGGGGAGAGTTAACATCTTTACTCTGCAAGCAAAGCAAACAGGCCCTTGTTCACAAGGGCTCTGACCATACAGAGAAAGAGTGACACCCACCGCAGCTGACCTGGGCTTTCTCTGACCCGGAGTTTCTGCCTGTGACTATCAGAGGTTTGGCCATTTACTCAAATTAGTAAGAATGTATTCATGATTATAAAGAACTTGTAAGTTCTGAATAAAAGAATCTATCAACTGTCATTTTGTTTTACTGTGAATTCATTTTACAACAAAAAAAGATTTCCTGAAACCTGAAATGAAGGCTCTTACTCTGTAGAATTGCTGAAGAATGGCCTGCATCAGCAGAGGGCAATGATTACCTGGAGATGAATGAATTTTTAAAAATAAAATTAATTCCATTGCAAAGCAGAGAGAGCTACCCAAGCCAAAATGTTCAACATGATATCATATGAGATATTACTTGGAAGAAAAACAGACTTCCCTTTGCATTTTTTTTTTCTGAGATAGAGTCTCGCTCTGTTGCCCAGGCTGGAGTGTGGTGGCACAATCTCGGTTCACTGAAACCTCCACCTCCTAGGTTCCAGTGACTCTCATGCCTCAGCCACCCAAGTAGCTGGGATTACAGGCACGCACCGCTATGCACAGCTAATTTTTGTATTTTTGGTAGAGACGGGGTTTTGCCATATTGGCCAGATTGGTCTTGAACTCCTGACCTCAAGAGATCTGCCCGCCTCGGCCTCCCAAAGTGCTGGGATTACAGGCATGAACCACCGCACGTGGCCTTCCCTTTGCATTTTTAAAAGAATTCTTATTTTCATTCAATGTTTTGTGGCTTCTATAACCTAGATGTTTTCAAAACAAAAAAGATCTTATTTTCGTTGGATGGATGCTGATTTCAGCACTGCTTTTTGACATCACAGGTGATTTACTCTGATGCTACGCAGCCCCTTATCCTTGCGTCTAGAGCCCAGCGCTGACTCACTGGCCTTACCCCATCTCCAAATCCCTTCCATGGTGCCCCTCCCAACAGCCCAAGGTGGTCAAAGGCACCAGTCCCAGCAGAGCTGCACAGGGTGAGAAGCACTCTTTGTCCTGAAATGCTGAAAAGTTGCCCACATCTGATTCAGTTAAACTTTCTCTCAAGGCATCATCCCCTCTAAGAGACAAATAAGTGAATTGTAAATAATACAATTAAAATCTGTCATAACACTGAAATAAATTCCTGCTACATTTGAACAAAGTTATTTTATTTGGAAAGGACCAAAAGTTACTGGTGTCCCACTTGCTTCTGATAAAGATTCTTAAATATCCAAAAGTATTAGGAATGTAGTACTTAATAGTAATAACTTATTCCCAATAAAAATGTTCTTTGGCCGAGGCCCAAGGAAAAGTTATGTAACCTAAATTAAATTCATGACAGTTGAGAAGGGCTTTGCTTTCCCAAAGCTCAGATGTCCTCCAGCACATTTCCTAATAGCTACCTGATGGGACAGTATTTAGGAAAATACAGAGCAAGAGAAGGGAAGGGCAAGAGAGAGAGAGAACAATGTGAGTGCTTTCTTCATTTTAGGAAAAGCTACCCTGAATAACACTTGAGAGCATTGCAAGGAATCCAGTCATTTAAAGTGTGTGTGTGTTAAATATCCCAGATCCACCTTATCTGATTTTCTCTCTGGGAATTCATGGTGAGCCAGCAGTTCCCTGGCATGAAGACTTCATGTTTTCCTGAGAGAACCAATTAAGAGAAAGATTGGACTACCTGTGGGGCAACCTCTAAAAGGACAGCAAGTTCCTTCTGATGTAAGAGAAAGTTGAAGACCTCAAGTGACTTTTTGCCATCTAGGCTGGCACAGAAAAGGACACATGGAGATGCACCTGTGTGGCATGGGTGAATGCCCTCTGCCTCCCCAGGCACCAGATCGGGAATGTAGTAAGAGAGTTACACTAAAGAGCACCTAAGAACCCTTGCAGGGAGCCCATTAAGAATGGCAAGGCACAGACTGGGAGCTTGCAAAATCCCCCGTGGGACTAGAGGGTGACGTCGGCCCGCACTTCCTGGTGGTCTAAGGGCAATAGCAGTAGAAGATGAGGACCATTAACTCCACATGCTGGCCTTCCAGGCAAACAAGAAGACAGGGGCAGCACCCAACAGGGGAGCCCTTGAGAAGTCTCTGGGGAAGAGGGAACTTCCGACCATCTAGTTCAGCTGAGACCTAAGATGCAGGCTGGTTGCCACGTTTTTAGGTGGCCCATTACCTTCTTTAGGAGTTGAATGCTCCCAACACACCTTGTGAGTACATCATTGCATCTCCCAAAGAATGTCACAATACTTTGTGACATTCTTACATGTCTGTGAATGCTTGTGTGTCCCTGGACAGCCCACACTGTGCCCAGCACTTGGGGAAGGACAGGAAGACAAACATGGGTCTGAAATCCTTTAACCTGAGAGCCAGTTTCCTCATCTGCAAAACAAGGTGGGCCCATGGCAGGTCACTGGGAGGGTAAAGATGGCGTGGTGTGTGTGCAGCTCCTAACACAAAGCCTGGCACATGTAGATGCTCATTTCCACCCCAATCGTTGCCAGCACCACCTCGATAGATCTACTGTCTTGGGGTGGTACAAGACTGACCAATAAATAGCCAGTCATTAACTTAAAAAAAAATCAAATAATTGTGTGTTGAACTTTGAAAAAAATACATTGCATTTATATTAGATGGTGTTCAGGAGGCTGAAATATTTTAAAATACACTTGTCCCTTTGTAACTGCAGGGGATTGCTACTTATTTGAAAGTGACAATAAAATGCTTAGAAATAAACGTAGAAGGTAACTTGATTAAGCCCAAAAAGGTATGCTGGCAAGACAGTACTTTGACAGATTACACAGAAAAAATACTCCTTCATAATTTAGATGACAATAAACAGTAAACCAAAGAAACAAGCTCATCAAAATTAAGCAAGTTTCACTTAGATTTCAACATGCCATAGCTTTTCCGATCCACTACTTGCACTTATTTATCTCTATAAGCTGGAAGAGATCCTTTAACCTTTAGATCAACTTCACCTTGAAAATTCCCTCTGAGCAGTGTATGAATCAGTTGTTTCACTCTTTATGTATGTTGTGTTTTCTTAGCCAAGACAGGTGGTTCCTACTCCAGCATCCTTTCTGTTCCAGCATCCATGGGCATCTTTGTCAAGAGACTCCCTCCCCTGAGGCTGAACCACAAAGGGAGGGGCATCTGGTTGTTTATCTATAAAGCCATGCATTTACTCAGGTTCTACTTTGCTTCCATTCTAAGGTGTTTTCAAAATGCTTAGCAAGGAGTTCTGATGCTGGGTTTATTTCTCATTCCAGTTTGCACTTATATATGAATCCCCAATTTCTGGCTTAATAACATTTACAAAAAGCAAGGAGGGAGTGGGGATCCATCTGACTCAAGGTCCACCCTGGAGGCTGCCTGCCAGTGTCAGAGGCCCCCATCCCCAGTCCTGTCTCTTCCTATAAGACTGGTCAAAGTCCCATCTCTCTTCATAGGAAAGACTTCGGGTATAGTCTTTTACAGATCTTTTCCAACACTGACAGCTTTTCTAAACCCCTCTCGTTTCTATGAAATTCGAGATTTTTAAAATCTTCCTTGGGGCTTCTCATCCTGCTTTTTCCACCCAGTTTTTATCAACTGAGGTCCTCACTAATAATGAATCAACTGATATATACCAGAGAGCCCTAGATTATAATTCCTAAAATTAAATCCCTCTGCAAATGTCTCCTTATTCAGCCAGCTTTTGAAAAAATTCACAACGGCTTTCAGCTCAGAGTAAGACCAGGGCTTCTGATCAACAGCGAATGCTCCTGTTCTGAAGGTTTGACTCTAAGAGGCAGCTGAGTCCTGGGAGTTTCTGGCTTGTCAGGAGGGAAGGGAGTAGATCAAAGAGAGAGACAGGGGCAGAAAAAATGGAGGACGGTGTGGCAAGGAAATAGTAGGCTGTTAGGTTCAAGTTCTAAAAGACACAATTTTAAAATTTTCCAATTTTTTTTTCTTTTGCCTTAGTCATAGAATCTCTTAAGGAAGAGATTCTGGAAACTAAATTTTTTTGATGCTTCCTCATACTAATTAAAAAGTAAAGATTACCAAAGTTTGAAATTTTGCTCCTTTTTTCTTCAAAGACATCTCTCAAACTCTCTTGATCATATCAAAAGTTTAACAAACATCCTAGTGAAAGCACACCATTTAGAAAGATAAGCCCACAAATTGGCATTGTAACATAAACACATTATTCATGAGGCAAGAGGCCAGCCTGGGCTTTAGGCTGAGACAAATGCACGAGAGTCTAGGAATGTTCTGTCTAAAACATGCCCCAGACCCCCCAACCTTACAGACGGGCCATCAAGCTACAAACCCCCAACAAGGCTTGTGGCCCCAGAACAACAGAGAGGCCTGAAGAGGCCATATCTCCCAGAACCAGACTCTGCCTCCCACAAAAGGAGGCAAGACTGGGGTAAGTCCTGCAGATATGCTGATGGCTGACCTGGGGCAAACTGTCTTCAAAGAATGCTTGTCTCACAGGAAAATGTCGGAACTTCCCAGCTCCTGGGGGTGGCCCAAGGAATAGGTTCCTATCAAGGTCCCTCTTAGTAGGGAACAATAAAAATGACAGGGACAGGCAGAGGCAAACCAGAGGGTGAATAATGAGTCAGATTTCCACCAAGGACAGCATTTCTCAAATCCAATCAGATATCCAATGGAGATCTAAAAAGCATTTCCTGCTCCTAGGAGATAAAATGAACTCAGCATCTGAGATCCTGGCATTTGTGAGACTGGCGTTCTCCCCAGTGCACCTACTTTCCCCGGATTCGTGATCAGCAGCCCTAGGCCTGGGGAGGGCTCGTCTACAAGCTAAGGGCTGTGGCTGTGGAGTCTCAGTCCCGCCTCCAGAATCATTGCAGCTGGGCTCCCCAAATATTAACAATACCACCTGGGACAGCGAAGTCGAGTTTGTTACTTAACTGCAGTAAGGGAGAAGGCCATCTTGCAAGCTTTGTCAGAACTGAGAGACGGGAAGGTGAAGTCAGGATTGACTGAAAATTGCAAATTTTGGCTTAAAGCAGGGCATAGTTAGAATCGGGTAAGGATCATGGCAAACCTGTCCAAGATACGGAAGGAAACAGCAAGGTGAAGACGTTGAGCTGAGGGACACCTTTGAGTCTTAAGAGCATGAACTGTGGATGTTTTCCACTGAAGCTCTGAAGCGTCTTTGAGGAAGCTCCTGTAATAAACAACCAAACCATTCTTCCAGGCAGGAGATGGGGTGGAAAAATTAAATAAGGCCTTCATGGCAGAGGACCTGCACAGTGCCATGCTGATGTACAGAGGAGGGCGTGCTTTCAGTTCTCAGGGTCCAAGTGTCACCACAAAGCGTGGGGATAGAGGCTCTCGAGTAGAAAGCCATCATAAATAATGATAGAATAAATAATAAAAGTACTGCTATTTAATAGGAATAAAAAATAAAGTCCTAGGAAAATCATGTCAACACGAGGATTGGCAAAGTAAAATATATATATAAATGAACTTTGATTTAGTATCTCCTCAGTGCCAGGCAACTTCACAGATTTTCTCATTTATTCCTTACAACACATGAGTCATAAGTCTTATTATTCTCATTTATGGCAGCTAGGGCAATGGAGCACCAAAAAGGTTAAATAAATTATCTCAGGCCGGGTGCCGTGGCTCACGCCTGTAATCCCAGCCCTTTGGGAGGCTGAGGCGGGTGGATCACAAGGTCAGGACTTTGAGACCAGCCTGGCCAATATGGTGAAACCCCATCTCTACTAAAAATACAAAAAAAAAAAAAAAAAAAATTAGCTGGTCATGGTGGCGTGCGCCTGTAGTCCCAGCTACTCAGAAAGCTGAGGCAGGAAAATTGCTTGAACCCAGGAGGCAAAGGTTGCAGTGAACTGAGATCACGCCACTGCACTCTGGCCTGGGTGACAGAGTGAGACTCCATCTCAAAATAAATAAATAAATAAATAATCTCAGATCACTCAGTTAGAGAGAGACAGAACCTTGAGTTAGGCCCAGGACACCGGACTCCAAGCCAGGCCCCACTTCACTGCACCACAGTGGCCTCAAACACAAGGAAATTCCAGAGGAAAGGTCAGCCACACAGGTGGCGAGGTACCCAACCCAAAAGACCATCCCAGCCAGGAAGCTTTTGAAAAATCATCTTCATCACCACAATTTAAGCCCAGGGTGCTCTCTTTTTTCGCTTGCTATATCTCCTTGTTCCCTGAACTGAATGCAGCTTTGCTCAAGTGCTGTATTTCAGGAATCAGTGGCTCAAGTAAAACTGTCCCTGCCAGCACCATGAATGCAGGACACAGCAGGAGACAGAAGCCCTTCCTGCCCCCAGAGAGCTGTGGCTGGCACTCACCTATCAGGCTGCACCCTCTCACAACAGAAGCTGCACGATCAGAGAGCAGGTTAGGTAACAGCCTGAGTGGAGAAGAGCTTGCTCCTGGGTTTTGACTTTGCTGGAACCATCAGAGGCTCAAGGGAAAGAGGGTGGACCATGTGCTGGGTGGCTTCAGGACACCCTGAGGAAATGCTGAGGAAAAACCTCCAATGAGAGCTGCTTTCTCTGTTCTCAGCATGTACCCGAGCCAGGTCCTAAGGATGAGAGGATGTGCCCCCTGCCAAGAGGGGCCTCTGCCATAAGTGTTGTGTTGGGCTGACTGTGAAGACACACTTGTGTACACTCCAGCCTGAGACCTACGGAGGGAATCCAGTTCGACACTGGGCTTGCTGGAGTCGCCGTTTAGTAAGCTCTTGTTTTATATGCCCAGAAGCGGCCTGCTCAGAAGACTGTAACAAACATCTATGAGCTACATTTAATCCTCATTGTGATGATACAGAAAGCGAGGCTGAGAGAAGTTAAATAGCTTGCCCTCATATCTCCGACTTTAAGAGATGTTTTTGCCAAGTTTTGTCCAGGAATAGGGCAGGGTGTAGTTTCTTCCCTTTGCACACAGTCACAGATAGACCTCTGAGCACTGAAATGCCTTCCCCAGCCTCTGCTGAAAGCCCCCAGGTGCCCGGTGCTCATGGCCCAAGGCCCATTGTTGCCCCGCCTGGGAACCAAGGGCTAGGGAGGGAGGCAGGTACTGCACCATCCACCAGGAGGTCAGAGAGGCAGCACAGGGGAGCAGTCATTGTGCCAGATCTCCATAGAAGACTGGGAATGGAACACAAAGACCAATAGAAGAGGGCAATGGCATGGCTGACTTCCGGCCTGGCAGGAGGTAGCTGAATCACCACGGTGATAGTAGGAACATGATGGTGACAGGACACCATCTCCTATGCATCACATGCCCAGAGCTTTCAATCTGTTCTTACTAAACTTATTTTGTTCTTACTAAACTCTCACTGGGGGGGCAGAATCATCTCCATTTCAGAAATGATGCATTGATGGTGACCTTAGTGAGATGCCAATTGCCCACACCTACAGCTTGCTGGGGACAAAGCCAGGATGTGAATCTGCACTCTTCCACGTCCAAAGCCTGTCCTTTCCCCTGTGCCAGGCCACCTCCCATCCCATCCCTGAGCCAGGCAGAGCCGCAGGAGCACCCTCCTTCAGGAAGGCCTCCGTCACAGCTGCGTTCCCTGAGTCACCAGTCTGCTTTTGCATTGTATACACTATTTTACTTTATTTTCACAACCCTGCAAGGTACTTATCATTATCCCCATTTATTAGATGAGGAAACCAAGATTCAGTAGGTTTTGTAACAAAACAAAGCTCTAAGTGGCTTTCAGCAGTCAGGACACCTAATCAAGCTCCTATCTGAGAAAAGAGGCCCCGAGCAGATCTCTCCTCAGACTTAGAGCACCAGACCCATGAGAGACAAAGGTTTTGTTTGTTTGTTTTGTTTTTAAAGACAGGGTCTCACTCTGTCACCCAGGCCGGGGTGCAGTAGCACAATCACAGCTCAATGCAGCCTCAATCGCCCAGGCTCAAGTGATGCTCCTGCCTCAGCCTCCAGAGTAGCTGGGACTACAGATATGCACCACCAGGCCCGGCTAATGTTTTTTTCTTTTTCGTCAAGATAGGGTGTCACTAGGTTGCCCAGGTCTCAAACTCCTGAGCTCAGTTGATCTGCCTGCCTTGGCCTCCCAAAGTGCTGGGATTACAGGTGTGAGATACAGTGCCCAGTCAGGTGACAGGGTTTCAAGATCCTTCTTGAGCCCATCAACTAGCTCATCTTGTCTGCTAGAATTTGTTATTATGCACCATTCAAAACTTCCTTAAGCTCTTTTGTACATGCACCCTGTTTTTCTTACCAAGAAGGAAAACTAGTTCCTCAACACTCTCTTCCATTTCTCCCCTTCCCAGAAGCTGACCAAAGCCTAAATTCTTGAGAGTATTTTAAATTCTCTTTACCTGTAAGCTGCCCTCAGAAACTGCCACTGTACGCTGAAGCAGTGGATAAGGAAAAGCTGAAGCAGTGGATGAGGGACCTGTGAACTAAAGTCCCCAACCTTTAAATCCCATCCTCCTGGTCTAGAGGAGGCATGTCCAGGTCACAAGACCAGAGCAGGACAGCACTGGGACATGGACTCTGCATGGTTCTCTTTAGAGGATGCACTCAAATTATATGTGAGAAGATATTACAGAGAATGTTTTTCTTATACATAATGTAAAATTGTAACTATTTTATCTAATCTACCACTACTTTTATTAAGCTTTGTTACTTCCTGCCTTCTTGTTGTTTCTGATCTTTCTTCAGTAGGGTATTGGTTCAGTAGTTAGCTGGACTCAAAAGTAATGTAACAGCCTCAATGTATTGTTGGAAGAGTAATAAAACGCTATTACTAATAATGAAAAGGCCATTCCCATTATGACTCAAGTGTGCCTTTCATCAAGTGAATTAGAAACAATGTGTATTCATTTGTTTGGTTTGTTCCCAGTGAGCTGAAGGATTGCACAAGCAGGATTTTTCCCTTGCTCCCTTCCCTGATTTAATTCACTTATGGAGGGGAGGCAAGGAATGAAAATGAACCCACGGATGGAGTAGCAAAAAAAAATTTGTGCTTCAGTGAAGAAATGTTGCATTGTCTATAGCACATTCTTCCAGATGGTCTGATTTTTACCTTGTTCATTGTCACCAAGCTATTTTGCACCTCTTAGTAAACAGCAGGCAAGGGATGGATGTGCAAACTTGTCGTGTTCTGCGGAATTCCAGCTGACTTCAGGGTTCCTGTGAAAAATCAGTTCTGCCTCCATTTGCAATTCAGTTCATTTACTCCATATAAATTTGTGCTTTTTTTTACTTTCCTTTGGACTGCTTTTAACATCTGGTTCCCTCACTGATTACAAGTAAAATAAAATCTTCATGGGTTTGTTTTTGTATGTATATGAATATCACACTTTCACTTTCTGAAAATTATCTTTTAACAGAGATGCACCCAGAAAGTGGCCTACTTGATATCCTCACCCATGACCAGCACCCTGAGTGCAGAGCTGATGTGATAATTAATCCTCTCATGTGGGCTTTCCAAATTCTTCTGAGTGCCCCATGGTCGGACCTGAGCTGCTCATAACACTTCACTTTCACATCACTTTTTTTTTATTTTACTTTAAGTTCTGGGATACATGTGCAGAATGTGCAGGTTTGTTGTATAGGTATACATGTGCCATGGTGGTTTGCTGCACCTATTAACTCGTCATCTAGGTTTTAAGTCCTGCGTGAATTAGGTATTTGTCCTAATGCTCTCCCTCCCCTTGCCCCCCACCTCCTGACATGCCCTGGTGTATGATGTTTCCCCTCCTGTGTCCATGTGTTCTTCTTGTTCAACTCCCACTTATGAGTGAGAACACACAGCGTTTGGTTTTCTGTTGCTGTGTTACTTTGCTGAGAATGATGCTTTCCAGCTTCATCCATGTCCCTGCAAAGGACATGAACTCATTCTTTTTCATGGCTGCACAGTATTCCATGGTGTATATGTGCTGCATTTTCTTTTTCCAGTCTATCATTGATGGGCATTTGGGTTGGTTCCAAGTCTTTGCTCTTGTAAATAGTGCTGCAATAAACATACGTGTGCATGTGTCTTTATAGTACAATGATTTATAATCCTTTGGGCATATACCCAGTAATGGGATTGCTGGGTCAAATGATATTTCTAGTTCTAGATCCTTGAGGAATCGCCACACTATCTTCCACAATGGTTGAACTAATTTACACTCCCACCAACAGTGTAAAACTGTTCCTATTTCCCCACATCCTTGTCAGCATCTGTTGTTTCCTGACTTTTTAATGATTGCCATTCTAACTGGTGTGAGATGGTATCTTATTGTGGTTTCGATTTGCATTTCTCTGTTGACCAGTGATGATGAGCTTTTTTTCCAAATGTTTGTTGGCCTCATGAATGTCTTCTTTTGAGAAGTGTCTGTTCATATACTTTGCCCACTTTTTGATGGGGTTGTTTGTTTCTTTTCTTGTAAATTTGTTTAAGTTCCTTGTAGATTCTAGATATTAGCCCTTTGTCAGATGGGTAGATAGCAAAATTTTTCTCCCATTCTGTAGGTTGCCCATTCACTCTGATGATAGTTTCTTTTGCCGTGCAGAAGCTCTTTAGTTTAATTAGATCCCATTTGTCAATTTTGGCTTTTGTTGCAATTGCTTTTGGTGTTTTAGTAATGAAGTGTTTGCCCATGCCTATGTCCTGAATGGTATTGCCTAGATTTTCTTCTAGGGTTTTATGGTTTTAGGTTTTATGTTTAAGCCTTTAATCGATCTTGAGTTAATTTTTGTATAAGGTGTAAGGAAGGGGTCCAGTTTCTGTTTTTTACATATGGCTAGCCAGTTTTCCCAGCACCATTTTATTAAAAAGGAAATTCTTTCCCCATTGCTTATTTTTGTCAGATTTGTCAAAGATCAGATGGTTGTAGATGTGTGGTGTTATTTCTGAGACCTCTGTTCTGTTCCATGGTCTATATATCTGTTTTGGTACCAGTACCATGCTGATTTGGATACTATAGCCTTATAGTATAGTTTGAAGTCAGGTAGTGTGATGCCTCCAGCTTTGTTCTTTTGGCTTAGGATTGTCTTGGCTATACTCTTTTTTGGTTCCATATGAAATTTAAAGTAGTTTTTTCTAATTCTGTGAAGAAAGTCAATGGTAGCTTGATGGGGATAGCATTGAATCTATAAATTACTTTGGGCAGTATGGTCATTCTCACGATATTGATTCTTCCTATCCATGACCATGGAATTTTTTTCCATTTGTTTCACTTTCACATCATATGATACCTATTTGTGAATGACTTTTTCTTGAATATCTGTGTACTTCATAAATTAATTGCCATGTGTAAGCACTTGCAGGATGGAATGTGCATGAGCACACTGGCCCGTAGAGTATCCCATCAGGATGACAAAACTATAGAAGCAATGGCCTTGGTTTTTCCAGTGGGGGGAAAAAAGGCAGGTAAGAAAACATAAAATATTTTTAAAGGTGTTTGGAAAGTTGTGCAAACAAGATATAATTCTAGTATTAGGTTTTTGAGAAATGTCTTATTCTGAATGCTCTTTTAATAATAACATAGAAATAACTCCATAGGTGAAAAGGTCTCCAGCGCTTTTTAAAAGAAAACATAGCTATAGAGATAAAGCCGAAAGCCCTTAAGAAATACATTTAGGGCATCATATTATTGAAGGATTTTTAGATAGATTCAATATCTCACTGGGGTACAAAGAACATTAATTTCAAGCAATTTTAAGTCTGATAGTTCAGAGGAGAACTAATTGGTTTAAAAGTTTTTTTATAGAATAAAAGAAAAATGCTATTGAAGATTAAGAAAGAAAGTAGTTGATGGGTCATTGACTCCCACATTGTATAACCATGAATCTCATTTACTCCCTTTAAGACATCTGTATAACTAAAAACTATTATTAAAATAAAAACTGGGGAAGAAAAGATTATCTCTTAAAAACTTTATAGCAGATAGCAGTAGGGATAATTCCTAACATAAATGACTAATATTTCTTCAGTTCTTTCCCTGAATGGCAAAAAGGACTTTTATTCACAACTTTTAAAAAGTAGTTTTCCGTAAATATGAATCTTTTTTGAAAAACAGACTGGTAAGTCTTCTCCAAACATCCATATTGTCAGAAAATCCTTTGGCAAGAAAATACAGGTAAAACCAACACCTTTGCAGAGCTGGCCCCACGCCCGGTGTCCTACATGTTATTAAACTGACACAAAAATGTAATCGACAAGCAAAGCAAATGACCAAGAAAGTTGTTTCTGTCACTATTAAAAATGCCTGGGTGCTAAATAAGCCAGCAGGGGAACAAAGTTCAAACAGATTCCGCCAAGAGGGGACAATCCACGAATCAATTAATTGTGTGAGTTGTTTTTTCACCAGATTGCTTACTCCCAAGGGCAGAGTAATCGCATGCTACTATGTTGCATCATAAAATATGAAATAATCTTAATTAGAGAATATCACAAATTAAACAGCATATTGCATCCTGTATTCTCCTTATGATATTTTATCCTCACTGTGCAAATCCTTCCCTCTCTAAATTAGCATGCCAAGCTTTTCCCAAATTTTCCCAACAGCCAGACACCTAAGCTAAGTCCCAGCCTGAAAGCAAAGACAGTCACTGCTCTCTTCACATCCCAAGAGCTTCTGAGAGCAGGAATAACCCTGGGAACAGTGTATGTGATATGAAGTTAATGGAGAGGAGCCTCAAAATCAGTGCCCTGCATTACCATGTGGCATTATTCTTCACCGAGCAGTGATGCATCCCTCCTGCGTCTGTGCGACCACTCACTGCCCTGCTGTGCTCACCTGTGAGCATCAGACTCCAGACACTCACTTCTGCGGCTGGCAGACACAGGGCACCCAGGGGCACACTGGACAACCCACTAGGGTGTGGGAGGAGAGATTAGAACTTGTATTTATATTCGTGTTTACTAAAATTAAAAAGTAGAGCTTTATTAATAATAAATGACTGATGTGGGACATGTATATGTATTATATACATATAACACTTTTGATACAAATTCTTATAATAATAACAATAGGTAACAGTTATTGAGACATTTATTACAAGTACTTCACCTGGGTCACCTGGGTTAACTCAATGAATTCTCACAGCAGCCATAGGGATGAGATGCCCACATAACTTACTGTCCAACCCAAAGTCCCAAGGGAGTGAGAGGGGCTTACTATTAATTACTGCACCATGGCAGCAGGAATAAATCTGGACCAGCTCAGGACACTGGCATGAAGGTCATCCTGGTCCTGAACAGAGAATGCACTGGCCAAGGTCACATTACAAGGCCATGGTACAGACTGAATGGAGCCCAGGATGTCAGAATTCAGGGCTGGGCTTATAGCCATACTGCTTCATTGCATGATGGAAAACCCAATAAATCACTGGATGACTTTACTGATAAGAGGCTGAGATAGAAGCCATATGGAGGAACAAGATAGCTAGACCCTTCCCCCTGCTCCTGCTCCCCTGACTAAGCACAACTGCGAAACCATGGATGGCACATGAAGCAACTCCAGGAGGACTCTTGGAGGAGAGGGTCCAAGACCCAAGAGGAGCAGCACAGTGCCAGGTCTGAGTCTCCACCCAGCAAGGACGGCCACTAGTCATGGTCTCCACCCCCGACCCAGCACCAGCAGGTCCTCAGATGGCTCATCCTCCAGATGGAGCAGAGCTGTTCCAGTAGCACCAGGGGAACCACTGGCAGGGGCCCATCAGAGCCCCACCAGAAATCAGTGGCTGGAGGGGAGGTCTCCTTACCACTGGGCCTGAGATGCCCTTTTCCTGCTGAGACACACAGGAGTGGGAGGCGGAACCAGAAAGGGGCCTGCCACTGCAAGCAGCTGCTCAGAGAAACTCTGTTGTCCATGGCCTGGGGCTCTTCTGCCCTGACCAGAGGTGCCTGGGCTGCCCAGGACACAGGCACATGGGTCCCACCACATCCTTCTTCCACCAAGAGCCTCCTGGCAGCTGGCCCAGGGAAGCCTTTCCCAATCCACAGGCCACACCAGCAGGGACCAGTGGGAGCCCCCAGGGAACCAGAAAAACCAAGCAGACCAAACAACACAGCAAAGACTCTGAAAATTAAGCTGCCATCAGAACCACAGTCCACAAAAACAGTCCAAAACTTGTGTGCTGAACCTAAATTGGGTGACTTGCTGCTAAAATATAAGATTTGGGCCGGGCATGGTGGCTCACGCTTGTAATCCCAGCACTTTGAGAGGCCAAGGCAGGTGGATCACCAGAGGTCACGAGTTCGAGACCAGCCTGGCCAACATGGTGAAACCCCATCTCTGCTAGAAATACAAAAATTAGCCAGGTGTGGTGGTGCACGCCTGTAATCCCAGTTACTCAGGAGGCTGAGGCATGTGAATTGCTTGAACATGGGAGGCAGAGGTTGCAGTGAGCCGACCGAGATTGCGCCACTGCACTCCAGCCTGGGTGACAGAGTGAGACTCTGTCTTAAAAAAATGATAATAATAAAATAAAAAATTAAAATAAAATATGATTTAAATAGGGCTCAGAGACTTCTAACATGATAGACAAAATGTTCAGCATACAACTGAAAATCTCCTGTCATATCAAGAACTAGGAGATTCACAACTTGAATTTAAAAAGCCAATAAACTGATGTCAACAGTGATATTAATACAAATTTGGAATTATCTGACAAGAATGTAAAAGCAATAGCCATGGAAATGCTTCAACAATCAATTTAAAACGTTATTGAAACAAATGAAAAAGTAAATCTCAAGAAAGTTATAAAAAGGAACCGAATGGAGGCCGGGCGCAGTGGCTCATGCCTGTAATCCCAGTGCTTTGGGAGGCTGAGGTGGGCAGGTCACAAGGTCAGGAGTGTGAGACCAGCCTGGTCAATATGGTGAAACCCCATCTCTACTAAAAATACAAAAATTAGCCAGGAGTGGTGGTGGGTGCCTGTAATCCCAGCTACTGGGGAGGCTGAAGCAGAAGAATTGCTTGAACCTGGGAGGTGGAGGTTGCAGTGAGCCAAGATCACTCCACTGCACTCTAGCCTGGGCAACAGAGTGAGACTCCATCTCGGAAAAAAAAAAAAATTGCCCAATGGCTCAACAGCAGAGCAGAGATGAAGAGCATTCCTTCAGTGAACATTAAGGCAGAACAATAGAATTCACTCCATATGAACAGCAGAGAGAAAGTAGGTATTTTAAAAAAATTAAAACATTCTCCCTCACTGACCTCTGAGACAGAAGAGCCAACATTCAAATCGCTGGATTCTCAAAATGAAAAGGAAGGGGGTGGGGAATTAAAGAGTGTTTAAAGAAATAATAACTAAAAACTTCATAAATCTGTCAAGAACATATCAACCTATAGATCCAAAAAGCTGAACAAACCCTAAACAATATTTTTTCAGTGCTGAGAGAAAAGAATAGTCAGCCATGGATTCTATATCCAGCTAAGCTAACTTTCAGGAGGGAAGGGGAAATGAAAACATTCTCAGATGCAGAAAACTAAATAATTTGTCATGAGCAGGTCAATCCTTAAATATTATATAAATGAAGTACTTCAAACAGAAAGAAAATGATAAAAAATTTTTGAGAATCAGGAAAGTAAAAGAAATGAGAAAGAGTACACATGGGTGCATACACTAGACTACCCTTTTCCTGGTGAGTTTTATAAGTTATATTTATAATTGAATCAAAAATAATATCTTCTGATTCATAACAAAATGATGGTTAAAGGGGAAAGATAAAAAGACCTAAAGAGAAGTGAGATTTCCACACACAGCTGAAAATGGTAAAATATTGATACCAATCAACTTTTGTAAGTCATATATGTATATTGTAAAACCCAGAGCAACCATGACAAAAACTATACAAAGGGACACATTAAAACACTAAAAATAAATCAGGTTGGAATTTTAAAACAACATTCAAGTAATCCTGAGAAAAGGAAGAAACACAGAAGATCAAGCACCTGAGAAAACAAATAATAAAATACCACTTTTAAGTACTAACATACCAATAATCACCTTAAATGTGCATTGTCTAAATCAAAAGGCAGACATTATCAGAATGCATAAACATGACCCAATTATATGCTGCTTACAAAAAACTCTCTTACACAAGGCAGGTCAAAAGGAAAATGATGAAAACAGATAAGCTATATAAACATAAAAATTTTTGAAGACCAGTAGTAGTTATATTAATATCTCATAAAGTAGACTTCAGAGCAAAGAAAATTCCTAGAAACAAGAAAGAAGAGTCTATATGGATATAAAGATAATTCACCAGAAAGAAATATTTATCTTAATTGTGTATGCAATAAACAACATAACCTCAAAATACATGAAGTACCAACAGATGAAACTGAAAGAAGAAATATACAAATAGAAAATTATAGTTGATTGTTTTGACAGCCCCTTACCTCAACAATGGATAGTGCTACAAGACAGAAATTCATCAAAGATATACGGGACTGAACAATAAAGTCAACCAATAGGATCTAACCGACATACATAGAACAAGCTACATAACGACAATACAATACAAATATTTCTCAAGTGTACATGGTACATTTACCAAGACAGTTCATATGTTTGGGCAATAAAACAAACATCAACAAATATAAAAGAATTAAAGTGATACAGAATATCTTTTCTGACCACAATGGAATAAAACTAGAAACCAGTAACAAAGACAACAGGAAAACCTCCAAACAAATCTCTAAATAATGTATGGGCTATAAAGGAAGCCTTAAAGGGATATTTTTTAAAAAGCATAGAACAGAATGAAAACAAAAAACTTAATATATCAAAAGATGTTGGATGTAATTAAAGCAGTAATAAGAAGGAAATTTATAACACTAAATGTTTACATTAGAAATAAGAAAAGGTTTCTATTCTTTCCTGAAGAAACTAGAGAAAAAAGAGTGAAAAACAATCTAGAGGAGCCAGAAAGAAGAAAATAACATAGAGCAGAAATCAATAAAATTGAAAATAGGAAAACAATGGGTAAAATCAATGCAACGAAAAACTAGTTATATGAAAAAAGTTAATAAAATTGATAAGCCCATAGTAAGACTGACAAAAATAAAGAGTGAAAACACAAATCACAACTACTAAGAATGAAATGAAAGTCTGGACATGGTGGCTTACACCTTTAATCCTAGCACTTTGGGAGGCTGAGGCAGGCAGATTGCTTGAGCCTGGGATTACAAGACCAGCCTGGGCAACATGGCAAATCCCCATCTCTAGATAAACTACAAAAAATAGCCAGGCATGGTGGCTTGAGCCTGTAGTCTCAGCAGCTCAGGAGGCTGAAGCAGCAGGATTGCTTGAGCCCAGGAGGTCAAGGCTGCAGTGAGCTGAGATGGCACCACTACACTCCAGCCTGGGTGACAGAGTAAGACCCTGTCCCCTCTCCCTCCAAAAAAATAAATAATAATAATAAGATAAAAGATACCACTTCAGAACTTCAGATGCTGCAGTCATTAAAAAGATAACAAGGGAATACTGTGAACAAATTTACACTTATAAATTCTCCAACTTAAAAGAAATGAACCAATTCCTTGAAAGCCACAAAGTACCAAAACTCAACCAGGACAAAATAGACAATCCAAGTAGTCCTATAACCAATAAAGACATTGGTCAAAATTTAGCTTATAATTAAAAAGCTGCCCAAAACAGCAATCTCCAGGACAGATGGTTTTACTAGATAAAAGAATTCTACCAAACATTTAAAGAAAAATTGAAATGAATCTTACACAATTTCTTCCAGATAATGAAAGAAGAGGGAACACTGCCAATTTATTTATTAATGCTAGTATTATTCTGAAACCAAAACCACACAAAGAGAGTGCAAATAAAATGAAAACTACGGATCAATATATGTAATAAACTTAAATGCAAAAATCCTTAACAAAATATTAGCAAATCAAATCCAAACAACATATCAAAAGAATTAGATACCATGACCAAGTATAATTAGTCCAGGTATGCAAACTTGTTAAGTATTTGGAAATTGGTCAATGTCTTCCACCATAACAACAAGCAAATAAGAAAAATCATATTAATTGATGTAAGAAAAGCATTTGACAAAATCCCACACTTATGAATGATGAAAATAGACATTAGAAATAGAAGAAAATTACCCCAACTTGATAAAAAAGTGTCTAGCATCTACAAAAAAAACCACAAAAAACAAAAAACAAAAAACCACCCACAGCTAACATTATACTTAATGGTAAAAGACCGAATGCTTTCCCCCTAAGATCAGGAACAAGGCAAGGCTCTACCCCTGTTATTTAACATAGTACTAGAAGTTCTAGCCACTGAAAAAGCGAGCAAAAGAAATAAAAGGCAGGCATACTGGAAAAGAAGAAATAAAAACTGTCTGCATTTGCAGACATTATGATTGCCTAAGGGTAATATCCCCAAAAAATTTACAAAGAAAATATCTAGAGTAAGAAGTGAGTTCAGCAAGATCACAGGATACAAGATCAGCCTGAAAAATCAATTGCATTTCTGTGTACTAACAATGAACAGGTGGTGATTGGAATTAAAAACATTTTACCACTTATAAGCACACAAAAGAAAATGAAATACTTACATATACACTTAGCAAAGCTTGAACAGAAGCTCTGTACTGTATATTACACAGGCTGATGAAAGAAATAAAAGAAGACATAAATAAATGCTGAGACATACCATGTTCATGAATTGAAAAAAAATCAACATTAGTAATGATGTCGAGTCTCCCCAAATGGGTCTATAGGTTAAATACAATTTCTATCAAAACCCAGCAAAGATTTTTTTGTAGATACAGACAAGCTTATTCTAAAATTTGTGTAGAAAGACAAAGGTAAAATAATCTTGAAAAAGAATAAAGTAAGAGGAAGCAATCTACCTAATATCGAGTCTTATAGCTACAATAATCAAGACAGTATGGTACTGCTGAAAGGACAGACACATAGACTAATGGAACATAATAGAGAACCCAGAAATAAAACCAGGCAAATGCTCTCTACTGATTTTTTTACAAAGGTGTGAAAGCAATTCAATGAACGAAGGCTAGTCTTTTCACAAAATAGCATTGATGCAACTGGACATGTAGAGACAAAAAAAGAAAGAAAGAAAAAGAACCTAAACCTAAGCCTCTTATACAAAAATTAATTCAAACTAAATCATAGGCACACGTGTAAAATGTACAACTATGAACTTTTAGAAAAAGAATTACGAGAAAATCTTCAGGATCTCAAGTTGGGCAGAGTCCTTAGACTTGAAATCAAAAGCACATCCATAAAAGGAATATTGATAACTTGGATCTCATTAAAATTAAAAAGCTTTTTTGCTCTGTAGGAGCCCATGTGAAGGGTATAAAAAGACAAGCTATAGACTGGAGAAAATATTGACAAACCAATCTGACAAAGGACTAGTACCTAGAGCATATAAAGAACTTTCAAAACTCAACATTTAAAACATTCAATTAGAAAATAAGTAAAAGACATAAAGAGGTATTTTACTGAAGAGGATATACACATGGCAAATAAGCATCTGAGAAAATGTTCACCATCATTAATCATTAGGGAAATAAAAAATTAAAACCACAATGATATTGCTATATGCTTACCAGAATGGCTAAAATGATAAAAAGAGACAATACCAACGCTGGCAAGGATACAGAGAAACTGGGTCACTTATACATTGCTGGTGGGAATATAAAGTAGAACAGCCACTCTGGAAAACAGTTTGGTAGTTTCCAATAAAGTTAAACATTAAGCTACCATATAACCCACCAATAGTACTTTTAGACGTTTATCTCAGAGAAATGAAAATGATATTCACACAACAATCTACACACAAAATTTGTAGCAGCTTCATTTGTAATAGCAACAAGTGGGGATCTGCCTATATGTCCTTCCACCGGTGAATGGCTAAACAAACTGTGATTGAGACAAACACTGAGTAGTGCTGGGACACTACTCGGCAACAGAAAGAAGAAACCATTGTTGCATGCAACAACTTGGATGGATCTCCAGGAAATCATGCTGAGCAAAAAAAAAAAAAAAAAAAGACAATCCCAAAAGGTTACACTGTGGGATTCTCTCTATGTAACATTTTTGGTATGGTTAAATTTTAGAAATAGAGAACAAATTCATGATGGCAAGGATTAAAAAAGGAGAGGTAGGGAAGGCACAGGCAGGGTGGAAGTGGATGTGGCCTTTTATAAAATGGTTACAGGGGAGATACCTGTGGAGATGGAACTATTTTCCTGACTGCGGTGGTGTGTGTGGGAAGTTACACATGTGATAAAATTATACAGAACAAATAATCACACACATAAATGAGTGCAAGTAAAACTGAATAAGGTAAGTGGATTGTGTCAATATCAATATCCTAGTTGTGACATTAGTATATTGGCACGTGAAGGGAGCTCAGAGCCAATCCTATATTTGCCTTTGCAGGCACGGGGGGAATTGCTCTAAACAAACCTCGTCTTAACTGGTTTTGGCCCCATCTCCTTATCAAACCACCACGCAGATCTGCTAACAGCCAATTTGCCAAGTCGGACCCTGGTTCTCTCCAGCAGTCCTGGCCCACCTTCTGGCAAATTCATCAAAATACAGTGTGTGGGATGAAAAAGTGTTCTCTATTAACCAATTCATTGGTGATTAATCCCCCAACACAAATAAGAGTTGGCTTTGACTGACCCCTTCGTTAACACAGAAGTGACTGTGAAGTTTGGTGATGTACCCCAATTCTTCCAACAGAAAAGTGCTCCTGAAGTCCAGCCATTGTCTGTGGCAGAAGACTGAAAACACTGTGACAAATCTTTCCATGAAGCTGCACTACTGAAATCTTATACCAGCAGCCCAGAGCTTCTCCCAAGCCTGTTCATATCCTGCATATTGGCCAAATTCTACCCTCAGATATGCACACATGGCCTCCTGATTTCCATTTAAAGACTTTTGCAAACCTCGTTCCTACTTGAGGGTTAGGGAAGCTCTGCCAGTATCCGAGGATGATGCCGCCAGTTGAAATTTTCTAGACGCGACGGTTTAAATGGCTTGTGACTGAACTGGAAACACATCTACATTTCATTTTAATTATTGGTGATGACAACACAAACTCTGCCATCATTTTGTATTTTCCCTCTCTACCATCTATTTCAAAATGACTTTATCATGCTTTATCATCGGCTGACTTCTACTTTAATGAACCTTCAGAACCACAAATCCTTAAGATCCCATTCCCTGTCATAGAAAGAGGAAAGCCCACCCGCACAGCTAAATGGAGAAAGGGACCAGCCTGCCGCCAGACACAGCAGAGGAGCTGTTCCCATTCCTTTAAAAATAGGAGAGGAAACACATCCCACCGTCTGGGATAGGAAACCTGTCCCTTCAGCCCCCAAGAACAGAGCCTTTCTGGAAACCTAGGATGGAAGCACATTCCTGGCTGGTACTCAATGACAGAAAGCGATGCTCTTTCTGCCACCAGCGGGGCAGTCGCTTCCCCCTGAGAAAGTCACTGTCCGAACACTTTGCACCAGGGCAAGGGCCTGCCAGGCACTGGTGGGGCCTCTGGAACTTTCAACCTACTGCACAGAAACTCACACATGCCTTTAGCACCATTCACAGAAACAGCATCTTGTTTCCAATTTGGCTGTAGATAATGAAATTAGCCCCCAAATTACCATAAAGTGGAAAAAGTAAACACGAAAGCAGGAGCTAGGTTTCCAGGCCTCTCCCTCCCCCCATACGGAACAGGACCCTCTGGCTTCTTCGCTGTTTAAATTCAAAGCAAGACTGCTGTTTTTCTAAGTCGCTATTCTGACCCCAAGCAGATAAAGAACACTAAATGACACATTCAGGAGAGCAGCTCTGTTCTCGCAGAGCCGCTGTGTTTACATCAGGAAATCCTGCCCGGGTGGGGACAGGGGGTCGGCCGCGGAGGCGGCCCGGGCGCCGGCCTCCCTAGCGCTCACCGCCGCGCTCCGCTGGCTGGGCCGTGCTGGCCCCTGGCGCTCGGCAGCTGACTCCATCCAGATGTGCCGCGGCTCCAGAGTGGCTGCCGCGCGCAGTAAATGGGCATCGGAGGCTCGTCAATCCGGGCCAGAGCAATTGCGGTCTCGGGGCCGCCCCACTGGCACTCGGAAAGGTGCGCGCAGGAGGGGACCGCGGAGGCGCCGAGCGGGGGCACCCTGGGCGCGGGGAGGGCGCGCGCTAATGACCGACCGGGGAAATGTTCCTAATACATTTGTACATTTCCTTGTAAATGTTTTACACTTTGAAAGAAAGGGGAATGCTGTATATCATTTGGAAATGTTGGCTGTCTATAGGTCCCTGTGGGTATTACCGCGTTAGTACGACTTGTAACCAGAGCAAGAGAAACATAAAAAAGCTGGGAAACACTGCCAATTAGTCATTACAGGGGACTGTAAAAACAAAAGAAAGAGAAAAAGGAGGGAGGAGAAGGAATCAAAGAAGAATAAAATGACCCGGGGGTGGGGGGGGAAAGCAAAAGAAAAGGGATGCGTTTCTATGGTGTTCCGGGAATAGCGCGGGAAGCAGGACAGCTGGCGGCTTTCTGATCAGCAGAGACCTGCAAAGCAGCAAGCTCCCAGGCGCAGCCCCGGAGCGGCCCTGTCAGTTCCCAAACGACACCTAGTTGCTGTCCCTGTAAAAACTCTAGCTGGGTCAGCAGGCAGGCAGTATGCTTTGAAGCGAGACCCAACTGTGCAAAATCCAAGTCAGACATTTATTTCTGATCGCCCGCCGCCTACACAGTCGTTGCTAGCTGAGTTGTAATAAAAAGGAGAAGACAGGAACTATTTTTTTTTTTACAATCCCAAGTTCCTACCAGTCACCGGCTTCAAGCGGCCTGTGGTCATGGTTGCTGAAAACGGTTTTTAATTTTACAGTAATTCTGATGATCGAAATCTTTTTTTGTTTGTTTCTGCTTTTTGCCAGAGTCAAGAGTCCAAGAACTTGTAACATCACAATCTGAAATGGATCTGGCTGAGCCTCCCAGTCCTTCTTGAGTAACTTTATTGACCCCTTTCAGGACTTAAGTGAAGAGATAACGGTGGTGTACGCAATGTGTTAGTTGCAGGCCAAAACCCGGGCTGGGCCAGGCTTCTCCCAGGGAAGGGCTGTGATAGCTCAGGGCCTCCAGGGAGTGGGAGAGTTGGGGGGTGGCGGGTAGGGGGGTGAGGAGAGGAAGCTGGGGCCCACTCCCCAGGGACAGGGAGACATATGTTGCTGGCTGGGAGAGAACTGCTTATCTCAGCAGCATGCAGGCCGGCTTCCAGCCAGGCCTCTTCAGCCCACAGTGATTTCAGTCCCCACCTCCTCTGAGTCATGAGGATGGCCACATGTGCCTCAGATCCAATTCCTGGCAAGGGCACAACTCTGCTAATCAGCTGGGGTCCTTCTTAGTGTCTGCCCATAGCTCAGCAGATGCACAGCTCAGCTTCACCAGGACAAAATGTCTTGCATTAGATCTGTTTCAAAAACAATTATATGAGCAAATTATCCTGGCTTCTAACAACAGATTTTAAAAATCTAGTAGCAAGATCTCAAAAAATGATTAAACCACAAACACTATTTTAAAATAACATTAAACCAGACAAGAGATGAAGATTCTCACAGAACCAACATGAGCACACTCTACTCCCCGAGCCCAACTCCCCATGCCTGTGTCTGTATCTCCAAAGTCCAGAGAGGGACTTACTTATATCTGGGCCCTCTTCTGAGATAGAAATGAGCACAGCAAGAATTCCTTATCTGCCAATGACTTTTACCTTCATAACATACAGCTTTGAAGTCTGTTCGTGGAAAAGCTGTCATCAGAGACTAACTGGAAAATCCTCATGAACTGGGTCCCTGACCTACCGACTTGCATTGCCCACAGGCTGGGCATGTTTTACCAGAGGCAGGTCTACAGCAGGTTAGTTGTGTCTCTTCAGAACTGGTCAAAAATAGTGTCATGCTTTTGCTGGCAAGCCTGTTCCAGCTCCTCTCAGTGCTTGGTTGCTTCTCTGTGGGAGCGCACCATCTCGCCTCCCACCTGACTGTGGGCGAACCCTGCAGCTGAGACCTTGCCCTTTGCAGTTGTCTCTGCAGATTGTATTCTTCGGCAATTGTCTTTACACTAATAGAACTGACTTTGAAATTTGAAGCTACAGCCTTGACATTTTTCTCAAGTTGTAGGTGCATTCTTCCAGCTGTAACTAGACATCTCCCCTTGAATTTCACATCATCATTTCAAATTTGGTGCATTGACAAGGAAATGCGTGATCTTCCTTCCTTATCCCAAGGGCCAGAGGGCCACACCTTCCCTTAACTCAGCCCCCTTGACTCTCCAATTTCTACCAAAGATAGCATCACTCTCTCATTATAGAGGCCCATAGGCTCATTCCTTAACTCATTCCTTTCTTGCGTGGTTTGTATTCTAATTTCTGCAACAGAGCTCTGGGTGTTGTCCCCCTGCTCTGCAGACAAACAGTGAACCAGAGAGCCAGAAGCCCATTCCCGCCCAGTCAGCAGACAATCACAGTGCCCATCAAACACCCTCACAGTATAGTGTAAGTTTTCTGTTCAAAACTTTGCTGTCCCTGTGGTCCCTCACTTTTGCCTTGTGTGAAAAAGTTCACGTGCATTAACCTTGGAAACCTCCACAACTGGTGATAACCTCCTCTTCCACCGCAACCTCCGTCCTCAGCCGCCTTCATCCTCGGGAGCCTCTCTGGCCCCTGCCTGCTGTGGACTCTCCCAAACCCAGCCTGGGGAGCCATTCCTACAGATCTTGGCTGCTAAAGGAGATTTAAACTCTTTCCTGCTCTCTACCAGGGTAAATTCTAACCAAACCTCAAACTCTAAATCAAATCTACAGTCCTCTGCAGAGGACAAGCTTCCGCAGGGATGGCCCTTGAACCCAGAGAGACCCCGTCCACCCCCAGTGAGGTCAATGACTGGCTGATCCCCAGCACTGGGTCCATTCCACAGTTTTGGTGCCTATCAGATGTCCCACCACACTTCCAATTCAGAAGTGCTAAAATCAAACTCCTTGTCTTTCCCCTGGAACTCTCTTCATTCTTTCATATCCTCCATTTGTTAACTTTAGGGTAATGGTCTATTTATCTGGTTTTATTTAAATCAAAACTCAGAAACCCCGGGCTTCTTCTCCTTTCTCCACTCTGAAGTCCAAGCAGCAACTGAGACCTGGCACTCTGCTTCTTAGAGAGGACTCTACTTGCCACCTGCCACCTGCCACCTTCCTCCACCTTCCAGGGCTCCGTGGGCAGGACCGTCTTGGCAAGTGTGTGTTTTCAGGCCAATCACCACTGCCACCTTTACCAAAGGGCCCCTCAGGTCCACCCCTCAGCCTTGCCCACTCTGCCTGGTGCTCTGAGGCCACCACCCACTCCCCTTGGCTGCCCCCTGTCCTCCAGCTTCCCATGGGCAGTGCAGCTCGGGCGGGAACCTGCTCCTCCCACCGTGCACCCCAGGTCCTGCACTATTTCTTCTGCTCTTCCTAAGCCTGCTCACAGCTCGGTAAATATTCCCTTCATTATGCTCTCTTCACACCGCCCAGGTTGAGAGCATTTTCTGCCAAGAAAACTCATGTCCTGACTGATATACGGTACCCTGAGTGAGCGAGTGAGTACTCATTTGATATTTAAGTCATCGGTGTACCTTTTGTAAAAATTCAATTGTATAAGTTTTGGAGGGATGTGACCCACAGAGCATCTAACAGTATGTCCTAAACGTGATTGGTGCCTAATAGCCGCCTTTTTTTTTTTTTTTTTTTTTTTGAGACAGGGTCTCGCTCTGTCACCCAGGCAGAAGAGCAGTGGTACGATCTTGGTTCATTACAGCCTTGACCTCCTGGGCTCAAGTGATCCTTCCACCTCAGCCTCCGGAGTAGCTGGGACCACAGGAATGCAATACCATGTCTGGCTAATTTTTGTACTTTTGGTAGAGGCGGGGTCTTGCTACCTTACCAGGGCTGGTCTCAAACTCCCGGGCTCAAGCGATCCTCCTTGCCTTGGCCTCCCAAAGTACTGAGATTACAGGCATGAGCCGCTGCACAGAGCCCCACTAACTATTTTTTGAATAAATCTGAGTTCCTGAAAGATTGAATACAATCTGTTTAGAGGAAGAAGCTGTAAAACTGTAATAAGATGAAAGAAGAAGAAAGGAAGAAAAGGAGGAGCGAAAGGAGGAGGGGAAGAAACTGATTCATGCAGGTTAAATAATATCATAATTATTCCACTGTAATTTTTTTGCACTTTAAAGTACTCACCTGTCTATTCTGTACTGGAGTTCTGACCTTGTTTCTGGTCTACCACACCACTGCATTTTCAAACCAAGAATTCACTGAGAGCGAATAGGAAGGCTTGTGCACCAGAGAGACTATTCTCATTTATTTCTTAATTATTTATCAACAAAACTTCATTGGCACACTTATTGAGAGAGTTTCAAATCAGCGTGCTGGGCGCTGGGAAGCGCGCTGGGTGCTGAGACGCGGGAAGCCACAGCTTCTCTGGAGAAGCTCGCATTCTGAAAGGAAGCGTTGGGAGAGGACATGGATGAAAACATACAAGACAAAACAGTGAGCATTGTGATAAGAGATAATACAGTGTCACAGCAGCAAGAAGAAGGAATTCACGACTCTCAAGAGGTCGAGATCATCCTTGAACCACCACTCACCTCAAGGCAAGGCACAAGGCGAAGAGCCCCCGAGTGGCACAGGGAGATTGAGGGTCTCATCCCCACTCACAGGAATTCAGCCCATCAGTGGTCTAGACTGACACAAGAAATTAAGTAAATTTGACTCCTATGCCACTTCTATATTTATCCATTCATTCGTGGGAACACTGAGATTCCACTCCCTGTGCCTGACAGTTTGAACTAACATTCTTACACGTTGGTATCACTCAAGAATCACACCGGGAGAAGGTGGGTTTAGGTTTCTCTAGCTAGAAAAAGACTCACCACAAGGAATCGAATGTAATCCTAGTTCTAATCCAATCTAGACCAAAAGGGTCCAGTTACTGTCCACAGAGGGCTGCGTCCAGGAAGGCCATACTGGTGTGCTCCCAGCCACAGCCCCAGCATGGCCGACACGCAGGAATGAAAGGTCATGCCAGCTCCTGCTCCTTCCTTATCCTAAGAGCCCGAGGCCCACACCTTCCCTTAAACAGACCCAGGGCACAGCCCTTCCTTAAGTCATCCCATAACAGTGCTGGACTACCAAAGTCCAAGCCACCACACAGGGATGACATAAGTGAGGTTTCCATCTGCCAAGAGGCCAGAGGAATGCAAGTGTCACGTCATGGGGAAGGAAGGCCCAGTAGTAAGAGCCACCTCCAAGGGGCCTTCCTTGTGGATTGAGGGTGTCTTCTCCATGCAGTTAGCTTAATAACAATAAACAGGTGGACTAGGTTCATGATTGATAAATTCCTTCTCTACCCAACCCTCCCCCTGCCCTAGACAATGTTGGTGTCTGTACAATTAGAAGGATCTATTCTCTTTTTAATGCGGAAGCAAAGCAGAGTGATAGGAGCTTAGAGAAATCGCAGCACAGATGTCAGGCCGTAGGCCCAAGGGCTGTTAAAAAAAGAAAACTCTGTAAATGGAAGTGAGGCTTAGTAAGGCACAACCCTTAAGTCTTGGCTCACAATGCAAAGGAAAAAAAGAAAAAAGAAAAAAGACTGGTGGGTGGGGGAGTTTCCTGAAGCCATGAGTAAAATCTGGCAGAAAGCATTCTATACAGCCTTTTTTGGTTTCAATCCGCATGACATCACAATCTGTGAATTTTGCTGTGATTGAATTTGAATGAACTTGTAGATTCAAAACAAAACCCATTTGAAACAAGCTCCACAAAGCAACTCTATCTTCCCCGCAGCAGTTAAGTGCATTTCCTAACTGCCTTCTTCTTTTCTGGATGGCAAGGCCCGCCTGGGACTAACACGCCAAGTCCAAACCACACAGACACATGCGTGCACACGCATGCAGACACATACAAGCACACACAGACATATGTGCACACACACATGCAGACATACATGTGCACATACACTCATTCACAGAAACATACACACACACACCCAGTGGGAGCAGCAGGTCCAAGAGAAGTGGCAGGAGCACTGGACTGGACTGTCGATTCTACCTGGGAGAACCTGCCCATCCTTTTGTTTTGCTTCCCCTTTTTATTCCTATTATCTTAGTTCTGCCCAGTAAAGGCAAGAAGGAAGACCTAGACCAGCCCTGCAAACACATTGTGAGCTTAGAGAAACCAGGGCAGAAGAAAAGAAAACCACACAACAGTACTGGTGTGATGATTAAAGTATTCCACTATTCCAGGCTTCTCCTCTTTTGTTGAATTTGTTTCTACAGAACTGGGGATGATATGGGTAAGCATCAGATGTATTTACACATAACAGGTTTTTGTAAATAGTGAGAAACATAGCCCAACATACCTCCAGGTGTACAAGATCATTCAAAAACCAAACCTGAATTAACCATTTTGTTTTTCTATAAGGACAGCTATGCCACAAATTGAAGAACTATGCTGCTAACATAGCCAACACAGGTAATCAGAATGTGTTTTAATATGCAAATAACCCTATCAAGGAATGCCTCCCAACCTACTCCATGACTACCTAGTCTGGGACCTTAAAATCCTCCATGTCTCTGATCACCCTGGAAAAGCCTAAGACTCCAGGCTTTTAACACAGTGGTACTCAGTTGTGAGTGATTTTCCCCCCAGGAGACATTTAGCAATGTCTGGAGACGTTTTTGGTTGTCACAACTGTGGGGAGTGGGTGCTACTGGCATCCAGTGAGTAAAGGCCAGGGATGCTACTCAACATCCTATGGTAAACAGGTAGCCCTTACCCCACAACTCAGAAGGATCTGGTCCCAAATGTCAGCAGTGCCAAGGTTGAGAACCCCTAATTTAACACATGAGCCCCCCTCCTTCCCCTCCCAAAAGAGTGTGTCAATACAACTGTCCCACAGTGTTCTCTGACTTCATAGCTACCAAGGCAGGAGCCAACATGGAGCTGCCACAACAGCTTGGCAGAAGAGCCTGCAATCGAGTCGGTTCGCCAGAACTAGAAGTCAGCGTAGACTGCGCAAAGCAAGAGTGATGGCCCAAACCCCTACAAAAATCGGTTGAAATAAAAATCAATGTCACCCTCAGACCACGGTCACTTTCTGCCAAGTAGTTAGCGAGAATTACAGGCATATGATTTCAAGAAAAATATTTTATCTTGGTGAGTTTTAGAAAGGAAAAAAGGAAAGTCTTTGCCCTGTTATGCAGTAGCACTATTCATTTGCGGTCTGTATCTGATTTCCTTGAGTAAGATGTGAAGACTTCAGAATGGATGTCAGAATAAATGATAGCTCCTGCAAATGGCAATCCTCGGGGTTTTGCTCATATGATCCCAGCATTTCACTGGCCTTCATCTTGGAGAAGCCTAAAGGGGTAGTCCTACCTCAAAAGAGGACAAAACTCTGTCCTCAGCAGAGAACAGCAGGCTTTCTGAGGTTTCCTCCTGCATTACAGCCTTGGTTGTGAGGTTTAAACCAGTATTGTGTTTAAGAGAGAAACCTGTAGACTAGCTGCATTAGACTGAATCTTGAGCAAGTCATTTTACTTCCTGAGCCTCAGTTTCCTAACCCGTAAGATGAGCTTTAATACTAACAGAACAATTAGCAGTGTTTTATTTGCTATGTGCCAAGCATGGTCTGGGTGGCTTGCATATGTCATCTAACTTAAATCTCCCTAGAGCCCTATGAGTACAAATGAGGAAACTGAGTCACAGACTGGTTATATAACTGCCCGGGGTCACACAGACGGAGGAAGCTAAGGTTTCAGCACAGGCTGCCTGTTTCTCCACCATGATGCTCCCCTCTTCACTGTGCCTCCTGGCTGGAGTAAATGAGCGATGCTCACATTGTCCTCTGGAGTAGTCATTAAGACAATGAGCCACCTTGGCTGCTTCTAGTCTTCGAAGGAACAGTTATGGAGCTGCACTTTAATCTTAACCTATAGCCCCTGTTGTTTTGAGTAACAGAAGAAGGATTCAAACAGGAGCTGAGAGAGGGCAGTTCCACATTCAGCTTCCCACTAAGTTGACCTTGGAAGTGAGTCCTCATTGGTGAAACATGGGCACCTCATTGGTTGTTGTGACCACTGAGTCAGAGGGAAGAGCATGCTCTGAGAAAAAGTTCAAAGCTCCAAATATGAATAACCTCATATGGGCGGCACCCAGAGTTCCACAGTCCTTCTACCTGACATCTCATGTGACTGTAATACGTGAGTCACAGGGCGCATCGCTTTTCCCAATTCACAGACGTGGAAACCAACCCCCTCAAAAAAGTGAGCTAACTCCCCCAGGTGACACAATTAGAACCCAATTTCCATAAATGGAATCTTCTGTATTGAGTTGGTGTCATCATTCCAGTCCAAGAAGACACACAATTACCTCTGACATCTCCAATATCACTTGTGGAGTTTTCAACTTTGCTCTTATATACCAATGCCTGTGGTACACATTTCTGAGGCTCTCAACACCTGCAGATGAATCTCTTGAAATCTGCAGTCATGGGATTAGGTAATGCAGTAGAAGTGGATGTCCAAAACATCCTGCTCTTTACGTAATATTTCTCTTTGTATTCTCACACAAAAGCAGTTAAAAATAAGAGCAGCCATGCCTGTGCCAGGCACACAGAGCCTTGTTTACAGGTCAGGAGTGTGTAGGTCTTTTTTGGTAAGACAGCTGTGTTTCTAATGTCATTGTCTTTAGTCAAGAAGTCATCTAAAGGATCTATCTCCAGCAATTTCTTCAAAGTATGTGTATTGCAAAAACTGTAACATAAAAAGAAAAATAGATTCATGTAGGACTTTGGAAGCAACATCATTTTTTTACTTTTCCTGACAAAATGAACACCCACCGAACAATGAAGAAACAGCTAAATGAGCACCGGATGAATGAAGCTTGCCCTTCCAAGTGCCTGCACCTGTCCAGAAACAGTGTGTACTTCTGCAGGCCTTACCCATATGCACAGACGAGCTACCTGTGGCCCCTCCTTCAGCATGGCAGGGTTCCCAACCAATTCTGGGGGCCCCCATTGCAGCAGGAGCTCCAGCCTGGCATCCATGTTCACAGAACCCTAGCTACTTCTGAGTTTTCTGAACCGCACTCTGTCAGAAAGCTGTTGCATCTGGATCTACCCTCAACACTATTCATGTTCACTCCTTCTAACGCAGTGTGGACTTGAAAACAAGGTAACCTGGCTTAAGACTTCTTTTGTGTGTAGGAGTTTTATTCTTGAGACTTCTAACGTTGAAGATTTTTCCAGAAAGTTCAAGTTGCCAAATTTCTGACTCCTAGAAAATGAGCATATTGCTGTATGTTATACTTATTTATTCAATGATCATCATAAACCACCCAACAAATTCAGGAAATAGTCATTGAGTGCATACTTTGGATGAGGTACTGTTCTAAGCACTGGGGAAAAGCAACTAACAAGATGGAAAATGTCTCTTACACTACAGGCCACAACTTGCATTCTAGTGGGAAGGGGGAGATAGTAGACAAGTGAACTCTTTCATGAGCAGATCATATGAGGGTAGGATGCGTCCTGAGAAGGACATCAATAGGAAATTATGATGGAGTCCTCGACATGGCAGAGGTGGGGTGTGAGTCCTTCGGGCTGAGACCTGAATAATGTGGAAGGGGCACAGTGCTGAGATGGAGTCTTGCAGCTCCGTGGGGCATGCCCCAGCCTTTGGTTCTGCCAATGTTTTGTAAACATCAACTGTGTACCAGGCCCTGTGCTGAATGCTAGGGCTGCAAAATTAAATACAGGTGTCAGTCTTTCCATCCAAGGTGGAATGGGATGGGGGGCAGCCAGCCTCTGCTCTTCTTGTGGATGGGAGATTTTCATGCCAGTGTGATGATGCCCTGGGAATGGGCCAACAACCTGAGGAAGGAGGCTGCACCAGGGCAAACCCTGGTCACTGTGAACCCTCCCTGCAGCTGAGATACAATCTTTATGCGGTGTGATGGCATCTACGACCTCTCTATAAATTGAAAAGGACATTACTCAGACCATCTTGAAACAAACTGCATGTGCCACATTTAAAAGGGAGGCATGCTTCCAGGGTGTGTCTGCACCAGAGATGTTATCCAACACAAGGTAAGAGAACCAAAGTCTGCCCCTGACATTTAAGTCTCAAGATTATGAGACTTAAAGGAGATATGAGATTAAAGGAGAAGCCTTCTCTTGACATTTCTAAGCATCAAAAAGGAAAGCTGAAGGAACACAGAAACACATTGTGCCTGCCTCACCCTCTCCCTTCACCCTTGGTCTGCCCTTAGCTTTCCAAGGAAGGTCAGAGCTGCACCATTGACGTTAGCTGCCCCATTGCCTCTAAGTTCAGTGATGTTGCCATTGAAAGCAAACCAAACAAACATACACTCTCTCCAGCAAAGCTTCCAGGTGTGTCTCAGGAATGCACGGTGCCCTTATGGGACCCAACCAGGAAGTCCAAACTGGAAGGAAGGGTCACCAGGGACCATGCTAGTCCAGCTCACTGGACGGCAGTCCCTGAAGCCCTAAGAGCCTCACTATGTGCATGCCACAGACCAAATCCCCAAGCCCTGGGAGGGACAAACATCTGCCAAACACTTGTTATACACTAAGGGCTTTCCCATATCCAACTCCATTTGCAGAGCAATCTTGCTGGATGGACATTGTTATCCTCATTTCTAAACACAATCACTGGGAGATTGATTCACTGTGACAGAAATCGGATTTAAAGTTGGGGTTTTCCCGTACCACACTCCACAGCCCAAGCTCTTTCTAAACTGCCATCCTGTTTCCTGTCAGCCCCTCCCCCATTAGATCCGATTCTACAGCATCTCAGGTGATCCCAGGCTTCCCAGGCTCGCCGCCCTGTGGCCAGCCGTTGTGCCCACCTCCCAGCAGACCCTGCAAGACAAGGCGGCCGGGGTTCCTACTGAGACTCCTGCCCTTGCTGGGACCTGAGCTTTTCCTCAAAGCCTCACCTGCCTGGCCCGCCCCATTGTAGTAATGACTTCTTTGAGACGGGAGGGACTTTGGCATCATGCCCTGTGAATTTCTACCCCAAGCTCCTTGTTTTATAGGTGAGAAGATCAACTCTAAAGCAGGCAAAATGACGTGCGCAGGACAGCCAAGTACACTATCAACAGAGCTGCCCTGAAGCCCGGTCCCCACACCTGAGCATTGGTACAATGGCCTGGTGCCCTTGAAATTGCAGAGCTACTCCCAAAGTTGCCTCTATGATATCATTAACCTCCTAGGGTTTTCCTGGTGATGCGGTGTCAAAAGGACAGCTTCCTGAAACACCGGCTACCATCTGGGGTGTGAAAACATTTGTGTGCTCATGCAAGCTTCATATGAGACGTCATGCATTCTTTGGTGGCAGCCTGAGCTCACCCAGGACACAAAGCGAGTCACTGTCCTGTGTCATGAAATGCAGAGAAAGCTGTTTCATTTAAGAGGATTAGGTACAGAGAGCATCATGCAGTCAAAATCAGGCTTCTTGTCACCAATACTTTTTGAAAACAAACTTTGTCTGCTGATCTTTATATTGTGCGGCAACAAAAACACAGACATCAAAAACTAAGAGAAAAATGCTAAAGAATTACATTTGTAGACAAACCTTGTTGAATGCGTATCATCTCTGTGAGGAACAAGTCAAAGCTAGTTGAATCATGGCTTTCCCTCAGCTTGCAAAAACACGAAGTGACTTCAGCTAAAGTGCTTTAGTCTTTCTAACTCACCACCACACCGATCATGAGAATGCTTGGCAGGAGTTCGATACCAGCCTGACTAACACAGTGAAACCCCATCTCTACTAAAAATACAAAAATTAGCCGGGTGTAGTGGCCGGGCGCCTGTAATCCCAGCTACTCGGGAGGCTGAGGCAGGAGAATCGCTTGAACCCAGGAGGCGGAGGTTGCAGTGAGCCGAGATCGCTCTTGCTCTCCAGCCTGGAGGACAGAGCGAGACTCGTCTCAAAAAAAAAAAAAACAAAAAACAAAAAACAAAAAACGAATGCTTGCTCCCCTGCATTTCAGGAAGGAAACTTGAGATAGCAGTTGAGACAGGCTGAGCAGCACATAAAACCTTTTCCAAAGCACAATACTGGTTTTTATTCTTCTGGTTCAAAATGGTACTTCTGCATACTTTAAAATCCCAGTAAACCAAGACAGCTAAGCTAAGTCCTGGGAGTTATGCGTCAATCTCCCTTTGGGAGAAAGAAGCAATATTTTTTAAAGTGCCACAGAGGAGATGGTGTACTCACAGCCAGCCCTTTCTTCTTGATTGAGCAACTATAAGTTCTATCTCAGGCCTAGAATTCTATTAAAACATCCTTCATTTTCAAAAACCATGAAGTGAAAATATTTAATGTGGAAGAAGCTGCTTCATGAGCTACTAACAAGTTTTCACAGGACTTGCATGTTACAAGTTGGTCCCCATCCGACGTGGGAGCCTCCAGCTCCAAAACTGCAGTTTTCTAGGTTAGAAGGCAGACGTCTGGCCAAAATAAATATGCGAATGAGTGGGCTCAGCATTCTCTTTAACTCTGACCTCTTCCTTTAATGGGACTTGAGAATGGAGCTTCGCCACTAGGATTTCCTGTTTCGTTTTCCTTTCATCTCTATCTCTCTCACGTTCCATTCCTTGCATTTATATTGCAGTGTTGTTCTCCCATGGAGTTTAGTTTGTACATCTTTCACAGGGCCCATGGAGTTGGAGAGGGTAAATTATTTTAATCTCCAAGCAGATTACACAGCTCACATTGTCCTATTATTTATAAACAAATACAAAGACAGTTCTGAGACGTCTACCACCAGGACAGGTGGAAAGGCACATTTTTAAGCAGTTTATACAGTAAAGCTTTTTTACATGTATTTATAAAATTTGTTTTGAAAAATTAATTGGGTTGTTCAATGGGTGGGGAGGAGATGAAGAGGGAAAATTGCTATCCAATCTGTCTTCATACTTTTTAATTAAGAAAAACAACTTCTGCTCTCCTCCATTAACAGAACTTTTAAATCCTGCTCAACTGGTGTCTTTTTTCCCCAAACAACAACTTGAAAATCTCCAACTGCTGTCTTGCCAAAATGGCTTAAAATGTGTTTTCCCATGGATGATCTCAGAAAAAGAAAAGAAAAGATAGGAAAGAAAACGGAAATGTGTTGATATTTATTGTTCCCTAGAAGCAGAGGACATTTGTAGTGTTGCTTTTCTCCTTCCTGGGATCTCAGGCTCTTTACCTACCAAATGATCTGGAAGGGTTTTGATCAGGCAGAGAGATTAATGGCACTGATTTGCCAGCACAAATTAATACATTCCTTAATGAACCAGAGCACTGCATTAGGCCTGCCCCTCTCACAGGCGTTTGCATTCTCTCCATCAAGCAGCCTGCCTCTCAGACAAATGCCTTTTGCTGTCTTGGGAGCCTGGACAGCTTTCATGTTCCACCTGGGACCAGCTCTCTGAAACCAGGTCACTCTTGGAAGCCACAGGGTATCTTGTAAACAGTGCGGCCAGCCACTTGTGGCCTGATATAGAACAGAAGCACAATTCCAGGGAACTCCTGAGGAATTTCTCCTGCTCTGGAGGAGGCTGCCTGACCATGTGACCCTCTGGAAAGAGAACAAAAGGACGCTCCCTTCTGAAGACAGCGGAAATGTCTTTCTTTGAAAGGCGTTCTTCAGGTGCTGCCCCCTCCGTGGGCCTGCTGGCTGTGAACACTGCCCAAAGCACAGCCTGGCCTGCGACTGGCTAGATGGGGTGCTACAGCTGCGCCTCTCACTGTACTGGGAAGAAGTCCGGGGGGGTGGTGTAAGAGGGAACCACTTTCCTCTCTACAAATTTAGCAGTTCTAGAAGAATACACACAGAGAACAAAAGAGTAAGGCTATATCCCTGCTTTCTTAATAAGAAAGTAAAGGCCATGTGCTTGTATTTATTATTATTATTATTATTTAAAGACAGGGCCTCTGCTCTGTCGCTGGAGTGCAGTGGCATGATCACAACTCACTGTAGCCTCCAACTTCTGGGCTCAAGTGATCCTCCTGTCTTGCCCTCCCGTAACTGGGATTACAGGCGCATACTCCACTGCACCTGGCTAATTAGTGTTTGCATTTATTAGTGAATGCACATACTTTATGTGGGCAAGAACTCTGTGGCCTCTTCAGTGAAAGCATGTGTGGAAATGTCTGTGTGGACCTTGGACTAAATCTGCTGACCCTGCACCCAGTTAGTTGCTCCTATTGGGGTAAGGAAGCCTTAAAAGTGTTCAGTGCACATTGATTTTCAAAGACATTATGATGCTAGCACCACATTAATCCTTAGAGTTATCTGATGAACTCACACCAACCAGAAGAAGAAGCTGAAGGTATAGGCTGTTGTTTTGGATTTGAAATGATTTTTCTCTTTTCTTTCTTTCTTTTATAATTTTTAAACTTTAAGATGGGTTCCTCGTCTGCACAATAACACAAAGCAAAAGGACGTGATCTGATTAACATAAAGATTTTTCTCATGAAGCAAACCAGACTGAGTGACACAAACTGCTTCGCCTTTTAAGTAATTCATGGCAAATATAAGTAAATTCTGTAGATATTATGTATAATGTTTAAGAGAAAAAGATGATTTCGCTCCCTTCTATAAAAGAGAAAATAAAAAGAGTCTTGGCTGGCATAGCCACCAGTGAAGGGCCAGAGGACAGGGTACATGGATGGCACATGGTGTGCCCGAGGCCGGTGGCTGCACAGGTGGCCACGGTACAGCTCCTGTGTGCCTGGTCACCCATAAAGCCAGAGTCCAGAAAGGGAGTGTCCTCTGTCCTCCTGCCTTGGGAATCCAGGTGTGCCATTCCACTCACGCAACAGAGCTACATGCTGATGTGCTAAATATTTTTCTCTGTTCTGGGTGTGCTACTATGACTAGGACAAAAAAAAAAGTTTCTGCTCTCATGGGCCTTGCCATCTTAGGGGGAAGACAGAAGTAGACAAACAAGGAATATCAGATAGAAGTATCACAAAGTGGATTAAACAGAGAGAGAATGATGGGAGAGCTCCTTTAAACGAGCTTGTCGGGGAAGGCCTCCCCAAGGTGGGGACATCCCAGCTGAGATCAGGGTGAGCTAAGGGCTCCATGACCTGTTCATTCACCTTTCAGAATCCTGCTTGTCTCTTAAAACCTAGCCCAAGTGCCATGTCCTCAAGAAGTCCTTACTTATAAAGCTGAGCCCCCTCCTCCGTGCCCTCTAGTCCTCTCACTATGGATTTTATTACATTAGACCAAAGTGTTTGTAGCTTTGCCTCCACACTTGAGAGCAGGAGCCCCACCTCACTCACCTTGACCACAGTATGGCACAGTACCTTGCACCTGGTGGGCAGTCAGAAGAAAATTGCCCCAGTAAGAGGATGACCATGTGAATGCATCCACATTGTGCGATGGCCACAGGCAGTTAAAGAAATGAAACTTTGGATCATTTTCTACTTTCCCAACATTATTTCCTACTTCTACGCCCCGAGTGACAGCCCCCATGGCTAGCTCTGGCTGCTGTTAAAGATGCACATGTAGTCTGAGGTTTAAGGCCCATGCAAGGTGGCACCTTGAATGTCCTTTTGCTTTGTAGATTTCCATTCCTCATTTCAACTTTAGGCCCCAGAATACCTCATTGGATCAGAATTGCCTTGACACTTCTTTCTCTCACAGCCTCCATTTCTGCGCCAAGCTAGGAGTTGTGCCATGAAGAGCTGAGAGCTCTGCTGTGTTGCCCATCCCTCCAAGGCCTTGACGTGGTGTGCCCAACCAGGAACCACATGGGGCAAAGAGATGCATGGGAACCAAAACCCCAAAGCAGCTGGGACCAAAAAGGGCTGCAAACCAGGCCAGATGCCTAGACTTTGGTAGTCCAAAAGTCTCTTCTGAGAAATAGAAACATTACGATGGTGACTTGCATGGTCTCAGATCCTTTGTTCTGGAGCCCTAGAGGCACTTGGAAAAGTAAGCACAAGGCGGCACTGAGGGACATTCTTTCAATGGAGACCACACAGGATTGCAGGAGAAGATTCTCTCGAGAGAGAATCTCATAACCAAAAATTTCAAAACAAAGAAGTATTTACTGAGCATGAGTTAGCAGACACAATAAACCCTAGGAGTAATAGAACAATGTGCTCAAGGAAGTTATTAAAAAAAAGTTATAAAATAAGATAAAATAAGTACTTTTTTTTTTTGAGACGGAGTCTTGCTCTGTCACCAAGCTGGAGTGCAGTGGTGCGATCTTGGCTCACTGCAACCTCCGCCTCCCAGGTTCAAGTGATTCTCCTGCCTCAGCCTCCCGAGTAGCTGGGAATACAGGTGCCCGCCACCACACCCGGCTAATTTTTTGTATTTTTAGTAGAGACAGGGTTTCACCATGTTAGCCAGGATGGTCTCGATCTCCTGACCCCGTGATCCACCCCCCTCAGCCTCCCAAAGTGCTGGGATTACAGGCATGAGCCACCATGCCAAGCCTAAAATAAGTACTTTTAAACATTAAAAAGATAAAGAATCCCATTCTGTAGGTTGCCTGTTCACTCTGATGGTAGTTTCTTTTGCTGTGCAGAAGCTCTTTAGTTTAATTAGATCCCATTTGTCAATTTTGGCTTTTGTTGCCATTGCTTTTGGTGTTTTAGACATGAAGTCCTTGCCCATGCCTATGTCCTGAGTGGTATTGCCTAGGTTTTCTTCTAGGGTTTTTATGGTTTTAGGTCTAACATTTAAGTCTTTAATCCATAATTTTTGCAAACTACCCATCTGACAAAGGGCTAATATCCAGAATCTACAAAGAACTTAAACAAATTTACAAGAAAAAAATCAAACAACCCCATCAAAAAGTGGGCAAAGGATATGAACAGACACTTCTCAAAACAAGACATTTGTGCAGCCAGCAGACACATGAAAAAATGCTCATCATCCCTGGCCATCAGAGAAATGCAAATCAAAACCACAATGAGACACCATGTCATACCAGTTAGAATGGTGATCATTAAAAAGTCAGGAAACAACAGGTGCTGGAGAGGATGTGGAGAAATAGGAACACTTTTACACTGTTGGTGGGACTGTAAACTAGTTCAACCATTGTGGAAGACAGTGTGGTGATTCCTCAAGGATCCAGCACTAGAAATACCATTTGACCCAGCCATCCCATTACTGGGTATATACTCAAAGGATTATAAATCATGCTGCTATAAAGACACATGCACATGTATGTTTATTGTGGCACTAGTCACAATAGCAAAGACTTGGAACCAACCCAAGTGCCCATCAATGATAGACTGGATTAAGAAAATGTGGCACATATACACCATGGAATACTATGCAGCCATAAAAAAGGATGAGTTCATGTCCTTTGTAGGGACATGGATGAAGCTAGAAACCATCATTCTCAGCAAACTATCGCAAGGACAGAAAACCAAACACCGCATGTTCTCACTCATCGGTGGGAATTGGAAAATGAGAACACTTGGACACAGGAAGGGGAACATCACACACTGGGGCCTGTCATGGGGTGGGGGGAGGGGGGAGGGATAGCATTAGAAGATATACCTAATGTAAATGATGAGTTAATGGGTGCAGCACACCAACATGGCACGTGTATACATATGTGACAAACCTGCACATTGTGCACATGTACCCTAGAACTTAAAGTATAATAAAAAAAAGATAAAGAATCCTAGCAGAAATAATAAGACACTTTAAAATTAGTGTAGATATCTTTGAGAAAGATAAAACTTTTAGAATAAAATATAGTTATTAAAATTAAAAATTCAGGATTGGCTGGAATACCACCTTAGACATAGGTAAATAAAGAATTAGTGAACTAGAATATGTATCTGAGGAAGTCACCCAGAATCTCGAGACACACAGAGAGAGAGAGACAATAACATGCAATCAGCACTGAGACCTGAGTTGGAGAACAGAGTCCCCCACATGCCTGGGCAGACCCTGCTTACTGCTCACACGGCTTCCATTCTGCCGCCTTTCCTCCCAGATTGCTGATTTGTTTGGGGTGACAATACCCCTAAATATATATTTATCTCCCAGCTCCTCAGAGCAAAAAGTCAGCAAGTGACATAATTCTATCCAGTGAAATAGAAGCAGAAATTTCCAAGTGGCGTTCCTGAGTGTATAGTTTAAAATCCTACCTTGCGTCCTTAGGGTTTTTTCTGTGTGGACCAAAGACAGTGCTGAGGTGGAGCAGTTACCTGGCAGATGTACAAGGGACGATGAAGCAGAAAGCTAAAATGTCCTGAGCCTGCCTCCCTCCAGGCAGCTAGGTATGTGAGGAAAAAAATCACTCTCATCTATTCAAGCCACTGTGAAGTTGTGGTTTCTATCTGATGCAGCTGGATGTAATGTCTCTAACTGATAAAATGTTTAAGAGGCGTCTTGAAGGAGAGAATATAGAGAACAGAAGTGAGATGATACTTTAAGTAGAAGTCCCTGAGAAATTTTCAAATCAAACGTAAACACTTAGAAGGAAGAGTCTCACTAAGTCCCAACCAGAAAGGTTAAAAATAAGTCTGTACTTTGACACATTCAAAACATCAAGGGGAGAAAGGAAATCTTAAAGTAACCACAGAGAAAAGACATCACAGATTCAGTGCAGATTCCTCAAAAGAAAGAGACAATGCAATGAGACCCTCCAAGCCTGGAGAGGAAATTACTGTTGACCTGAATTCCCTACTTAGTCAAACTATTACTCAACGGTGAGAGCAAAATAAAGGCTTTTTCAGATAAAAAGGAGCTTATCAGTCAGAGGCCTTCACTGAAATAACTGCTAAGGATATATGTTAGGAAGATGGGAGAGGAAGCCAGAGAAAAATGTAAATGCAGGAAGCGTCAGTGAGCAGAGACACAGAGGGACGCACATGTGAATCTAAACAATTGACTTTAAAATGTACATAAAACCTATGCAGCACATAGCGAAAGCTTATGATTGAAGAGGCCGTTTGGGTAACAAGCACAGAAATTGCCTCTCTGGTATCATTTTTCTAGCAAATCCTGGGCTCTGTTATTCTACAAACAGACTTCCACGTCTGTCTCCAGTTCTTTCCCATAGAAGCGGACTGTAGGGTCAATATTTCTGCCACAGGAAGTAGTTTAGGGACTAAAAGGGCTGCCTCCATATTTTCTGGTGCTACCTAGAAATCTTTGACAACTATCACGATTTCAGTTTACAGACTTTAGTCAGGGAGAAAATTAATTTTAATTGTTTTATATAGAATGCTAAGTAGTTGAATCAAATCCATACCTGAAAAAACAAAACTGGTGCCACATATAACCACTAAATATCACTGCCCCTGTGAATACTATCACTTCCACAATCTAGTCTTCCATTCTGTCAAAACTCCCCCACATATACTTACCCATTTAAATGCAAACAACACGCTATGAAAGGAACAGCCCACTGAGGCTGTTCTCCATGTAGCAAGGAACTTCATTATGGCCAAGTGTTTCCATGGCAACATTGACTTTGTCTTGGGATTGTATATAATAATCCTTGTGGTACAATTTGTTGGATTCTATTGCTTTATGTTGCAATTTGCTTTACTGCATTTTCTAAAATAAAGAAATCATTCGTCCAAAATCATATAATATTCAAATTGATTTTTCTTTTTTGCCTCCTACACCCTCCCCCCCAACCCTTTTTAACAGTCTTAACACAGTCTTGCTCTTCTTACAGTTAATTTCCTCTGGTCTGATCATTTCCAAAGGAAGTGACAGAAAATCACTAGTAAGATTCCTATGGATTTTTCTGACACTTGTCAAATGCCTCTTGACCTAAAATGCAGGCCAACTCTAGCCACTTTGAGACAGAACTTGATATCATTGCCATCTCAAGTTCCATTCCCCCTCATCCCCAGATTAGAGACTTTGAATCCTTTGATTCATTAGAGACCTTGAATGCTTTGAAATATGCTGGGGGTTGACAAAATATTCTCAGGAGAAAAAAAATCATTCCTTTCCTCTCTTACTCACAAACACAACATGGAAACTAGACCTAAATCCCAACGCGTTAGCCCCTCGCGGCCACATTCCATTCCCAGGCCTGGCTGATGAGGTGGTCTGGGAAGCATTCTAGCTGGGAGAGATCACATTGCTAAATGGGGACAAGAAAAGGAATGCGGTTTCCTGAAAGTTTCCAGCAAGTACATGGGAATGGAGCTCTTGAAAGAGCCCTAGAGCTGGAAGCACTTCCCTTCTGAGAAACACTTCCAATCCCCCGTGGAGCCAAGTGTAATAACAGTCCTGACATTATTATTACAAAGGGGAAAAAATCATTCATGCAGACTTGCTGCTGTAATTTGGGCATTTATAAGCCACACCCACTTTGCAACCTTAAAGCCATGTGGTTTAAACTGGAGCCCACACAAAAGAGGGGGCTGTTAGTCAAAGCCATACAGCAATTACTGTCCGTTTTCTCAGAGGGTGTTGAGGATGGCTATTTTTTAAGTGCTTTGAAAGGCTTTTTAAAAAATTGGCCTCTTTCTTTCTGCATGCAATATATATCCTCAAAGTTTTAACAAAATTTTCCCTTTTTTGACCACAAGATAGAGTTCCAGACATGGGCAAAGAACTCATGTAATAAGAGCTTGTGGTTCAGGGGAACTTAATACAATAATCGTGTGTTCAGGAAAATTTTCTGCAATTGCAGCTCATTTTTTTCATTTAGTGAATCTGCTTTATTTAGAATGAGCCGATGGCTCCCAGAAGTCACTGTGGCCTCCTACCACGCGCATGTGTCACCAGTTACATTTGACTGACTTCTCTAGCAGGCATGAACAGAGCACTGTTTTAGGAGACTTAGCATTACATATGGACCTTGTGGTTCCTGCACAGTAACACGATGACTTTTTTAATTGTGGTAAAATATACATAACATAAAATTTACCAGTTTAACTCTTCGTAAGTGCACAGCTCAGTGGCATTAAGTACATTCACATTGCTGTGCAGCCATGACCACCCGCCATCTCCAGAACTTTTTCATTATCCAAATCAAAATTCTGTACCAATTAAACAATAATTCCCCATGATTCCCCCCATTTATACCCTAGCAACTGCTATGATACCTTCTGTTCCTATGAATTTGCTGATTCTGGATACTTCATATAAGTAGACTCAGACAACATTTGTCCTTCTGCATCTGGCTTATTTCACTTAGTATAATATCTCTGAGGTTCATCCATGTTGTAGCATGTACCAGAATTTCATTCTTTTTTCAGGCTGAATAATATTCCTGTATATATGTATACTGTATTTTGTTTCTTCATTCATCCACCAATGAACACTTGGGTTATTTCCACCTCTTGGCTATTGTGAACACTGGTGCTATGAACATTGGTGTACAAATATCTGAGTCCCTGCTTTCTTTTGGATATATACACAGAAGAGGGATTGATGGATTATATGGTCATTCTATGTTTAACTTTTAGAGGCACCTCCATATAGTTTTCCATGGCGTCTACACCATTTTACATTCCTAGCAACAACGCTGGTAATTGCAGTTCCAGTTTCTCTACATCCTTGTCAACATGTTATTTTCTGTTTTTCTGATAGCAGCCATCCTAAGGATGTAATGTAATCTCTACATCTTTGCCAACATGTTATTTTCTGTTTTTCTGATAGTAGCAAATTTTTTTATTTGTGTTTCCGTAATGGTTGGTAATATTGAGTGTCTCTTCATGTGCATATTGGCCATTTGTATACCTTCCTTAGAGAATGTCTATTCAAGTTCTTTGCCCATTTTTTTAATTGAGTTGTTTGTTTTTGTTGTTGTTGAGTTGTGGGAGTTTATTCTGGATATCCATCTCTTATTAGATATATGATTTGTAAATATTTTCTTTCCACTTTGTTGATAGTTTCCTTTAATGCACGGAAGTTTTTAATTTTGATAAAATCTAATTTATCTATTTTTCTCTTTCGTTGCCTGTGCTTTTGGTTTCAATATCCGAGAAATAGTTGCCAAATTCAATGTCATGAAGTTTTTCCCGTTTTCTACAAAACTGTGTTTTATAGTTTTAGCTCTTATGTTTAGAGCTTTGATCCACTTGAGTTAATTTTTGTATATGGTATAAAGGTTCAACTTCATTCTTTTGAATGTAGCTATCCCATTTTCCCAGGATCACTTGTTGAAAAGCTTGTCCTTTCCCCATTGAATGCTCTTGACACCATTGTGACCTCATATACATTGACTATGTATATATGAGGATTCACTTCTGGGCTTTTTCTTTTGTTTAATTGGTCTATATGTCTGCCTTTATGCCAGCACTACACTGTTTTGATTACTGCAGCTTTGTAATAAGTTTCGAAATCAGGAAGTATGAGTTCTCCAACTTCGTTATTTTATTTCAAGATTGCTTTTGCTAGTCAGATTCCTTGAGCCTCTATACGAATTTTAGGATTAATTTTTCTATTTCTGCAAAAAAAAATGCCTTTAAGAACTTGATAGGGGTTGTAGAATTCACATATTTTATTCAATTTATTAACAGTAAATTAATTTAGTTGACAATATTGTCATTCAATTTATCAACACAGGATGTCTTTCCATTTATTTCTGACTAATTTCTTTCAACTTTTTTTTAGTTTTTGATCTTCAATTCTTTTGTCTATTTGGTCAAGCTTATTCCTAAGCATTTTATTCATTTTGATACTATTATTACAAGTAGAATAGTTTTCTTAATTTCTTTTTCAGATTATTATTGGCAGATAAAATCACAAGTGATTTTTGTGTGTTGGAGATGATTTTTAAAATGTGTCAAGAGGTTAGGTATCACCAGGAAATATCCCTAACAAGAAGCGGGGTTATAAAGCACTGCGAGATTCACCTTTTTGCAGCTGTCTGTCTATATATTGGAGGCCAAAGAAGGAAAAAAGATAAACCACTTATCCTACATAAGAAGCCAATCTCTCATGGTATTTTTTTATTTAATAGTGAGCATCTATTATATATCAGGCACCGTCCAAAGGCTAGGGGTACGGAGGTGAACAAAACAAAACTTCCTGCCATCGTTGAGTTTAGAGTCCAGCGAGAATAATAAAAAATAAACAAAATAGCCAAGTAAGAGGCAGAAGGTGCAGAGTGGTGATGCATGCTACTTGAGACCACACAGCAGGAAGGGGTAAGACGCTCTTTTCCATGGGGTAGTCAGGGCCCACTCCTCGAGGAAGAAACGTCGGGCGAGGCCTGAAGGAGGCGCTAAGCCGCAAGAAGAGTGGGAGGAGCTCGCTGGGGCCTGCAAGGCGAGAAGCCTGGCTGGAGCGGAGTGGGCCGATGGAGTGAGGCAGCTGTGGGAGGGCCAGCGGACCGTGTGCCCTCTCTGGACCCTACTCTCGGGAGCGTGTGAACTGGGGCTAGAATAGGGGATGCCCAGGAGCCCCTCTCCATATTTAGAAGCCGTGGCCCTCAGGCAGATGAGGAGCCCTGGTTTCCTTATATTTAAATATAGCTCAGAAAATATGCTGCCTGGGGGAGGATCACACAAAATAATGCCTTGGGAAACACTTTGTAAAGAGCCAAGTTCTGTAACTAAGAGAGTTACAAGGTTTTGCGCCTTGCGGTGCAAATTCTGTAGAAACAGAAGCAAGCCTGTACTCCTGTTTTCTGGGTTACCTTTTACCAAATGGAGGTTTGATGGACTCAACTAAGCATTAGTGATATGAGGACCAGGATGCCTGTGAAACATGCAAGGTAAATGCTCAGGAGAGATGTGAAGGACTTCCCATTTCTAAGACTCACATGGAAAGCTGTGTTAAAGAAGAGAGTGTGGTCTTGGTGAGGCATAGACATGTAGGCCAATGGAACAGAATGCAGAGTCCACAAATAGAGCCACACAATCGTGACCAAATGATTTTTGACAAAGGCGCAAAGGTAGTGCAATGGAGAAAGGGTAGTCACCTTCACAAATGAGGTTGAAACAACCAGATATCCAGGTGAACCTCAAATTAACCTCACAATTCATACAAAATTTGCCTCAAAATGGATCATAGATCTGCATGTAAAACATAAACTATGCAACTTCTAGAAAAAAAGCATGAAGGAAAATCTTCATGAATGGAATTAGGCAAAGAGTTTTTAAATGTATCACCAGAAGCATAATCTATAAAAGAAATAAAAAATTGGACTTCATCAAAATTAAGAACTCTTGCTCTGTGAAATATACTGTTAAGTGAGTAAAACAAACATCGTATAGACTGGGGAACAATATTTGCAAATTACATATCCAAAAAAGTACTTGTACCCAGAATATGTAAAGAACTCTCAAAGTGCTGCATAAGAAAACAAATACCCAATTTTAAAAAAATATGCAAAAGGCCAGGCGCGGTGGCTTACACCTGTAATCCCAGCACTTTGGGAGGCCAAGGTGGGCGGATAATGAGGTCAGGAGTTCAAGACCACCCTGGCCAACATAGTGAAACCCTGTCTCTACTAAAACGTACAAAAATTAGCCGTGTGTGGTGGTGGGCACCTGTAGTCCCAGATACTTGGGAGGCTGAGGCATGAGAATCACTTGGACCTGGGAGGCGAAAGTTGCAGTGAGCTGAGACCGTGCCATTGCACTACAGAGCGAGACTCCATCTCAAAAAAATAAAAATAAAAATAAAAATGTGCAAAAGACTTATCATTTCCACAGAGGATATACAGATGGTAAATAAGCCCACCGAAAAGATGTTCAACATAATTCATTAGGAAAATACGAATTAAAACCACGGTGAAGTAACACTACGCACAAATTAGAATGACTAAAACAAAAACTGCTGACAATACTGAGTGCAGGGGAGGATGGGGGAAAACTGGGTCTTTCATACATCGCTGGTAGAGTGTAAAAGGGCACAGCCACCCTGAAAAAGTTGGGCAGTTCTTACAAATGTAAAAATATACTCCTCAGTGTTTACAGCAGGGGTTGGAAAACTTCTTAAAGTGTCAGATGGTAAATGTTTTAGACTCAAGGTCTTTGTCACAGAAAGTCAACTCCCCTGTTGTAGAACGCAGCCACACAAAGATACATGAACAAGTGGGCATGGCTATATTTCAGTAAAACTTCACAGAACAAGTGGAACTTGTTTTTGCTTTGTTTCATTTTGTTGTTTTTTATGGTTTGTGCAAACTTCAAATAGTTTTAACATTTTTAAGTGGTTATAAAAGTTCCTGCATAGTAGCCTCGATTTTGAGTTGTTTTGTGACCTGAAAAGCCTATAATATGTATTATCTGACCATTAAAAAAAAAAAGATTTCCATCCCTGCTCTAGAGAAATGGAAATTTATGCTCACCAAAAATTTTGTAAGTGGATATTCATAGCAGCTCTAGTAATAATCATGAAAAACAGAAAACAATATAAATGTCCTTTAACCAATGAATAAACAAACTATGACACATCTATACAATGAAATACTAGTCAGCAGCAACAAGGAACAAACCATTGATATACTCAATCACGTGGGTGAATCAGAAGATGCCAATATCCAAAGTTAATTCCTCCATTTTATGATATTTCAAACCATGTCTGTATGCTGCTACGCAAATAATAATTATTGTAAGTTTCAATCTATCAAGTACAATATCTCATTATTTTAAAGATGCTCTTAATCCAGTGTGGGGACAGATTTGTATAGTCTCTAAGACTGGAACTCAAAATGAACTAGGCTCAGAATCAACTCTGACATCCCTGAATTTTGTTACCTTACACAATTAATTTATTTGAATCTCTGTTTCCTAAAATGAAAATAATAATAGCTTGAAGAAGAAGAAGAAGAAGGAGGAGGAGGAGGAGGAGAAGCCACCGCCAATATCAAGAGGTTTCTACCTGTATGACCCTATTTACATGACTGAGCAGACTGATGGCTTTGGGGTGGCATGGGGGAGGGTGTGATCGCCCCAGGGCAGCTCAGGGCCTCCAGGTGCTGCAGCTACCCTGTGTCTTGCCTGTAATGAGACAAATCTACACGTGTGTTAAGGCTCATGGGCGGTACACACATGCAGAAGAACTTGGCTCTACTGGATGTTAACTTAAAATTCAAAATTCAAGATGTGTTTGTAACACTGTCGGCGTGTACCTCTTCAATATTCATGCATTCCAATGCCTGCCTTTGTTAAAAGCCACAGAATGCAGCAGGAAGGAAGACAGGCTGACAGACACCATTAAGAACCTTGAAGAGCTTCTGCAAAGAAAGAACCATGATGTCAAAGACGAGCTTGCATGAAGGAGTAAGACATGGGGGAAAAAAGTCAGACTTTAGTATTTTTTGCCCTGCTGCTAGGAAGCACCTCGCTGAAAAGTTATCATGTATGGCAGTGACGATGCCAAAAGTTCAACAAGGCACCAAGGAATGACAACTCAGACAGGTGAAGTCACTTGTTTTTTATGAATTCTAGAAAAGGGGACTTTTAAGTGTCACCACTCAGCATCTACTTGAGTCCTGTCAACAGCAGGCATTGCACTTTAGGTGCCTGTACTCCTTAGAGACATAGAGGAAGAACAAAGACAAAACATTACCAATTACAATTCCACAGTCAAGCAGATGATAAACTGAATGCCTGCGAGGGAGGACCCCACCAAGAGCAGGCCATGGGGACATCTTAAACACAGCCTGGTGGACAGCAGTGGGTGGCTCACAGAGCTGGGTTCAACTAGAGCCTAAAGAGGTTAAACAGAAGAGCATCTGGAGAAGCAGAGTCCTGCAAAGTGTTTGAAAATGAACTAGGACAGAGACTAGTTAGTGACTGTCAGAAGGGGCCAGGAGGTGAATGGGGAAACTGGGCTTTCCAAAGTGTCACAGAACACAGCTCTGAAGGTGCAGAGGCAGAGAATGAGCACGCCATAGGAGGGGCACAGGCAGTGAGTCTGGGCCTGTGTGGGACGAGCAAAGAGAGAACAAAAGCACAAGTGGCCATGCCAAGCACATGAGGAACAGTGTACCCAGCTCACACAGCTCACCCTGTGATCAGACAGAGATCACCACCCTCTGAACTTGCAACCCCAGGGTGAGTGGACAGTGACATCCACTCGCTCTGTGTATAATGACTGTACTATACCTGTACTAACTGGAGTTCTCCAGAGAAGGATAACCAATAGGAGGTATATATGCATAGAGGGAGAGAGAGCAATTTATTTTAAAGATTGACCCATGCAATTATGGAAGCTGGCAAGTCCAAAATCTACAGGGTGGGCTGGCAAGCTGGAGACCCCAGGAAGGCTGATGTTGCAGCTGAAGCCTAATGGCCATTTGATTGGAGAACTAGGAAAAGGCCTACGTTGCAGTCCCATTCTGAAGGCTGTAAGTTCCTTTAGGGAAGGCTGGAAGAAAGATGGAGTGTAAGTTTTTGGCTGCATACCAGGGTCCTTGTTCAAGGAGACCCAACCTCCCCTTCATTCAATGGGTTTGAGTCTGTAAACTGGCTCAAGTCTGGGAATTGATTGAGGGGGCATGACTCTCTTTTCATGGTTCAAGTTAGACTTTAGTTTGCTTGATCCAGAATTTAACTGCTTATACAGCTCAAGTAAGAATTTAGTAGGCTTCCTGTGTGTTTCACTGCTGAGAATACCATGATCCACCAGCCGATGCCCCGGGCTGGCATGAGTCAGGCTCTTCTGATTGCAGCTTGGATTCTGCCATCCTTTACAGGGTCCACATCCATGCAGTGATGCTACTTGGCCCCTGCCACTTAAGGATTCAATACTCCCACTGCGTGGATGTTTCCCCACTGTAGGGTGTGGCCCACAGAGAAGAGCAGTCACAGCTCGTCAAGGGTTCTGGGGCTCCCCTCTCACATGCATTTCCCATAATCGTGGTAAAAGGTGTGAGTTCTGGGCCCTCCCAGGGTGAGTGAGGATGTCTGGAAAGACGAATCCTCTCTTGCATTCCAACCTCCCCAAGGCTTTGAATCCCTTCCTCTGCATTAAGCCATGACAGGGTTAGCATCTCTAACTCATTCACTGTGGGCTTTTGGTCTGTTTCTGCCAAACAGCCCAAGAGTTAGAGCCCCTTTCAACTCCCCAAGCCGCTGCAAAAGTTAGTTCAGAATCTCTGCTTAGTGGGCCCGTATCAATGCATTTGGCCTGATCCAACTCAGTGTTCTTTCCACCATTATCTCACACCCTTCATATCCTTAATATCCACACAAGACCACATTCTTCCCTTCTTAGGAGAAAAAGTTCACTGACTGTGATCACAATGGGATCAACTTTTAAGGGATCCCATTTCTTAAATTTGGTAGACTACAGTCAGGGAAGGAAGGAACAGGATGGGGAATGTTCAAATGTGTTCACACTGAGAGCAGAATCATAGACATTGGAGGCTGGGAAAGGTGGAAGGTTTGTGAGGGATGGGTACCATGTTCCCTGTTCAGGGGATGGTTAAACAAAAAGCCCAGACTTCACTAGGCAATATATCCATGTAACAAATCGGCACTTGTACCTGCTACATCTATAAACATTTTTTAATTATTTTATTTATTTATTTATTTTAAGATGGAGTTTCACTCTGTCCCCGGCTGGAGTGAAGTGGCACAATCTCGGCTCACTGCAACCTCCACCTTCTGGGTTCAAGTGATTCTCCTGACTCAGCCTCCCGAGTAGCACGGATTGTAGACACCCATCACAATGCCTGGCTAATTTTTCTATTTTTTTTTTTTTTAGTAGAGACGGGGTTTCTCCATGTTGGCCAGGCTGGTCTCGAACTCCTGACCTCAGGTGATCCACCCGCCTCAGCCTCCCAAAGTGCTAGGATTACAGGCATGAGCCACCGCGCCTGGCCTTTAAAAAATTTAGAAAGCAAATGTGCTCACATTGAGCACCCACTGTGCCAGGTGCTGGTGTGTGGACCCAGTCCTGTGAGGTGGGTGCCTATCCACCTCATGTTCCAGAAGAGGACACTTGGATCACAAAGGAACTTGTCCAGTGACAGAGAAGGTGGCAATGGTGAATTCAAATCCAGGTCGGCCTGGCTCCAAAGCATGTTTAAATAAGCTGTTGGGCCAAAACCTAGAACCTTCAGATGCTGATTGCTTAATAATGCCTCCTGGGTTTTCTTGTTTCCCAAAAGTTTTGCATTTTGGCACAATCTCCTTCTTGAATCTGAGTCTGGAATGTTATGGGAACAAGATGAAGAAGAATTGGCCTCCAGTTTTATTTTAGGGTTCAGAATATGTTCGTCGTGTACGGTAAAGGCAACCAAAATCAACATTGTTAAATTAAATCATGACTTTTGTAGAAGTACTGATTCACATAGATACTGCACATTTTCAGAGAGATCATGTGGATTTTAGGGGAACTAGCCTGCCTCTAGTTAGGGAGAAATTCTGCTCCACACATTCTGGTTCAGAAACTCCCGTGGGCATTTTGAGATGCCAGAATCTGGGAGGTCAGGTTAGCCACTGCACACAGCCCTTTCCAGAAAGCATGATGTATTATGTTTGAAAAACTAACAGAAGCTCCTAGTCACAGACTGAATGGCCAGTAAGTTTTAAAAAGACCTGGGATTAAAGTTCTGTAGAAGAAATTAATTTACAGCTTTATGATTTATTAAGGTCCCTTTGGCCTTCTGACTCACATTGCCATTCAAAGAGTAGTTAGACAAGCTCATTTGGAGAAGGCACTGAGACTGAACCCCAGGTAGACAGTCAGTCTTTGTCTCATTCCACACTGCATCCCCAGCCCCTGGTGTAGTACACAGTACACAGTGGGGCTGGGCAAAGATTTGTGAAGTGCACCAATATTACATGGGAATGAGAATGTTCTTAGTACCAAAGATGTGAGATTAGGTCAAGAATACAGGATTAGTCACTGAGCTCACAAAGTGTGCATTAGTCGTTTTATTAACATTGAATAAGGGAATTTTTTTGTAAACAAAGAAGACATAGAATAAGTGGCTTATGTTAAAGATAATTATTTGTACGTCGTGAAATGTCTGAACTCAGTCCCCTGAGAATAAACCATCTCGATATATTTCTTCAGCTTAGCTGAGAAAAGTTCAACAATAATAAACATGAAATGTCTGTGCTTTTTACACACCCAAAGGAAAAAGTGAGAACCCCCACTCTGACTGCTTCAGCGGCAGACACATGTGCGCAGGGTAAACAAACAAAGCTTAGGAAGCCCGAGATGGAGGCATGCATTCCACAGACCGAGGCTGCCCTGCATGTGGGCCCCGGGCAGTGTAGGGATTAAAGGGCAAGGGCCAAGGGCCAGGTCAATTTTTGATCCGGAGACTGAAAATCTGAGACTGGCCAGGTCAGAAAAGGCCCAGAAAGCCGACTACACCACCTACTCCCAGCTCCCCCAAACAGGTAGGCGTGAACTCAGCTGTGCTGTTGAGGAAGGGATGGCAGAGGACGGTGCTGGCCTTCTCTCCACACTTTCCAGGACCCTCCTGCACCCCCGTGACAACCTAGGGGGCAGGTCTGCACTCACCTCACCTCTGGCACTAATGCACCAGCTGGCTGCACTCTGGTGGGCTTCCCAGACTGGGTTTCTTGCAGAGAAGACAGGCTAGTGAAATTCTCTAGAAAATAAAATGCAGAACTTCCAAAGTGCTATTTAGAAGAGTAGTGCAACTCGAAAACAATCAGCCAGTTACAGCAAGGACCCCGGGGGACAGATCAGGGTTTCTGGAAGAGCTGCTGGTGTGGCTGCAACCCTGCCGTGGGTAGGGTCCATCTGAGGTGGGCTGTGCAAGGCTGTGCACGGTCCACCTCAGGGACCTGGTGCTCCCAACTGCATCTGCCCAAGGGCCTCTTTCTGCCCCCCACCCAGCCTCCACAAGAGCTCCCTGAGGCTCAGGCTGGGCAATCCCATCTCCTGTTGAAGTCCCATAATCTGTGAAATTTGTGGTCAATAAAAGAAGTTTAGGAATAGGAAATAGAGGAGCTGTTTTAAATATAGAGACCTAAGGCTTAGTCTACGCATAAAATACAAAGGAAAAAAGGGAGCCCTGAGATACTGTATAAGGAAAGTAATTCAGGTGCAGGAAGAGAAACCCAAAGCCCGATCTTGAAATAAAGCCCATAACATGCATCCCCAAGAAAGGTGTGGGGTTCCTGGATAGGGGTGACCCAGAATAGATTTCCTGAGGAAAGCATTTGAGAGACAAACAAACAAAAAAAATGAATCCTGAACGGAAAGTCAGCTTTGTGGCACGGGGTTGGAGCAACCAGACTCACTTTGTCAATATCTGCTACACCCAAACTTCCAGAAAGGGCAGCACCCTCAAATCAGACAGGGTCTGAGGACACACCAGACAGGTGAGTGAAGAGGTTCAGGATGTGTGAGCATTTTAAAATACACCATCTACCGAAGACTTGTGCCCACAGAAACAAATACAAAACAACTTTTTTTCCATCTTTTTCATCATCAGACCAAGAAATCTAAAAGAATCATTTTATGGGAGTCTTCGTGTTCATCAAACTGATCTGCAAAGTTTGAGGACTCGATCAAATAGAATAACGCAATGCCTTCTTAAAATATTTCTCTTATGGAGGTTGGATGAAAGATATGCTTTGTTCTGATCATGTGTAAGGCACGTGGTGTCAGCTCCACAGGGACAAGAGGAACCCACTGCCAGCCAACCTCTCAGGGACATTTCCTCTGCTCAAAGGCGGGGTCAGCCCTGTGCAGGGCAGGCCGACCCAGGAGAACGGGAAAATTCCCAGGTCCAGTCAGCAGGGCAGTGGCACCTCGACCCCCAGCGTCCACTCCTCACAGTGGACCAACCTGAATTCCAGCCAGCCACGGTCCCTGGTCACAGCCATCCAGACCCTCACCTTAGGAGGCTGTAACACCCCACATCCAACCCATGCCATGCCCCAGCCAACTCTACCAAAAGAATGTTCTTCCCTGGAGATGCCTCATCGTTTTATACCTCCAAGGTTTGCATATCGGATGGGAGACGGTGGGTCCATCTGGTGTCTCCGGGTTCTGAACCACCATGACTTTTGCTCACAGGTGTAGCCAAGCCCGCAGCCTGTCAGAGGAGGCCTCCACCCCTAACATGTATCCCTCCACCACCCCAACCCTTTCTCTTCCCAGCCATTCTGCCTCCAACTCCCCCACCGCAAACTGTCATTAATTCTCATCTGCAAATCTCTGAAAACCTGCCACCCCGGGGGTGCAGCTGGCCCAGGAAAGGGAGCACGGAGGGCAGCAGCCCATCAATAATCATTAGCAGGGAAGACCGCACAGCCAGGCGGCAGCTAATTAGGTAGGGTGGAGTAATTAAATTCACAGGCTTTGATCTGTTCTTCAAATATTTCCAAATGTTCTCTATCATTTGGCTTTAGATACCATCACACTTCTCCACAATTACGAGCTGCCTCCTGGTTGACCTTGGTCTCTCTGCTGCAGAGGGACCCACGCTGCAGCCAGGCCACCATCCCCCAGAGGAGGTGGGTGAGAAGCCTCTCAACTGGGAATCAAGCGGTTGTATTAATGTAAGTTATAGACAGGGGCGACAGGAAAATGCAGGAAATGGCTGAACAAGCTGTTTGCCAGTCCTTTTCAATTTCGAAAATCAGATGGGCCATCACCAGAGGGGACTTACAGGGAAGCTAAAGCTAATTTGCAACAGTGTTTTGTATCCATCACCAAGGCACAGACTATCACACTTCCCATCCAGAGAAAGCGCACCTTGACATGCTGAGACACGGCATACTATTCAGAAGGTCTCATTTCCATGGCCTTCCTGCCCCCCAGAAAAGAGGCTCCTCTGTGCGGGAGCCTTAGGGAAGGGACCCGCCAGCCATGGTGGTGTCTCTCCTCCCCATGAGGAAAGACCAGCCAGTTTTTCTGCTGAAGTAGGTGGCTGTTTTGTGATTAGCAGGAGTTTGTGAAGAGCTGGGATCCCACTGGCTCCCAGCCTGTAGCCCCCACCTCAGCCCTGCAGGGCCACCACGGAGAAGCCCCATCCCTATGCTGCCTGCTGGTGCAGTCTCCAGGAACCAACTCGGATTCGCTGGTCAGCAGTGTCGTCTCATCACCTCCTAAAAACTGGGAGCTCTGGCACAAATACCACTCTCCAGTTTTGCTACTTTCCCCCTTCCTCAGAATAAAAACGACCTCTTCAAGGGAAATGGCTGTCTATGGGTAAACCGTCTGAGTGAAACGAGAACCCTCTCCCAACACTGCCTCTGCAGACTTCCGAAACCAAACAGGAGCCTCAATGTCTGAACGTTTCTATTACTTCATCTATGCATAAAGTGCTCACAACCACCAAGAAGCACAATCTTTTAACACAAAACAATGGAAAGTGAGAAGGCTGTTTCATTACTTTTCCATCTTTGGCTCAGACATGGAAAGGCTATTCTGGGCTGAGTCTTACAGGAAGTACCAAAAACCTCAGGAGGGATGGAGCTGCTGCAAGATTTCCAGTCTGTTTTAACAGGCTGTTGGAGACATTTCAGACAGGTTTCTGCTAAAGACCCAAACATGTGGGTGCTTATCTGAACTGAACCCAAATCTTTGGAATTTTACACCTCACTCCTGAAAACTCTGCCGCATGCTCTGACTTGCAGCTCCCGGAGGTACTGTCTCCTGGGAGTCAGGGTCACCTTTGCATACACCTGTTCTGCCCAGGGTGGTTGGGAAACGTCTTTCAACTCTGTAATTCTCCAGTTCGTTCTATATGGTCTGTGCAACCACTGAGCTTTCAAAGCAAGTCCACTGGAATGCTTCATAGCTGAATGGTCATAAGAGGACTTTATAATGAATCTACTTGGAGCAACTCAGAACAGGTATCAGCTAGAAGGACAATTAAAGTACGTGTTCTGCCAGGAAATTCTGCCAGTTTTTACCTGTTAAAGCAATTGGGAAATAGACTTGTACCTGCTGAAAAATTTACTTGTACGTGCACGCATGATGTGGGAGGGTGAGCAGGTGTTTGCGAACCACAGTTATATTCTTAACAATGCTCTCTGTCTCCAATTGAAAAAGAATGTTTGCTGCTCACACTTTCTTACAACGAGAAGAGGAAAGTTCTGTGGAGCTCAAGAGCCCAATGGGGTGGTTAGATTTTCAGAGTGAAAGAAAGTGCTCACTATGGAGCATGAATTTCCACATCCAACATATTTTGGGATTTTCTTTAATTAAAAGCAACCAGCTTTGGATTCTTCTTCGCAACTCTTTGCTGCCAAACAGTAGGAAAGGAACTAGCCCTGACAACCAAGGCCCAGAGGACACCATCAGTCACTTCCTGGCCCTCTGTGCTGGGATTTGCCCAGAAGCAACATTTCCCCCTGTGCTTGTATGAAAGGACCCCACTATGGGAACAAAGAGACAATAAAGTAATTCACTGAGTAATCCTGCTGAGAAATGAATCCCATTTGAAGCCAAATCTAATTGCACAGAGACACTGAATTAGTGCCTAGGTGATAATAGATAAGGAATGCTTTCATTATGCTACAATGGATGAGTAGACTCTTCAAGAGCAGCCTAGCGCCCTGATAACCCACGTGTAAATGGGGAGTTGCATCAGTGTGTTCCATAGACTAATTTCAGATTAGAATGAAACACAGAGAAGACATGTTTTTACGACAAAGGAAAAATAATTTGACGGTTCTTTATAAGTCCTCTGGCTGTGCCCTTCTTTTCCTGGGTTATAGCTGCAGAGTGTGGGCCAGAGAGTGCTTTCCTGTTGTCTCTGCCATGCAGGAACAGCTGCTGCCGTGAAATATCTGAAGCCCAATTTGGGCAGAGCCCCCAAATCCCCAGTGTTCCACACAGGCAAAAGCTGGGAGATTCCTACTTTTGCTCCAGCTTCCCCCTTTCCATGGTCACAGCAAACAGAGCCACTGTGTTCAGGAAGTGGTGACTGGTCTATTATTGGAGTGTGGTCTGCGGTCAGGCCCACTGTGGTCAATATTGTGGTCTCCCCCTGGATTTTGTTCCATGAAGGTGCCACCTTTAATGTTGCCAACGTATTATCGTCCCTTCTCCCTCCCCCAAAAGCCTTGTCCATAGCACATTCCTAACCATCAGACCACTTATAAACATAGGTCAGTCAAGTTTTGCCCTTCTAGCATGGACATTCAGAAGCCCAAGGCTTACTTCTTCTTGCAGTGCCAATGCAGAGGCAACAGTGAAAAATACTGGCACTAAGCCAGCTGCAGAAGCATCTCATTTAACCTGGCAAACAATACTCAGTTACAGGAGCAAGTCACAGGAAGATGGGAGACCCAGATCCTCAGGCAGACCAAGCCCACGAAGCACCTGTGAAAGGGATGGGCAAGGTTGCCAGGGCTCACAAGCACAGCTAGGTGGCCCAGGGGATCCATGGACATGGGAAATGTCCAGCCTAGACAGCCAATTTCCACCTGCTCTACTTTGCAACTTTACTGTGCTATTGGCCACAGGTAAAGCTGTGTAACTGAGGCCCTTGTCTATCAGTCCAACTCTCTCAGCAGCTTTGATTTCAATGGAAAATGGCATGTGTGTTCAAAGAAGCCTGGGCAGGGCCCCGCAGCTAAGAAATACAATCGTGAGCGTGGCGACCTGGGTTTACCCATGGACAGCTGCATTCTTTCCCGGAGCTTCAGAGTCAAGCACATTGACTTGTAAAACCTTAATTAGGGTCTTAAAATGGTTACACACTGTTAAAAGGATGAGGGGTGGGATGTGCACAGAAATCCAACGTGTCTGTTCCCTCACTGTATGTTTATCTTCACCTAACTCCCTTTTGAAAAAGCAGCGCCCACCACCCAAAAGCCATCTCACCAGAGTGAGCAGGTGCCGGGCGGACCACAAAGAGTGCCAGCTTTCTCTGTTTAAGATCCTCACCCTCTTTGGTGCCATGTTACTGCCAGTGTGCAGAAATCCCCTTCCCAAGTCCCCCAAGGTGTTTAGGATCATTCAAAACCATTCGAACTGCTGGCTTGCTTTCAGGTGAGCACTATAAACAAACCCCTGCCCGAGTGGAAAATGCTTTCCAAGTCAGCTTTTCTAAGTCAACACCAGTCTCCAAACCTGGACATTTCACAAGGATCTTCTCATGTTTTCCATTGTTTTGCTTCCAACATGCATCCTAAAGCCCGAGCCTTTAAGGTTTGTGTCTCTAATGGCCTCTTGCAAATGGCCTTGCTATTTTAGTTTGTCTTGAATGATTCTAAAGTTTTCCATCTTTGGGGTAGGTGGATCCATTCACTGCTGGACAGCCTATCTGCAACTCAGCCAGTTGCCAAGCACTTCCTGAGCTCATGGGCCTTGCTAGCTCCTGGCTGGCATTTATTTCAGGCCTTCCAGTATCCTGGGTAGTTTGCAGGCATTCCCTCCCATTCTTCATGTCCTTATGAGGTAGATGACATTTTTACCCCAGTTTTACATATGAAGAAACTGAGACTCAGAGCTGTGAAGCCACTGGCACACACAACATAGCAAGGAAGCAGCAAATGTGACACCTCACCCAGGTCACCTGGCTCAGAAGCCTAAGGCCAAATCCACTGGAGGGCCTGGGGTACCCTGGCACACAAATTACCAACATCTCCTGCCCTCATTGGTCCGACAAGGGAGAATTCAGAAACTAAACAAATGCAAATAACATTAAATAAGCACAGGAGGAAAAGAAAGTACAGATCACTATGGAAATTTTGCAGCAGACGTAGCTTGCAAATGTGCAGTTTCCTTATATGGAAACACACAGGCCCTCTCAGAGGGAGAAAGGAAAGCACACACCAAATGCATTTTCTCTCCTCTAGATCCTAATCCCTGCCTGGAACAGGTTACATTTTTCCCAGGGAGATAAAGACATATATTAAATACCTGAAATCCTTAATCATTCATTTGTTCTCATCTAAAATCTAAGAGGACCTACACACAATGCTGATGTGACTAAAAAATAAAACCTAAGAGGATCACTAACACACACAGCTCCACCTTTTGAGAAAAATCTGTGAAGTTATATCATGTGCATTTTTTCCAAGACAGTATACATTGCTCTAAGTTAAAAATAAGCATTTGCCTGAGATTTAGAAAATAAAACGGAAATGAGTAAATGCTACTTTCTGTGTCATGTGGCCATTTTTTATTAGAATTTGTTTTTCAGAGAAAACTCAGCTTTAAGCAAATGTTTTCCCTCCTATAAAGCTGGGATGGCACAAGGAGGTGTTGATGGCAAAGTAGAAAAGTAAACCAGGGAGAGGAACTTCGGCTAATTTGCTCTTTTATATTAATTTTTTTAAATGATATTAGTGGAAAAGGGCATTGAAGCTACAGATCAGACTAAAATATTTTAATGCATCTGTAAACTTTGATTATCTATACTATATTGTAACAACATCAGCTAGCACATGTTGGGCGTGTATTATTTGCCAGGTACTGGACTAGGTCTTTGCTATATTTATGCCTTTCCAGGCAGATATTGTCGTAACTACTCATGAAATGTAAAAATGAATCATTGTCACAACTGGCTTGTAGGGAGTGCTGGCCCCGCACCAAGCATTATCCTACACACTTTATGTGTCTTAGGGCACATTTTCCGTTAACTAGTAGTGCAGCATCTAAATCCCCATCCTATTGAGGAGTGGAGGTAAGAAATGAGTCCCACTTTCCCTCAGCACACCCTCTGGTGGCTTGCATCCTACCATTCAGATGGGCCATTGACTCGTGAAGAAATGGTTTCATTTCAGAAACAGTTGGCCAGTCTCCCCTGCAGCAGCAGTGGACTACCCATGAGGGATGAGAAATGGTCAAGGTCCAGCTGCTTTGGCTCTTGCTCGTTGTTAAACCTACTTCCTCAGTCATGCGATGGTTGCCTTCTCATAAGCTCATCCCTGCTTTGGAAAGCCAGTGGTCATCTACAATGTTGGCAAGCAAGAATTATAACTAAATCACAAGCGTTTTCTCATTTAAACCTCACAGCCACCAAATGAGGCAGGTACTTTACTATGTCCATGTTATAGGCAAGAAATTAAGGTGCAGAGGGGTTGAATGCCTGATATGGTTTGCCTCTGTGTCCCCACCTAAATCTCATCTTGAACTGTACTCCCATAATTCCCATGTGTTGTGGGAGGGACCCGGTGGGAGATTATTTGAATCATGGGGGCAGTTTCCCGCATATTTTTCTCGTGGTAGTGAACAAGTCTCACGAGATGTGACAGTTTTATCGGGGGTTTCCGCTTTTGCATCTTCCTCATTTTCTCTTGCTGCTGCCATATAGGAAGTGCCTTTCACCTCCCAAAGTGATTCTGAGGCCTCCCCAGCCATGTGGAACTGTAAGTCCAATTAAACCTCTTTTTCTTCCCAGTCTCAGGTATGTCTTTATCAGCAGCGTGACAATGGACTAATACAATGCCTTACTCAAGATTGCAGAGCTAGTTCCAGTGTTGAAACCTGAGCAATCTCACACCAAATCCAGCTCAGGGAGATTTACTAACTTATCCAAGCAACTCTGGGTACAGTCATTATTTGATTCCACTATCACAGGCAGCTTTTTACTGTTGTGAAGTTCAACTGAGACACAGAGACCCAGAAGAGCATTCAAGAGACTGCTATAATCCAGAACATAGCACTTTAAGGCTTATCCACTGGGATCCTAGAACCTTTCAAATGCTCCACTCCATATCCCAGCTCTATTTCTGGACAGCAAGCCTGCCCTCCCCAAATGGAGCTTTCATCTCCTCCCTGGGCCTTGATCCCAATACACAGAGGGTCAGATGAGGTTCTGCAGACCAGAACATTACCTCACAGTGACTTCCAGGAGGCAGGTCTCTTCGCCCCACTAGGGAGGAGAGGCCCCACTGCCCCTGCACCTGCAGCCAGGCAAGGGGAGTTTTCTTCTTTTTAAAATCCCTCCTTGTTTCCATAAATCTCAGGCCTCTTAACCTTCCAAGCTCTGAATAAAGGTACAGTGTTTCTTCTCCACAAACAGCATACTGTGCCCCACTTCTATCAATGCAAGGGTCACCCAGTGCCCGTTGAAAACAGCCTTCCCATTGACAATGTTCACATTGCTTACTTTCCCTGTGGTTCTGAATCTTCTCTCCTTGTCCATTCAAAGTTCCAGTGAAGGTGCTGCATTGATAACAACTTTAGCCTCTCCAGTGTTCACAATGGAAGGCCAGGAGAGAGATTATCCACAGCCCCGGGGGAGTTCTGAAGATGGTGGGAATGGGGTGGACCCCCGGGGCCACCAGCCGTCAGTGAGCAGCCCTGCAGGTAGGCAGCTCTTGACACCACATGGATACTTTCAATGGCTCGCTTCTTTAGATGAAAATGAAAGAGGGTCACGGAGTGTTTTCTTCTCTAGCTCTGAAATGGTTCATTTTGCTTTCCTGCCAGTTACCCATGGCCAAAGAAGCGGCTGATGGTTTCAAATAATACTTAATACAAAGAAGGAGGAAGAGGAAGAAGAGAGTGGTTGGGGGGCAATTCTCATTGTTGGTTTCCATTTTTACGGGGTTTACTGAGCAGCCACACTGAACATGAGGTTTGATTTGTGAGACTGAGCTAACCTAGATATTTCATGAGGGATTGACTTTAGATTCTGTTATCGTTTTGTGCCCTTCGGTACACAGCTTTTCAAATGAATCAAAAATGGATTCAAAGAAAACTAATTTTCATTTTAAATCCCTGTGGTGAAATAGGTCATTTCATATGTTTTCCAAGTGTTGTTTATATTGTGTATGTCTGTATAACATCTAACACACCATGAAAACTAATTAAATGGTAAAATAATTAGAATATTTATACAATCATATAAGTACACAAACTGAAATTTTTCACTCCTTTTTTTGTCAGTTTGTATTAGGTAATTGCATTAGGCAATTTAGAATTTGTCTCATCAAATGAAACTTTGAAGAGTATATTCAAGTGAAAATAACAAAGCTCTTTGTGTTTTTAGCAGACTTAACCCGAATAATATTTGAAGTCCTACGGAAGTGCCATGTCAAAGGCATTACAGTAGCTCTGAAGAAAAAGTAAAATACCTTCTGAAACAACTCTGGGAAGAAGCTCACCACCCGGCCACGATACCCACTTCTTGCTGCCAAGAAGCTTCTAGCTACACGGTTTTTCCTTCCACCCCACAGTGCAGTGGAAACAAGACCCAAGCTCTTCTCAAGGAGTAAGCACAGGACAAGTTTCCTGCTAAGTGGTCCTAAGTCAACAAGGCCATCTGATAGGAATTTGAGGAGAAGTGAATTTTATAGGAATAGAGGAGAAAGGACTCTTTTTCCATGTAGGCTTCTCTTGGAGTGGGGAGATTAGGAAATCTCCATGATATAAAATGATCAAAGTTCGAATCATTGTCACCCTACCGGAAAGACTCCAATTTGACCTTAGTGCTTAATCCCTTTAGTTTTAAGTGTAGCTTAAAAGTATTTAAATAAAATACAGCTGCCCCCAAACTGTGAGACTGTGAGTGGGAAGGGACATGACTGTGTATTTGGAGACCTCAGGTATGTTGGGGGTCGGGGGCAGCCACCGGGACGGTTAGAAAACCCAAATGAGTCTTCTAACACTCATTTACCCAATTTAAAGAGAACATTTACCCAATTTAAAGAGAACATTTACCCAATTTAAAGAGAACATTTACCCAATTTAAAGAGAACATTTACCCAATTTAAAGAGAACATTTTGACAATGTTGTGCAAATTTTTTTGCTGCCCACTTTTAGAACCTATACTAGGACAATGTGGGTGGTATATCGGATTATGTACACGAAACATGTGAAGTAAATAGGGTTGTGCCATTTCTAAACATCCAAATACTGAGGTACAAAGAGATGGAATGGGTGTCTCATGATCCCACAGCTTATCGGTGTTAAAGTTTAAATGAAGGGGGGAAAAGGCAATAGATCTGAGAAACTTCTAGTTCATAGGTCTCACATGTCATTGGTAAAGCGTGTTTGAGCGGGCAAAAATGATGATGCTTTCAGTTGGATTCTTAATGAAAACTTGTTACATTCCTTTACTTTTCTCCAGAGACAGCCCAGGCGACAGTTTGCACTTCGCATTCCCTAGGGTATCCAGTCACTGAGTGTTCTCTGCCCTCTTTCAGGACACAGATGAAATCCATCTTCTGTCTTTCATGGGAGTGGTGGGAGGACACGGAGGTGGGGGCGGAATCAAGTTTAAATACTAAGAAAATGAAAACAGATGCGTGGAGAGAAGGCGATGCTGGTGGGAATGAAGGCCCGGAAGCCGTTCTCAGTCCTGGCTGCCTCTGCACGGCGCTCCTCCCCAAAACCCTCCTCCCGAGCCTCCGGGAGGGGCTGGCCTCCGCGGGCATCGCCAGCAGGGAACCGCTCCTCCCTCCGCGGAAAACCCTGCTCGGCAGTCCCAGCATGCCTTTTTCAATACACTGTTTGCAATTAATTGGGAGAACCAGAGCTGGGAGAATTAGGAGAGAGACCAGTCCCTGAAACACGTGAGGAGAAAAGTGGAGGGCCTTGTCTGTTTGCAGGCACGGAGAACAGGTGCCAAGGGCAGCGGCTCCTTGGCTGGCCCGCGGGTCCAGGGGACGTGAGCAGACCAGGCCGGTGGCGGGTGGCCGGCCTGGGCGGGAGGCCGCTGTTTGCGGAGGGCCGGCCTGCCAGCCCCCGGACGCCAAGGTGGACTCGGCGGCCTGGCGGGGCTCAAGACCAGCTATCCATCACTAGCCGCCTAGCGGCTAGCACGCCAGAGCAGGAGCCGCCCCGCCCACCTGGCCCCGCCCAGCCGCTGGCCAGAGCTCGGGCGCGCGGGCTGACGTCAGCACCCCGCCCCCGCCCGAGTCAGACACCCGGGTCCGCTCCGCCTGAGACTGAAGGGCGCCGGGTGTCTGCGGGGGCGGGGGAAGCTTGGGGCTTCACCAGGGGGCCAGCTGCCTGGGGGTCTCTCTCTCTTTCCACCAGTTCTCCTGGTCCTGGAGGGAGCCATCCTCCGCATAAGATACCTTCCTGAACCGCGATGTTGCTGCCTGCAGGATACAACCCAGGCTTTTTATAGCACTCCTCACACAACTGCCTCTGGACCTACTTTTACAAGAGGGGGTGGGGTACTGAGAGGAGGTAACTGTTCCTTGTGGCACAGGAGGAATTTGGCCGGGAGGCTGCTCGTCATGTTACTGGAACTGTGTGGGCTGGGCCGGATGAGCTTGCTGAGAGTCCCAACAAGGACCTATCCAGAACCAGAAGGAGCCCCAGAGAGTGGCAGCCCTGGCCTCGCTCACACAGTGTGCACACACAGGCAGTTTTATACCTCCAGCATGTTCACGCAAATAAATAGCAACTCCAAAGAAAACCTTCACGGTGTCTGCCAATGAGTATCTCATACAATTTATAGTATGCCGTCTACAATTAATTGAACCAACTCCAGGACCTCATGGTGGGGACACGGGGGTCACAGGCAGAGGAAAGGCCAGGTTATGCAACAGTGTTGTATAGTGCGCATCTGGCTCATCTTATGTGCTGAATATACTGTAGGAGATGGCAGGCTTGGAAATGTCAGCCATGGCCAAGATCCTGGCCAAAGGAGGCAAAGATGCTGGAGGCCACTGGATTCACACAGGACTACCCTCACAGGGCTCTGGGGCTATGATGGGTTCTTCACTGACAAGAGAAGAAAGACCTGGGGGTCACAGAAGCCTGAGCGACCTGAGTGAAGGCAGGCATCACAAGGCCTAGTCTTAGAGCTGAGACATGGAGGCCTGCAAGTATAGAGCAGAACAGTGGGTTGTTTTATTTTTTTTAATCAGTGTACTGAGACTTTACAGATTCTTATAACTTCCTGAGAAGAGCATACCAGTATTTTAGGCTTCTGTCTTAAATGTACCCTATATTGTTTCTTAGAACCCCAAAGAGGCCTACAATGATGCTGGCGTTTTGCCTTGTACTTGCCATCTGATGGCAGGTGAGTTTTCACAAGCATATTACAGCCACTTGAAGGTGACATGAAGGTGATACCTGCCTCCTCTCCTACAGACCAAATACTGCTAAACACTGGCTCCACTCTCCAGACATAAAAGTATGTGCACGGATTCAAGGAGCTTTATTTTTAGAAAACCCTTGAACACATGTATACTGAACAACAACTGAAAGGATAAAAATCTCATTTTGATTTTATCTATAGCAGAATTTCTGGTACCGTGGAGAAACAAGAAATTAGCTCTTGTGGGAATGGATTTATATGGAAAACCGAGCAAATCTGTTTTGTTGGGGGAAACGAAATTTATACAGCTGATTTTCTTCAAACTGTTCAAAATACTCAAAGGCCCTATCTCTATTAACCAATGATCTAGAAAAGTCTTCATTTTGAGAACAAAGGAATTTCTAACTACATGGATTTCAAAACAGCCCATCTGACTTTTCTATGCTTTGATTTAGGTTCTTATCCATATACAAGTAGTAGGAAAAAAATGAAATCCCAATGAACCAACAAGAATATATTGCAGAGTATTACAGTTGGGCCTCTAAGGAGGAATAACAAAATATACTAAGTATCACCAAATGATATTTACTAATAACCCTCCCAGTTGTAATTACAGTCTGTATCATGAAAGTGGGAAGGTAAAGCAAGTAGAAATGTTTTCTTTCTGCATCCCTGTTCCTTTCCAAACTTTGGTTTGATTCTACCAAGACTCAAGGTTGAAATTTGTCCAGATCAAAGCTAGAGATCATGATGATGGTTCTTTGGGGATGAGGTCAGATTTGATTCATAGTAACATTGCAATAACAACTACTGCCTGCAGTGACATTGGTCATTTCCAACACACCTCCCTATATTATTTTATTATAATGACTCTTTTAGTAAGTGTTGTTATCCCCCACTTAACAGGTGAAGAAACAGAGGTCAGGTAAATTAAATACTTTGAGTCACACGGCTAATGAATAGCTGAACCAAATCCATCTATGGGCTGTCTTGGTCAGTTTCTGCTGCTATAACAAATTGCTATGGATTGGGTGGTTTAAACAACAAACACTTATTTCTCACAGTTCTGGGGGCTGAGAAGATCAAGATGGCAACAGATTTGATGTCCGGCAAAGGGTCTCTTCCTAATTTGCAGGCAGTCATCTTTTTGTTGCATCCTCACATGGTGGCAAGTACAGACAGGAAGCAAGCTTTCTAATGTCTGTCTTCTGAGGACTCTAATAGCACCTGAGGGCTCCATCCTCAGGACATTGTCTAAGTCTACTTACCTCTCTAAAGGCCTCACCTTCAAACACCATCCCAGTGAGAGTTAGGGCTTCAACATAGGAATCTGAAGGGGACATCATTCAGTTCATAGCACTCACCTCCAAATGAGCACTATGCACATCCTTGGTTTTACTGCATCACCTGGCTGTAGGCCCTGACTGACTGGATAAGAATACAAACCTAGGATCTCAAGAGAAACTGCACAACACACAGGATTCCTTCATGTACTAAGAACAACATATCATGACCTGATGAAAGAAAAGAAGAAAATATATATATATATATACATCTGCTAGACAACTAGAAATTTTTGGGAACAAAAATATACATCAGATACACCCCAAATATATTTTGGTTTGAAACTTGAGTAGAGAAGGAGGATGGGGAGAACTAAATGACCAACTAATTCCTGAGCTATCCTTATGCTACCACCTCATTAATTGGCCCCACTAAAGCATTAGCTTTGTGAGCATTAAGAACCAACCTCAGAGTATGTGGCCCTAGATTCAGGTTCTGGCCCCTAGATGTACCAGCTTTGTAACCTTGGCGGTTTACTCTAAGATCTTTGCTATGGTTTGAATGTGCCTCCCAAAAAGCATGTGTTGACAACTTAATCTCCAGTGCAACAGTGTTGGGAGGTGAGGCCTAATAGGAGGTATTTAGGTCTTGAGGCATCCACCCTCATGAATGGGTTAATGCCAATTTATTAAAGACTCTGAGGTTGTGAGTTCAATCTCTTGCTCTCCCTCATTCTCTCTTTGCCATCCCACCATGGCTTGATGCAGCAAGAAGGCCCTCACCAGAGGCTGGCACCTTGATATTGGACTTCACAGCCTCTAGAACCGAGGAAATAAAGTTATGTTCTTTATAAATTACCAAGCCTGTAGTATCCTGTTACAGCAGGACAAAATAGACTAAGATAGTCTTTCAGATCTCATTTCTTCATACATAGAGATTTTTAAGAATTGCTTATTCCAAGGGTTTTCCTATGAGATTTTAATGAGATAATGCATGTAATGGTACTTTGTGGAGGGCCAGGAAATCAGTAAATCAGCTTTTTTCACAAGCCCACCTCTATTTAAAAACAGAACACTATTTAACTAAAATGAAATGAAGTAAGTACCTTTGCCCAAAAGTCCTTGTTAGTTTATTTGAAAAGGAGCTCTATTTCAGATTATTTTTCAGTTAGCTTTTTGAGAACTGATCAGCTTACGCAAAAAGTTCAGCCATTACAGGAAACCTGGGAAATGAAGGAATTCACATGCTAAAAATAAAAAGAGTTTCAGCCAATGTTAACCTGAATAGGTATTATGTTATTTCACTTGGGTCTTTTCCTCCAACATGAGTTCAAACAAAAATAACCAAATATGTTTAAAAGCTCTTGCTGCCCAGTGACCCTGCTCTGCGAAGGCCCCATGGTTCTGGTGCTGCAGTATGGGAGGCAGAGGCATTTGCCCTGCAGGACCCTTCCTATACCTCCCCTGACTAATCAGTTATTACGTAGGGTCAGCATCGGGTAAGAGTGGGGAGGAAACGGACAGGGGACATCTGAAGGAATTCTTCAATAGCTGAGTTGGGTGGGTTTCCCCCCTGTTTAACAAAGGTGAAGAATGGCAGTACCCTGAGTTATGTAGGGCTTCAAGACTCCACTTCATATATGGAGATTTTCCTCTCCTCCCAGGAAAGATCCCTCCCCTTAAGAAAAAGACTGTGCTCCCCAGGAGAGCAGAAGCCCAGGCCTGTCCTCAATGAAGCAGCCTGGGATAGTGGCCTCCGGCCCACAAACCCCATCAGGGACTTCAGCAATAGTTGTGTGAGCAAAATAAACTGTGAAATTAAAGTTACCTGTTTCTGGCAGAAACCTGACTTATGGGGGATCTTTATAGATCTGGGAATAGTAAGAGAGAGTGGTGAAAACTCAATAGCACCCAGAGTGATAATCCACACTGATTTAATTTACTCAAAAAGTATTTCACTCATCTCTTTCTGCCCATGTAAACCCATGCCTAATCTCTAAGTGGTCTGGTATTTATGATAAAAGACACAAGAATACTCATCTAATTGAAGAAGAGCTCTTTGAAACTGGCCTGCTTATTCTGGTGTGAGATACCGCTCAGAAAATATAGGAAGATAGAGTGAACGAGCAAACAGATCTCCAGCTGGCTGTCAGCCAACATGTTCCCTATTCCCTAGCATGTGTATGTAATCTATTAGCCTGTAAATTCCTCAAGTACATGGGCCATGACTTCCATTTCCTTTGTACCCCTCCCCTGCACATAGTATAATAGCCTGCATGAAATTCATAGTCAGTAAACATTGTCAGTTGTTCAATGTTTAAACCTGTTTTTACAAGCCACGTCTCCCTCAAAAAAACCAAAACCATATATATTATTTTAATACATAAGATCAGATATACCAGATTTATTTGGTTAATTCTCTCCTGCTACAAGCACACTTTTTAACAGATTTTTACAGTGTAGATAGAGCGCTCCACCTTCGCCAAGTACGGGCAGACATTAAGGTCTCCATCACTACAGGACCTGTCACCTAGAGTGAGCCTATGGCTCCCCTCTCTAGAATCTCCCCTTCAACGAGTCTCAAAGGCTTTCCCGCAACAATTATGTGTGAGTAGACAGTGATTAAAATCCCTTCCATTTATGTTCCAGCCATGGAGGACCCACTGCTTTGCTTTCTTTTGCTACATCTCCTATCAGTCTCTGCTGCTTGAGTTGATAACTGCGTTGTATGGAGACATTATGTAGGGAAAAGCGTTTACGTCTGTATATGTACATGTGTGCACATACATGCACACACATACACGCACAATATATGATATTTGCCTGCCCAGGCGCGGTGGCTTACATCTGTAATTCCAGCACTTTGGGAGGCCAAGGTGGGCAGATTGCTTGAGTCCAGGAGTTTGAGACCAGCCCGGGCAACATGGCAAAACCCTGTCTCATTTCTTAAAAATTTTTCAATTAAAAAAAATCTATATATAGATATATCTCCACCAAAAATCAGCTGCAATTGACCAGGAAGAAAAATTCAGAAATATGTGAAGATAGATATTATTTGCAGAGAATCAGAACATTCATTTATTATATAGTCTATCATTGTCATTTTAAGTAAAAATATTACTTGTGTCTTTTAGGGGTTTTCTATTTTTTCACAGCTTCACTGCAACTCTCAGCCTTCTTTGTACCATCGTGTGACTATGCCTGGCCAATGGAATGTGGGTTAAATGAGACACACAGTTTTTAGCACTGGCTGGCAAAGCTCCCTGTGTGATCCTCCACTCCTTCTCTCTGCTCCTGTCACCTGTGCTTCTCCTGTCATTTCACAGGAGCCCAGGGAGGATGTGGAGGCCCTAGACCACTGGCTCTCAGGGGCAATTTTGCCCCCAAGGGACACTGGCAATGTCTGGAGATATTTTGGTTGTCACAACTGGGCAGGGTGTTATTGGCAACTGGTAGGTAGAGACCAGGGATGCTGCTGACCATCTTACAGTGCAGAGGAAAGTGCCCACAACAACTATTTACCCAGCCCAAAATGTTGATAGTGTTGAGATTGAGAAACCTGGCTGTAGACAATGGCCGACATTGCAGGTGGAGAGAGGCTGGATCTCGGAGTGACTCTGTGGAGCAAGCACTGCCCATCCCTCCATCCCGCATATCCACTTGTCTCCACCCTCCTTTATCATCTCCAAGTCTAGATGCAAACTGTGAGAAATAAACCACTGCATTAAAACCCTGAGATTTTAGAGTTATTTGTTAAGACAAGTGCCTTACTCTAATAGACTACGAAACACAAGCCATATAAAGCAAAACTTAGAGACATGCCTTGTAATAGATCACAGGAAAATATGAGGAAAATGTTTTGCTTTGTTTTACTTGCTTTTGATGCTATATCATAATAGTAACTGAAGTCCTGGTGCTTTCCATTAAGGAAGGAATCTTCCAGGCCCCCTTGCTGGGCAACTCTTTTGCGATTAAAAACAAACAGGTCCATCAGGGCATCTGGCACAAACTAGTGAGGAAGACTCAGCTTTTCCTACGTGCTGCACACAGCTTGCCATCTACCCCCACCATTTTATGAATGGCTGACATGTACTCCAGTGATGCCGCTTAGTCTAGCAGCTTATAATGAACAACAAGCATGAAAATCTGAGGAGGACACATTTTCAAGAGGAGTGCAGAGATTGGCTTGCAGTTCCTTCTGACTCACTTGGAAGCCTCCTATGCTTATGGTTTCATTTTTCTAACTGCTTACACCAAGCCTTCCTGGTGATTTTGTGTCCAGAATTTATTCCTTCTTGTGGGTTCTTGGTCTCACTGACTTCAAGAATGAAGCCGTAGACCCTCGCAGTATGTGTTACAGCTCTTAAAGATGGTGTGTCCAGACTTTGTTTCTTCAGATGTTCAGATGTCTCTGGAGTTGCTTCCTTCTGGTGGGTTCGTGGTCTCGCTGACTTCAGGAGTGAAGCTGCAGACCTTCGCAGTGAGTGTTACAGCTCTTAAAGGTGGCGCGTCCGGAGTTGTTTGTTCCTCCCAGTGGGTTTGTGGCCTCGTTGATTTCAGGAATGAAGCCACAGACCCTTGCAGAGGGTGTTACAGCTCATAAAGGTAATGCGGACCGAAAGAGTGAGCAGCAGCAAGATTTATTGTAAAGAGCAAAAAGACAAAGCTTCCACAGCATGGAAAGGGGCCAAGTGGGTTGCCCCTGCTGGCTGCGGTGGCCAGCTTTTATTCCCTTATTTGGCCCCGCCCACATCCTGCTGATTGGTCCATTTTACAGAACGCTGATTGGTCCATTTTACCGAGCACTGATTGGTCCGTTTTACAGAGTGCTGATTCATCCATTTACAGAATGCTGATTGGTGAGTTTACAATCCTTTAGCTAGACACAGAGTGCTGATTGTTGCATTTACAATCCTTTAGCTAGATACTGAGTGCTGATTGGTGCAATTTTACAGAGTGCTGATTGGTGCGTTTACAATCCTTTAGCTAGACACAGAGCACTGATTGGTGCATTTACAATCCTTTAGCTAGACACAAAAGTTCTCCAAGTCCCCACCCCACCCAGAAGCTCAGCTGGCTTCACCTCTCAATTTTCCCTACCTTGGCCTGACTAACTTCTCACAGTGTAGTATAGCCAGAATGTTCTGTGGTAAATTAGGATTCAGGTAAAAAGCAGTAACACAATGACGAGTGCAGCTGCAGGCTGGACAGTTGACCACAAAGCCAGTCAAATGCGAAGAGCCTGGAGTTAAGCCTGGCAATGAGGTCAAGTCACTGAAGTCCTAAAGTTTACATAAGGAATCTACAGTGGACAGTAGGTCTAAAAAGTGACACCAGTTTTCAACCTGAAGACTGGAATGGCTGAACCTCTTCAAATCTTTTTATGGCAAGAGAGATCAATGATATTTTACTACATGCAAAAGTTTTCATAATAATAATACTACCTCCCTATACAATGAGCTTTAATGAAAGAGAGATACACACGAAAACGTGCCCCCTTTGCTGTCTTCCAATGAGCTTGCACTCCTCATTAGCTTTCAGCACCTCTGCCAATTTCCCAGCAGAGACGCACTTCGCCCCTTGTCCACTGCGGCTCATGTGGGACCCGGGGCCCTCAGCTCAGGGCGACCCCTCACAGCAGCTCCATAGTCTTCCTCCTGGCCCCATACTTGGAGTGACCACACCTTGCACGGGCCCTCTTCCTCAAGGCTTTTCCACCTCTAGGGAGCTGGCATCTGGCATCTTAGAGGTGCAGAGACTATCACAGTGTGGGGCGACCCACAGGGAAACAGAGGCTGAGAATGAGAAGCAGTGTTGTCACAGAGAGGCAATGCCACCGCCAACAGCCACAGAGCAGAGGGCACAGTGGCATTGTGGTGCGGTGCCCTCGCCGCTTATCTCAGGAACTGAGGAGCCTATAGGCGCAGCTCTGCACGCTGCCTCCGCGGCCCTGACAGCTGCCTGGAGGAGGCAGCTCAGCCAAGCCCAGTGATAATGCGTGGGAATTGGGTGGACAAGCTGCAAAAGGAAATTCCAAGCGGACAGCAGCAGTGTATATCAGGACACAGAAGCCAGGACCAGCACGGTGCTCACTGCACATCCAATCACTGCCAACTGCTATGTGAGCCAAGCCTCTCTGCCTTCTGGCTGACTTTCACTCATTGACCATCCTTCAGACAGGACCCCCACATCTGTTTTATCTCATTTGTTAGGAAAAAATCCATTGAATTCATCTATGCAACATATATATTTATTCATTTCAAAGTATGTACATGTACTTTTATATTGTATATGCTAAATAATACAATACCAAAATATAATTTAAAATATTTAAGATAATAGAAAACACACACAAATAGACTATAGAGTACTTTCTGCCCACAGGTCACTTTTTTCTTTCTCACCAGGCTGTAGAGTTACTCCACCAGTCAGGAGAGAGCGATTTTGTTCATCACTGTGTCCCGGGACCTCGTACAGTGCCTGATACTTATCATGACTTCCACGAGTTTGAATAGTTAATGAGTGAACCCTGCACACCACCAAAGGTTTGCAATAGCACTGAATGCAAAAGCAGTTAATGCAGAACTTCTAACTTCTCATGAAACAGACTCAAACAGCAGTCAAATCTTGAACCATTCATATAGGTTACAACTTGCATTATTCAGAAAAATGAATGACCCTGTGGGTCATCAGTATAGCCAGTGGGAAGCAGTAGGTTGATGTGAGAAGACAGAGCACTCGATTCCATTTTCCTGAGGATCCGGCACAAAGACAAAACCAAATTTACCTTCATGTGTTTTATTTTTTGTTCTTCACTAAAAAATAATAGATTGCATTGGAACACATGATAATAAAGGACTAAGGGAGCTATTTTACTTTCCGTGTGCTGGATTGAGAGGGCACCATGCCCATCCCTAGAACAGCCACCCCCTGACCTCCTAAAGTCCCCTGGGCCAGCCCCTCCCTCACAAGTGCACCCCTCAACCCAGTGGAAGTCAGAGGTCCGCATAGTGGAGCAAGAGTGCATCTGAGAGAGGAATCCACGCACAGAAAGTGCATTCGAGGCTATGATTTGTTTAATCTTTGTAACTGATTGTTCATGGAAGCCATCATAGAGAGTTTTGCTTGAGGTTAGAGCAAAGGTACAGCAAGATAAAAAGAAGCAAATGATACTTCTCAAACATCGTGGTTTCAGATGTGTCCTGGCTCTTCCCTCTCAATTTTGTTAGTCCTTGCTTACCCAGTGCTGGTGGATCATCTCAGCAAATTTGAGTTTTGAGGAGAGAAAAAACAAGTTCCCCAAATGGAGTGGTTTCCACAAATTTTTATGTATTTTGACATGAAAAAGGGACCACGTGATGAAGTCAGGTAGAGCGATGGCTCCGTGCAGAGTGTCAGAGCCTGAATCTCCAGCATCAGGGACCCCCTTTCCACAGCAGTGCAGTGTGGCCTGAGACAGAGAAGGTGCTCTGTGGTGACAGCCAAAGGCAATGGCTTTATTTCAATCTTATCCTGGGCAGGATGTGTTTGGGAGGTATAAGACCTACTTGTTTTGATCTGTGAGTTTGTTAAGTAGAGACACACTGAATGAGTGCCACTAAACTGAATCTGATTCCCAAGAGGATCAAAGAACTTTGCTGTATCAAACTCTTCAGAGTGACCAGAAACAACCCCTAGAAAGTGACAGCATTCAAAGCTTTGGCAGGCCACACAGTAAAATTTAACCCGATGAACTAATTATCCACCCTAACAGAAAGGGCAGGGCTTCCTGGGAAATGCATAATCCATAGCTTGCCGTGAAACACACTCAATAAACAGGTTTCACAATCTCCAGGAAGCCAAGCGGCAGCAGCGGTGTGGGAAAGCTGCCTCCAGCCGGGCTTGCAGGTGCGCCGGAGTGAGCGAGGCTGTTGGCTTCTAGGGATGGGCCACGAGTGGCCGGGGACAAAGCGGCGCAGCAGGTTCCCAGCCGTGGAACACCCTGGGAAATTTTCTCACGCCGTTGATAGGATGGGAACCTGGCACTGCCCTCAATGCCTAATCCATTCTGCAAAACGACATTTATTAGGGTTCTTTCCTGGTTGACTCTTATGCAAAACAGCCACACACATTTAATACTGTTTATAAAAACCGAATGTCTTCTTCTCAGAAGTGTCTGTTCACATCCTTTGCCCACTTTTTAATGGGGTTATTTGTTTGTTTCTTGTAAATTTGAGTTCCTTGTAGATTCTGGATATTGCTCATCCTGCATATGTACCGAAAACTAAAAATTAAAATAAAAAAATGGGAAGAACACATACTTAGAAGCACCCAAAAATGGATGTTCAGACCATTTCATTTTCTTGAGGACATTTTAATTTTTACTGAGAACTTGGTGCAAAGTGGCTGAGAACTTGTGCCTTCTTAAGGGTTTTTTAAGTAACTGAATCAAGTCAATTTTTATTTTTTTTTTTGAGATGAAGTTTCGCTCTTCTCACCCAGGCTGGAGTGTAGTGGTGTGATCTCGGCTCACTGTAACCTCTGACTCCCCGGTTCCAGCGATTCTCCTGCCTCAGCCTTCCGAAGACAAATTTTTTTGAAAATGAGCCTCAACCAAAGAAACTGGGGGCGGAGAAAAAGCAGGCAGCAAGCAGGACCATGCAGAAACACTGGCACCGAGGCAATTTCCTTTCTAGTCCCATATCATTTGCCTTTCCAAAAGGAAAATGGATAAATACTATATATATGTATATGTCATATCAATATACTCAAAGTATATATTTATATTATTTATAATTGTATATAATGATGTATTCATATAAATCATATATTATATAGTCATATACAAAAGGAAAGAAATTTAGGTTGGTTTGAGAAGTGCCTCTGAAGTATTTCTCTATGACAGCTGCCTATAGGTGGGAAAAGGACCAGTAAGTGCAGAAGCAGTGAACCATTTGTCGTCACACTAAGCACTTTCTCCCAAAGTTGTTATTTATTAACTGACTAATTAAAAAATGAAATTATCAAGCATTTCACTTACTGGTTCTACAAATATTTATTGAGCAACTGCTATGTTGCTAGAGCCATGCCAGGCCTTGGGATCACTGGGAAGGAAGCCACAGCCCATCTCTGCCCTCCCTTATGGGACCAAATCCCATCAGCAGACCCCAGGTAGAAAAGAAAGCAGCTATGTCCAAGTCCACACACAATGCCTCTGAGTACCACCCTCATTCCTCAAAATGTTGGCTTAAAAAAAGGCCCATGTGCTTTAAAAATACATACAAATAGCATATTTTTTAAGAAAGTGAATAAATTTGGATTTGAAACCAAGGTATTTATCCTTGGAACCAGACTAAAATGAGAAGACATGCAAGATTTCATGGCCACCTTTATATGTAAATTTCATTGGCACTGGCCAACTAGTCAGTTTTATTTGTAGAGTGTTTAAGTAAAGTGGTTTCAGAACAGTCGAAACAAAAAAATGTGTGATCTTTCCCACTTAGTTCATAACCAAAATCAGTTTAAATCAAAAGCTAGCAGAGCACTGCAGATCAAAGTGGTCTCCACTAATAAACATGGAAATATTAAAATTAAAGCTATTACTAATGTACAAGTTATTTTAAGACACATTTAATATCATCCTAAGCCTTTTAGAGTAGAGCAAAATAGTCTACTTTCTTTTTAAAAAATTAATATATGTCTATTATGTCTGCCAACATTGCATTACAACAAAGTCATACCAAATCTTAAATTAAGTGCTTTAGAAATTATCTTTTTCAAAGAGTTGCAGTCTAGGTTTCTAAGTCTCACATTAAAAACTAAACATATGCCATTTGCCAAATCCGTAAAGGAAAAAAGAAAAAAGAAACTAAACAGTTCAAATTTAAATTAAAAATATATTTTTAAATATAAAAAAATTTAATATAAAATAAAGGTGTATTTCTACCATCATCAGTTTTATGACATAAGCTGATAACAACTTTAAGAACTTATTTTTAAAACATATAGTTGTCTCTATGTATTACCAGAACACTCTTAAAGCTGTTTGTTTTATAACAAATTGAACATCTGATACAAATCTGATATATCCAGCTTTGAAATTTCTCAACCTTTTTGGTGATTGACTCAGGCTAGAAAAATGGAATTAGATAACTATTAAAAATGGATGCATGACATAGCTGCTGGCACTTCTTCCAACTCTACCCCACGTGGGTGTTGCTGCTGAAACACCCTGACACTTTGCCTGCACTCAGGGACCAATCACTCACAATGCAGCATCCAAACAGTTGGCTCCAGGGTGGATGTGTACAGTGTGCTCTACACTTTCCCACGTAACGTGGGAATCCCATAGGAACAAGTCCCCAGCCTGAGATTTGTTTTATGAGTCATTCTCACATCTCAGCTCTACCACACCCCCAAGACAGCTTGCTGTGAGCAACGTGTTACTGCAACAAACAGCAAAGGCAGGCATGACCTTCCCCAGCCGGTCGGGTCCAAGTCAAACCCAGCAACACAGGCACACCTCTAGTCCTGAGCCCAGTTTTAATTGAGGGATTTCTAAGGAGGCTGAACTTGACAGGTGGAACTGTGGAACTGCCAACTTTTAGAAAAGATTCTATCATCTAATGGCAAAATGTTCCTTTACTGCAGGCCGCCTGTGATGGCACCCAGAGGAGGCTGTGTGAGACACCCACTGGGTGCTGTCTCTCAGGCACACTGGCATCGAGGCCACGACAGGCTCTGCTCTTGGCTCTCGGGCTGGACGTGTCAGTACAGATCCCAAGAGCACCATTGTTCACAGAGAGCTCCCAGGGCGCTGTCCCCGGACTATCCGTTTACTTCAGGTTCTGAATTAGGTTTCAGGAGGGAAGAAACTAAACTGCTCAATTAACTTCTTCCATCAAAGCCATTTTCTTTCAGCTTTCTAAAAATGATAACCAAATTGTGATTTCAAATCTCACCAGAATGATGTTCCTTCCCAATGTGACAATTAATTTTATTCATTCTATTTTGTCCTCTGTGTTTAAAATATTGATTTTCAGAATTCAGACCAAATGAGAAAGAAAAGTCATTTAGATGAAAAGATAAACAGCAAAGCATGGCTCAAACCCAGGCAGGGTCCTTGGCCCTCATGATCCTGCCATGTGGGCTGACACTGCACAGTCCCAGTGCTTTATTGAGCAAGTGTGCTGGTCTCATAACCAGCATTTATGCAGCACTAGGAATGTTCCTGGGCTGCTTTTCAAGGCCAGCCCCAAGCATGCCCTGAGAGCCTATGGGTGCATGGTTTGCAAGGAGCAAATCTCCAAGGGGCACCGAGGTAACACAGGAGGCAAGTGGGAGCAGCAGAGGAAAAATGCAGTGTCAGGAGAGAGCCTGCTTTCTTTTATGACTCCCCCATCTCTCTAACCGTCCTGCAAGGAATCAATTCAAGACACGGAATTGATGAACAATAGTTAATTTTTTTAAATTTTATTTACTTTTGCAAAGTTATCAGTTTCGGAACTTTCTTCAAATTCTACTTTATGCCATCTTCCAGCAGTGCTTCTTCTCTTTAAAATATAAATCAGGAGAAATCTTCCTGTGAGAAATGACAACCTGAGAGGAATACTGACTGACCTGAGAGTGGAGCTGGGGTTCTTATGACCTGCCCAGATGTGGGCACATCATCCACCTCTCTGGACCTGAGCTCTCCATCTATAAAGCGAGGCTTTGGATGAGACACGGAGGCTGCCAGGCTTCTCAGGACAGCTCTGTGCACCTGCCTCACCTCACCTGGGTGCTTATCAAAAGACAAACAACTGCAGAGCATTTTAGCAGACTTCATGGATCAGGATCTTGGGATGGAATCCTGGGATCTACTTTTATAACACACTTCCCTGGTGGTTTTTATGCATGCTAATGTTTGAGAACCACCGCTCCACAAACAAGAATTGAAGATTCATTTAAAATACTTCCCCCGTGTACTGGTGTATATTCTATTTTTCAGAATAGCTCCAGGTTTAAACCCTTCCTTATTACCCCAAACTACTATTATAATGTGCAAATCCTAAATCAAGAACATAGCCTTTTGGTTAAAAGAATGCAATGAACGGAATGTGTCTCCACAAAATTCACTTCGTGAAATCCTAACACATCCTCCCATGTCATGACCTTAGAAGGTGGGGCCCTTGGGGAGTGATTAGGTCATGAGGATGGAGCCGTTGTGAACAGGATTAGTGCCCTTATGAAAGGGACCCCAGGGAGTTCTCTCTGTGCCACGTGAGGATACGATGGGAAGCCCACAGTCTGCATTCCCGAAGAAAGCCTGCACCAGGGCCTGACCATGCTGGCACCCTGAACTCAGACTTCCAACCTCCTGGGAGAAATTAATTTTGCCCATAGCTGCCCAGTCTATGGTATTCCACTATAGCAGCCCGAACTAGGACAGAGGGGAATTAATGGTCTGAACTGACTGTAAATAATTCTACAAATTATTAATAGATTAAAACACATCTTTCTTCCTGATGAAACCAGAAATGTAAAAAACAAAATACCTTTCATGGAACATACAAACAGTAGTTTAAAGTTTTCACGTCAGAAAAAAAATACTTTGAACTTTAAGACAGTCTCTTCAGAACTCCTCATTTGTTATGAAGGGGCACAATGTTCTCCTCTGATTTTCCCACTCTCCTGCCAGAGCTACTCTGTGGCTAGTGGTTGCTGACGAAGTTCAGGACTGTGCTAACATCCCCCGCCATTGAAAGAGAAATGGCAGCATCTGGGGAGTCAAATCTCAGCCACTGCCTTGGGAGACCCAGAACTCTGCTACCATCATGCCGAGCCACCCTCTGGGGTCTTTGGTTCTGAGTCTCAGTTTCCCTATAGAGAAAAACTTGACTGGCTGGGATATTTTTGCTGCTGTTGTCCAGATAAAAAAGCCCTTTCTGATGTGACAGCTTCTATGAGTAGACAGGTTTCTAGCTAGATGGAATTAAAGGAACTCTTCCTAAAATGTCCTTAAAAATAGGAAGATTTCCCTTGAAAACCAAGCAAGTCCTGTGAGGAAGCTCCTCACTGGGGCTGGTTTCAGTCAACCGTGGACAGGGAGGCCTGGAGACCACTCCGTCTGCAGGAGATGCTAGGGAGAAATGAATTTGCCTCCTTCCTCTTCTTATACTCAGGCAGGGCAAGGGTAAGGACCTCACTCAGCTCCTCAGTTTGCTACTAATTAGTTCAATTCGGGGTTTTGCAGAACATATGAACACCTTTACCATCTGTGGCAGACAGACAGTAGGACCAACAACAACCCCCACCACCTGACTGTGTGCCTTGGTGCTACCTCTCTCCTTGAGGGTGGACAGGACAACAAACAGAATGTGGCAAGGTGGGGAGATGTCCTTTCAGTGGTTGCCAAAGCTCTGTAGGGCTCCATCTCACAGTAGACTTGTGCCAGAGACTCTCCTTGCAGGCTTGATGAGATAAAAAACTCTGTTGGTGAAGCCCATGTAGCAAGGAACTGAGGGCAGCCTCCTGCCTCCAGTCAACAGAAAACTGAAGCTTGGCCAGGCGTGGTGGTTCATGCCTGTAATCCTAGCACTTTGGGAGGTGGAGGTAGGCAGATCACCTGAGGCCAGGAGTTCAAGACCATGGTGAAACCCTGTCTCTACTAAAAATATAAAAAACAAAAAACAAAAAACATAGCAGCGCGTGGTGGTGGGTGCCTATAATTCTAGCTGCTCTGTAGGCTGAGGCAGGAGAATCACTTGAAACCAGGAGGTGGAAGTTGCAGTGAGCTAAGATCACACCATTGCACTCCAGCTTGGGTGACAGAGTGAGACTCCCTCTCAAACAGACAAAAAAAACAACAACAAACAAAAAAAAAAAAAAAAGAAAAGAAAAGAAAAGGAAACAAGCTCTCCTTCCTACAAACACAGATCCCCCTTGTCCTTGCAGGATACACTCCAAACCCCTGGTGGATGCCTGACACTGTGGATACTCCCAAACCTATCTACACCACGCTGGTTTGATCTGACAACCTAGACAGCTACGGAGTGACTGACAGCACACAAGCCTACCAGCATGGAGACACGGGACAAAGAGATGGTTCAAGATTTCATCATGCGACTCAGAATGGCACCCAATTTAAAACTTATAAATTGTTTATTTCTGGAATTTTTCATTTAATGTTTCTGCACTACAGTTCACTGCAGGTAATGGAAACTGCAGAAAGTGAAATAGAAGAAAAGGAAAATGACTGGACTGCAGGGGACAGAAAGCTGCCAATGGCCATGCAGTGGTGAAGTGGATTCTTCCCCAGTCGAGCCCCCAGGTGAGACTCCATCCTTCACCAACACCTCAGCTGCAGCCCTGTGAGACCCTGAGCAGAGGACCCTGTCACACCACTCTTGGCCTTTCAACCCCTAGAAACTGTGAGGTAGCAAATATGTGTGGTTTCAAGACCCTCAGTGGGCAGTAAGTGTGAGGTAATCTAATATGCAGTGGACAAAAAGAATATGCCATCTGCCTTTAAAGTTTATATATTGATTTTTTATTTTTTTCATTCAGTAAATTAAGTTGGCTGTGAAACATGAAAGCACATTTGACTCATAATACAAACAAAAGTGCATAACTTCATGAAGTTCTTTCAAATCTACCCATGTGGCAAAACACAAAAGTGTGTGAGGCCCACAAGTCTGCAGATGAAGAAGCCTGGAGCAAGTCCTATGAGGAAGAACCTTTGAAGAGGGCATGCATGCTCCCAGCCAGGACAGCTGGGGAAGGCAGCGCAGAGGAAGCATACATGGGCCTGAAGAGATTCGGGACATATTGTGGAAACTGATTTTTTAACAGGAACTGGCTGATGCATTATCAAAATAAAGATTTTTATTTTTTCCAGTCTCTGCCTCCAGTCATACTCTGTCGCAGGTGTTGGCAAACATAGCCTGCCTCAGATGCCTGTGTTTGTAAGTAAGGTGTTATTGGAAAACAGTTGTGCCCACTCATTTACATATTGTTTATGGCTGCCATTGTGCTACAACAGCAGGGTTGAGTCATTCCAACAGAGACTGGTGGATCACAAAGCCTAAATTATTCATACCTGGCCCTTTACGGAAAATGTTTGCTGATCTCTGCTCCTCTGAATCTCCCTTTCCCGTCTCTTCCCGAAATGTATGACAGACTTCCTGTTTCTGATCTCTTCCAGCTAGTAAATCCCAGTCCCACTTAAATTTCAGTCTTAACCCCAATTTAAACCTTTTCCCTTCCCCAGTCTACAGGAGGTTTGAGTAGGTGCCTGACTCTTTGGAGTGGAGGGAGGGAGGTCCTTCTGTTGCTCTAAGAGATTTCCTTCCTGTCTCTTCAAGATGTACCTTCTCCAGTTGGTTGGAGGGATTAGGAGGCTGCAGAAACAGGACAGGTTTCCTTTTATTTCTCTGGCTGTGACTGTCTCCCTCTATAGTGCTGACTGGCTTCTCTGCCCTCTCTCCATCTGGCTACACCTTTTGGGGGTGCTGGTTGGGATAGGGGGGTCCTCTGGAAAACTCTTTAGGTGCCCCCTGCACAATTCCCTGAGATGGACATTCCTGCTGAGGTTTGACCTTCTCTTCTCTTCAGCTCCCACCATCGGCTTCTCGCATGCGGCTGCCTCACCGTGCCCAGAGGGCATCCCTCTTGGACTGCAGTGTCCACCAGAGACACAAACAGAGAAAATATGAGTTCCTCCTCCACCGCCCTCCCTCAACCCATCTCCCAAATTCAGATAGCAAAGGAAAGAAAACATCAGCCAAACTTCACCTACACAGACATCAACCTGGGAAACGGAATGGCAGTCTTGGACTTCTTGCAGGATTCCCAAATCCTCACTTGTCTACTTGTTTTGGAGGAGGAGAAGGTGTTACAGGAAAAGAAGAAAGTAACTTTTCACCACAGATGCCTGCCTTTCCCTGTGACCTGTAACCCCAATAACAACCACTTTCTCTACCTTCTCTACCCCACCCACCCACCCCAATCATTTCACATCATCTGAGGAGGGAAAGGTTCAGAGGAAGCAGTGGTAGAAGAGGTGGCCTGCCTGCTGTTTGTAACCCTGGTGTGACATGTCTGGCCTATTTGGGTGTTGTCTCTGCCTGGACGGTAGGAGTTAATTATGGGCGTTAGCACTAGTTCAACAGCCTGGTTGTCAGTAGGAGAATGAAACCCTGTAAGCTCCAGCAAGTGTTCAATAACACAAAGATGTTGCTATAGATAGCAAGATGGGGGCACTCAGTCAAAGAGGACTGTGCCACTTAGGAGCTCAGCTCTATTAAAAACTTACATCACATTAGGACACGTCTTCACAGCAGCATGGTTGACATTTTGGACCAGATTGTTCTTTGGGGAGTGGGCTTTTCTGTGCATTGTAGGATGTAAAGCAGCATCCCTGGCCTGTACTCACTAGATGCCAGTGAAACTGTCCCAAAAACTGTTGACAATTAAGTGTCTGTAGTCATTACCAAGCGTCCCTGAGATGGGGAATGGGGTCATGGATGAGAAGCACTGTGATTGCAGAAGTGGTCAACCAGCCAACGTCTACCAGGTTTATGTTGAAAGAGAATCGTTGGCTTTATTTATTTTTAATTTTTATTTATTTATTTTTTTGAGATAGGGTCTCACTCTGTCACCCAGGCTGGAATGCAGTGGCATGTTCATGGCTCACTGCAGCCTCAACTTCCCAGGCTCCAGTGGTCCTCCCACCTCAGTCTCTCAAGTAGCTGGAACCACAGGCGGGTGCCATGCCCAGCTAACTTTTGTATTTTTTGGTAGAGAGGGGGTTTTGCCATGTTACTCAGGCTGGTCTTGAACTGCTGAGCTCAAGTGATCCACCTGCCTCAGCCTCCCAAAGTGCTGGGATTATAGGTATGAGCCATTGTGCCCAGCCTATTTTTTTAACTTCTTATTTAAAGGATATTTTCATGCAGCCAAATTCATTCTTTTGAAAATGAAAGTTTACTCTGAAAACCCTCTGGAAATTGCTACTTAACAGAATGGCTGGATATATAGATACCATAAATGATGTCACGCTAACTGTGTTTCTGTGGATTCATATATCATTTCTTCTGGCAGAAACTAATCTCTGTAATTGGATTTTTGACCAAAGCCTCACCTAATAGGTCAAGGAAGGGAAGCTCTATCATGTGCAGGCCATGTGCTAACCAAAGTTACATATGTTGTCATTACCCTACACCTAAGGAATATATTAAGTATTGCTTTCTTTTCAGGATAGTGAGACAAGACTCACAGATAGTAAGTTATGTAACCCCAAGGTCACACAGCTAGTAATTAGAAATGGAATTCAAATATGTCTGTGGGCCAGGCGTGGGGGCTCAAACTTGTAATCCCAATACTTTGAGAGGCCAAGACAGGAGGATCACTTGAGTTCAGGAGTTCAAGACCAGCCTGGACAATATAGACAGATCTTGTCTCTACTTAAAAATGGTGCATGCCTGTAGTCCTAGCTACTCAGGAGGCTGCAGTGGGAGGATCACTTGAGCATGGGAGGATTTCTTAATTTAAGCCCAGGAGGTAGAGGCTGCAGTGAGCCAAGACTGTGCCACTGCACAACAGCCTGGGCGATAGAGCAAGACCCTGTCTCAAAAAGCAAAACAAAATAAAACAAAACAAAAAACCCACAAGTGTGTCTGCGGATGGAACTCAAAGTCAGCCCTATCTTTCTCAGAGTCAAAAGCAATTGCCCCAGGATGGTGCCCACAGCCCTCGAGCACGAGGCCCCTCAGAGGGGGCCCTCAACCTCACCACTAACTCTGCTCTATGTCTTTGGAATTATTCCAGAAGGTTTCAGAGCTATGTTTAACTTCCAGTCATTATGGAGCTGAAGAACAACATGGGTCCTCTATGAATTGGGGACCTAGACCTAATGACCTGTGTAGACCCGTTCAGCTCTGACTCTGTGTATGTGATTCTATTCAATTTTATAATTTTACAAAGACTTAATCATTGTTGTTGATGTCTTTGTTGTTGTTTTTTTTCTTTTCTACTTTTGTTTATGTTGCTCTCTATTCTCTTCAATTCACATTGATACGTCTTACCCTAGCTATCCTAATTCAGTCAGCCAGTTCATGGCTGATTGGCAGTTTCATAGGATGACCTGCTTGTGTCTGTGTTCCTATATCTTCAGCTATCTGCCAGTGACCTCTGCCTCAAACAATGCAATGACTCATGCTGAGCAAGCTTGGCCCAAGACAAAGGAAGTGATCATCCTATAATTTTTAACACATCTCATTTGTGATTACAAGAATCAAGTGAAAAGACAGGGCAAAAGGAAAGAGAAGAGTTTTCAAATTTGTTTATTATTGGAAAAACTAAGAAACTTTCAAATAAAATTGAAATAAAAGCTCAATGCATTAAACACATAAAAATGGATTTTGCTTCAGGTTAAACTTTTTGGGTGAGAACCTGGAGTCTCACCTGCCGTCATTTGGCCTCCTATAATAAATGCCCTTTGAAAACATTCTGCAGACTTCCTAGGACTTCAACAAACACCATTTAAAAGCTGTTGTCTGCTAGAAGCAGTTGTGGAAAGGGTAATAAGGACCTCCAAGGCTCCACTCCAAAAATGCAACAGGAACCCTGGGGAAAAATATTCAAAGTCAACTTTTTCAGAACTCTGAAAATTAACCAAGAAATTACAACAATCCAAAAGGTATGTATTCAAGAAAAAATGAATCTCAGCAGAACAGTTTTGTGGCATTTTAACTTGCCCTATTATAAACTCTCTTGCATTCATTTCTCAGTGCTTCAATAAGAAATTACCACATACTTTGTGGCTTAAAACAACACAAATTTATTACCTTACATTTCTGTAAGGCTCAGTGAGACATGGATCTCACTGGGCTAAAGTCAAGATGATGACAGAATTGCATTTCATTCTGAAGGATCTAGGGGAGAATGCATTCCCTTGCCTTTCGTACCTTCCATGGGCTGCCCTCATTCCTTGGCTCATGGCCTCCTCCCATCTTCAAAGCCAACAATGAGTCCTTCTCACATCATGTCACTCCAACCTTCTCTCTCGCCTTTTTCATCTAATTTTTTTTTTTTTTTTTTTTTTGAGATAGAGTCTTGCTCTGTTGCCAGGCTGGAGTGTAGTGGCACAATCCTGCCTCACTGCAACCTCCACTTCTGGGGTTCAAGCGATTCTCCTGCCTCAGCCTCCTGAATAGCTGAGATTAAACGCACATGCCACCACACCTGGATAATTTTTGTATTTTTAGTAGAGATGGGGTTTCACCATGTTGGCCAGGATGGTCTCAATCTCTTGACCTTGTGATCCACCCACTTTGGCCTCCCAAAGTGCTGGGATTACAGGTGTGACCCACCACGCCTGGCCTCATCTACTTTTACCTTTGTGATTACACTGAGCCCACTGAGCTAATCCAGGATGATCTCTTTATCTTAAATTCAGCTAATTAGCAAACTCAATTTCATCTGCAAACATAATTCCCCTTTGTCATGTAATATAACATATTCATGGGTTCTGAGTATTAGGACATAAACATTTAGGGGGAGGGGGTGCATTATTCTGCCTATCATACCTCTGTCCCCAGCTCTGCAGTAGGATTGAAAATCACCAGTCTTACAATTATGCTAGCTGTGAAAACCAGCAGCCTAGTAGCCACAAGAAGGGAAAGAGTGGATTTTGACTCTCCAAAGGTCACTATTTGACCTGTCTGGCAGATCCCTGGAAAACTCTGTTGTCAGGGCTTGTCTTTATTTGACCTGATTTAGTACTGACTTGGTGTGAACAGTCTTATTCCCAGGACTTTGTGAAATAATCAGTGACAATTCTGTAACATCACAGTTTCCTAAGGCATTGGTACCAGTTGGGGCAAACAACAGGCTGGCCATAAACTTTAAAAGGAAGATCTGAGGAATTAGTATCTAAAACAGCTTTGAAACGTTTTTACATATTGCTGGGACTTGAGAAGGCCATGTACATATGCAGAGCTGCATGCATACTCAGGAAAAACCTGATAAAGCCATAATCTCTAAACTTTGGATAATCTACAGATACTCAGCAAGCAGGAAGTGAAGACAAGGCAGAGTTGTAAACTCAGTATGTTTAAAGTATGCTACAACATACACACATAGCCCCTTGGCAAATAATGACAGACTTACTGGTTTAAGGCATTTAAGAAAATTTCTGTCCAACTATAAGCTGGCTACTAAGCCAACTGAGCAGACTTCAGTGGTCATTTTGACAAAGAATGCAAAATTTACAAAATCATTTTAGCAAAGTCGCTAAACCCTTCAACAACAACAAACCCTGGGGGAGGAGAGACGGAAATAAAATCTGGTTTCCAGTTTTCAACAAAAAAGATGAGATGTACAAACAAACAATAAGGTATGGCCCACACTAACTACATAGGAAAAAAATGAACCAAAAGAAACTACCCCATAACTAAGCCCAGATGTTGGACTTACAAAAAAAGTTGTTTTTTTTAATTATAGTTTAAAGGGTACATGTGCACAACATGCAGGTTGTTACATAGGTATACATGGTCCATGTTGTTTTGCTGCACCCATCAATTCGTCGTTTACCTTAGGTATTTATCCTAGTGCTATCCCTCCCCCTGCCCCCCAACCCCTGACAGGCCCCGGAGTGTGATGATCCCTGCCCTGTGTCCAAGTGTTCTCATTGTTCATTTCCCACCTATGAATGAGAATATGTGGTGTTTGGTTTTCTGTCCTTGTGATAGTTTGCTTAGAATGATAGCTTCCAGCTTCATCCATGTCCCTGCAAAGACATGAACTCATCCTTTTTTTATGGCTGCAAAGTATTCCATGGTGTATATGTGCCACATTTTCTTAATCCAGTCTATTATTGATGGACATTTGGATTGGCTCCAAGTCTTTCCTATCGGGAATCACTATTCCCGATGCTGCAATAAACATACATGTGCATGTGTCTTTATAGTAGCATGATTTATAATCCTTTGGGTATATACCCAGTAATGGGATGGCTGGGTCAAATGGTATTTCTATTGTTTTTGTCAGGTTTGTCAAAGATCAGATGGTTGTAGATGTGTGGTGTTATTTCTGAGGCCTCTGTTCTGTTCCATTGTTCTATATATCTGTAATGGTACCAGTACCATGCTGTTTTGGTTACTGTAGCCTTGCAGTATAGTTTGAAGTCATGTAGCGTGATGCCTCCAACTTTGTTCTTTTTGCTTATTGTTGTCTTGGCAATGTGGGCTCTTTTTTGGTTCCATATGAACTTTAAAGTAGTTTTTCCCAATTCTGTGAAGAAAGTCATTGGTAGCTTGATGGGGATGGCATTGAATCTATAAATTACCTTGGGCAGTATGGCCATTTTTATGATATTTATTCTTCTTATCCATGAGCATGAAATGTTCTTCCATTTGTTTGTGTCCTCTTTTATTTAGTTGAGCAGTGGTTTGTAGTTCTCCTTGAAGAGGTCCTTCACAGCCCTTGTGAGTTGTATTCCTAGGTATTTTATTCTCTTTGTAGCAATTATGAATGGGAGTTCACTCATGATTTGGCTCTCTGTTTGTCTATTATTGGTGTATAGGAATGCTTGTGATTTTTGCACATTGATTTTGTATCCTGAGACTTTGCTGAGGTTGCTTATCAGCTTAAGGAGATTTTGGGCTGAGACGATGGGGTTTTCTAAACATACAATCATGTCATCTTCAAACAGAGTCAATTTGACTTCCTCTTCCCCAATTGAATATCCTTTATTTCTTTGTCTTGCCTGATTGCCCTGGCCAGAACTTCCAACACTATATTGAATAGGAGTGGTGACAGAGGGCATCCTTGTCTTGTGCTGGTTTTCAAAGGAAATGCTTCCAGTTTTTGCCCATTCGGTATGATATTGGCTGTGGGTTTGTCATAAATAGCTCTTATGGTTTTGAGAAACGTTCCATCAGTACATAGTATATTGAGAGTTTTTAGCATGAAGGGCTGTTGAATTTTGTTGAAGGCCTTTTCTTCATCTATTGAGATAATCATGTAGTTTTTGTTGTTGGTTCTGTTTATGTGATGGATTATGTTTATTGATTTGCATATGTTGAACCAGTCTTGCATCCCAGGGATGAAGCTGACTTGATTTTGCTGGATAAGCTTTTCAATGTGCTGCTGGATTCGGTTTACCAGTATTTTGAGGATTTTTACATCAATGTTCATCAGGGATATTGGTCTAAAATTCTCTTTTTTTGTTGTGTCTCTGCAAGGCTTTGGTATCAAGATGATGCTGGCCTCATAAAATAAATTAGGGGTTTTAGAAGGAATGGTACCAGTTCCTTTTTGTACCTCTGGTAGAATTAGGCTGTGAATCCATCTGGTCCTGGACTTTTTTTGGTTGATAGTCTATTAATTATTGCCTTGATTTCAGAGCCTGTTATTGGTCTATTCAGGGATTCAGCTTCTTCCTGGTTTAGTCTTGGGAGGGTGTATGTGCCCAGGAATTTATCCATTTCTTCTAGATTTTCTAGTTTATTTGTGTAGAGGTGTTTATAGTATTCTCTGATGGTAGTTTGTATTTCTGTGGGATCGGTAGTGATATCCCCTTTATTGTTTGTTATTGCATCTATTTGATTCTTCTCTATTAGTCTTGGTAGCAGTCTATCAATTTTGTTGATCTTTAAAAAAAAAAAAAAACCAGCTCCTGGATTCATTGATTTTTTTGAAGGGGTTTTTTTTTTTTTTTTGTCTCTATCTCCTTCAGTCCTACTCTGATCTTAGTTATTTCTTGCCTTCTGCTAGCTTTTGAATTGTTTGCTCTTGCTTCTCTAGCTCTTTTAATTGTGATGTTAGGGTATCGATTTTAGATCTTTTCCTGCTTTCCTGCCTCTTGTGGGCATTTAGTGCTATAAATTTTCCTCTACACAAGGCCTTAAATGTGTCCCAGAGATTCTGGTACATTGGTGTTTGTTCTCATTGGTTTCAAAGAAAATCTTTATTTCTGTCTTCATTTCGGTATTTACTCAGTAGTCATTCAGGAGCAGGTTGTTCAGTTTCCATGCAGTTGTGTGTTTTTGAGTGAATTTCTTAATCCTGAATTCTAATTTGATTGCACTGTGGTCTGAGAGACAGTTTGTTGTGATTTCTGTTCTTTTACATTTGCTGAGGAGTGCTTTACTTCCAATTATGTGGTCAATTTTAGAATAAGTGTGATGTGATGCTGAGAAGAATGTATATTCTGTTGATTTGGGGTGGAGAGTTCTGTAGATGTCTATTAGGTCTGCTTGGTGCAGAGCTGAGTTCAAGTCCTGGATATCTTTGTTAACCTTCTGTCTCACTGATCTGTCTATTATTGACAGTGAGGTGTTAAAGTCTCCCATTATTATTGCATGGGAGTCTAAGTCTTTTTGTAGGTCTCTAAGGACTTGCTTTACGAATCTGGGTGCTCCTGTATTGATTGGGTGCATATATATTTAGGATAGTTAGCTCTTCTTGTTGAATTGATCCCTTCACTATTATGTAATGGCCTTCTTTGTCTCTTTTGATATTTGTTGGTTTAAAGTCTATTTTATCAGAGACTAGGATTGCAATCCTTGCTTTTTTTTTTATTTTTTTATTTATTTTTTTATTTTTTATTTTTGCTTTCCATTTGCTTGGTAGATCTTCCTCCATCCCTTTATTTTGGTCCTATTTGTGTCTCTGCATGTGAGATGAGTCTCCTGAATACAACACCCTGATGGGTCTTGACTCTTAATCCAATTTGCCACTCTGTGTCTTTTAATTGGGGCACTTGGCCCATTTACATTTAAGATTAATATTGTTATGTATAAATTTGATCCTGTCATTATGATGTTAGTTGGTTATTTTGCCCATTAATTGATGCAGTTCCTTCATAGCATTGATGGTCTTCACAATTTGGTATGTTTTTGGAGTGGCTGGTACTAGTTGTGCCTTTCCACATTTAGTCCTTCCTTCAGGAGCTCTTGTGAGGCAGGCCTGGTGGTTACAAATCTCTCAGCATTCGCTTGTCTGTAAAGGATTTAATTCTCCTTCACTTATGAAGCTTAGTTTGTCTGGATATGAAATTCTGGGTTGAAAATTCTTTTCTTTAAGAGTGTTGAATATTGGCTCCCACTCTCCTCTGGCTTGTAGGGTTTATACCAACAGATCTGCTGTTAGTCTGATGGGATTCCCTTTGTGGGTAACTCGACATTTCTCTCTGGCTGCCCTTAATGTTTTTTTCCTTCATTTCAACCTTGGTGAATCTGACAATTATGTGTCTTGGAGTTGCTCTTCTCAAGAAGTATCTTTGTTGTATTCACTGTATTTCCTAAATTTGAATATTGGCCTGCCTTGCTAGGTTGGGGAAGTTCTGCTGGATAATATCCTGAAGAGTGTTTTCCAACTGGGTTCCATTCTCCCTGTCACTTTCTGGTACACCAGTCAAATGTAGATTTGGTCTTTTCACATAGTTCACATTTCTTGGAGGCTTTGTTCATTTCTTTTGCTCTTTTTTCTCTAAACTTCTGTTCTCACTTTATTTCATTAATTTGATATTTAATCACTGATATCCTTCCACTTAGTCAAATTGGCTATTGAAGCTTGTGCATGCATCACAAAGTTCTCATGCCATGTTTTCAGCTCCATCAGGTCATTTAAGGTCTTCTCTACACTGTTTACTCTAGTTAGCCATTCGTCTAACCTTTTTCAATTATTTTAGCTTCCTTGAGATGGGATAGAACATGCTCCTTTAGCTCAGAGAAGTTTGTTATTACCGACCTTCTGAAGCCTACTTCAGTCAACTCGTCAAAGTCATTCTCTGTCCAGCTTTGTTCCATTGCTGGCAAGGAGCTGTGATCCTTTGGAGGGGAAGAGGCACTCTGGTTCTTAGAATTTTCAGCTTTTCTGCTCTGGTTTATCCCATCTTTGTGGATTTATCTACCTTTGGTCTTTGATGTTGGTGACCTACAGATGGGGTTTTGGTGTGGATGTCCTTTTTGTTCATGTTGATGCTATTCCTTTCTGTTTGTTAGTTTTCCTTCTAACAATCAGGTCCCTTAGCTGCAGGTCTTTTGGAGTTTGCTGGAGGTCCACTCCAGACGCTGTTTGCCTGGGTATCACCAGCGGAGGCTGCAGAACAGCAAATATTGCTGCCTGATCCTTCCTCTGGAAGCTTCATCCCAGAGGGGTACCCACCTGTATGAGGTGTCTGTCGGCCCCTACTGGGAGGCGTCTCCCAGTTAGGCTACATGGGGGTCAGGGACCCACTTGAGGAGGCAGTCTGTCTGTTCTCAGAGCTCAAATGCCATGCTGGGAGAACCACTGCTCTCTTCAGAGCTGTCAGACAGGGACGTTTAATTCTGCAGAAATTTCTGCTGGCTTTTGCTCAGCTATGCCCTGCCCACAGAGTTGGAGTCTATCGAGGCAATAGGCCTTGCTGAGCTGTGGTGGGCTCTGCCCAGTTCTAGCTTCTTGGCTGCTTTGTTTACCTACTCAAGCCTCAGCAATGGCAAACACCCCTTCCCCCGCCAGGCTGCAGCCTCACAGGTCAATCTCAGACTGCTGCGCTAGCAGTGAGCAAGGCTCTGTGGGCATAGGACATGCTGAGCCAGGCATGGGAGAGAATCTCCTGGTCTGCTGGTTACAGGAAAAGCACAGTATTTGGGTGGGAGTGTCCTGTTTTTCCAGTTACGGTCTGTCATGGCTTGGAAAGAGAAATCCCCCAACCCCTTGTGCTTCCTGGGTGAGGCAACACCCCGCCCAGCTTCAGCTTGCCCTCCATGGGCTGCACCCACTGTCCAACCCATCCCCGTGAGATCAAATAGATACCCCAGTTGGAAATGCAGAAATCACTCATCTTCTGCATCGATCATGCTGGGAGCTGCAGACCAGAGCTGTTCTTATCGGCCATCTTGGAAGGGAAAACTCACACACACACACAAAATTTAAATAGTCATTATAAATATGCTCAAAGAACTATAGAAAATCATGTATACATAATTGAAATAAAGTATGAGAATGTTGTTTCACCAAATAGGAAATGTCAAGAAAGAGACAGAAATTATGAAAAAAAAAAACAGAAAGTCTGAAGTGGTAATGTATAATCACTGAAGTGAGAAATTCCCTAGAGGGACTCAAGAGAAGATTTAAGGTGATTAAAGAAAGAATCATTTACTTGAAAACAAGTCAATTGAGAGTATCCAGTCTGAATAACAAAAATAAAAAAGAAAGAAGAAAAAGAACAGGACCTCAGAGACTTGTGGGATGGCATCATGTGTATCAACATATGCATAACGTGAGTCCCAGAAGAAAAGGAAAGGGGCATAAAAAGTACTGGAAGAAATAATAACTGAAAGCTTCCCAAATTTCATTAAAAATATTAATCTACACATCCAAGGAGCTCAACAAACTCTGAAAAGGATAAACTTAAAGACTTCCAAACCTGGACAAGTTACAATCAAACTGTTGAAAGCCCAAGATAAAGAGAAAATCTTGAAAGTAATAAGAAAAACAACTCATCAAATATTATGGATTGTCAACAAGATGATAAGCTGACATCTCATCAGAACACATACAAACTAGAGGCCAATGAAAATTCAAAATGCTGAAAAAAAGTAAATGTCAATTAAGCATTTTATATCCAGCAAAACTATCCTTTATGAATGAAGGAGAAATTAAGGCATTCTTAGATAAACAAAAACAGAGAGAATTTGTCACTAGCAGGCCTGCCCTGCAAGAAACACTAAAAGGAGTCCTTCAGGTTAAAATGAAAGAACATGAGACAGTAATCTAAATGCATATTAAGAAAGAAAGTGCACTAGAAAAGGCAACTACAAAGGTAAATATAAAAGTCAGTGTAATGGTATTTTTTCTTTGCAACTCTTTTCCTATCTGATTTAAAAAATAATTGTTTAAAGCAATAATTCACATATTAATTAGTCATAGTAAATAGTCATAGCAAAAAGGAAAGTAGAAGAAATGAAGCAATGTAGGAGTAATATATATGTCAATTGCTGAAAAAAAACAGTCAGGAAAGATTGGCTCCTGTTGTGATTAAATTGTAAAACAATAGCAGTGAAATGATTGAGTTTTTTGTTTGTTTGTTTGTTTTATTGAGACAGTCTCATTCTGTTTCCCAGGCTGGAGTGCAGTGGCACAATCTCAGCTTACTGCAACTTCTGCCTCCCAGGTCCAAGTGATTCTACTGCCTCAGCTTCCCCAGTAGTAGGTGGGATTACTGGTGCCCGCCACCGTGCCCAGCTAATTTTTGTATTTTTACAAAATTACAACAGGGTTTCACCATGTTGGCCAGGCTGGTCTCAAACTCCTGATCTGAAGTGATCTGCCCACCTCAGCCTCCCAAAGTGCTGAGATTACAGGCATGAGCAACCATGCCCACCCAAGATATTTTCTTAAATGAATATATTTAAGTGTATTAGGTAGCAATAATTTTCTTTGCAATCATTTCTACATTTATAAAAATAAAGTCAAAATATCAAATATTCATTTTAAAACTGGCATAACTAAAAGAAATTGAAAACTGAAAATATTGGAATAGTTCAATACCCCACTTTCAATGATGGATATAACAACTAAGCAGAATATCAACAGAAAAATAAAATACTTAATATTATAAACCAACTAGACATAACAAAAATCACTCAAAAACAGCAGGATATACTTTTTTCTGAAATCTTCATGAAACTTTTTCCAGTTTAGACTACACATTAGGCCATAAAATGACATTCAATAAATATAAAGTGATTAAAATCATATAAAATATGTTATCTCATAAAATAAAATAAAATTAGAAATCAGTAACAGAAAGAAACTTGGGAAATTCACAAATATGTGGAAATTAAATGCATACTGCTAAATAACACGTGTAAAACAAGAAATTACATGAAAAATTAAAAAATATTTTGAGATGAATGAAACCAGAACCATAACATGTCAAAACATATGGAATTTTTATAGCTGATATGTAAATATGTAAAGGCCTACATTTAGAAAGAAATCAATATCATAATTTGCCATCTTAAGAAACTAAGGGAAAAGACAGAAAATTTCAAAGCAACCAGAAGGAAGATGAAGGAAGGAACAATAAATTAAAGAAAATCAACAAAACTAAAATTTGCTTCTTTGCAAAGAGTAATAAAATTTAGAAATCTTTAGGTGTTTGACCAAGAACAAAATAGAGAACACTCAAATGACTAAAGTCAGGAATGGTAAGAATGGACGTCCCTACCAACATTAGAGAAATAAAAAGAATTGTAAAAGAATACTATGGACTACTGTATGACAAAAAATTATCTAACCTAGATGAAATGGATAAATTGCTAGAAAGACACAAATTGCCAAAACTGACTCAAGAAGAAATAGATAATCTGAATAGACATAGAACAAGAGACTGAATTAGAAATTTTCAAATTTCTCACAAAGAAAAGCCTAGAATCAAATGGCTTCACATGAATTCTACCAATCATTTAAGGAAAATTAGTATCAATACTTCACAAAGTCTTCTAAGAAATAGAAAATGAAGAAAAACTTTCCAACTAATTCTAAGACAAGTATCACCCTCATACCAAAACTGGATAACAACATCACAAAGAACAAAAACTATAGGCTGGACATGTTGGCTCATGCCTGTAATTCCAGCACTTTGGGAGGCCAAGGCAGGTGGATCCTTGAGGCCAGGAGTTCAAGATCAGCCTGGCTAATATGGTGAAACCCCTTCTCCACTAAAAATACAAAAAACTTAGTTGGGCATGGTGGTGGGGGCCTGTGGTCCCAGCTACTGAGGAGGCTGAGGCAGAAGAATCGCTTGAACCTGGGAGACGGAGGTTGCAGTGAGCTGAGATCATGCCACTGCATTCCAGCCTGGGTGACAGAGTGAGACTGTCTCAAAAAACAAAAAGAAAAAACTATAGACAAATATTCCATATGAATGTAGACGCACTCCTCAACAAAATACTAGAAAATCAAATTTAAAAGCATATGAAAACGTTATACACCATTACCAAGTGGAAGTTATCCCACGAATGCAAAGTTTATTTTACATCCAAAAATACAACATATTAAAATAAAGGACAAAAACCACACCATTTGCTCAACAGATGTAGAAGCATTTGTCAAAATCTAACACATTTTTATGACAAAAATTTTTAACAAACTAGCAATACAAGGAAATTTCTTCAATCTGATAACTGGTACTATGAAAAACTCTCAGCTGAGATCACAGTGAAAGACAATGTCTTCCCATTAAAAGTAGGAAAAGAATAAGGATGTTCACTGTCACCACTTCCATTTAACATTGTACTTGAGATTCTAGCCAGAGCAATTAAGCAATAAAAAGAAATAAGTCAGGCCAGGTGCAGTGGCTCACACCTGTAATCCCAGCACTTTGTGAGGCTGAGGCAGTTATATCACCTCAGGTCAGGAGTTCGAGATGAGCCTGACCAACAGAAACCCTCTCTCTACTAAATACAAAAAATTAGCTGGGCGTGGTGACACATGCCTGTAATCCCAGCTACTTGGGAGGCTGAGGCAGGAGAATCACTTGAACCCAGGAGGCAGAAGTTGCAGTGAGCCAAGATTACGCCATTGCACTCTAGTCTGGGCAGCAAGAGCAAAACTCAATCTAAAAAAAATAATAAATTTTTAAAAAGTCATCCAAATTGGAAAAGAAGTAAAACCATGTGTATTCCCAGATGACATGATCTTGTATATTGAAAATCCTGAGGAAAAGCTATGAGAATGAATAAATAAGTTCAGCAAAATTTCAGGATATATAAATCAAAGTACAAAAATCAGTTGTATTTATGTATACTAGCCATGAATAATCCAAACATAAAAATAAAAAACAATTTCACTTACAATAGTATGAAAAATAATAAAATAAATTAGGAATAAATTTTAATGAGAAACTACAATATTTGTATGCTGAAAACTACAAAACATAGTTGAAAGAAATTGACCTAAATAAATGGAAAGAAAGGTATCTCGTGCTCATGGATCAACCTATACATACGGACTCAATCAATTTTTGACAAGGGTACCAAGGCAATTCAATGGGGAAAGAATAGTCTTTTCAACAAATAGTACTGAGACAACAGGATACACACATGCAAAAGAATGAAGTTGGATCTCTAATTCATACTACATATTCAAAAATCATTTCAAAATGGATCATAGACCTAATGAGAGTTGAAACTATAAAACTCTTAGAATAAAACATAGAAGTCATCATGACCTTGGGTTAAGCAGTGTCTTCTTAGCTGTGATGCAAAAGCATGAGTGACAAAAGAAAAAAGAGATACATGAACTTCATCAGAGTTTAAAACTATTTTTCTTTAAAGGATCCCATCAAAAAAGTGAAAAAACAACTTACAGAGAAGAAAAAAACATTTGCAAATAATATATGATAAGGGACTTGTATCAAGGATATATAAAGAACTCTTGCAACTATAATAACAAATTTGAGTAGCTATTTCTCTAAAGAAAATATACAGTTGGCCGATAAACACATTAAATGATACTCAACATCATTAGTCATGCATAAGGAAAATGTAAATCGATATAATAATGAGATACCATTTCACATTCACTAAGATGGCTACATCAATAAGGTGGACAAGGACAACTGTTGGTGAGGATGTGGAGAAACAAAACCTCATACACTGTGTAAGTGTAAAATGAGTGTCACTATTTTGGAAAACAACTTGACAATTCCATGAAAGCTTAAACGTAAGAGTTACCATATGACCCAGCAATTCCATTCTTTTGTATATATTCATGAGAAATTAAACATATATGTACACAAAAACTTGAACACAAAAGTTCATAACAGCATTATTTATAATGGCTAAAATATGGAAGTAACCCAAATGTTTGGGGGTTTTCATTTCTTTTTATTGTGGAATAATAATCTTTCTGGAAGAGATGAAGCATTTCAGTTGGTAGACTAAATGAAGAAGGCCCACTCTCACTAATGTGGGCGAGCATCTCCAATGGGCTGAGTTCCTGAACATAACAACAAGGCGGGGGAAGGGGTAGGACAAGAAAAGGATGGAATAATATTCCACCATAAAAAGGAATGAAGTACTTATACATGCTACAGTATAGATTACCTTGCTATCATGTGAAATTTTTTAAAGCAAGTCACAAAAGACTACATATTGTATAATTATGTGTAAGACACATCCAAAACAGGCAAATCTAATTTTTTTAGATAACCTACAGAATATAGGTTAGCAGTTTTCAAAGGGAAATAGGGAATAGAGGAGATAAGGTTTATTTGGCGGTTGATGAAAATTCTTTAAAATTAGATAGCTGTGATGCTTGCACAACTCTACCAATATACTAAAAACCACTGAATTGTATATTTTGAATGGATGAATTTTATGATAAATGAATTAAATCTCAATAAGGCTATTATTTTCTTAAAGCTGTCCTAGATTTTGGTATGCCAAAAGAAATAAAGTTACAAGAAAAATACCATAAAAAGCTACAAAATATTCTGCATTTAAATGTGACTAAAAAGTTGGGCTTCATGTTAATTAGTATGTGTTAATCTCTGAGAAAGAGCATGTCCCACTTCAGAATTGCTGTGTATGTTTCAGCTATTGCAGCTGTTATTGTTACCATTATTTTAGTATTGTCATAAGGATACCTTCTGCAATGACTTTGATCCTGAGTTTTTTACTGGTGCCTGGCATGGTGGAGTGCGTTATGTCAAGGTGGGAACTACATTTTCCAGAATTCCCTCTCCTGTGTGTTCTAGTTTAGAGTTAGCCAAAAGAGGAACTTCTGAGAGATTTGGGAAGCAGAGGTTGAGCAGCCATCATTGTCTGTGATGGCTGATTTTATGTCAACTTGACTAGGCTAAGGGATGCCCAGAGAGCAGGTAAACATTATTTCTGGGCAATCTGGGAGGAATTTCTGGAAGAGATGAAGCATTTCAGTTACTAGACTAAGTGAAGAAGGCTCGCCATTGTGGGTGAGCATCTCCAATCTGCTGAGTTCCTGAACACAAAAACAAGGCAGGGAAAGGGAGAATTTGCCCTCTTCTTTGACTGGGACATCCATCCTCTCCTGCCCATCAGAGCTCCCGGTTCTCACAGCTTTGGTCTTGCACTGAATTATACTACCAACTTTCTTAGGTGCCCAGTTTGCAGACAGCACATGGCAGGACTTCTCAGCCTCCATAATTGTGAGTCAGTTCTCATAATAAATCTTCTCTCTCTTCATTCTCTTGGTTCTGTTTCTCCGGAGAAGCCCAACTCACAGACGGTTTTCTCCAGATCAGATGATGTGGTGAAGATCAGATGCAAGTGTTGGGTGAGCTCTAGGTTGTCTTTCCCCTCTCCAGTCCGGCTGCCAGTCTTGACCTGTGATCCCACTGAACAGGGCCTGAGCCCACCACAGAGCCTGCCTGGGGACCCAGGAGGCAGCCTGCATGGGCACAATGTGGACATCCCCGGAGCTCCAGGCTGCAGCCCCGCTTTGGCACTGGACTTTGTGGCGCCAGCCCCTCAGCCTGGAGGTGTTCTGATGCCTGCTCTGACCCCCACTTCCCACTGGGCCCCCCAAATCCTTAGATGTGTAAGGCTGATTGCCAGCATAAACCTTTACCTCATGAGGCTCTTAGAGTACTCTCCCCAGGCTGAGGCCTGGCAGAGCCCTGAGTCTTCCAACCACATTTGTTCCTTTGTTCAGGAAACATGTTTTGAACAAGTAAGAGGCTTTCATTGCCTCTGTGCTTCCTGCCTGGTTGACCCAGACAATTCAGCAGCCACTGATCAGGAGAGCACAGGCCTCAGGAGTCCCCTCTTATGGGGGCCTCAGGTGAGGTCACAGAGCAGGTGACAGAGTGACATCAATTCTGAGATCTGCAGGGATGACCACCAGTCAGATAAAAGCTGTCCCCAAAGCAAGCATGACAAAGCAACTGATAGGGTTTGCTGTGTCCCCACCCAAATCTCATCTTGAATTCAAGATGTAGCTCCCATAATCCCCAGCTGTCCTGGGAGGGACCTGATGGGAGGTAATTGAATCATGGGGCGGGTCTTTCCCGTGCTGTTCTCCTGATAGTGACTTAAGTCTCATGAGATCTAATGGTTTTATAAAGGGCAGTTTTCCTGCACATGCTGTCTTGCCTGCTGCCATGTAAGACCTGCCCTTGCCCCTCCTTGCCTTCTGCCATGATTGTGAGGCCTCCCCAGCCATGTGGAACTGTGAGCCCATTAAACCTCTTTCCTTTATAAATTACCCAGTCTCAACTATGTCTTTATCAGCAGTGGGAGAAGAGACTAATACAGCAACTCAGCACTGAGTGGGGCAGGTGAGCCGGGAGCAGAGGCTGAGGCTGCAGCAAGATGAGCAGGGCTGCTGGGCAAGGTTTCTAACGCAGCCTTGACCTGCGCACCTGTGACCAGGTTCACTCCAAGGCTTCCCTTGGCCTGGTCTCCAGGGCCTGCTGCACACTGTGGGCCACTGCCCAGCCCCCCTACTGCAGCCCAGGCCTTGCTCTTGCGGCTGCACTAGCAGCTCCCGCGTGGGCGTTTCTCCGCCTCAGGCTCCCTTCCCTTCCCGCTGGCTCCCCAGCACTGCCTGCCCACCCTGGACATTCTCGGGAGACCCTTCTGTCCACTATTTCAGTAGTCCAGGGCCGTCTAGTGTGGATCCCCCAGCGCAGGTGTGAGCACAAGCCCACTGGACACTGCCCGCAAAGATGGGGCCATGCGCAGGGAACAGCACCTGGAGGCTGTTGCCAGCGCCTGAGCGTCTCGCGACTGAACCGCAGAGGAGCAAGGGAGCCCGCAGAGGAGCCTTCGTGGTTTCCTTGGATCTCGCGTTCGGAATACTCCACAGGCACCGGGCTGTAGTGAGTGTCCGTCCTTGTGGGATGCTGGGCTTTGGAGTTCCAAATGGAAGACAAAGTATTTGTATCCACGAAGAGCATTACTAATAGAACTGACCTGCAATTCAGAACTAATTCCTATTTTAAGAGGAACACAGTAAAAAACTAATAATAAAATAAAATAATAAATATAAATAAATAATAAAAATAAAATAAATTGGTTGCCTTTCATTTCTAAGTAAATATGCAACAGAGTTTCCAAGTTAATACAGGAAAATGTGGACAATTCAGTAATTAAATGCATCCATTTGTCAGATATCTCTAGAGGCCTAGTGTGTAACTGCTAAGTCCTGGAAATAAGGCACGCTCCCTGCTCATCCAAGGAGAGAGCGATTGAGAAAGCAAGCATTTAGTTAAAAATTCACTGAGCACTACCACCCACAAATGGAAACTGTAGTGGGGTGATAGTGTCCCCTAAATTCCTGTCCACTTGTAACTTCAGAATGCAACCTGATTTGGAGACAGGCTCTTTGAAGATGTGATTAATTAAGATGAAATCATACTGCATTTAAGCTGGGCCCTAAATCCAATGACTGGTGTCCTTAGAAGAAGAGGAGTGGACACAGAGATACATGCAGAGAAGTAAACAGGATCTTATATGGAAAAAAAAAGTGATTAAAGATCTTCAGAGGAGGAATTTACCCTGGACTATGTGGGTGGCCCTAAATGCAATCATCTCTGTCCCTGTGATATAGAAACACAGAGGAGGCTGCATGGCCAGGGAGGCAGAGGTTGGAGTGATGTGGCCACAAGCCCAGGAAGGCCGGCAGCCACCAGAAGCTGAAGAGGCAAGGAACAGACTCTCTTTCACCTGGAAAGCCCAGAGGGACCCGACCCTGCCAGCCTCTGCATGGGTAAGAAAATGAATTTCTGTTGGGTCAAGCCACCCAGTTCACGGTAATTTGTTAAGCTACAGGAAACCAATTGAGAGCCTTTGACCTCCTTGTCCTCCAGAGTCCTTTCTTCTGCTCCACCTGCTTGGCTGTCTGTCGTGAGAGTGGTATGAGAGTCCTTCTAGTATTCTAACCATTGCAAACAAGCAGATTCCTTGCAGAGACAGCGCACGAAGAGCTTGGAGAACTCTGTGCACAATCCTAGAAGGAAGCCAAGTGCTCTTCCAAGTGCTTTGCACACTTTATCTAATTGAAACCTCAAATAGCACTAATTGATGAGCACTGTTGCTTTGCTTGTTTGCCAGTGGGGAAACTGTGGTGTGGGGATGTTGGGTTACAGCTGAGGCAACAGCTCACAGGCGACAAAACTGGGGTCTGACCTGGCTCCAAAGCCCTGCTTCCCTCACCCAGCTGCCAGCCTCTCGGGTAAGGAGCTTCCTCTGAGTTGTATCTGTTATTGGAATATTTTGGGGAATAACCCATTTTAGATCTTGTCCAATGCAAATAAAGCTCAGTGTGCTGGATGCATGCAAGGGACATACTTTCCCATCATGATCAGTTCAGAGAGAGAATTCATCAGCCAGTTTGCCTTAGAAACACCACACAACATCCAACAAATCCAAGGCTGAGCCAAGAGAAGGTTTAGCCAAAGTAGATAAACACAAGAAATCCCCTTTTCAATCAAGAATATTTCCCCTACAATTTTTCACTGTAAATTGTGCATCTTGATGGGCAACCAGTCATTCCCTCCTGTAGCCTTCCTGTGACACCAGCAGGACATCTGGGCAGATGTGTCCACAGATGGACTCTGCCCACCAGGAAGAAGGTGGAGCCCCCAGCCACGTATCTGAGAGTTGGTTAGGACAGACCTTAGTTGAAATTATAACTAGTTAGTAAAAAATCTAATCTTGGGAATCCCCTCTTGAAAAAATGTTGCAATTTTAAGTACTCTATCAATATTGTGGAAGATCCAATAAAAGTATCATAAAATGAAAAATTTTCCAGCCCATTAAGCCTGACTTTTTAAAATAGTACTTTTCACATTTGCTTAAATCAGATTTAGGCAGGGAAAAATTTTAGTTGAAATTTTTTTTTTTTTTTTTTTTGAGATGGAGTCTCGCTCTTTCTCCCAGGCTGGAGTGCAGTGGCGCTATCTCGGCTCACTGCAAGCTCCGCCTCCCGGGTTCATGCTATTCTCCTGCCTCAGCCTCCCAAGTAGCTGGGACTACAGGCGCCTGCCACCACGCCCAGCTAATTTTTTGTATTTTTAGTAGAGACGGGGTTTCACCGTGTTAGCCAGGATGGTATCGATCTCCTGACCTTGTGATCCACCTGCCTCAGCCTCCCAAAGTCCTGGGATTACAGGCGTGAGCCACTGCGCCAAGCTGATTTTAGTTGAAATTATAATTGCTTAGTGAAATACATAATCTTTGTGCTGAGACATTTTGCTATCTCTGCTCCCTGGGAAATGTAGCAATAGAGAATGACACCCTATGCTGACCTGTTGAACTCAGGATATGAATGGGGCAGTAGGGATCTGGCGTCCAGACAGCTGGAGACAAGCTCCTGAGGTGCCTGTATATCCCCGCCTGGCGGGGTACAGCTTGACAAGCCCTAGCCCCAGCCTGGGAAGATGGGCAGGGGGCACGGGAGCAGGAGCTCACAGATGAGAGGGGCCCCAGGATCAGAGAAGGCTGAAGCTGTGTTACTTACCAGCAGCACGCCTTCCCCTACATACTCCATGGCTTCAAGCTCCATTTGCCCCTTATAAATGGGGATTATAATACTTAAAATATCTTATAGGACTGTTGGGAACGTGAGTGAGGTTTAGCACAAAGCCAGGAAGATAATAAGGGCTCAGTAACTGATCATTAAGGTTCCCTGGAGCACCACAATTGTGGGGAAATCACAAATGAGTGTTTCTGATGGATAATTTTCAAAGGGTTTTTTTCTCTTCAATCTCCATCTCCCCACCCCTACCCCCAGCCCCTGATAAACACTATTCTGCCATTTGCTTCTTGAGTTTGACTTTTTAAGATTCTGTATATAAGTGAGGTCATGCAGTATTTGTATTTCTGTACCTGGCTTATTTCACTTAGCATAATGTCTTCTAGGTTCATCCATGTTGCCACTGATGACATATTTCCTTCTTTTTCAAGGCTGAATGGTATTCCATTGTGTATATACACCACAGACTCTTATCTTTAGCCAAGGTAAATCTCTAGCTCCAGCCCAGACCTTCTCCAGTGCTCTCCACAACCCACTCTGGAGGAATTCTTTTCTCTTAAACTGCTCATTCTCCCTCAAGCACATCCCCATGGAGAACCCTGGGAAATGGAGAAGAGGAAGTCTCTGTAAAGAATTAACAGCAGGAAGGCAAGATAAGTCTTTAAGTTCAGCAGACTAAGGAGCTCCTCCTTTTTATAACTTTATGCCTGCCACATGTGTGCCTCACATTCCAAGGACAAGTGTATTTTGCTCAGTACGCCTCATTACTCAGTGAAAATTGAAGCGAAAGCATCTCCCTCGCCCATCGAGCACTCAAGCCTTTGCCGTCAGTCTGACTTTGCTCTAGGGGCCTTTTGCAAAAGCCCATATCCCTTTCCTCTCTGCACCCCCAGGCCAGGCAGGCTGAAGGCAGCAGTGCCTCCTGCAAAGGCTGTGCCTGGTGTTCATGGCAGCCATAAGGTCAAGTAAATGCCAGAGACTAGTGACCGCCCCTGCCATGGATAGTGCTGTCCTTCACCATCACCAGAAGGGCAAGAGAATCTCACAGGGAAAATCCCCAGGCATTTGTGTCCAGTTGCATTTGACTCCATAGATTAACTGTGGGTTCATCAGTGTTGCTCAATTTGCAATGAGTTGGCAAAGGCTAGCAGCTTCAAGAATGCAGTCTGGGCTTTACTTCCCACCAACCAAGGCCCTTTGATAAGTCACAGTGACTTATTCTGGGAAATAATTAACTTCTTTGAAAAATCAGATTAATGCTAGTATCTGCCAGTTTTTCTGGGGAAATAGGTTTCGTTCATGACAGTAAAACACCACATAACGTGTTCTCAGTGTTGATGAGACATTACACTAACAGTTGAAGTCAGGACTGTGATCCGTAGTATATCGAGCTATATTAGTGATACATGATGGGTGTATAGTTTTGAAAACTTTGAAAGTGGTTTCAACATAGAAGATGCCATGTAGTCCTCCAGGGCAGAAGTCATTACCTCCATTTCCTGGAAGAGAACAGATGCGGAGAAGTTAGTATGGTTCACAGCGGGTTGGGGGTGGGGGTGGGACCTCGTCTTGTGCAGGACAGCAGGTTGGCGGAGAGCTGTGCTGAACAGTGGCAAATTACAATGTGGGTACAAATGGAACCACACTGTGGTGGGTCACTCAGATGTCCTGAACAATGCGTGGTACAGTGAGACACAGAGGGGTCAGAGATGAAATGGAAAGTGAGACACTCATACCTCCTGCCCCACACCTGCTGGCCTCTCCCCGGCAAACACCATCCCCCCGTCTCACCTGTGCTCTCCTCCCTCTGTTCACAATTTCCCCACCTAAGTTTGCCTTTGTTACAGCACTGTTACTGATACAGGGTCTTGACTGCAAGTTGTTGAGGTTCTTGGCATTTTGAACAAAGAATTGGACAAAATGCACAGCAAAGCAACGAACGAATGAAGCAACGAAACAATGAAAGCAGAGATTTATTGAAAACGAAAGTACACGCCACAGTGTGGGAGCCTGCTGAGCAATGCTCAAGGGCCCGGACAGAATATTGTCAGGATCATTGGCCACTTCATGCTCCCCTCATGTAAATGAAATGGTGGCCTGCAATCGGTCTGATTGGTTGCAAAAGCAACCAATCAGAGGCTGAAGTGCAGTTACAAAGGGCACACTCCTATGCGAGTATCTGATTGGTTGCTTTTTGCAACCAATTAGAGGCTAAGATGAAGTTGCAAATGAAGACAATTTTCAATCTGCCACACAGAAAAGGTGGGGGATTGGAATAGTAGCCTCTGGTCCTTTTGTTACTTAGGCGTGGAAAGTTACGGTTTTCCTTTCAATTTAGTTCTAGGAAGTTGGGGTGAAACAGCCTTAGGTTCCCTGCCTCCAGACCCTATTCTCCTGCCTCAGTACCTGTTAAACCCCTCTGTCACTTATCTGTCTTCCCAATTAGGCTGACAAGCTCCTGAGGGCAGTGGCCCTAAAATGACATCACAGTGGCCTGATAGTGAACACGTGGACCATCCAAAACAAATCTGCTTCAAAGGCAAATGACATGTGTGAGAGACGCTACCCAGGGCCAGGTAGGCTGTCTTGGGGGCACAGAGAGGCACAGAGAGGAAGCATGAGAGCACCTTCAGTGCATCAGCCTGTGCCAGTACCACGTGCATAAAGACGCAGGAGATGATGGCAAGGAATTTTAACATCTGCCTCCTTGATATTCCCATATGCTAATTTTTGTGAGAAATATTTTGAATACCAAAACCAATTTTTGTTGAACATTGTGTGTGCTCTTGCACTATTTAACCTTTATGTGCACTAAAGGCTGAACTTACCCTAGTTCATCTGACTTTTAGCCCCCATCCCCCTCTCACTATGGATGTCTCAGGAGAAGAGGTCCCATAAACTGGAGTTTCCAGTTCACCCCAAGGTTCATCAACAGGGACACTCCACGCTATATCCACAGACAAAAGAACATTGAGTCAACCCTGGCCACAATGACTCAGGCACGGACACACCTGGCCCTGCCAAGAAGCCCCAGCCACAAGCCAGAGCGGTGAGTAGGACAGGGACTCCTGCAGGGGACAGAGGATGTGATGCATCCTCTGGGGCAGGCCAGCTGCCTGTGGGGGCCCTCAGACCACCCTGGAATCTCACTGTTCAATCCAAAATGGGGCTTCCATCCTACTGGAGAGTCCCCTGTTTCCTGCGGTTTGTACTCTCACCTAAGCAAACGGCCACATCTTGCCTACATCTTGGCGTTTTTGGAAACACCATAATTATATAACGTGATGTGTCAGTGGTAGTATTTTCCCATTGTGACAGACTTTCCTCCCATATGAACTGTGTCTATGGCCTATACATTTTGTTTTATTTTATTTTTAATTTAATTCTATTTGATTTTTTTACAGATGGGGTCTTGCTATGTTGCCCAGGCTCATCTCGAGCTCCTGGACTCAAGCAACCCTCCCACCTCAGCCTCCCAAGTAGCTGGAATTACAGGCTCAAGCCACTGGTGCCTGGCACATGTCCATTTAGAAAATAACTGCTGGGCTTTCTGAGCACTCGTTATATGCTATGCCTCTAATACACTTTCTCATTTAATCTTTGGGGCACCCTATGGATTAGATATTATTCTCTCCCTTCCACAGAGGTACAAACTAATGCTTTGAGAAATAGGGACTTGCCCAAGGTCACACAACTGGCGAGGGATGGCCCTGAAGTGTGTTTAAAAAGTGAACCACAGCTTACCCAAGGCCAGACTGACCAAAGCAAGGGACATGCACCTCGAAGCAGTCCTTGAATCAGAGCGATGTCCAGCTGCCTGCTCTCTCCTGGCCTTGTTGCCTCATTTAATTTAGTTCCAGGGAGTCAATACATGTATTATTTTAAAGGAAAAATGAAAACATTCCAGAAGAACATTTGAGTATAATTTCAAGCTCAAAAAGAACACAAAGATCACTTTACAAAGAAGTCCTATAATGAATAAACTCTTCATGGGGGGTGGGGGAAACCAGAAAAAATAAAGTTGGATTTCCTTGGGATCCACTCAACTCTTTAATTCTGACTCTCAGTTACTAACAAAACATTCTCCCGTGCAGCCCTTCACCCCATACTGCTCCATCAAGCAGGAAACTCAGGAGCCTTTACCAAAATTGGCACATGACTGTTTTCAAATGAATCATCAGCTTGCTATTGTTCTTTCAAGGAATTTTTAGGAAAGAAAGAAAACAAAATTCTCCAGAATCCAAGATTTGGTGATAGATGTTTGTTGTCTTCTTGGCCCTCTTCTGTAAAGAACTTCAGAGAAATCAAAGAACAGATGCATCTTTAAAAGACAGAAAGATGAGAGAAAACTAAAAGAAAAAAAATGTGGTGGTTGCCAGGGGAGGGGTGCTGGGGTAAGGGATTGGGAAGACAGGATACAAAATCTCAAGAAGATCAAGAAATCTATTGTAGGACATGGTGACTGTAGTTAATAACAATATATTCTATCTTTGAAAATTGCTAAGAGTAGATTTTAAGTGTTCTCATCACAAAAAAAGTATGTGAGGAAATGCATGTGTTAATTAGCTCAATTTAGCCATTCCACAATATACACATATTTCCAAACAACATGTTGTACACCATAAATATATAGAATTTTTGTCAATCCAAAAAAAAATTAAATCTTCTGAAGTGGAGAATCTAAATGGAAAGAAACATAAAGAAAAATATATTGATTAACAGATAAAACAGCTAACGTCAACTTCATTTGAGCCTCCAATATTTGGGGTCCTGGCTGCCTCTGCTGTGGCCTTGCTCCCTGGCCTCCCGCTGGTCCCGGGCTGGCGGCTCTGGGCTTGCTTCCCGCAGCCGCGTCCCTCCTCCGGTCTCCTGGAAGATCTGACCCGACACGGTAGCCTCGGTACCATCTGTGGATGGGAACCTCCGAGTCTGTGTTCCCAGCCTGACCTCCTTCTTGGGGTCCAGTCCGGAAGCTCTCACTGCCTGCCAGGCCTTCCCTGCTGTGGGCCACTCACATCCTGCAGCCTAAAATTTCCCAGAAGAACCTCATTTTCACCATGTGCCACCGAGCCTCTGTAATGACTCCTTGTTCTCCATGGATGGCCGGGACACCTGACCTGGCCTGGGGATTCTGTCGGCCCACACTGCCCACAGCCGCCGTGCCCAGCACTGTCCTCATGCCCCTCTGTGGCGACACGCAGCACTCAGTCCCACGGGCCCCTTGCTCACGCTCTCCCTTCTGCCTGGACGGTGCTCTCTCTGCCCTTTTCCACCTGATTGACGTCTACTTTTCCCGTACATTTCAGCTGAGATAAACCAGACCCTGAAGAGGCCTTGGTGACTTGCTAGGCAGGCCAGCACTGGTGGGCGCGTTGGCTCCACACACCTGACCCTGGGCTATGCCACACGCCCACTAGTCCCAGGGACTGGGGACAGACAGTGTTTCTTATTCACTAGGAGGCACAGTGCCCAGCACACAACAGGAAGTCGCAAGCAAATGAGCAAATGATTGCAGCATGAATAAATGAAGGTAATTGATTTCTTCCTGAGAACATACTTGGGTCTGGGCCCCACAGGAAGTGCTAGAAAAGCTTTCATCTGATGCTGGGTTATTTATGCCCAAAAAGGTTTTCTTGAGGGATCATGGAAAGACACAAGGTCATTGGATAAATATAGTACTACTTCCTAGAGGACCTGATGTACTGAATAATTAGCCGACATGACAGAAAACAATAGTATCACTGCAAAGAGGCCTTTATAAGATTTGACACAAAGGCCTCCAAGACGTATTTGACTTTGCACCTGGCTACCCAATTCACTTTGCTGCACATCCCCCAAGGGGGGCAGTCCGTCTGTCTACTGGGCTCCTTCTCTGGGAAAGTCTGGGAAACATTTCCAGGGGGAGAAGTTCTCATGCTGTCCCCCTGAATACCTCACAGCAGCCCTTATGGTCAGCCTTTGAAGTGATGGTTTTTGATTCCTTACTTTTCCAAGTCAAAATCAGCACAGCCCTCAATGACTGGGGCTAGGAGCAGAGGTAGAGGAAGTTGGGAGGCGTTGGAGTAGGAGATTCAGGGAAGACAAGTTTACCATTTGAAATCATGTTGTGTATTGAGAAGGGCATGGACCTTAGAGACAGAACTTCCGGCTCTGCAACGGACACATGCAACCTTAGGTAAGGTAAGTCTCAGGTAAGTAAATTAAATCTGCATGGAAAACCCCATTTAGGGCTTGGCTTACAACTGAGCAGCAGGCAGTGAGAGCTGATAAGGATTCTGTTCTCATGACAGTCATTTGGAAGGTTGGTGCCTTTACCTTGCACACTGGGGATTCAACTCAGTCCTGACCCACCACCTCAAGAAAACAATTTTCTTTCATTTCCTTAACACCTGATATGGTTTGACTGTGTCCCCACCCAAATCTCACCTTGAATTGTAGTTCCCATAATCCCCATGTATCATGGGAGGGACTAGGTGGAGATAATTGAATCATGGGGGCAGTTTCCCCCATCCTGTTCTCCCAATAGTAAGTTAGTTCTCATGAGATCTGATGGTTTTATAAGGGGCTTCCGCCTTCACTGGGCACTCATTCTCCCTCCTGCCACCAATGTGAAGAAGGATGTGTTTGCTTCCCCTTCTGCCATGATTGTAAGTTTCCTGAGGCCTGCCCATTCATGCTGAACTGTGAGTCAATTAAACCTCTTTCCTTATAAATTACCCAGTCTTGAGTATGTCTTTATTACCAGCGTTAGAACGGACTAATACCCAAATCTCTATTTCCTTTCTTGCATATTTAAGAGATGCTAGAAGTTAACTTCAAGTAGTTTGAAGCCTCTTCAGTTGCTTTGAGGCTGGACCCAGTGGGGGCCCTTCCACTCTCTGGCCTTGTGCACAGTCAGACTCTGCTCCCAGGAGCCAGAAGGAGCCAAGAGTCAGCTGGGCAGGTGGTATGGCTGGGGTGTGCCCAGGAGTTTGTGAGCAGGGGCCAGGCTGGGGCAGGGTGCCGCAATTCTGAAATGCTGTCCTGATCCAGTTTTGAGACCCTGGCTAGAAGTCAGTCAGTTCCCCTTCTTGAGCAGATTCACTCCACATCCCCAGAGGCTGCCTTTGTTGGGCTCTCCCACTCTGGGCCACTGTCCACCTGCCCTCATCACCCCAGGACAGATACCAGACAGCCCAGCACAGCCCCACTGCTCCGGAGCCCTGACATTGTTCAATCCCACCAATCCGCAGCCTGCTTGCCTGGCCTCACCTGCTCCTTCATGCAGAAACTGCAACAAGGGAGCTTGCCCTGAGCTCACTCCCCTCATTCAGGGCCTCCTGACCCTATCCGAGCCTCCCCAAGGAGCCATGAGAATAACAAACTGTAAAATTCTTTCTGGTGTCATTCCTGACCTGCATCTGGCCTCACCACACTTCACCCAAGGTAATGTGCTTGTAACAGGCACAGCCCAGGCAATCAGACTGGCCTTGGGCATTCACTGGCACCAAGAGCATGTCCCCTCTTTGGCATTCCCTCACCCCCGCCCCCCAACCACCAGGCCAGAGCCATGGGAAGGTCACCTCTTGGATGTTAGCCACCCTATTACTTTCTAGATAAAGAAACAATCTCGCTGCTTCCTCTGCTCTAATGTGACAGTTGCTGTCTGCCTCACCCAATGGGAAACAGTCATGAGCGGTGTAAGATGAGACATAACCAGGCCCACACATGTCTTTCCACAGGTCAGAATTTACAGAGGCTATTTTAATCATAAAAGCTACAAACTACCTGGAGTTCTCAAGGAGGCAATTCTTAGTATCAGCTATGGAAACACAGGCTCAAGCCACTCCACAAGTCAGTCAATATTGCAAACCATACATAGTAGTATATTTAATCAATATATAAGTGTTATAGATTAAACATTTCACATCAAACAAAGTAACGTTCAACATCAAGAGAAAAGGAGGTCAGAAAAGGAACTAATGAAGCAGTCCAAGGAGAGTGACGAGGAGAAGGGGAGTGTCCTGGGCTGATCCCGACGGACGCCAGTGTCTTGCAAGGAAGAGGCTTTGATGTGGGCAGAGGCTTCATCAGCAGATGCCAGGTGCTCATCACAAGTGACAGCAGGACAGGGTCTGCCAACACAGCAGTGTCTACCTGATGAAGTCTCACTCATTTTATGGCCACAGAGTCCTCTGGTGAAGACTGATAGTAAAGGGTCATGTCTTATCTGGTTAAGTGCGCATCTGCCCAGAGGGTCTTGTTAGCTAGTGAAGTTCTGCTCATTTTATGGCCCTTGAGTCATCTGGCAAGGACTGATAGTAAGCGTGTGCCTGTTCATGCCCTTGTCTAGTTAGGTGCAGTCTCTGTTGATTAGGGGAACATCTTTTCTCTATTGGCACGACGCCTTTTGAGATGTAAGATGGAGTAGTTTTCCAAGATAGAGTTACTTATGTCAAGCGTGCTGTTTACAGAAAGGCAGAGGTCTCCTTTCATTGTTCCCCACAGTCATCTAAATGCGGAGGTCTTCCTCCCTGAGGCAAACTCCCCGGAGTGGGGGGAGCGCTGGCCTCAGAGTCAGAAACCCAAGCTTACTTGCACCCTGAAGGTTTCACTCGAGCCAGGTCACTTTACTGCCCTGGGCCTCCATTTTCTTATTTCTAACATAGAAACAATAACGCCTGCCACAGGGTACCATGAGGAGGGTGAAGAGAGGATGATGCCTGCCCTCTGGTGATGCTGCTGGTTTGAGCAAGCCTGAGGTAGGGCTTTCCCCTGCTGCAACAGGATCCCACTTTCTCCACCATCGCCATTTGTAACCCTAGCTGTGGCCGTTGGTCTAGGGGAGGAAAATGTCCCTCGCTGGGACATGGATGTGGTGCTTTTAGGAGCCTGCATGGTTAGTGGATGAGAAGTTATTCCCAGACCACTTCAGGGCTGCTTACTGGCCAGACAGCACACAACCGTCTTCCCTTTCTAAACCTAGAGTTGAATTTACCCTCATCTTGTTCTGCTCCCAGAAATCATCCTTCTGTTTCTTGCTTTGTATGCTCCTGTAATGTAAAAATAGTTGGCAGCTTTTTCAAAAACTATGTAGCTGCCTAAAATTAAGAATTTCTATAATTTAACCTGATTATTAAATCCCTTAAGGAAAAACAAAGATGAAAAGCTTTTGGTAGGAAAGTTACATTGTGAAAGGATGATTTTGCTACTTATGCAGTCAGTTTTATTACTAAAAACCTAAACGTAACCCAGAAATTTAAATATCCTGAGATGTGGTTTTTCTTTGAAAATCACTAAATTGTGCTGAGTGTAGGGGTTCAGCTAATTGTGAGAATATTTTTTTGATGACGTCATTACCCAGAGAAAGAAGAGCTGCCCCCAAATCTGCTCAACAGGGAATCCAGTGCCTCCACTGAAATAACAATCCTTTTGTTTAAGGCAACAAATCTCTCCATAAATCAAAATATTTTTCAACAGAGAAACTGTTGCTTCAGAATTGATGAATAATTTTAAAAATTCTATTTATATTCTTACATAAGATGGTTAATTACAAGGATTTGAATCACTAGTAATCAAAGGATCAACAAAATATATTGGCTGGGCTCTGTGGCTGGCATCTGTAATCCCAGCACTTTGGGAGGCCAACGCAGGAAGATGACTTGAGGCCAGGAGTTGGAGAGCAGCCTGGCCAACATAGTGAAAACCATCTTTACAAATTTTGTTTTAATTAGCTGAGTGGGGTGTTTGCATGCCTGTAGGCCCAGCTACTCCAGAGGCTGAGGCAGGACTGGATCCCTTGAGCTTGGGAAGTCACACCTGCAGAGAGCCATGATCATGCCACTGCACTCCAGCCTGGGCAACAGAGCAAGACCCTATCTCCTATATATACATAGAGAGAGAGACTATATTCAGCAAGAAAAGGATTTCTGTTTTAATATGCCTTCATTAATTTGGAAGATCATGGCAACGCTGAACTTTACCTAAGCCCAGTTCTCCTGGGAAGTGTTCCAAGAAATGGACAGCCCCCCAGGACCCCCTGCCGTCCCAATTCTGAGATAAGGCCCTCCTCCAGCATCGCTCAGTCACTCACATGAGGCCCGTCTCCTATTCTTGAGATCCCAAGGGACTCTGAATGCCTTCCTTGTCTACCTGCCTTGACACATCCCCAGGCTGCCAGCTTCACTTCAAGATGCCTCTCACTGCAAAACCTTCTCCCCACTACGGCAGCCCAAATAAAGCAGTCTCAGTTGATCTGTGCATTCTTTCTTTCTCAATTTTGGTGCCGTAACTTGGATAGGGCCAGACTTCACCTGGAGCCCCCATTGATCCCCAGGTAACGAGGCTTTTGGGGCCCTTGGTGCTCCATTCCTGACTGGTGCTCCGGAGACCCAGGCCTGTGCCTGACCTCAAGTGATCTACCTCCCTTGGCCTCCCAAAGTGCTGGGATTACAGGTGTTAGCCACCACTCCCATACTAAATATTTAATACTACGAAAAATTTAATTTGTGTTTCACAAAATTAAATCATTTTGACAAACTTTTATTCATAAGTAATCACGTTTTGTATGTTTTGTAGTGAGTCAACTTTAAGTCAACTTAAGTTTACAGTTTCCAAGATCTTTAGGTAATTTAAAACTGGGACTGATGCTTAATTAATGAATATTTATTATATACCTAGATCATTTGTAAGTAAGAGAACATTGAAGGATTAATTACTAAGCATAATTTTAATTTTGTATAATGTTTGCCTCTTTTTGTTGTTGCTGTTTTGTTTTGAGGCAGAGTCTCACTCTGTCACCCAGGCTGGATTGCAGTGGTGCGATCCTGGCTCACTGCAACCTCTGCCTCCTGGGTTCAAGTGATTCTCCTCCCTCAGCCTCCCGAGTAACTGGGACTACATGCACTCGCCACCACGCCCAGCTAATTTTTGTATTTTTAGTAGAGACAGGGTTTCACCATGTTGGCCAGGAAGGTCTCGAACTCCTGACCTTGTTATCTGCCTGCCTCAGCCTCCCAAAGTGTTGGGATTACAGGCATGAGCCACCATGCTCAGCCTCTTATTTTTATATGTACAGAGAGGTTATATATATATTTGAGCCTATTAGTGAAGATGCACATTTTTGGCATTTTGAGAAGTTGTAGTATAAGGGATATGTGGGTCTTAGAAAGCTGTGAAATGTATATTCATGAGTTCTGCTAACCTGTTGCAAAATGCTGGTGTGTGACAGTTTGCAATTATTTACCTCCTAATTTGCTGTGTGACATAGAAATTACTTTGGAAAAAAGTTAAAATCAATATATATGATTTTACTGGACTCTACTGGAAGCAATAAAAGCAGAGAGAAACAACTTTGTAAGCAATCTGTGTAGGATATGTTTTTGCTAAAGGGAAAAGAGAGTACTTTTGTCCTAAAGTAAAACGACTTGTTTTTCCATAATAACAAAGAGGAAAGTACAGGACAAAACCTGAACGAATATAGGAAGTTGCAGAAGGTTCTCAGAAAGTGATTTTTCTTTGCAGTGGTCAAAGCTGGCTAAGGTTGGTTGGGGTTTCGTACATAACAGAGCAGCTCCCTCGCTGCAATCTATTGAAAGTCAGCCCTTGACACAAGGGTTTGTATATATTAAAAAAAAAAGACATTTGCGGGGGTCAAGCCAAGATGGCCGAATAGGAACAGCTCCGGTCTACAGCTCCTAGCATGAGCAATGCAGAAGACAGGTGATTTCTGCATTTCCATCTGAGGTACCGGGTTCATCTCACTAGGAAGTGCCAGATGGTGGGTGCAGGACAGTGGGTGCAGCACACCGTACACAGGCTGAAGCAGGGCGAGGCATTGCCTCACTCAGGAAGTGCAAGGGATCAGGGAATTCCCTTTCCTAGTCAAAGAAAGGGGTGACAGACGGCACCTGGAAAATCGGGTCACTCCCACCCTAATACTGCGCTTTTCCGATGGGCTTAAAAAATGGCGCACCAGGAGATTATATCCCGCACCTGGCTCGGAGGGTCGTACGTCCACAGAGTCTCGCTGATTGCTAGCACAGCAGTCTGAGATCAAACTGCAAGGCGGCAGTGAGGCTGGGGGAGGGACGACCACCATTGCCCAGGCTTGCTTAGGTAAACAAAGCAGCCAGGAAGCTCCAACTGGGTGGAGCCCACCACAGCTCAAGGAGACCTGCCTGCCTCTGTAGGCTCCACCTCTGGGGGCAGGGCACAGACAAACAAAAAGACAGCAGTAACCTCTGCAGACTTAAATGTCCCTGTCTGACAGCTTTGAAGAGAGCAGTGGTTCTCCCAGCATGCAGCTGGAGATCTGAGAACGGGCAGACTGCCTCCTCAAGTGGGTCCCTGACCCTGACCCCTGAGCAGCCTAACTGGGAGGCACCCCCCAATAGGGGCAGACTGACACCTCACATGGCCGGGTACTCCTCTGAGACAAAACTTCCAGAGGAACGATCAGACAGCAGCATTCGCGGTTCACAAAAATCCGCTGTTCTGCACCCACCGCTGCTGATACCCAGGCAAACAGGTCTGAAGTGGAACTCTAGCAAACTCCAACAGACCTGCAGCTGAGGGTCCTGTCTGTTAGAAGGAAAACTAACAAACAGAGAGGACATCCACACCAAAAACCCATCTGTACATCACCATCATCAAAGACCAAAAGTAGATAAAACCACAAAGATGGAGAAAAAACAGAGCAGAAAAACTGGAAACTCTAAAAAGCAGAGTGCCTCTCCTCCTCCAAAGGAACGCAGTTTCTCACCAGCAATGGAACAAAGCTGGATGGAGAATGACTTTGACGAGTTGAGAGAAGAAGGCTTCAGAGGATCAAACTACTCCAAGCTACAGGAGGAAATTCAAACCGAACGCAAAGAAGTTAAAAACTTTGAAAAAAATTTAGACGAATATATAACTAGAATAACCAATACAGAGAAGTGCTTAAAGGAGCTGATGGAGCTGAAAGCCAAGGCTCGAGAACTACGTGAAGAATGCAGAAGCCTCAGGAGCCGATGCAATCAACTGGAAGAAAGAGTATCAGTGATGGAAGATGAAATGAATGAAATGAAGCGAGAAGGGAAGTTTAGAGAAAAAAGAATAAGAAACAAACAAAGCCTCCAAGAAATATGGGACTATGTGAAAAGACCAAATCTACGTCTCATTGGTGTACCTGAAAGTGACGGGGAGAATGGAACCAAGTTGGAAAACACTCTGCAAGATATTATCCAGGAGAACTTCCCCAATCTAGCAAGGCAGGCGAACATTCAGATTCAGGAAATACAGAGAATGCTACAAAGATACTCCTTGAGAAGAGCAACTGCAAGACACATAATTGTCAGATTCACCAAAGTTTAAATGAAGGAAAAAATGTTAAGGGTAGCCAGAGAGAAAGGTCGGGTTACCCACAAAGGGAAGCCCATCAGACTAACGGCAGATCTCTTGGCAGAAACTCTACAAGCCAGAAGGGGGGGGGTGGCCAATATTCAACATTCTTAGAGAAAAGAATTTTCAACCCAGAATTTCACATCCAGCCAAACTAAGCTTCATAACTGAAGAAGAAATAAAATACTTTACAGACAAGCAAATGCTGAGAGATTTTGTCACCACCAGGCCTGCCCTAAAAGAGCTCCTGAAGGAAGCACTAAACATGGAAAGGAACAACCAGTACCAGCCGCTGCAAAATCATGCCAAATTGTAAAGACCATTGAGGCTAGGAAGAAACTGCATCAACTAATGAGCAAAATAACCAGCTAACATCATAATGACAGGATCAAATTCACACATAACAATATTAACTTTAAATGTAAATGGACTAAATGTTCCAATTAAAAGACACAGACTGGCAAATTGGATAAAGAGTCAAGAACCATCAGTGTGCTATATTCAGGAAACCCATCTCATGTGCAGAGACACACATAGGCTCAAAATAAAAGGATGGAGGAACATCTACCAAGCAAATGGAAAACAAAAAAAGGCTGGGGTTGCAATCCTAGTCTCTGATAAAACAGACTTTAAACCAACAAAGATCAAAAGAGACAAAGAAGGCCACCACATAATGGTAAAGGGATCAATTCAACAAGAAGAGCTAACTATCCTAAATATATATGCACCCAATAGAGGAGCACCCAGATTCATAAAGCAAGTCCTCAGTGACCTATAAAGAGACTTAGACTCCCACACAATAACAATGGGAGACTTTAACACCCCACTGTCAACATTAGACAGATGAATGAGACAGAAAGTTAACAAGGATACCCAGGAATTGAACTCAGCTCTGCACCAAGCAGACCTAATAGACATCTACAGAACTCTCCACCCCAAATCAACAGAATATACATTTTTTTCAGCACCACACCACACCTGTTCCAAAATTGACCACATACTTGGAAGTAAAGCTCTCCTCAGCAAATGTAAAAGAACAGAAATTATAACAAACTGTCTCTCAGACCACAGCGCAATCAAACTAGAACTCAGGATTAAGAAAATCACTCAAAACCGCTCAACTACATGGAAACTGAACAACCTGCTCCTGAATGACTACTGGGTACATAACGAAATGAAGGCAGAAATAAAGATGCTCTTTGAAACCAACGAGAACAAAGACACAACATACCAGAATCTCTGGGACACATTCAAAGCAGTGTGTAGAGGGAAATTTATAGCACTAAATGCCGCAAGAGAAAGCAGGAAAGATCCAAAATTGACACCCTAACATCACAATTAAAAGAACTAGAAAAGCAAGAGCAAACACATTCAAAAGCTAGCAGAAGGCAAGAAATAACTAAAATCAGAGCAGAACTGAAGGAAATAAGACACAAAAAACCCTTCAAAAAATTAATGAATCTAGGAGCTGGTTTTCTGAAAGGATCAACAAAATTGATAGACCACTAGCAAGGCTAATAAAGAAGAAAAGAGAGAAGAATCAAATAGATGCAATAAAAAATGATAAAGGGGATATCACCACCGATCCCGCAGAAATACAAACTACCATCAGAGAATACTACAAACACCTCTATGCAAATAAACTAGAAAATCTAGAAGAAACGGAAAAATTCCTTGACACATACACCCTGCCAAGACTAAACCAGGAAGGAGTTGAATCTCTGAATAGACCAATAACAGGCTCTGAAATTGTGGCAATAATCAATAGCTTACCAACCAAAAAGAGTCCAGGACCAGATGGATTCACAGCCGAATTCTACCAGAGGTACAAGGAGGAACTGGTATCATTCCTTCTGAAATTATTCCAAACAATAGAAAAAGAGGGAATCCTCCCTAACTCATTTTATGAGGCCAGCATCATCCTGATACCAAAGCCAGGCAGAGACACAACCAAAAAAGAGAATTTTAGACCAATATCCTTGATGAACATTGATGCAAAAATCCTCAATAAAATAACGGCAAACCGAATCCAGCAACACATCAAAAAGCTTATCCACCATGATCAAGTGGGCTTCATCCCTGGGATGCAAGGCTGGTTCAATATACGCAAATCAATCAATGTAATCCAGCATATAAACAGAACCAAAGACAAAAACCACATGATTATCTCAAAAGATGCAGAAAAGGCCTTTGACAAAATTCAACAATGCTTCGTGCTAAAAACTCTCAATAAATTAGGTATTGATGGGACGTATCTCAAAATAATAAGAGCTATCAATGACAAACCCACAGCCAATATCATACTGAATGGGCAAAAACTGGAAGCATTCCCTTTGAAAACTGGCACAAGACAGGGATGCCCTCTGTCACCACTCCTATTCAACAGAGTGTTGTAAGTTCTGGCCAGGGCAATTAGGCAGGAGAGGGAAATAAAGGGTATTCAATTAGGAAAAGAGGAAGTCAAATTGTCCCTGTTTGCAGATGACATGATTGTATATCTAGAAAACCCATTGTCTCAGCCCAAAATCTCCTTAAGCTGATAAGCAACTTCAGCAAAGTCTCAGGATACAAAATCAATGTGCAAAAATCACAAGCATTCTTAAACACCAATAACAGACAAACAGAGAGCTAAGTCATGAGTGAACTCCCATTCACAATTGCTTCAAAGAGAATAAAATACTTAGGAATCCAAATTACAAGAGACGTGAAGGACCTCTTCAAGGAGAACTACAAACCACTGCTCAATGAAATAAAAGAGGATACAAAGAAATGGAAGAACATTCCATGCTCATGGGTAGGAAGAATCAAAATCGTGAAAATGGCCATACTGCCCAAGGTAATTTATAGATTCAATGCCATCCCCATCAAGCTACCAAAGACTTTCTTCACAGAATTGGAAAAAACTACTTTAAAGTTCATATGGAATGAAAAAAGAGCCCGCATCACCAAGTCAATCCTAAGCCAAAAGAACAAAGCTGGAGGCATCACGCTACCTGACTTCAAACTATACTACAAGGCTACAGTAACCAAAACAGCATGGTACTGGTACCAAAACAGAGATATAGATCAATGGAACAGAACAGAGCCCTCAGAAATAATGCCGCATATCTACAACTATCTGATCTTTGACAAACCTGAGAAAAACAAGCAATGGGGAAAGGATTCCCTATTTAATAAATGGTGCTGGGAAAACTGGCTAGCCATATGTAGAAAGCTGAAACTGGATACCTTCCTTACACCTTATACACAAATTAATTCAAGATGGATTAAAGACTTACATGTTGGACCTAAAACCATAAAAACCCTAGGAGAAAATCTAGGCATTACCATTCAGGACATAGGCATGGGCAAGGACTTCATGTCTAAAACACCAAAAGCAATGGCAACAAAAGACAAAATTGACAGATGGGATCTAATTAAACTAAAGAGCTTCTGCACAGCAAAAGAAACTACCATCAGAGTGAACAGGCAACCTACAAAATGGGAGAAAATTTTTGCAACCTACTCATCTGACAAAGGGCTAACATCCAGAATCTACAATGAACTCAAACAAATTTACAAGAAAAAAACAAACAACCCCATCAAAAAGTGGGAGAAGGATACGAACAGACACTTCTCAAAAGAAGACATTTATGCAGCCAAAAAACACATGAAAAAATGCTCACCATCACTGGCCATCAGAGAAATGCAAATCAAAACCACAATGAGATACCATGTCACACCAGTTAGAATGGCAATCATTAAAAAGTCAGGAAACAACAGGTGCTGGAGAGGATGTGGAGAAATGGGAACACTTTCACCCTGTTGGTGGGACTGTAAACTAGTTCAACCATTGTGGAAGTCAGTGTGGCAATTCCTCAGGGATCTGAAACTAGAAATACCATTTGACCCAGCCATCCCATTACTGGGTTTATACCCAAAGGACTATAAATCATGCTGCTATAAAGACACAGGCACATGTATGTTTATTGCGGCTCTATTCACAATAGCAAAGACTTGGAACCAACCCAAATGTCCAACAATGATAGACTGGATTAAGAAAATGTGGCACATATACACCATGGAATACTATGCAGCCATAAAAAATGATGAGTTCATGTCCTTTGTAGGGACATGGATGAAATTGGAAATCATCATTCTCAGTAAACTATCGCAAGAACAAAAAACCAAACACCGCATATTCTCACTCATAGGTGGGAATTGAACAATGAGAACACTTGGACACAGGAAGGGGAACATCACACTCTAGGGACTGTTGTGGGGTGGGGGGAGGGGGGAGGCATAGCATTAGGAGGTATATCTAATGCTAAATGACGAGTTAATGGGTGCAGCACACCAGCATGGCACATGTATACATATGTAACAAACCTGCACATTGTGCACATGTACCCTAAAACTTAAAGTATAATAAAAAAGCAAAAAAAAAAGCTGGCTAAGGTTTAATGGAATTACTTACACAATTTTCAAAAAGAACTTTTTACATTTACATTTGGTCTGCTCTCACTAAGATGTTGAAAAAGTTGTCCTTTGCCTTCTGAGTAAGCTGCCTAGAAGGTAAAGATCCTTGTGCTTTATGTTGACTTTTTAATGTTCTTGATTATTTAAGAGAACCAAATATTCCCATTTTGAAAGCATGAAGATTCTTTATAGTCATGTTACCCCCTACGTTTCCTTATAAAACTTTTTATTTTTGAGACGGAGTCTCTCTCTGTCACCCGGGCTGGAGTGCAGTGGTATGATCTTGGCTCACTGCAACCTCCACCTCCTGATTTCAAGCGATTCTCCTGCCTCAGCCTCCCAAGTAGCTGGGATTACAGGCATGCCACCACACCCAGCTAATTTTCGTATTTTTAGTAGAGACAGGGTTTCACTATGTTAGCCAGGCTGGTCTCGAATACCTGACCTCAGGTGATCCTTTAATGTCACTTTGGTTAAGTAGGTAGCCAGGTACAACTTCTCAGTAATCCATGATTACACCTTTTTTTTTTTAATGTTATCTTAGAAACAGGGGCTGTCTCTGTGGCCTAGGCTGGAGTGTAGTGGCATGATCATAGCTCACTGCAACCTCGAACTCCTGAGCTCAAGTGATCCTCCCGCCTCAGCATCCTGCTTAGCAAGGACTAGAGGTGAGCACCACTGTGTCTGGCTAATTTATTATTTTTCTGTAGAAAGGGGTCTCACTGTGTTGCCCAGGCTGGTCTTGAACTCCTGGCCTCAAGAGATACTCCTGCCTCAGTCTCCAAAGTGCTGAGAGTACAGGCATAAGCCACCATGCCCAGTCTTCAGTTATTTTTTAAATGTCAACTTCATCATGATTTTCCCTCTTTAATTTGAATCTAACAACTTCTCAGCCAGTGGTTTTCTTTTTTTAAAAAAAAGCAATGAATTTTATTCATAAAATGTGCTAACAGAGTAGATTTTAAGTGTTCTTACCACAAAAAATTATAAATACATGAGGTAATGCATGTTAGCTTGATTTAGACATTCCACAATGTATACATTTATTTTATTTTTTAATTTTACTTTAAGTTCTGGGATACATGTGCAGAACGTGCAGGTTTGTTACATAGGTATACATGTACCATGGTGGTTTGCTGCACCTGTCAACCCGTCATCTATGTTTTAAGCCCCGCATGCATTAGGTATTTCTCCTTATGCTCTCCCTCCCCTTGCCCCCCACCCGTCACAACAAGCCTCAGTGTGTGATGTTCCCCTCCCTATGTCCATGTGTTCTCATTGTTCAACTCCCACTTATGAGTGAGTTGAAAACATTAGTTTTCTGTTCCTGTGTTAGTTTGCTGAGAATGATGGCTTCCAGCTTCATCCATGTCCCTGCAAAGGACATGAACTCATTCTTTTTTATGGCTGCATAATATTTCATGGTGTATATGTGCCACGTTTTCTTTATCCAGCCTATCATTGATGGGCATTTGGGTTGATTCCAAGTCTTTGCTATTGTAAATAGGGCTGCAATAAACATACACGTGCATATGTCTTTATAGTAGAATGATTTATAATCTTTTGGGTATATACCCAGTAATTGGGTTGCTGGGTCAAATGGTATTTCTGGTTCTAGATCCTTAAAGAATCACCACACTGTCTTCCACAATGGTTGAACTAATTTACATTCCCACCAACAGTGTAAAAGTGTTTCTATTTCTCCACAGCCTAGCCAGCATCTGTTGTTTCCTGACTTTTTAATCATCGCCATTCTAACTCAGCCGGTGGTTTTCAACTGGGGCTTTCACATCACTTACCCATGAAGTTTTATAATGTACAGACATTTAGGACCTGCTCCTTCCTGAGTCCCTTTGCACTTCATATATTCTTGATATATTTTAACTATATGCTTTCACATATTATGTCAGTATTATTATATGTTGTATCTGAAGATATTGTCTCCATAAAGATCATGTTAATCCATTTTAATAAATTAGATGTGACAGCCATTCTTCTTCGAAAATGGGGCTGTCCATGTTTGTGGGTATTTTATCTAAGTTTACTTGGACTGATTTTACTACCATGTTTTGCATATGCCAGAGCAACAGCACAATTTCCCTGTTGGTTGGATCATTCTTGTCATGAACTCTCATCAGACTTTCACTTTTGAAAATGGTCAGTAATAAGGTAACCACAGCCATTGTAAGTCTTTCTTCATCTACATAGTTTTTTTTTTCTTTTACTCTGAGCTTCTTTGAAAGCTTTACAATCAGCTATAGGCCAAGGTGATATGGTTTCAAAAAAGAGTTTTCTCAGAACCCTATGGAAAAGGTATCTGTTTAGGTGCAGATCTCTGATGGCATTGCCTAAACCATGTCTGTGGATTGAGTCAGGACTTCCAAGACTCTAGTTGAGAAACAGATGGATTTGTGAGACTGCTAACCCAAGATCCAAGAATTAATTGCATAGGGCTGAATGAACAGATGAGGAACAACTGTGGCTTTTGTTTAGAATATTATTGATGTTTTAATATTCTATTCTCTGAATACATAAGGTGTTTTTGCTTTCCTCTTAAGCTATCTGTAACTAACAATTTATTAGACTCTTTTTGTAAGTGGAAATAAAACATTTATAAGTGATATCTTATTCTCCTTGTCTGGGCCCTCCAGAAGTCAGAACTTTTATTGAGTGTTCTTACTTTTTCATGGCAATATAATTGTTTGTCTAGGTTGGATAAGAATCTGTCCTCCTTGTAACAAGACAAAATTGGAAACAATGGTTCCATAACAAAGGCCATGACTGAAATGTCATATTTGAGAATGATGGTCATTTAATAAGATATGAACAGACACTTTTGAGGAACTAAGATTGACTGTATGGAGCCAATGTTTACAAACTCTCCCAGGAATACTGGTGTGGTACCTGGCAAATATGTTCTCAGCCTTACAGATGAGCAAAGACTACTTCCTGACCAGCCCAAGAACATTAGGACAGCTTGGGTGGGGACCTCAAGATGAGAAGAATTTGACCAAATTTGTAGATATTGCAAGTGAAATCTAGTGGTTTGATATAGCTTTGCCTGCTTAGCATCAAGAGGCTTTAAGAAATCCAATCTGAGATTCTTTATGAAAACTTCCAGCACAGCAAACTTAAGGCCAGCAAATTTAACATCCTACAACACCAACATAAATAAGTAGGCTAAATCTAATGAGACCAGCCTTATTTTGTGATCAAGAGCAAGCTTTCTTTCATATTATCTTTAATCAAAAGGGGGATAGTTAAAGAGAATTGTGTTTGAGTAGAAAACTATAGCACTCCCTGGGTTTATCAAACTCTGGCCCTGCCCTTGGGCTGTTTCTTGCCTCTTTTTGTAAATCAAGGTACCTGATGAATATGCATTCTCTGTCTTATCTGGCAAAGAAATAATTGATTTCCTCCCGCTCTGAAGAAAACGGTATTGATACCTACTTATAAATTAGATCAGACCCTGTCACCTTACTCAGATCGTCAGTTTCCCTCAGTGTCTACCTAAAACTCTCCCAGCAAACAGTTCCCATTTTTCTCCCTCCCTCCTGACTTGGTGTCACTGAGAATTCAAGGCTGATGGCCAGATCCCCTAGAACTCCAGGCTGCCTCATAGTGGCCCTTGCCTAGGATGGCAGAAGCTCTGTGAGCTGAAGCCTTTGGACTAGATCCAAACCTCCCAGAGCCGCACCCCCCACCCCCCCAACCCCGGCCCACAGCAGACCCTGCATGGGCTGGATTCCCCTGGACAGGTCAGAAGAAGGTTGAGCAGAATGCTCAGGTCATGCACACCCTCGTACAAGAGATAACCATACCTGTGCACAGCATCACAAGAACACCAGCAGCCTGGCTCGGGAACTGCAGAAACTCAGGGAATAGGGCTGCCTAGTGGCTTGGAACCCACTGAGAAAGGACAAGAGCCTGGGGTGTTAAAGCAGTTAAACAGGCAGTCGTCCAGAGTCTCCTGGGATTCACAAGAGAGAGGAGCCAGGTCTTCCAAGCCACTGAGCCAGGCTAGAGGAGGGTCTCATCCCAGAATATGGGAGGGCAGGGGGTCCTGTGGGACTGTCCATTTCTCTCTTAGATCACAAAACGGTAGAAGAGGATGAGGATATCTTATTTATTTATAATATATTTAGGGGTACAAGTGCAGGTTTCTTACATACATTCATTGCAAAGTGGTGAAGTCTGGGCCTTCAATGGAACCATCACCCAGATAGTGTACACTGTACCCAGTAGGTGGTATTTCATCCCTCACCCATCCTTCCACTCTCCAACCCTTCAGAGTCTCCAAGGTCTATTCTTCCACTTTGTATGTTCATGGGTATGCATTTCTAGGTCACATTTGTGAGAACATGCAGTATTTGACTTTATTCTTCTGAGTTATTTCACTGAGGATAATGGCCTCTAGTTCCATCCGTGTTACTGCAAAAGACATGGTTTCATTCTTTTTTATGGCTGCATAGTATTCCATGGTGTGTGTGTGTGTGTGTGTGTGTGTGTGTGTGTGTGTGTGTATGTGTATGTATATGTATATGTATATCTCACATTTTTTTTTGGATCCTGTCTCCTGTTGATGGTGTTGGTGGACATTTAGGTTGATTCCAGATCTTTGCTATTGTAAATAGTGCTGCAATAAACATACAAGCTCAGGTGTCTTATGTAATGACTTACTTTGAGGGTAGAGGAGGATTTCTTGACCTTCAATTGTTGTATTGCAGGACAAGGTAAAGTTCAACCTTGTCATTCTCCCCTCTTATTCAAGAGGAATGAAGATCATCATTGGTGAACAATATTCACCAAGGTTAATCATCATCTTCCTGAGTGAGGTGAAGTGGGTCTGAGAAACACTCTACCAGGACTTTTGCTGGTGGTATTCCTGTGAATCGGTTCAACCACCTGTTGAGAGGGGGTGGCACAGTCCAGAGTGTTAATACATTGAAGGCCAGTCTTATTGAAAGAGAAATGCCTAAAATGATGAAGAGAAATGTGAGTGTAAAGGTCACATTAAAGGGAAGAGTGAGTGTTGATCCCTGGGAATGATGAATCTCACTGAGCCCTCACTGATGAAACTTCTCCCCTATTGCAACAGCCTAAATAAATCATCTCCTTAATTGTCCAGCATATTCTGTCTTTCACAACAAGATTGAGAGTCTTAAATTTACATAATGTAACAAAAATATTAGAAATAACGTCACGAAGTGTTCCATCTTAAACCTTCTATGTAGTATTTTTTTAAACCTTGTGTGGTATTTTTATGAAAATATCTGTAATCTTCTGATAAAAATACTACACAAGATGGTGAAAGATTTGTCAACCAGTAAAGAACTCCTGTCTTGGCCTAGGAAGGTGTAACTGTGTAGACACAGTTCATAAACCTAGTAGTGGGCATTCAGCTCATTTTAGTTCAATCTAAGACCTTTTATCAGAGCTGTATTTTATTATTGCACAGGCACCTACCCCCCCACCCCGCCCCACCTCCCACACACACACAAGGCCTAGAGGACTTTACACAAATGAGGCAATCCAGTATCGTGGTTTGATTGCTGTAATGATGGACAGATAACATTTCTTGATGAGCTGTCTCCCAGATTCTCCCAGCGTAACCAGGGTTTAGTCGCTTGTGGTTTGGACACACAGTCTCTGGAAGCCCATCTCCTCATTTTTAGTCAGATCCAAAATGTAAAGAGTCCAGCCCATCCTCATCCCCTGGGTGTGCCCTTGAAATGCGACTGGTGTGAACCGGGACGTGCTCTGTGTGTGAAATGCACACCAGATTTCAAAGACTTAGTATGAAAAGAAAAATGCAAAGTATCTCCTTAATAATTTCACATGGTTAATATTGATAGGTTAATACTCTGGATATGTTGGGATAACAATAATATCCCATTAAAATTAAAATTAATTTCACTTGCTCCTTTCTTCCTTTTTAAAAATGTAGCTACCAAAAAATTTAATGTTACATCTGAAGCTCACATTCTATTTCCATCAGACAGCACTGAGTCTAAACTCAATTTCTGTGAGTACTAATAAATGCAGAGTGACCTTCATGGGGCCTGCTTCACAAGGGTCACACACCCTAAGGCATCTGTTCTCTCGCCTCTTGTCACATGGAGTCCCCCGAAGTCAGCCTCTCAAGCAGCAGGGCCCCTGAGCACCAATTTCAAAAATGGACTGGGTAGGAATTCCCCACCCCAGGCAATCCCCCAGCCCCCACCTGCTGACAGAGATATCAGCCAAGTGTCAGAACTGTGACCAGGACACAGATTCCTGCACACCCACAGCTCCCCAGGCCCACAACAGGCTGGCTCCAGGACCGTAGGGGCCCATAGCTCAGGCAACCCCCACATCCCTAGGCTGCCAGGTCTTGGTTTCACACCTTCCCCCTCATCCAGACACAGTCCTCTTTCCTCTCTTCCCTTGGAAAGTCTCCTAATTTTGAGCCACTAGCCATTCATCTGAGGCACCCTGGGGGGCTCCTGCTGCCCGTGTTGAATTGTACCTGCATTCCACATAAATGACTGCAGCTGGCTCTGGCCAGACTTCCCTAGAAGAGGAGAGCAGGAAGGCCTTGCTGGGGAGCATTCGGGGTCCCTGGGGCCAGCAGGGCATTCAGCAGCAGTTGTGTAGGGTGACGGCGCACCTGCCAGGCACCCTGGGAGCAAGCTGCCCTTTACCTGCTGCCCTCTCCCTGCAGGAGCTACAGCACCTGTTACACAAGAGTGCAGGTTCCCCTTCTGTATTTGAAAAGGGAAATCTAGTCTTCTCTTAGGGGTTGGCTTCTTCCCAGGTGTCTTCTCCAGATAGATCATTCAAGCATCTGTTCCTACCAGGGCCAGAAGAAGACACCCTAGAGGAGTACTTCAGATTCCCAATGGGAGGGCAACCCCTGACCTAAACACCTGAGAATGTCTCTAGGACACAGGGTGAATGTGTTCTGCAAGATAATGAATGAGAACAAAAGAATTAAGACAAATACAGAATAGCAACTTTATCTTATTCAAAAGATAGATACTATTTTAATTGCTACAGATCTTAATGGGTCCAGCAACCATCCATTAAACAATCTGTTAAGACTTAAGGCAGAACTGTCATTAATCTGAGTTTTCTAATGAAATTGTTTGTACAGAGCATAAATACCAATCTTCAAATTACAATACGGAGCATAAAAGGGGGCCTGAGGATCTCCGCAAGGCAGAGCTGACCGCTGAGCTCTGGGGTGCTGGGATAGAGACCCCCAACACCCAAGCTGCCTTAATTTCCAGACGCAGCTTCCTTCTTAATAGTCTATTCCTAACATTCTTGCCTTCTCTAGATTTCTGAGGTTTTAAAATGCTGCAAATACTCATTTTCCTGTTGAAATCTTTCACACGTCTTATAGTACGTAACCCCCACATTAAAAACAAACAAAAGAAAACACCAGAAAGCTGGGGATGGAGTTGTGAGGCAGCCCGGCACAGGCCTGGGCTGTCCCAGGGGTCTGAGCAGATGGCCATCCAGCAGGGTGGAAGGTGGAAGCTTAGCCTCCGAGAGGGGATTGAGTAAATAGTAAACAAGGAGCTAGGTTCTTCATGGTAGCCAGGCAGGGTGGTGCCAGCCTTTCACTGTGGGGAGAGAGCCTCACAAATGCAGAAAAGGGAAGGGCTGGAATGAGTGAGTGCTGTGGGCCTGAAATGGGAGGCATTGGTGTGAACTCATGGTTTCCAATTTAACTTGATAAATGTGGAAAGAAGTATAGATGTGAGTATGTATAAATGTGTGTATGTGTGTAGAGATACAGAGATAGATGATGAAATATATTTCCTCATGCTGTCCACAAAAGGTACCTGGGGACAAGGGCCCCTTGGTAACAAAGGCCACACCTACATCGCAGATCTTGGCTTCCAAATAGCATTTTTCATTACCACAAGGAAAAATGCCTGGTTCAGGGTTAGCAGGGAAAGCACAAGATGGCCCTGGAGTATCCTGATGTGGCGGAAAATAAGAACGTGCTCAAACAATAATGGGCACATGTGCAGGAAACACAGAAGCCAGGCTGATGAGGCTGTCAGTGGCCAAATCCAGGGTAATTTGGACATCAAGACAATAATGATAGCAATGCATTATAACTCATTGAATAAAACAGGAATTCATGAGAATGCACAAAAATAATGTTTTGAAACCATACACATGTATGTACACATGTGCATATATGAAAGAGAAACAACTACCTCTTAGTAGAATGCCAACTGATAAATGCAGAAAAAATAATGACATTTGAAAAACACCTCTCAGCAGTCCTCTATTCTGGCAAGAAACATCAATAGATGTTAAAACTTAAGAAGGCAAATGGATGAGGAATGAGACCTTAAATAGTTTCAACTTTATCTCCACACCAAATAGTTACTGAATGATTGCAAATGGAATCAAAAGTAACTTTATAGCAGAGGAGCCTGGCTACTAAGATAGCATCTTAATCATGTGATCAAAGTCAGTGTCACAAGCCATGAGAGAAATCAGCATCAATTTGCCAACTGATAAGAGGTAACAGAACACACTACCACATACGTGACAATTCAGTGAAAATACGTGGAAACCAGCTCTAATCTAGAGGAGACACTGGACTGCACCAAGTGGAGGGATATTCTACAAAATTTCGAGGCAGCAATTTTCAACAATATCAAGGTCATAATATTCAAGGAAAGACTGAGAAACTGTTCCAGATTGAAGAAGATTAAAGATATACAACAAGTGGGTGCAACATGTGATCTTGAGTCAGGGCCTTTTCCTGTAAGGTTTATGACAGGGAAAATTGGAGAAATTTGAATGGGATCTTTGTACTATTCTTACAACTTTTCTGTAAGTTAGAAGTTATTTCTAAACTAAAAGTTTAAAAAAAATAAGTATCTTGTCTCTTTTATTGTTGCCTGTGACCAATAAAAATAATTTTCTTAATTTTTGCAATCTAGCATCTGACAAAGGTCTAATATCCAGAATCTACAAGAAACGTAAACGAATTTACAAGAAAAAAACATCAAAAAGTGGGTAAAGGACATGAACAGACACTTCTCAAAAGAAGACATTTATGCAGCCAACAAACATGAAAAAAAGCTCCACATCACTGCATTAGAGAAATGCAAATCAAAACCACAGTGAGATACCATCTCATGGCAGTCAGAATAGCTAGTATTAAAAAGTCAGAAAACAACAGATGCTGGTGAGGCTGTGGAGAGATAGGAATGCTTTTACACTGTTGGTGGGAATATAAATTAGTTCAACCATTGTGGAAGACAGTATGGCTATTCCTTAAAGACCTAGAACCAGAAATACAATTTGATCCAGCAACCTCACTACAGGGTATATACCCAAAGGAATATAAATCATTCTATTATAAAGATACATACATACATATGTTCAATGCAGCACTATTCACAATAGCAAAGACATGAAATCAGCCCAAATGCCCATCAATGATAGACTGGATAAAGAAAATGTGGTACATATACACCATGGAATACTATGCAGCCATAAAAAAAACAAGATCACATCCTTTGCAGGGACATGGATGGAGCTGGAAGCCATTATCCTCAGCAAGCTAATGCAGGAACAGAAAACCAAACACTGCATGTTCTCACTTATAAGTGGGAGCTGAACAATGAGAACACATGGACACAGGGAGGGGAACAGTGCACACTGGGACCTTTTTTGGGGGGAAGGGGAGGGAGAGCATCAGGATAAAGAGCTAATGCACGTGGGGTTTAATACCTATATGATGGGTTGATAGGTGCAGCAGACCACTATGACACACATTTACCTTTGTAACAAACATGCATATCCTGCATGTGGATACCGGAACTTAAAATAAAATAAAATAAAATTTAAAAGAAGGAAAAAGAAAAAACTATTTTCATGCATGTAAATAGGTGAAAATTAGACCTCATAAATGTGTATGTATATGTGGTATACCTGGATGATAGATAAATGACAGATAAATAGATAGGACTTAATTTTCAGTTAAATATATTAATATATGTGCATAACATTACACATACATCACATATATGACTTCGCTCTCAGGTGTATCTTTTACATAAGAACCTCAAAAGTCTTTGGAACAGAAATATAAGCTCTTCCAGACTTTAGATTAATTTAAACTTCAATCTCCATTGTAACATTCCAAAACTCCTGTTGAGCAGTAAATTGGAGTTGCAAAAGTTGTATTTCAAGAAGCCCTGAGTCACAACTTTTCAAAAAGTGTGGCTCCTGTTAAGCTGAGGTAGGGAACTCTGAGGGCTTATGCAAGGACAATCTCTAACTTGAAAAAGGAAACTGTATCAGAACATCCTTAGTTCTCCTCTGACTTTGTTTTAAGGACTGCACTCCTCCGTTGCTAATGTCTCTAGCTCACTGGGCTCTTTGACTCTAACGCTGCTGCCCTAGGCAGGTGGGCAGGCCTCTGAGATGCTTCAGGTTGTTTGCATGAGGGCTGAGCCAGGGTCCCACAGCACAGGGTGTCCCATGCCCTCCCCGGCTCCAGCAACAAGGGACATGGTCTATGGGTGAGCGGGGCCCACAGGGGCCATAGGAGCTGGTCAGAACCAGGCAACACTCCCTGCAGGCTCCTGGGAGAGTCACTGGCCCAATCTCCTTCGTTACAGACCCTCTCATAGAGGGTCTTCCATAACCCATCTTCCTACCCCATCAACCTTCACAAGAATCACTTCTGAAACACTGAAGACCTGACTGACGCCTCAAAGCATGTTGGTAAACAAACAAATCAATGTAACTATTTTCATGACTAACCTGAAGGAACAAAAGGACTAAAGAACATGACCCAAAATACCAGCCATAACTACTTTACCAAAGATATGTTTTAAAATCTTCATTTGTACACTCTCTCTGCTCCCAAACCCCTGCTCACACCTCATTAGAAGGTGAGAACAGCCAGCAAAGACGGCTTCTCACTTTTTCTCCATCAGAAGCTTAGCAGTCAGCCTAGGCAACATAACATGAGCCATCTTTACAAAAACAAACGAACAAACAATTAGCTGGATGTGGTGGCTCAAGCCCATGGTCCCAGCTACTCAGGAGGCTGAGACGGGAGCATTGCTTGGGCCCAAGAGGTTGAGGCTGCAGTGAGCTATGATCCTGGCCACCTGATGTCTGGTGAGAAACAGAATGAGCATGAGGCTGGCTAATAAAGGGGGGATCCCCTGCAAAGCTCTCACATGGGAGGACATGCTAGTGACATCTTGGTACAGCAAGGACCATGGCCCACCTGAGACAAAGTGGGTGGCTGGACACCTGGCCATCCCCTGCCTGGGACTAATGTGTACACAGATGCCTGCTTACAAGGACCAGTGCAGCACCTTAGCCCCCACCCCCAAGAAAGGGATTTGTGATCCCAGTAATATTTATCATCAGGGTTTTTTGTTCTTTCTTAAAATACCTTGTTCTAAATCCTGAGTACTGGTGTCCACTGTGAACGAACCAGGGCCAGTGATTAAGGAATGAAAAGAAACAAGGTCCACTGTGCTTATGCCCAGGTTTGTTTACCAGATCCCCTTAGCTACTCAGCAAACCTGCAGATTTTGCAATCCCGTATTAAGAGGCTTGAATGAAGTCTTTATATGCAATTCAATCATTGCAGCCTTGGGTCTAGTCCATGGGCCTGGATATTTATTTTCACATCTTGACCTGAGGTTGGCTCATGTTAGTGGCTGTGTCTGTGATCTGTCCTCAGGGCCCTCCTCTGTGTAACTTATCACACCCTGTGACGCAGCAAAGAGGCAGAGCGGGTACCAACATTCGCGTGAAAACCAAAACTCAGTCTCACACAGAGGCCTTTACATAAAACCCAGGACCCTGCATCTTAACAAAAGGCGTCCATCTCCCAGCAAATGGTGTGAGGAAAGAAGGCCCCTCCCTGAGGGTCCCAGCAGCCTGGGGTGGGGTGGGGATTCAGCTGCATCCTGGGATTGCTCTTGAAGACCCTGCTCCCACTAGGGCCTGCCCTGAATATGAGAAGGAATGCACTCACCAGAGTGTCTGCCACCCCTGCCGACCGGCCAACTCCCTCCCGTCTCTCTCCTTCTTTGCTTGTTTTCTGTCCAGTTGGGCATTTGCTGCCAGCCTTTTTCTGTTAACGTGCCCCTGTTTCAGGGTAAATTTAAAGGTCACAGATCAGCCTCTGGAGGGTAGGTTTCTTTGCTGCGGGTGCACAGACCCCCTCCAGGGAGCAGGAGGTACAGCAGGAGGCTGTGTGCCAGCCTGGTACAGCAGGAGGCTGTGTGCCAGCCTGGCCCCTGCTCACACCTCATTAGACAGTGAGAATGGCCAGGAAAGACAGCTTCTCACTTTTTCTCCATCAGAAGCTTAGCAGTCAGCCTGAGCAACATAACATGAGCCATCTTTACGTAAACAAACAGAGAATTAGCTGGGCATGGTGGTGTCAGCCTACGGTCCCAGCTACTCAGGAGGCTGAGGCAGGAGGATTGCTTGAGCCCAGGAGGTTGAGACTGCAGTGAGCTATTATCACACCACTGCACTCCAGCCTGGGCAACAGAGCAAGACCCTGTCTCTTAAAAAAAATTAATATTTTTTAAAATTTTTTTTTAAAAAAGAAGCATATCAGTGACAAAGTAACGCATGGACTGGTGGCAGGAGGAGCCTAGCAGCAAACAGTGGCCATCCAGGCCCCCGGCATGAAGAGACACACTGTCAGCATTGCAAATGTAGTATCAAAAATACATTTATTCTCCCTGTAAGCAATCTTACCCACTCATGGCTTTATTTGCTATCCACATATTGAGAACTCCCAAATATGTGACCATTGGTCATGTCTGAACACTGGGCTCCAGACCTGCAGACACCAGCATGCACTGGACGTTTAGCTGTCTGTCCCAAGGGGCCTCAGACTCACCATAGCCCCTCCCTGCCCAAAGGATCCCCTGACACCTTTCTGTAGGATCCCAACATGAGGAGCCTGATCTGAGGCCTCCCATGACCTCTACCCTCACCTCTATGTCCAGTCTATCACTAAGCCTCCTGAATGGGTGGGCATCTGAGGAAAGCCCACCAGGCCCAGGTTTCCTGCCCCGCACCCCAAGAGGCCTCCTGGTCATCCCCTGTCATCCTCACTCTGACCTGCCTTTTCCCTGTCTACCCTGCAGACTTCAGGGTCGTCAAGTGCAGTCCTGGCCAGACTTACTCCCTCCCAGGTCCTCTGTTGCTTGTGACTCAGTCTGCTGCCCTCCCTCACCAGCCCGAGACCCTCAACTGGCCTTTATACCCAGCCAAGAGAGCCATGCATCCACCCTCCCAGTCTGAAAGGCCTCTTGTTCCTGGACTTCTGGACACCAATGAGTTCACACCTAACTCGGCCTTCAGACTTCAGCTCAAAGGACACCTCCTGAGGGAGAAGCTCCTCTTGGCCCTGTCCTCCCCCAACCCCAAATCTGACTCCATTTAGTACCCTCACCAATACCACTCTCAGGTGCTTCTAGCACGCTATTCCTCAAACCATCTACCAAGTTTGCAGTTAGATGTTTAATGTTCAGCTGGTTTGATTACTGTCTCTCCCACCAGCTGCCTTCCACTACACAATTTTGCCCAACTCTGTGTCCCTAATCCACAAAAAGTATGTGAGGTACAGCACATATATTCTGTGCTCAGTAAGTGTTTGTTAAATAAACACATGCATGAATGGCAGAAAGATGCTGTAGAAAGAACTCAAGACATGCTGGATTTTAAGTCATCATTTTAGGTTAATATCATCTTAGGTTTGAGTCAATGTGAAAAAAATACTAAAACTATTCTACAGATTAGAAAGCAAAAGGAATGGGTGTATAATGTGTTATTTTCATTGTCATGATTCGTTCTAGCTGATTTTTGGTTTTTTCCCTGGGGAAGGTTTGCGTTGCAGTGGTGTTGCCCAGGGTTGGCCCATGTGTATGGTGGGGAAGCATGGACTACCAACCGTCGGGAGCTTGGGGGAGGCATGTTCATTTCTGTGCATCCCCCCTGCTCCTCTAGAGTGTAGGCACAGCATGGGAGTTACAAATAATCTATAAAATGCCACTAAATGTGTCCTTTCACTATTCAGAAAGTCCAAAAGGAAAGAGAAACCAGTTGAATTTCATGGCCCTGAGACACTCGTGGGCTTCTATGACTTTGCATAATGCTGGCTGATAGTTGGTACAGCCCATCCCAACTCGTGGTCTAACACGATTTTTTGACTTTATGGTGGTGTGAAAGCAACACGCATGTAGCACTCAAAGCACTCAAATTGTGCTTTGAATATCCATGAAAACATTCTGTGTTTCACCTTCAGTACAATTTCAATAAATTACAAGAAATAGACAACACTTTTTTCTAAAACAGGCTTTGTGTTAGCTGATGTTGCCAAACTGTGGGCTAATGCAAGTGTTCTGAGCGTGGTTAAGGCAGCCTGGGCTAAGCTGTAATGTTCAGTGTGGTGGGCACATTAAATGCACTGTCAATGGTACTTCCAACTGACCATGGGTTTGTTGGGACATAACCCCATTGAAAGTCAAGGTGCATCTGACGGGTTGCCCGTGCCTCACAAAGCCATTTTTCAGAAATGTTCAGTAGACCGAATGTGCACAGATGCTGGGCACTCACTCCACAAACATGACCATCATTCTCCTCCACTCCAGCCTTTCACCTCTTCCTCCAGAGAGCCATTAGGCACATTTTACAAACTTGAGAAATGATTGAGTCCATGTTCTCTGATCTTTTGGCTGCCCTAGGCAAATTCCTGATGAAAAGCTGGGCCATCCTTGACGAGCTCCTGAGACTGGATGGGGTCAGAGCCACATCCACAGCATGGCCTGCTCCAGGAAGTCTCCCCACACCGCCCCCTTAGAGTTCAACAGGAATGTGATGGGATCAAGGGAGGAATTCTCGAGGGGTTGCGTAAAAGTTGTGTAGTATGGAAGAGATGCAAGCAATTCCACTGGGGATTGCTTTCGGCTATGCTAGGACCACTTAAACCAAACAGGGGGTCTTCACACACGACAGCCAGTCTGCAGGCAGCAGCTCCTGCCCTCAAAGTCAGAGCGTCCCAAGCTCCTTTGTCTCCTGTGCCATCACCCTGATAGCCACTCTCATCCTCATGAACAAGCCGGCCCCACCTGGCCATCAGCGCTGAACCCCTCCACTCCCCCATTCCAGAAGGCAAGGCAGGGAGGAAGGGAAAAAGCACATGCCGCCAGCCTCCACTCCCCTTTGAAGGAGCTTCCCCATCCCCCTTCAACTGACCACTGCCACATAACATGGCCACAAGTGTCCTGCAGCCACTTGTCAGCAAGGCCAGCTGAGAAATGGAGCCTTTCCCACTGAGCTCATTGCCACTCACAATGAGATTGAAGTTCTGTTAAGAGAAGGATGTTAGATGAGCACAGTCCTTGCCTCTCAAGTCAACACGAAGATACATATGCATGGACACACACATACACACACAACACACACATACACACACATGCACACATATATACACATATAACACAGACATACACATGAATATACACACATGCACACATATATAAACACAACACACACATAAACACTAACACAGACACATATATGCATACACATGACATATACACATATATACATGTAAGAATATACACATACACACAGATACAAATACACATACACACAGAGATAAACACACATACAGACACACGCAGATACATACACACAGATACACACACCCGCACACACATACACACATGCACACAAACATGTACATACATACAACACAGCATCTGGCATCAACTCAGTGGTCCAAGTTAGATTCTGATGAGTCCAGAATTGTGCATCTGATCTTCAAAAGAATCTACTGCCCTCCACCTATTTCAAAAGGCCAAACTTCATGATTCTGTACTAATTTCAGTCAGTTATGCTGCACATAGAACTTCTCAGTGATTTGCATGATCAGAGGACATTCCATTTAGTCAAGGGTCCATGTGTTATTCTTAAGAGCTTTAAGAGCAATCCTCAAAACAAGTATGAAAAATAAAAGCATCCAATGGGAATTGTGCTTGGTGTGACTAAACAATCCATTGAAAGCTATGAATACCACAACTCAAGAACACATGATAAGCATGAAGAGTGTTTCCCTACAACTGTGCCTAACGCTACTGCTGCCCTTCGGAGGGCAACAGGGTGCAACAGAGAGCAACAGGCCACAGTCAGAGCAGAGCTGGGTTCAGATCCCGCCTCTGCCCTCAGTAACTCCACAGCCCAGCTGAATCTCCTTTTCTGTATGTGCAGAATGTGGACGGTGCGTAAGGACAGAGGTTGTATACGTAAAGAAAAGGCTCAGATAACGTAAATAGTGTTTGTTAATGCCATTGGAAAATTCGGTTTTCTATCCTTGTTCAGACTAGATTAATTAATCAGTTGGAAAAAAATTAAAGCATAGCACATTACCCTGCAGCTGGGGAAAAGCAGCACATGAAAGACGGACATGTTTTAAGGGTTTTGGAAACAGACTATTTAGCCACAATACTAGCAGTACAATGTGGGGGGTCATATTTTATTGTTAAGAAAGAGAGATAGTTATTTCTCAAGGTGAGAATGGTAAGTGTTTCATTTTCCCAGGGACTACTTTGGAGAAACCAATGGGAAGGCATTCCATTCTGTTTTCCCTAGTCCCTAGACAGGCGGCCTGTCTTGGATTAACACCACTGTGCCTCCACGCAGGTCTGGGTGGAGGGGCTGAGCTGGAATTCCCAGGGCTGCTGTCTGGAACACAGAGCCTGAGGAACCATCCGGGCCATTTCCTGGCCTGGACACTGAGCCAAGTAGCAGGAGGCAGAGGGAGGTGAAAGCAAAACCCAGCCCCAAGGCTGTGTCCCTTTTCAAAGCTGCCCACCTCATGTTGGTTCTTTCTTGCGGGTCATACTAAGGACCTGCCACAATTTGGAACTTGACTTGGAACCACTGTCATCCTGACTCTTCATTTTAAAAAGTCATTCTCCTCAAAAATAAATGAGTAAAACATAAAAACAAATTCATTCTTCACTTTCAAAAGAGCTTATAAAATCAAAACCCTGGGGGTGGTTTTGGATACAGGTTTCCAGCTTCTAAGAACACAGAGTGTCTTACACTTTCCCAAGTTTCCCTTCCTCACAGGGGACCCCAGGCCTGAAATGATCTCCTTTCCCATTTAACTAATGCTTTCCTTGCTTCTTGGGGAGTCGTTTCTTGGTGACTGCCAAACTCTGCAGTGGAGCCGCGGGCAGCAAGCCCTTCTCACACTGCAAGAACACACAAGGACAAAGGATGCTAGTCGGAGAAACGCATTTATTTTTACAGTATCACTTCCTCACCCGCCCGAATGATAACTGTTTGGATTACTTATTATGAACTTGGAGGGGGGAGAAACCTCAAATCTAATTTGGTTTTCACTATTTGCACCACTATTTGTTTATCTTTCATTCATTACTGAGCTTGGGAAATTATAAAAAGAATCCAGCCATTCATCCACCCTGGGTCTAGAAGTTTTAATCTGCTGCGTTTCAGCTGCAGTCCTTCTTTCTCAGCTACTTCCATATTGAGATAGAAAGGACCCATAAGGCTTCTGTTTCTCTATAAATACTCTAACATGCAGGGGGGAAGCCACTAAGTAAAACACACAGAAAATCATTCTGCAAATATGACAGAGCCATTTAGCCACAGAGCAGGCTGGCCTCTGTGGACGTTGGGGTCATTCATGCTTGACCAGAGACGGACCAGAGACTGATGGGAATCCTGGTCCAAGGAGGCTGAGGGAGCAAGACCTTGTTGTGGTTCAAACGCCACTCCATTCGTCTCCTAGAACATGTTGAGTAGTCCTCGAGGGCAGGGGAAACAGTGAGAAAGCTGACCTGGGCCCAGGAAGGAGAAGGTGAAGGCAGGCAGGAGGTGGAGAAACCATTCCCAGGGCTTGCACAGCTCCCAGGAATGCAGCCGAGTTTGGGAGTGCAGGAAATTGAGCACCAGGCCTGTGGTCAGCTGGGTCAGCCCTGGAAACTCAGGCCCGGGTGGCTGCAACCCCACGCTGGCTTGGGGCAGGTGTGCCCTGCATCTGTCCCACCTGCCGGGGCTCCTGCCAGCCATATCCTGTTCCCACAGGGAGCACACAGTGGGTCAGTACCCTCGTGCTCCAGGCACCCCATCTCCCCTCCACCACCAGCGGGGAGCCCTCCTAGATGTCTTGGCAGCATCATAGCCTCATGTCCTGCCTTCGCAACTTATCTCCAATTTATCCTTTCTACCCAACCCAAGTCACCAGCTCCTTCAAAGGATGTCTGAAATGTCCCAACTCTTTCCATGTCCACAGCTGCCTGCCTATCTCAGGGCCTCACTTCATCAGGCCTGGAGGGCAGCATGAGCGGTGAAGGAATGCAGGCCTCACAGCGATCACAGCAAACAGAAAGCAGCGCCATTTACCAGGTGTCACTGTGTGCCAGCCTCGGCCGGGGCTACTCCCAACCCATTCACAGAGAATGAAACAAGACCACTGCACCCTTCTCCAGGCCACAGCAATGTGTCATGTCACGTGTCACAAGGAAGCAAGTTCAGGCTGGGTAGAAGCTTCACGAAGAAGGCCTGAGCTCTTCCGGGGGAGGTGCCAGCCTCTTCACAACTGACCTGCTTCCTCCAAACCAGGCCGGGCCCTCGTTTAGATACCACTAGTGGTAAATTTGGAATTTCACCAATCAATCTTTGCAAAACAAGCTTGTGTGCCGTGCTGTGTTTTGAAAAGCAAAATGGAGACAGGATGGGCTTTTGTGATCTTGCGTGCACGTGGCCTGCATAACACTCTCAGTTATGGAGAGCTGGTGGGGTCCAAGAACCCAGCTGTGGCATACACAGGGCTCTAACTGCAAGAGAAGAGGAACCTTGGAAAGAGGGCCGTCTGTGTGTCTGTGTGTGTGTTTTCCTGGCAAAGCTTCTTGTTTTTACATGAGGGTTTTATTCATACTTGGACTATTTGGAATTTGATATTTAATTAAAAGTTGCTATTTGGGCAATCCTAAAGATAGAAAATCAAACACATGCAGAAACTGCAATAATTATATGTGTGATCTCATTTTAAGCACAAACCATTGTTGCTATTCTTATAAATTTTTCTGCACATTCCTTGCAGTTGAACATGGGCTCTATCCCCGGAACTGCAGGGGAACAGAAGGCGCTGGATGAGGAATCACCTGACCCAGGTCTACCCTGACTCTCCTTCAAAGCATGCATTTCGAATAAGCATCTGAGCTTCTGAGGGTTGGCTCCATCTCTCAACGGGGAGGGCAGGCAAATGTCACTGCATTTCCTACCTGCAGAACTACTGCCATCAGCCATGGAAACTTTGGATGTAGAAACACTTTCAGTCCCGACTTTATTTCTCCACTTCCAGTTCCTCCTCAGCCAAGGGCAGACCTGCAGACAGTCCACCCATCCAACAAAGACCCTGAGACCCATCAGGAGTGAAGGTTTAGGCCCCCCTAAGTGTTTGTGAAGAAAGATAAAAAGTAAAATAAAACTGGGAAATGGCCAGGCCCAGTGGCTCATGCCTGTAGTCCCAGCACTTTGGAAGGCCGAGGCAGATGGATCATGAGGTCAGGAGTCTGAAACCAGCAGGTTGAAACCCTGTCTCTACTAAAAATACAAAACATTAGCCAGGCGTGGTGGTGGGCACGAGCAGCCTCCCAGCTGCTCGGGAGGCTGAGGCAGGAGAATCACTTGAACCCGGGAGGTGGAGGTTGCAGTGAGCCAAGATCATGCCATTGCACTCCAGCCCAGGTGACAGTGCAAGACTTTGTCTCAAAAAAAAAAAAAAAAAAAAAACTGGGAAATACAAGGTCAACAGTGAAGCAAGAAGAGAAAGTAAAACCTCAGTGGCCCAAGGCCTGTATTCTAACACCTCCCAAGTGACTGCAACATTCCCAAGCCCAGGAGAAGGCCCCCAATGGTCTAAACAGGCGCCCCTATCGTTTTTAGACACACGTACAAGGCACCCTCTGTTGTGTGTTGCACTGAGGTGTTAGAGCCAGCCAGGAGGAGAACAAAGAACTCTCAGGAGCGGGCACAAGCACCCCACACCCCCAGCAGCTCCGAGCAGTGAGGCAGACATTCACTACACAGAAAAGCACAGAGACCTGTCGCACTAGCAGAGAGCCTTCTTTCCTGCACCATCTCCAGCTAAAACACAGCACAGTAAAATTGATGTAGACAATGACAACCTGGGACAGGAGAAAATGGATGAATTATGTCCTGGAAACTTTGCGTAAGGCGGCAGGAAATTGGAAAGTATATTTCAAAAAGATTGTCAAATTTAAATGCCTCTATTACAAAGGGTTAAAATCTCCACCATCCAAAAAAATCACTTTCCTGGAAGAGTCCATTCATTATGATTCTGGATAACTGGTATTTTATTTGGCAATTCCTCCCTTTGTTCTACACTCAGGAAAAGCTGAAAAATTCTAACTATGATTTTTCTTTGTGCCTCAAAATCTACTTGTCAGTCTTCAGATTTTTGGAAGTTGATTTAGGTTCCAGTCCCCAAGATAGGCTAGAACCAATATTTATTGAATCTTTACTGTGAGCCTAGACTGTACCAAATATGTTACAGCAACTGTCTCACTCAGCACTCAGAGCTCCTCCGTGGGGCAGGTGCTGGTATGAGGCCCAGGAGATGGACGAGGAAACTGAAGCCTGAGGAGGTGAATTAAATAATGAAAGCAGAGCAAGAACCATGTCAGGATCCAAAGCTGTGTCCCTCTGGCTCCTGAACCCAAGTATCCAACTGCTCTGAAGGTGGGAAGGAGAGGAGACCGGCACAGAGGGCCCAGGTAACTTAACAACAAATCGGCTCTCACGAGAAAGTCAGGTTGGCTATATAACCAAATCCCAGGCAACTCCTCTCTCAGCCAGCACTCAGAGATTCATTAGGGCCCTGTTAACAGCAGTCCTTGGTGCCCCATCTGATTCCAGCAACAGCTTTGGGTCCCTTCAGCAAAAGACAGCACTGTGCAGAAGAGGGGACTCCTCTCACTGGGTTCTAAAATGGGAAAACAGAGAGCAAGGGGAGGCAAAAGGCACTCATGCTTAGCCATGATCCACGTCTTACTTCATCATAGGTCTCCTGTTAAATCACCTTTTTTTGACATAAATTTAAGGGATACAAGCGCAGATTTGTTACATGGATACACTGCACAGTGGTGAAGTCCAGACTTTTAGGGGAAACATCACCCTAACAGTGAAGGTTGTACTTACTAAGTAATTTCTCATCCCTCACTCCACCCTCCCATCCTTCCCCATCTGCAGTGTCTAATGTGTACCTGCATGTGTACACATTAGTGAGCACCCACTTATGAGTGAGAACACTTGATATTTGACTGACTTGTTTCACTTAAGCTAATGGCCTCCAGTTCAATCCATGTTGCTGCAAAAAACATGATTTCATTCTCTTTATGGCTGAATAGTATTCCATTGTGTGTATATACCACGCTTTCTTTGTCCAAAGTTGGACACACTGAAGTTGACTCTGTACCTTTGCTGGTGTAAAGAGTGCTGTGATAAACACACCAGTGCAGGTGTCTTTCTGACATAATGATTTATTTTCCTCTGAGTAGATACTCAGTAGTGGGGCTGCTGGATCAAATGGTAGTTCTACATATACATTCTGTATGTAGAAAATACCAAAGAATTCTTAAGAAAGCTACTAGATCTAATAAGTGAATTCAACAAATTTGCAGGGTATAAAATTAACACACAAAAAGCAGTTGTGTTGAGAAATCTGTCTACTGTTTTCCATAGAGGCTGTACAATTTTCATTCCAACCACTTGTTAGCTGAGAGCTGTCGGGGGTAGGAGTAGCCTCAGTGTTTCAGCAGGCATCTGTCAGAGACCCCCTGAAAAGGGGCTCAGCCACCACTGTCAGCTCCTGCATGCCCCAGCACCATCCCTGCAGCTGTCCACTGCCACCCTGGGCCCTGGACCCCTCACGGGGAGAAAACACAGAAATCACAGGAACGTCACAAATGCCATGCACAGCCATCCCAACTCCTCTAAGAGCAGGCAACGCTCAGCCTGAGAAGCTGGCCCTGGAGGAATTTAAGTGTGGGCTTTCAGCTATTTCTAGTTTTTATTTGTTTCTGGAAAGGAGGGTGAAAAAGAAAGGGAGGAGTTGAAAGGGGGACACCAAAAGGCCTCCTTTCAATTGTTCCTTGTCATTTGAAACTCATTACTTGCCTGCTAGACTAATGATCCTGCCAAGAGTCCCTGGCAGGCATCCGAGAGAGCCCGCAGTGTCCTCTGAGCCCCAGATCTGGCCCTTGGGGCTCTCAGCAACCACCCAGGCTCCTCTATCTGCCCCAGGGCCACCTGCTTCTCACCTTGATTTCTCTATACTGATCCGAGTAGAAGTAAGCTGAACTGCTGACATTTATCAACCTTACTTAGACTGAGGGGCCCAAAGAACACCACAGGAGTTAAAGGGAGGTGAAGGCAGAGGGGAGTCCAAACTGGGTAGAAGGTCTTTTATGCTCTCACAACCCTGGGGCAATGCAGAGTGCAACAGTGGCCAGCACTGTTGGGGAAGACAGGGCCATTAGCATTAAGTTATTCAGAGAGAAGCTGGATGGCTTCATATCACTATCTGGCTTCAGGCAGGCAAGACAGAAGTAGAGACAAGAGTGCCAGCCTCAGAGACTTCTGGTGCCATGCCGTCCCCACACCCCACACGCTGATGTGGCTGGGAGGGTTTCCTCCTTCAGTACGTGAGTAGTATTTCCATGTCTGGGGCTGTGCTAGTACTTGGACGGTCCTCAGCCCTTTCTTCCCACACTGGTGCCTTTCTAACGTTGGGCAACCCACAGTGATTTAACCTCAGAGCCTCTCCAGCTGCAATGGAGCCAACCTCAGAAACCCACCAGCCTAGGAGGAAATGGCGGAGTATCGTCTGGGCACACAGGGAGTCATCGGTTCTCACCATAGATTTTATATTATTTATTCTTACAATCTAATAGTAATCTGCTCTGCTGGCCAGAGAGTTTGAGCTGCCCCAACAGATTTTCAACAAAAGTATTAGTAAAAGAGGGAACAAGCTTGTTCTTTGATACTCTAGAAAGAAAACCAGGTGCACTGAGTAGAAGTACCAAGTTCTGAGTATTTTTTTAGAAGTTGTAATGTTTATCATTTTTAGCTGCTTGTAAAGAGAATGTGATGTCTTGGCAGAGAGAACCCTTCTCCAGAAGCACTGCCTTGCTTTGTCATGAAGAGTAATCCTTCGTGCCTCAGTCTCCCATGCATTCCATTTGGGGAAGAGTGTGGAGGCTCTCCCACCCTGCCAGCACTAGAGCAGGGACAAAGACAGACAGGCAGCTATGGTTTTAGCCTCCTCCACCAGCCCAAGCCAGAGGACGAGCTGGCAAGATGCTGCGAAGTTTCCTTCAATGTTCTGTTCCACAATTTGGCAGTTGATGCTGACGTATAATGCGGCTGCCTCCCTCCCTGAGGTTCCTCCAACAGGAACACCGAGTTCCTGACTCCACACTTCCCTCTGTTCTCTTCCTTCTGTTCTGAGCATCAGCTGTGGCTCTTCTAGTAAAAGGTACCTAAGGCGTTCATGAGTATATCTAGGGGTAAGCAGAGGTCACCTACCTTAAGTCTACGCAAGACTGATTAGCATCCAGTCTCCATGTTTTGTGCATGGCCAACACTCTCACTAAGATTTCAGAGACTCACCTGAGGTGAGCGGCTCATATTCTCCTGCTTCTGGCTCCCATGAGTGTGAACTATTTAGTGATCAGCACACAGTGTGACTCAGTCCTCTTAATTATTGACCATCAAGAAAAAAAAAGAAACTCAAAGACATATCCAGGTGAGGAGAGGAGGAAGTCATATCATACCATAAAGCTCTGCCCGGGACAAGCCTGTTTCCAAGCCAGCAGGCACAGCTGCACACAGGCCATAGCCCCTCTGAATGTGCCAGCCCCTCTCCTCCGCCCTCTTGCCTCTCCCCATCATTGGCAAAGTGCTGTTCATCCCCAGTGCAAAGCAGTTTGGCTATGTCATGTCGACCTAGCTCAGCCCTCGTTCCTTGAGCAAACACAGCAAGCACATATCCCGAGAGGGTACTGCTGGGGCTTCCTCACAGTGGTGGGAGCCAGGCAGCAGACAGGTGGCTTGTCTACTAGGTCACGATGAGGCAAAGGACAGAAGTGAAAGAGTAGGGGCATTGGTGTTGCCAGGGCTGAGAGTTGCAGTCCTGGAAGACTTCCTGGATAAGGTGACATCAGTGCAGAGCCAGGATGTTTCCTGGAGGAAGAGCGTTCCAGATGGGGGAGACAGCATGTGCGAAACATAGAGGCAGGGACAGTGGCAGCACAGGATAGGGGTAGGGTGGTTGGCATAGGAAGGGAAGGAGCAAGGAATAGGGCAAAGAGGCAGGAAGGACCCAGGCCGTCAGGCACACAGGCTACTGGAGACTGCCTCTTGCTCAGCATGAGACACAGAGTGGCTAGCAGCAGTTGAGCTGAGCGTGACATGCTGTAAGAGCCCTCTGTCAGTTTTCAGAGATACAAGGTGTGAGCTGAGGGAAGGGGAGACCAGGCAGGGGGCTTGCAGGGAGGCCAGTGAGAGATGATGGCAGCCTGGGGATCTAGGCAGAGCTGGATGCGGTGAGAAAGGCTGGCTTCTGCACGTACTTTGAAGGGGAAGCTGATCGAATGTGTGATGCACTGGGAGAGCAGCGTGGAAGGAAGAGATGAGTCAAGCATGACTTCAGCGTCGGGCGGCCAAGCATCATCCTGCCCTCCTCCTCCAGGAAGCCCATCCAGGCAGCTCTCTGAACAAAGGTGGTGCCTCTTCAGGAAGAGCTAGGGTGTGAGCAGCTGCTGTAAAGGACGGGTCCCCACTGTCTGTCTTTGGGCTCCTCTTCTCTCCTCTTCCCTAAGAGGTGGAGGGAGTTGAACCGCCAGTCCTCTGGCAGGAAGACATTCAAAGGAAAGTTTTCCTAGAATTGTGAGTAACAGAGCTGCTAAAAATGAGGCTTGGCTTTACAGGGCACATACTGGAAATAAAGGCTATTAATAGGTTCCTGCAGGACCATTGCCACACTGAAACCGGCTCCCAGGCAACCAGCCTCGCCCAGTGGCGCCCATGGGGGTGAGATGCAGAAATCCAGGCCTTCTAAGCAGGGCAGAAAAAGAAAAGTATTTCATAGACTTGCCTTAGGAGTGCAAAAAGAGTCAATAACCTTTTCCACCCCCAGTGTAAGGCGAACAGACCCATGAGCCGGTGGGAATATCTGAACACACACAAAACTGAAAGGTCACAGAGCAAAGCTGCTAGGCGCTTCCTGCCCATTCCACCTTTGCACAAAGAACACAGATTGGGGCTTTGGCTCCCTTCAACACATGATTGGCACCTAGTGTGTGCAGACACTGGGGGAGCCATGCTCCCCTGGGACAGCATCTGTGAAACCCACTGTACTGCTGGGACCAAGGGGGAAATCAGGTAGCAAGAATGAGAGTCCCTGAAAAACAGCCCATTTCTCTCAAGCAGCAAGAAGCCAAAGAAAAAAAAAAAAAACCAACATAAATTCTTTCTGAGCCCAGTTTCCTCATCCATAAAATGGGCATAATGCTGCTTACACTGGTGTTGTGAGAATCAAATGGGATGACATCAAAAGGGGCCGGCTCCCCGTGAGGAGCGGCGAATGTGAGTTTGCCTTCCCGGTTGCTAATGGAAGAGGAAAACAAAGAGTTTGAGCCAAGGGGGCCGTGCAGAGCCTGGGAGTGCAGGAGGAAGCTGCTGCAGTGGGCTATTTTCCACAGTCTCCGGAGGACGGCGGTCACATACTGAGTGCATGCCCTCTTTCCACCTCCCACCAGAGCACCCTCTGTGCCAAGGCAATATTGCAGTAGTGCTGCATGGAATTCGTCCAGCACACAATGAACAGAAACTGCCTTTTGATTTCTTCTTTTATCTTGCAGACTTTTCATGTTTTCTCCAGAAACAGAGGACCCCAGCTCATCAGGGCATTCTTGGGATGCCAAGACTCAAGACCCCATGTGGTCGCCTATCTCCTTCCTCTGCTCCCCGGTTTCACCTGCGTCTCACGCAAAACCAGAAACCCCTCAAGCAGAAACAGAGTCTGTGACCGAATCATCAATTCTGGTTTTTTTTTGTTTTGTTTTGTTTTTTTCCTCTTGGAACAGATTCGGGAGGAATCTAAGTATCATTGTAAAATTCACAAAATCCCAAACCCACTGAGTGAGCAACAGATGAGGGAAATTGCTCCACATCCCGTGGAGAGGAAATGAACAGGACTGGGGAGGAAGAATGTGCTGCGTGGTGGGAACACTGTTTTGATTCCTGATGCTGCACATCTGCCACGTTTCTGCACAGAGCTACCAGCCCGGGCAGACACTGAGGACCCTCCTCGCGCACTGGAGCTGTGGCCTCGGCAGCTGTGGGAATGCGGACAGGAAGCAGAGGACCCTGGAGGCGAGAGGAGGAGGACATCCTGCGGGGATAGATAAAAAATAACGGCCGGGCTGTGGGAACCTCTTCCGAGCAAACATGTGAGCCCAGGAATTTCCTGAGCCAGAGATCTGACTCCAGTTATTTGTTGTAACTGATTATTTGTTTTCCTGGAGATTTTGCATAATTTTGACAAAGGGAAAGAAGATATAAAGCCAAGACATGCATGACTGCCCTTCTGAAGCCTCTGCTCACAGAGCAGAGGGATAGGAGGCTGTGATTCAGATTATGGGGCCTGCAGGCTGGGGAGGGCGACCCTGCAGGGGCCCAGGAGCAGGCGGAGTGTGCCCCACAGACCCCTCCCTGGGGCAGAGGGACAGCAGATTACTGGGCCCCAGACGCATTAGGTGGCACGTGCTGGTTCCCTCTGTCCAGCGAGCCTCTCCCCCAGCATCATCCAGCCCTGGGCCTCCAGCAGGCAGAGGAGATCATGACCAGGAAGCAATTCATCACCATCCAAGGCCTTAGCAGACTCTGGCTTTCCTTTGAATTTCCAAGAAAACTGCTCCATAATTTTTATCAAGACTTATCATTTGCCCATCTCACCCTACACACTAGAATTTTAAGCGATGAAGTACATGTGGAGACTTACTTTGTAGTCTTTTAAGATAATGACCAAATGAACATTTCTGGCCTCACTCAGCATCTGCTCTGACACGGGTTTAAGGGGCTGCCGCGGCCAGGAAGAGGTGGGCCTGGTCCTGTCGGTGGATGCGCATTCTGCTTCCCTTAGGCGGGGCTGGGCATGCTGGGACCTCCCCTGTGAGGGGACAGCGGAGCTCGCAGGGCAGACCCATGTCCCTGGTGTCTTCCTTCTGATGGGCCTTCCCCTCATGTCGGGATCCACCTTACAGGGCATCTGGCCTGGTGTCTGCACATAGTGAAACATGGCTGAGTGTCCCTTGCATTAAATGCATATCCTTGGGATCGCGGTTTCCCTCTCCTCTTCCTTGTCTTTCCCAAGAAACCCTCCACCCTCACGACACCCCACTAATACCTCCATGTGGCCAACTCCTCACAGGGTCAAATATGCTGGGCCACCCCCTCTGAGGCCGCAGCTGCATCTCAGGTTTGCATTCTCACCACGGCCGTTCTACTGATGGGAGCTTCATTTCTATTTGCTCGAGGTATTACACCTATTTTATTTTTCTTTAATGAAATCCTCCTCACTTCCATCACCTCACTGCACCCCTCTCTTCAGAGCTTTCCTTCTCTCCCCTCCTCCCTCCCCATCTTTCTTCCTTCCTGTCCCCAAAGACCAGGCCATGGTGCCCTCAAAGGACACAACAGAGCCCCATGTGGACTGGGAAGCTGGCCCTGGCCCAGGGCCCCTCCAGCACAGCCTTTCCCCCACTGGCCTTAGGCAAGTGCCCTGCAGTGTCTATCTGCAGCCATCTCTGCCTCGTGTGTTTACAAATTCACCTTCTGCTGTGGATCCCTGTCAACCGCAGGTCCGCCCAACACATTTCGCCCTGGATCTCACTGGGTGGACGTGAACATCCACCTGCACGACAGTAAAGGAAAAAGGACAAGATGGAGTTGTGGGGGCAGGGGGTGGTTCTTCCCATAAAAACACAGAAGCATCACAAGAATAATATTTGTTAAAAGCCTCCAGGATTTGGTGCCGAACATCTCTCAAGGCATCTCCTGATTTCCCAGAGCTGATGGAAATATTCTGAAGGTATTAATAGAATGCAGATGTTGGAGAATGCGACTTAGAATCCTACTGAACAAATGACCCTGTTGGGAGGCAGTTTGCAGTCTCCAGGGACATTCCACAGAGGGCCCAGCTGATCGTCTCATATTGAAACAGCATGTCCCAGCATTCCAGCTAGAAGAAGCGGAACAGGGCTCCTCCACCAGATATAAATCACAAGGCAAAGGGCAACTGAACTCCTTCAGTCCTGCCCTCCCTCCTTCCTTGGTTCACCCTCCACCCCCTCCCCTGCTCCCGCCCCCCAAGGAAAACAGAGCTTGAGTAAGAGGCTGCCAAGCCAAGCCACGCAGGCGCCAGACGGCCGAGCGCGGCACACACGACGGCCGTTTGGGAGGCTCACAGCTTTCGGCACTGTGGCCCTGATGTTTTTGCTTCACTGCAATTTGTTTCTGATCTCCAGTCAAGTCCTTACAACGCTGGGATCCTCTAGAGAGTTTATACTTTGACCTCGTGACAATTAACACCAGAGGCCAAGAAGAAAAAAAAAACTCGATAAGAGAGAAACTCAATTGGTGGGAGGTGGAGGGTGGGAGGACGGGCGGGGGCCTATTACTAAAGTAAATGCGTTACTTGTGAAATTATTTCCCATCCAATAAAAAGAATGCAGTGTCTTTAAAGAGAGAGTTGCCAAAATGGAAAGAAAGTCTTCTTTCAAAGACTGCCAAGCCTGGCGATCCTCGGTGAACTGTGTGTTCAGGAAAGGACACAAATTAGCCAGGCTGGGCAGCCAGCCTTGCGCAGGAGCCCTGGGACAGAACCTTTCATGGCTCTGTGTGGTTATGAAAGTGTGGGCGAGCCTGCCGTGTCCTCTGCATGGAGGCCCCGTCCAGGCCCTGCCACTGCCCACCCAACAGGGCAGACCCAAGTGCTGGCCAGAGCTGTGGTCCCGGGTCCCCAGCCACCAGGGCTACCACAGGTGACGGGAGGACATGGGCAGTGTGGGAGGCTGTCTGTCTCACCTCTCAGGAGAGGCACGGGGCAGGTGGGGCATGGAGCCCGACACTAGAAAAGTATGGGTGCTGGCTAAGGTGCCCCCTGGGAGGCAAGGATCCTGACCCCACAGCCTTCTGAATGGCATTCCAGCTCTGCTGAGCACAGGCACCTGTGTCCCTGGGGACACACCAGCTGTGTGGACTCAGGAGCAAAGGCACCCACAACACACGATCAGTACCCAGCCTGGAAGTAGGAATGTACCCTCAGAGCCACCCAAACCAGGAGCCCCTCAGAGGACAAGACAGGGCATGGGCCCCAAAACAAGGGGTCCAAGAGAGCCAAGCCAGAGCCGCAGCTCCCAGGTGGGACACATGCTTCATTTGAATCTGTTCTTCCTTTCAACACTTTACCCTCCTTCCAAAGACAGTCTGTGTTTGGAGCTTGGCCCGGGTTTGAAGGAAGGGGCCAGTGCCATCTGTGGGTACCAATGGGATGATGTGCACAAGGCTGGCTGTGAGAGCGGCCTTTCTCCCAGGAGACGGCAGTGCAGGAGGCCCCAGGGCCATGGGCTGTTCGTCGTAAGCCACTGATCCCAGTAGCAAACAACGAAGAGCACAAATAGGGCAGGTGCCACCCGCACAGAGGCACGTGTGCAAACACAGAGGAGCGAGCCAGCCAGCCAGGGAGGCAGGTTTCGAAAAGAATTCCCAGTTAAAACAAAATCATCAAAATTATGTTCTTACTTCTGAAATTTATCGGAAAGCAAGATTATTACTATCCTGAGCAGCTAACTGTTTGGGCTTCCTTAGAAAATAAAACATCCCTCAACAGAGGATGCCTGTCGACGTCCATGGGTGCCAGCACACATGGCTGAGGCCTGTGGAGGGTCTCATTACCCCGAGGCGAGGGAGGGGAAGGGGGCCATCTGCACACTCTGTGGGGACAGAGGCTATTATGAGAGCTGAGGAGAGAAAGCTAATCATGCTTGGGAATCAAGGCAAGCCAGACCATGGAAGTAGAATTGAGACAGCTGAGCTACTCAAGCAAGGAGAGCAGAACGAGTATCTTTTGGCAAGGGAACAGCATGTGCAGACACCTAGAGAGGAACAGGGTCACTGTCCCCAGCCTGGGATGGGGAGCAGGTGGGAGTTGGAGAGAGGAGGGTGCTATGGAGAGGATCAGGTCTGCAGAGCAAGTGGGTACAGGACCACAGACCATTCTCCAGACCACTACGCCTATCAAGGATGCCATCTTTGCTTCACTTTTCCGTTGTGGTAAAATATACATAACATACAACTTACCCTCTTAACCATTGTTAAGTGTGCAGTCTAGTAGTGCCAAGCATATGCAAAGCGTTGGGCCGCCATCACCACCAGCCATCTCCAGAACTCATTTCATTTTGCAAAACTGAAACTCTGTATCCATTAAACAATAACTCCCCTTTCCCTTTCTTCTCTGCCCTGGGCACCCACCATTCTACTTTCTGCCTCTATGAGTTTGGCTATTCTTGGTACCTCCTGGAAGTGGAATTATGCAGTATTTGTCCTTATGACTGGCTTATTTCACTTAGCATATATCCTCACAGTTCATCCAAGTTGTAGCACGCGTCAGCATTTCCTTCCTTTTCAAGGCTGAGCCATATTCCCCTGTATGTACATGCCGCATTTTCCTCATCCATTCATCTGTCGATGGACATGTAGGCTGTTTCCACCTTCTGGCTATCATGAGTAGTGATGCTATGCACATGGGTGCGCACATACCTCTTTGAGATCCTGCTTTCATTTCTTTTGGGTCCATATCAGAAATGGACTTGCTGGATCACAGGCTAATTCTATTTTTAATTTCTAAGGAACCTCCCTAGTCTTTTCTACAGCAGCTATGCCATTTTACATTTGCACCATGTGCAGGGTTTCCAATTTCTCCACATCCTCTCCACTACTTGTTATAAGGATTAGACTTTTGAAGAGAAAAGCCCTGCTGGATTTTTAAACATCCGCTGTGGATGAGGGAGTTCCTCATACTCCTTAGTTCTCAGCACATTGTCATCAACGGCTGATGCAAGGACCCTTTTGCTGAGATTTTTAAATTCCATTGTGTCCCATATACCACTCTCATTCCCTTCCCCTTCAAAGGCAGTGTCTTTATGATGCATTTCTTCTTATTTGAATGCGTTCTTACAAAGTGTGTTTTATGATCTTGTGTGCATGTATTTTTGATTGATGTAAATGATTGTGTATTTCATCTTGTTTGTTGCCTATTTTTTTTAGCCAAGTGCTATGTTTTTAAGACTGTCTCAGTCTCTATGTGCACACCGAGTCCTTCACAGGACACATTTTCCATGGTCTGAGCACACCATTTTCCACTCATCCAGGCCTCAGAGACCAGCATCCAGGATGCCCCAAGTCCACATCCCCAACAGAACACCGTGATGAACATCCTCACACACATCACCTCCAGGACCTGCATGAGGATGTCCACAGAGCCCACTGCTGAGTCCCAGGTGGTCTTGCATTTGATTTGGTTAATGTACCAGGTCCCTCTGCACAGCCACCAGCAGCACACAAGAACTCCCACCAGTGATCCCACAAGGAGGAAGCTGGGTTGGGGGTAAGCCTGATGGAAAGCTGAGCTTGCAAATCAGATTAGAATTTAGACTTTGGCTTCTAAAGAGTAGAGCCATTGAGGATTTTTAACCAACTCCATAAACAAGGTAAATAATAGCACCTTTTATATTCCAAGTAATCCTTAGGCAAGGCCTTTCTTCTTGTCACTCTCCTACACAGGCTACTGCTGATGACTGTGATTCCCACAAAAGGGCAACACTCTGAGATGAGGCGCTCTGCCCCAAACTCCCACTACACCCATTCACACTTGGCCATTCATGCCACCTTTTAAACATATATGTCAAAAGCAATTTTCTAATAAGAATCAAGAGTAGAGGCAGGGATTAGAGCTAGCCATACTGGGGTGACATTTTAGTTCATGTCGTGTCAACCATGCCCACATAACTGAGTGTACACCTAAAACCATAGGATGAGTGAGAACTTAAGCGAGGATGAAGACAGGGTCAGTGAAGAGGATGAGGGGTGTGTTCCAGAAGTGGTAAAGTCTCCTCAGCTAGACACTAGAGTCAGAGCCACCATAAAACAGGAGGTCAGAGGGGCTGCACAGAACATAAAAGGGGGCCTTGCAGGGCAGGGGACACAGCCACACAATGGAGATGCCCAAGACAGTGGGACCCACCTGGGCCACACAGCATGAGGATTAGAAGCAAAAAAAGTTATCAAGTAGGAGTCTGGATCCTTCACTTACTCACCTGGCTCTCTACGCCTTGGGTTCTTTGTCTCTAAAATGAAGACAGCAATCGTCTCTGTTTCTTCTCTTCTGAGGATACGTAAGCTCCTTGTGCTAGGCACGGCTCCAGGTGTGAGGAGGTTCAGTGGTGAGCAACCCAGACCAGGTTTCCATCATAAGGAAGCCTGCACCCAAGACAGGGGAGACAGCAATTACAATTAAAAAGTACGAAAACATCGTTAGGCCCCCACATCTCAGCTATGGCAGTCCAGATGTTCGCTGGGCCTCTCCGTGCCTTACGATCTAGGTAATATTGTGTCCTACCTCTATCCTATGTCCTGTGGAAGGAAGCCAGTGGTCTCCCAAGACTTTCTGAAAATACATCCCCTGGAACTTCTCAAGGTCGTTCTGTCTCCTTCCTGCCTGCCCTGAATTCTTCTCTACTTAATACACTGGTCAAATATTTCCTTGATTCATACACACATGCACACATACACACATACACACATGGCAGTGACAGATTTCACTGAGAACCTTGGAGCTATGGTGGGGCTTATAGAGAGTCAAGGCAAAACTTTTCCTTTGCATCATGTTTGCAGTATTTCTTTTGCCACTGGCTATGTTGCTCAGTCCTTTCCATTCTGTGTCCTCTAGTTCTCTCCTTTCTATTTTCCTTCAACCCTTATGGAGGTGATATTGCTACCCCAATGGGTCCAGAAGGTGTGAACCTCCCCCCAACCTGCAGGGGGTGTGAAGGGCAGAGCATGGAGCCAAAACGGATTATTCTCAAGCCTTGCCTGGTTTTGGACTTGCTTGGGACCCTTCACCCCTCTTTCTTCCCTATTTCTTCCTTTTGGAATGGAATTGTCTGTCCTAGGCCTATCCCGCCATTGCACATTGGAAGCACATAACTTCTCTGGTTTCATGGGCTCCCAGCTGGAGGGAAATCAGCCTCAGGAGCCATCATACCTGTAATCTCACCCATGTCTGATATTTAGATGAGACTTTGGATTTAAACTTCAAAGTCAATGCTGGAATGAGTTAGGATGTTTGAGGTTGTGGGATGGAATTAATGTATTTTGCACTTGAGAACATGAAGATTGGGGGACTAGGAATGAAGTTTCATGAACTGAATGTGTCCCCCCAAAATTTATGTGTTAAAATCCTACCCTGCAGTGTGATGGTTCTAGGATGTGGGGCCTGTGGGTCATGAGGTCATGAGGATCAGTGCCACTGGCTTCTGCCCGTCCCTCTAATGAAACATCCCACTGTTTGAGTAGAAGCCAGGGGCACAGACTCTCATGACCTCAGGGCCCCATTGGCCTCTGCACTGGACTTAACGGATGGCTGTTCTGTCCTCACCTCTCTTGGACCTCCCCACAGCTCTGACACTGCGACCACACCTTCCTTAAAATGCTCAACTCTCTTGCCTTTTATGTCCAAAGCAGACCTTCTTGCCAGTCACTCCCAGGCAGGGCCCCTGGAAGCTCAGGATCCTCCCCTCGCACATTAAACTTGGGGCACTTCTAGGACTGGCCTGGAGTCGCCTTTCTTTCCCCACTCTGGTGTGCCAAGGGTCAGCACGCCTTGTCTATGGGGGTCAGATGGCCAATCTTAAAGGGCCTTCTTGCAGCTGCCCACAATGGCAGCCTCAGACAGCCAATGTGCAAGCAAAGGAGAGTTCCAATAAAACTTTATTGACAAAAGCAGGCAGCATTTGCTGAGCATGGCTCCATACCTTCTTTGAGTACAGATCCATTCCCAAGGCTTCAAAATGACTCAGATTTATAGTTTCCACTCAGGCTTCTCCTCTGAGCTGCGGACCAATCCTTGCCTCCTTGGACACAGCTTCGCCAGGCTAACCTCGCAGCCTCCCACTGCCCACGCGGCTGTGTTGTGTGTTCCATCTCAGTAACGAGGCAGCCATCCTGGCAGGGAAGCCAGACGCCCGGGCTAGCCTGAACCCGTGGCCGGCGCCCCTGTGTTCAACTCCAGTGTGGATGTGCCCATTTACTCGCTAAGAGTTGCAGGAGGTTTGCTCTCCGCTCCAGCCTCACAGCACTTCCCACGTGGCGTCACGTGCCCCCGAAGGCAGCGCAGCCCACACAGCTGCAGAACCTAAGGGCATGCGCCAGCTTCCCTGCAGAACGCACGGTCCCTGGGTCTCAGAGCAGACTCCGACCAGCAGGGCAGGTCCCTCCTCCTCCTCCTGGCTCCATCTCAGACCACGCTCCAGCACCCCCATCTACCTACAGCGCCCTGTTCTCCCCGCTTTACTGAATTTCTTCTCATCTTTCAAATCTCAAGTCAGATTAATTAAATTCCCCTTCATATGCTCTGAATATACCACACATCTCTTCTTCCATTGTACATTTATTGTTTTGATCATGGGTCAACAAACTACAGCCTGCAGTCTAAAGCCACCCTCCATCCCTTTCTGAAAATAAAATTTTGTTGGAGCTCAGCCTCTCCTGCACTTACATGTGGTACAGATGCTTTTGCACCCCCATGCAATGCAGAGCTGGGCGGTTACAACAGGGACCAGGAAGCCCACCAAGTCTCAAGTCTCTACTGCCTGGCCCTCCACAGAAAACATGTGCCAGTCCCTGGTTTTCCTGATTTGATAAGTCTGTCTGCCACACTGGACAGCAACCCAAGGAGGCTGGAGACCGTGCATGTCCTTCACTGCAAGAGCTTCACCACTGGCGGCAGGGCCTGAGCTCAGCACTGGCTGGCTGGATGCAGAATCAGATCCGCCACATCACCAGATCACACGTCCCACGCTTGGCTGTCTCCTAAGCAAAGACAGTCATGATGCCAAGACCCAAAACGATCACTTCACACTCTTTTTCTCCCTAGCCTCTCTAGTAATGCCCATTCACTCTGCTGGCTGTGATAGTTGAGGTTCGTTGACAACCCAGTGCTCTTCTAAAGACGAAGGAGGCAGTAAATAAATTGTCTGAACACAGGGGCTTGTTATCCAAGTGTGAGTACAGCAATCACACATGAATAAAATATCACCTTTGCAGAATGGCCACACACACGGTCACACACACAGTGGCACAGCCTGTGAGGGCATCTGGGCATTTTGCCTCATTTTTCAGTAGAGAGAACTAGGCTCAGAGGGTGCTGCAATTGGAAAGAGTCTACTCTTATCTTCTGGCTGTGAAAGCTCTTTCCTTTTTAGCACAACAACGTTTCCAAAATGTGTGTTTATGAGGAAAAACGGGGCCCTTTGCTCAAATGTGATTGGAATGGGGGGCATACGCCATAGCCTTGGTGGAGGTTCTACAAGAAAGAAGCCTGCCTAACATGTCCAATGTGTTTGGCCTCAGTGCTTTTTCCCACCAAATACCCAGAACCCCTCTGCAGAGACTGGTGTTCTATACACTTGGAGAAACACATACCTTTAATAATCCAAGTCCGTACCTATCACTGTGTCCCTGAGGAGAAGATTTGTGGGGAGAGGTGTCTCGGGCTTCCTTCCTATACAATGCCTTCATCTCCCAAATCACCCCATTGCCCCATTCTCTCAGCACAATTGAGTTAAACTCTTAAGAAACAAGCAATTTCATTATCTGAGCAAAGTAATTCCCCTATAATAGAAATGACAGAGATAATCCTTTTAAGTGATTTTTGATGTTTAAAAGAAGAGGTTGCCTACTTACATGCAAGTTAATATCAGACTACACCCTGGGTGATGCCCCATGAACACCTCCTTCACCCTCCACGTCCATAAACAGGAATCAGTTTTGCAACATCCTCCTGGGATGCTGCTGACAGCCTCCTCTGGGCTCTGCTGCACCTCAGTGAAACTCAGGTCATGACTCACACATGATATACTTTGTTCCTCACTCATTCATCTCTCATCCATCTTTATATCACCCCCGCCTCCTGCCAGTGTTCAAAGAATGCTCATTGAATGAAACTGAAAGCCTTTGCATTCTTATCTCACAGATCACTGGCCAACAAATATTTCTCAAAAACCTCCTATGTGCTCAACCCCATGCTGGGCTGGAGTCCAGGAGCTCACAACCTAAAGGGGGAAATAGGGGAGACACGATGGTCCAGAGGGCACTATGAGGAATGTCATCTCATCATCGTTAATGAAAATGATAATTTTCTGGGAAATTGGGAGAGGTCTCACAGAGGAGACTGGAGCCCCTCATGGGGCCGGAGGAGCTCTTCTGGACACACCGAGGGCAGGGTGAGTAGGGCTGAAGGCAGGAGGGGTACTGGGAATAGCTTGTGGAGGGGCAGATAGGCCACCCTGGGATATCTGGACTTTGTCCTATGGGTAATGGAAGTCATGGAAGATTTTTAATCAAAGCAACGTGATTAAGTCTATGTTTAGGACAAAACCCAGTCTGGAGGAAGGATTGCAAGGGAGAAAGCCTCTTTTTATTTGAAAAGGCACTGGAGCGAGGCTGCAGTGTTCCTAAGCAAGGATTCTTGGGTATCCTATGAGACACATGCTGTCTAGGCAAAGCCAGAAGTCGGGGGTAAGGTGCTGCTGAACACGGAGAGGGTGCTATCACCTCTGAGACTGCAACCATTCCCAACAGAATGAGGCAGAGAGCTGGGGATCAAAAGGGACCTGCTCTTGCCCAGGCTTCATGTTCATCCTCCACAAGGAGTCAGGGCATGTGCCCGATGGTGGTGACGCTGGCAAGGTTATGGTGGTGACACTAGCAAGGTCATGGTGGTGACGCTGGCAAGGTCGCCGTGGCGCCCACAGCAGCAGGAGGGTGCCCATGGCGGGCGGCGTTGCCCCGCCCTCGCGGCTGGAGACAGGAGCCCTGCAGGATACTGGACAATACTGGGAAGGAAAAGGAGGGAATCCTCGACCTTGGGCCGGAGCCTGGCCACAGACCACTGAACCCGGAGTGTCTCGACAGTTCTCAAGTAGAAAAAATTCTTGGAAGCTGACGAGGCAGTGAGTGAAAACAAAAGATCCTATCTGGTAGGAAATAGGATAAAATGGAGAGAAATTTGTTTTGTTTGGGGAGATAAAATAAGCAACAGACCACTGAACTCAGGTCAGAAGAGCACAGCCGCCTGCCCCAGAACTGATGGCAGACAGAGAAGGAAGTGTGTTGGAGGTAGGTACAAAGAAGAAGCTATTTTGAGGAAAATCATCTTACACCCGGTATGGCTCCTCTCTGCTGGAAGGCGACATCCTTGCGAGTAGACCGACCAGATCCCTCATGATGAAAAACATCCCAGGCAATGCTGGCGCATGTGAGAGCTCTCTAGTTTCTTTGTGCAGATTCCTCCTGGAAAGCAAGCAGGGGCCTGCATGATGCACACTGGCCTCTTCCTGAGTGGATTCTCTCACCGAGTCAGTGCAGTTGCCGAGTTTCCACCTGGCTTTGTGCTGTGTGGACCCAGCTCTGGAGGTGAAAACCGCAATCAGAGGGACCTCAGATAGAAGGGCAGCCTCACCCCGGGACCTGAGCCATTTATAACACAGGTCAGCCTAATGGCTGCAAGGCCCTTGTGTTTGAAAAAAAACAAGCTGTGGGCCTATGGGATTTCCATGTGCTTTGAAGTTGCTGTTTATACAAAACATTTCGCTAGCAGTAATTGACTGATGCTTCTTCAATGTACTTCCCAATTGCCCAGAGAGCTTGGGAACGTGACTTCGAGAAGAGACGTATGGCCCCTGAATCTGGTTTGTGTCTAGGTAGTTTCAGAAGTGGTCTCCTCATTGGCTGTGTCCTTTCTCATTTCATCACACATGACCCTCTCCTGCACATGTCCAGAGGGCTTTCCCAACAGGATCCATTACCATTGGGAGAGCCTTGAAAATTGAATGTTTCATTATTTGCTTCCTGGGTAGATATTGTTTCCAAAATGCAAAGCTGTCTTCACTCTGATAGAGGTGGTCTAGGCATGATCTTGGCCACTTTGAACATGAAGCCCAGTGGAGCATGCACAGTCTGACTTGTCATATAGGGGTGGACTCATGAGGCTGTCACATGAGGAAGTGATTGAGAGGATCAAAGCAATTATTCAAGCCAGTCTTGGCAAAAGACACAGGTATTACAACAAAGGGTCATTTGAGGCCCACAGAGAAAGGTCATTGTCGTGGTAAGAGAGCTGGAAAGCTGCCCTGCCACTAATTAGCCATGTCTGAGCCCAACGGATTTTTTAAAATAATATATAATGGCTCTATTGAGATATAATTCATGTACCATACTATTCACTCATTTAAAATGCAGAATTTAATATATTCATAGAGGTGTCTGATCAGCACCACAATTAATTTTCAAATAGTTTCACCATCCCTAAAGAAAACTCGGCCTGGTTTGGTGGTTCATGCCTGTAACCCCAGCACTTTAGAAGGTCAAGATGCGCAGATCACTTGAGTCTAGGAGTTTGAAACCAGCCTGAGCAACATAGGGAAACTATGTCTTTACAAAAAATACAGAAAATTAGCCAGGCATGGTGATAGGCACCTGTAGTCCCAGCTACTCTGGAGACTGAGGTGAGAGGATCTCTTGAGACCAGGAGGCAGAGGTTGCAGTGAGCTGTGATCACACCACTGCATTCCAGCCTGGGCAACACAGAGAGACCCTGTCTCAAAAAAAAAAATGTTTTAAGAAAGAAAAACCTGTACCCGTAAGCAGTCACTTCCTATTTACAACCAATCACCCCAACCCTAGGCAACCACTAATCTTCTTTCTGTCCCTGTAGATTCCAGGCATATTTTTAATATGCCTGAGCCTCAGTTTCCCCATATATAAAAGACAGGAAACTGGGATGTGTGGATGCTGGAGAAGCCCTCTGAAGCCTCTATTCCTTTAACACTCCTAAGACCTATTATCATGTAATATCCAATTTTTCATGTGATCTTGCAAAATCAGGCTATGGTGCTGGCCCTGGCTTGGATTATGTTATTTGATTAGTTGAAAGAGTGTAAGATTTGTTTGAGAGACCAAGGAGCACATCACATCCCATTTCACTGATAGTCACAGGCTCCACTCTGCCACACACCTCCCTCTGGAGAGTGGAGCCCCTGCTTGGGAGCCTCAACACAGATCACAGAGCACAGTAACAGGATCGTTCACCAAGGCTCCAGGTGAACAGCACTGGTTACGCTCTCTAAAGAAAAACAACAGACTCTCTTAGAGGTAGAACAGCACCTGTTCTGGGACACTTGGTCACCGTCCACTCCCAGCCTAAGGGAAGGCTCCAAGTGGAAGCAGTAGATTGGGAGGGGATTTTGTTAAATTATTTTAAAGTGAACAATTAGGTGGCATTTAGTACACACTGCACAACCACCACCTCTCTCTAGATCCAAAACATTTCCATTACTACAAGGTAAAACCCCTTACCCATTAAGCAGTTTCTCCTTATTTCCCCCTCCTCTCAGCCTCTGAAAGTCACCAATGTGAGTTCTGTCTCTATGGATTTGTCTATTTCATATAAATGGGATCGTATATTATCATGTCTGGCTTCTTTCCCTTAGCATAATGTTTTCAAGGTGCATCCACATCGTATCATGTAGCTGTATTTTATTACTTTTTGTGGTTGAATAATATTTCATTGTATAAATATGTCACAATTTGTTTGTCCATTCTTCTGTTGGTAGGCGGACTTGGGTGGTTTCCCCCTTTTGGCTTATGTGAATAATGCTACTATGAAAATGCATGTTACAGGTATTTGTTTCTGTACCTGTTTTCAATTCTTTGGGGTATATACTTAGAAGTTAAATTGTGGGGTCATACATTAACTCTATGTTTAACTTTTTAAGAACCACCACACTGTTTTCCACAGAGGTTGAATCATTTTACATCCCCACCAGCAAAGCACAAGGGTTCTAATTTTTCCACATCCTTGTCAACACTTTTATTTTCCATTTTTTAATTATCACCATTGTAATGGGTATGAAATGGTAACTCACTGTAGTTTTGATTTTCATTTCTCTATTGACTAATGACATTGAGCATCTTTTCTGGTGTTTGTTGGCCATTTATGTATCTCCTTTGCAGAAACTCTTTTGCCCATTTTTCAATTGAATTGTCTTCTGTTGTTGAGTTGTAAGAGTTCTTTATGTATCCTGGATACCAGATGCCTGTCAGATGTGTGATTTCCAAATATTTCTCCTATTTCATAGGTTGTCTTTTCACATCAAAGGATAATGTCCTTTGATGCACATTTTTAAAATACATATAAAGCCCAGTTTATCTAGTTTTTCTTTTTTGTACATGATTTTTGTGTCATATCTAAAAATCCATTGTCAAATCTAAGATCATGAAGCTGTATCCCTATGTATCCTTCTAGGAATTTTATGAGTTTAGTTCTTATATTCAGGCCATTGATCCATTTTGAGTTAATTTTGTATATGATGTGAAGAAGGGGTCCAACTTCATTCTTTTGCATGTGGATAGCCAGTTGACCTAGCACCACTTGTTAAAGAGACTATTCTTTCCCCATTGAAAGTCTTGACACCCTTGTTAAAACTCAATTGACCACAAATGGTTTGTTTCTGGGCTCTCAATTCTATTTCCTTGATTGATAAGTCTATCCTTATGCAAGTACCACATTGTTTTGGTTACTGTAGTATGTAGCACTTTTCAAATGGGGATGTGTGAGTTCTCCAACTTTGCTCTTCTTTTTCAGGATTGCTTTGGCTATTTGGGGCTCACTGAAAATCCATACGAATTTGAGGGTCAACTTCTCCATTTCTTCACAAATGTTATTAAAATCTTAATAGTGATTGCATTTAATCTGTAGTTTTCTTTGGATAGAATTGATATCTTAACAATATTGTCTTCCAGTCCATGAATATGGATTTCTTTTCCACTTATTTAGACCTTCTCTTTAATTTCTTTCAGCAATGTTTTGTAGTTTTCAGTGTACAAGTCTTTCACTTACTTGGTTAAATTTACTCCTAGGTATTTTACCTTTTGGATGCTATTGTAAATGGATTTTTTAAATTTCCTTTTTGTATTTTTCATTGGGGGTATACAGAAACACAACTGCTTTTTGTGTGTTAATTTTATACCCTGCAAATTTGTTGAATTCACTTATTAGATCTAGTAGCTTTCTTAAGAATTCTTTGGTATTTTCTACATATAGAATGTATATGTAGAAAATACATGTGTATGTATATGTAGAAAATACCTCTCTGTGAAAATAGAGATAGCTTTCCTTTTCCAGTGTGGACATCTTTTTTTCTTGCTTGATTGCTGTGCCTAGAATTGTCAATACAATATTGAATAACAATGGTGAAAGTGGGCATCCTTGTGTTGTTCTTGAGTGGGAAAGTTTTCCGTCTTTCACCATTGATGTGATGTTATCTGTGGGTGTTTCATAGATGTTCTTTATATCATTGAGGAAATTTCTTTATATTCCTACTTTAATGAGAATTTTTATTATGAAGGGTATTAAGTTGTGTCACATGCATTTTCTGCATCAGTTGTGACAATATTATGCATTTTCCCCTTTGTTCTAATTATGTGATATAGTTCATTGATTGATTTTACTATGTTGAACTACTTCTGCATTTTTGGAATAGATCCCACTTGATCATGGTGTATAATCCTTTTAGTATGCTGTTAGATTCAGTTTACTTGTATTTTGTTTAGGATATCTGCATTTCTATTCAAAAGGGACATTGGTCTGTACTTTTCTTGTGATGTTTTTATCTGGGTTTGGTATAAGAAATATGCTAGCATCATAGAATCAGTTAATAAATGTTTCCTCTCTCATATTTTAGAGGAGCTTGAGAAAGATTGGTGTTCTTCTTTAAATGCTTGCTAAAATTTACCGATAAACCCATCTGACCCTGGACTTTTCTTTGGTGGAAAATTTTCCTACTACTGATTCAATTGTTGTACTCGTTTATAGGTATCTCAAGATTTTCTATTTCTTCTTGAATCAGTTTTGATTATTCGTATGTTTTTAGGGATTTGTTCAATTCACTTAGGTCATCTAATTGGTTGGCATACAATTATTCATAGTATGCTCTTATAATCCTTTTTATTTCTGCAAGATCAGTAGTAAAGTCCCCATTTTCATTTCTAATTTTAGTTATTTGTATCTTCTCCTTTTTTGTACATCTAGCTATTAGTTTGCCAATTTTGTTGATCTTTTCAAAGAACCAACTCTTGGTGTCATTAAGTCTTTCTGTTGGTTTCTATTGTCTATTTTATTTGGTTTGGATCCAATCTTTACTATATCATTTTTCTGGCTAGCCTTGGGTTTAGTCTGCTCTTCTTTTTCTAGTACCTTTAAGTATAAAGTCAGGTTACTGATTTTATATCTTTCTTCTTTTTTAATGTATGCGTTCAGGATTATATATTTCCCTCTGATCTTTACTGCATACTACAAGTTTTTGTATGTTACAGTCTCACTTTTATTCATCTCAAAGTATCTTTTAATTTCCCTTATGATTGTTCTTTGACCCCCCTGGTTGTTTAAGACCGTGCTTAATTTCCACATATTTGTGAATTTTTCAGATTTGGCCTCTGATATTGATTTCTAGTTTTATCCTACCGTGTTTGGAAAGGATACTTTGTATGACTTCATTTTTTTGTTTTGTTTTGTTTTGTTTTGTTTGAGATGGAGTCTCACTCTGTCACCAGGCTGGAGTGCAGTGGTACGATTTTGGCTCACTGCAACCTCGGCCTCCTGGGTTCAAGTGATTCTCCTGCCTCAGCCCCCTGAGTAGCTGGGACTACAGGCACATGCCACCATGCCCAGCTAATTTTTATATTTTTAGTACAGATGGAGTTTCACCATGTTGGCCAGGATGGTCTCGATCTCCTGACCTCATGATCCACCTGCCTCGGACTCCCAAAGTGTTGGGATTACAAGTGTGAGCCACCGTGCCTGGCCGACTTCAATATTTTTAAATTTACTGAGGATGGTTTTATGGCCTAACTTGTGGTCTGTTCAAGAGCATGCTGTGTGCACTTGAGAAGAATGAGTATTCTGCTATGGTTTGACAAAGCATTCCATATATGTCTCTTAGGTCTACTTGGTTTATAGTTATTCAAGCCCTCTACTTTCTTGTTGATCTTCTGTCTAGATATTCCATTCATTACTTAAAGGGGGATACTGAAGTCTTCAACTATTATTGTGAACTGTCTCTTTCTCCCTTCATTTCTATCCATGTAATTTGGGGCTCTAATTTGATACATGTATGTTTATAATTGCTACTTCATGATGAATTGACTATTTTATCAATATATAATGTCCCTCTTTGTTTTTGGATGAAAGTCTATTTTGTCTGATATTAATATAGCTACCCTTACTTTCTTTTGGTTACTATTTGCATAGAGTAGCTTTTCCATCTTTTCACTTTCAATTCATTGTGTTTTTGGATCTTTGGATCTGAATTGTCTCATAGACAGCAAGTTTTTTTAATCCATTTTTTCAATACCTGCCTTTTGAAATGGAAAGTTTAATCCATCTACCTTTTATGTAATTGAATGTAGGGAAGGAAGGACTTACTAATAAGGAAGTACTTACTTCTGACATTTTGCTATTGTTTTCTTTATGCCTTTTTTGTCTCTCATTTCCTCCATTATTATCTTCTTTTATATGTAATTTTGTGTAGTAAACCATTTTGATACCCTTCTCATTTTCTTTTATGTATATTCTTTAGATTGTTTTGTTACCATAGAAAATATAATTAACATCTAAGTGATATATAATTTAGTTTTAATTTAATTTATAGCAACTTAACTTCAATAGCATGTAAAAATTCTGCTCCTGTACAGCTCAACTGCTGCCCATTTATGTTGTTGTTGTCATCACAAATTACATTTGTATACATTGTATGCCCACTAATACATATTTATAATTATTCTATGCACTTGTCTGTTAAATCATGTAAGAAATTAAAAGTGGAATTGAAAACCTAAAATATAATTATGCTGGTTTTTATATTTGCCTATGTAGTTACCTTTCCTGGAGATATTTATTGCTTCATGTGGTTTCAAGTCACTGACTACTGTTTTATCATTTCACTCCTTTAGCATTTCTTATAAGACAGGTCTATTGGTGGCAAACTCCCTCAGCTTTTGTTTATCTGGGAATGTCTTAATCTCTCCCTGAATTTTGAAAGATAATTTTGCCAAATATAGAATTCTTGGTTGACAGTCTTTTTCTTTCATTTGACTTTAAATGTCATCTCCCTGCCTTTTGCCCTTCATGGTTTCTGGTTAGCAACTAGAAGTCTACTAGTAATCTTATTGGGGATCTCTTCTATTTGACAAGTCACTCCCTCCTTCTATTTTCAAGATTTTTTTTTTTGGCATTCAACAATTATATACCATGTCTAATGTGGATCTCTTCAAATATATCTTATTTGGAATGTGTTGTGCTTCTTGGATTTGTAGATTCATATCTTTTATCTAATTTGGGATATGTCCAGCCCTTCTTTCTTCAAATATTCTTGCTGCCCTCTTCTTTCTCTGTCTTTTCTTCTTCTTGGATGCCCATAATGCATATGTTGGTTTGCTTAATGGTGTTCTACAAGTCCCTTAGGTTCTATTCACTTTTCTTCATTCTTTTTCTTTCCATTCCATTTATAATCTACATAATCTCAATTGTCGCTTCTTCAAGTTGACTGACTTCCTTATGTCTGGTCAAATATACTGTAGAAATCCTCCAGTAATTTTTTTTTTTTTTGAGATGGAGTCTCACTGCAATGCCCAGGCTAGAGTGCAATGGCGCAATCTTGGCTCACTGCAACCTCTGCCCCCTGGGTTCAAGTGATTCTCCTGCCCCAGCCTCCCGAGTAGCTGGGACTACAGGTGCACACCACCATGCCTGGATAATGTTGTATTTTTAGTAGAGAGAGGGTTTCACCATATTGGCCAGGCTGGTCTTGAACTCCTGACCTCAGGTGATCTGCCCACCTTGGCATCCCAAAGTGCTGGGATTACAGGTGTGAGCCACCGTGACTGGCCCAATAAATTTTTCATTTCAATTATTATACTTTTCACCTTCAGAATTTCTATTTAGTTCCCTTTTGTAATTCCTATGCCTTTATTGATATTCTCAATTTGTTCATACAGCATTGTTCTGGTTTCCATTAGTTCTTTGTTTATGGTTCCCTTTAGCTCTTTCAGCATATTTAAGACAGATGACTTAAATCTCTTTCTAATAGCTCCAGTGGTTTGACTTCCTCAGAGATGGTTTCTGTCCATTTATTTTATTCATTTGAATGGGCCACATTTAACTATTTCTTTTTATGTGCAACCTTTTGGTTAAAAACTGGAAATTTTATATAATAATATGGCAACTCTAGAAATCAAATTATTCTTCTCCTTTAGGGTTTGCTATTTATTGATTGAAGGCTGCAATAATCTGTAATCTATTTGTGCATTGAGTTTGTTGAACTATTTTGTTTCAAAGGCTGTATTTCTTGTCATGTGTGGTCAATGAAGGCTCTGTTTCTTTAGCTTATTTTCAGCCAGTATTTTGATAGAGATTTCCTTGAATGCCCATAACTGAAAAATTTAAAACAAACAAAAGATCTCTCCTCATCTTTGCAAATTGACTGTGCTGGGTCACTCTTTCAACATTTAACCGATCTGTTTACAACTCTGCCTCAGCCTTCATTTTGTGCTGGAACTGAACCTACAGATCAGCCAGAAGTCAAACCTTTAAATCTCAAGTCTTTTCAGTGCATGTGTCCTGCCCTGGGTGTACATGTTGCTTTCTAAATTCTGCAGTATACGTGGGTACTTTTAAATGCTTTTAATTTCATGAAGAAACTCTATCTTTCCCTCTCAGGGAAACTTAAATATTCAATTACATGTCTTAATTGTAATCTTTTGCCCAGGAGGTTATGGATTATTTGTTTGCCATGCAGTGTTTTGGGGCAATGCCCACTGCTTTTCTACCCCAAATCATTTCTGAGTGAGCCAAAACAGAGACAAGCATCTTGTGTCAGTCCTTCAGGTAGCCCTCAGACAGGTGAGAACAGGCAAATACAAAAATTTGTAAATAGGATTCCTAGAGTCAGAGACCAGAATTCCACCCTGGAAATGCAAGCTGACTTCCTCAAAACTGCTGCCAAGCTGGAAAGGGGGTGGAATAAGAGCAAACAAAAATGCCACAAAGTTTTCCTCCCATTTTTTTAAAGTTGTCTTTTCCTTGATTCAGCATTCTTTTGGTTACTGTAAACCTTTGACTGTTTTCCAGAGTTCTCACAGTTTCTGCTTGTTTTTGACATTTCTGTGGCGGGGCAGGAGCTGCCTGTGCTTCCTCTGCCATTTTGCTAACCTGCCTTGCTGAGAGGGGATTTTTCAGAAGAGTTTTTGTTTTAATGGGGAGGAAGGGGTTCTATGATATTCGTGCTCCTCAAGACACACGTACCTCAAGCCAAATAAGGGCACTTCACAGGCCCTGTGGCAACATGAAAGGCCTGTCAGAGAGATCTTGGGGAATTGGACAGTTGTGACTACTTCTTGTTGAAAAAAGTCTAACCATGATAGGTTACCTAAGCTGCCCTGACGGCAGAGCAAGGAGAACAGTCTAGAGCAGGACCTGCACTTCTACTGACAGGGCAAGTAATGGCCCATATCTCCATGAGCAACATTCCACAGTGCTGCTATTAGAGCAAAAGCTGAGAGTTGGTTGAAGCGGTCAGGTAGACCACGCAAGTGTCTCCTTCTGAAATGGGTAAGGAAAAGGCAGCTTCTGAGCCCCTAGAGAGGTAACAATGTCAAATAATAACTGCACTAGACAAATGAGACCTTCCTGCCACCTACTCTCCTCCTTCCCAGCCCCTAACTCCAGAGTAGAAGGAAAGGGTGAAGAAATGTTCTCCTTTCCAGTGCCAGGTCCCCAGGCTAGATCAGGACTGAGATGGGGTCAGGGAGGGGAGATACTTTCAATTAGATGAGAGATCAAAGTTAGGATTTAATTCAGGCTTGACTTTGAATAGTTAGAAGTAAATAGGTAAACTATGATTTCTGCCTGAGATCTCCTCAAGAGCAATGAAGAAAACATCAATTGATTCATTAAAATTGGATTGTTTCCTGCTTTGCACTTTCCTAAGTCCATTCAATATATGGGTGACACACATAACTGGAATGTGAGTGGGGAAAGGGAGGGCAGAGAGAAGCAGGAAGTAATCTGTTGTTTCACATTACAAGTCAGAAAAATTGGGGCAAGAATTCAAAGAAAATTTTAGCATGGTGCATTTAAAAACTTAGGGTGGAAATGTGTTCTCATGACACTGACTTCCCTGCTGTGTTATGGTAAGTGGGAAGGATGGATGTGAGCATGGGTCCACAGCTCCTCTCCAGAGAGGGCCCCTCCTCACTCTCAGGCCAGGACTCCTGGGGGTCTGCTGCTGGAATCCTGGTGAGGGCATGCCCCACCAGGAGCCTGTGTGGGAAACCATGTGCTCCTCGGTGGTTTCTTTAAACTTGGTGCCAGGGAAGCTTCAGCAAGTTGAACATCCCAGCTGTGCTCTGAGTGTGTGAGACGTCCCAACTCCAATATCCACCACAAAGTTAAGAAAGGAGAGAAGAGGAAAGGAAGCTGGAAGTTCTCCGAGTACTGGTAACTACCAAGCCCATCTGGACACAGGGGCTGTGGGGTGGCCTCTGCGAGAGCCACTCTTGTCTTCACGACTAAGGGGATGCCCAGCAGCATCTGCTCATCTTCTTCCGAAATGGACCCTATTTAGGTTAGTCTTGCTGAGCACTTAGGTGCATGTCTTCCTGGTAATAAAATTGAAATAACGTATTTTCTTGGCTGCTCCATAAACTGTTCTATGAATTTATTCTACAGGAGAAAAGGAAGGAGGTGGAATAAATGTGGCATTGGCTTTTTGATTGTGGTTTTTATTTCCATAAAGCTTAGATCACAAGAATGCATGAGATATTTACACAAATCTTTCCACAATTCCTGTGGCCTGTGGGGGCATAGCATTTCTATGACTTCACCACCGTGGCTGGCGTGTGCTCTCTCAGCAACTTTGCTGGCGACAGGGAGCAGGCCCCACCAGGGCCTGTAGTTCTGGGGCAGAGCAGGCAAGGTTTGTGTGTACCTTATTTCTTCTTCCTTCCATGCTTTTTCTGTAGCAAATTCAACTTCGAAAAGCGGTCTGGGCTTTTCTCTATCATAAAATATGGTGAGTTTTCTTATCATTAAGTACTCACTCTTTCCTAGATCATTTCCTTGGGGATGATAAAGTCAGAGGATGATAACTGCGAAAAACCAGGCTTCATTCACCTTTGCCATGAGAAGACTCAAGGGCTGATCCATCCCAGGTGAGAGAAGCATGGGAAAAAGGCAGCTGTGAGGCAACAAGGCCCGTCACGCAAGCTTCTCAAGTGATTCAGATTTCTGTGGCTGCAACAGGTTCTCCAGCAGATGGGGGATGAAGCAGCCTGGGAGTCTCGGGCTGCGTGAGGCTAGACTCCAAGCTTCACATAGGCACAGGGTGCACAACAGGGCCAGGTGGGCAGCCGCTGCAGGAAGACTACCTGCAGGAAGTCTTCAGACGCCAGCTGCACACACCAACATAAAGCAGCAGCAGTGTGTGCGGGTGATGGTTTCCAAGTCACCTGATGTGGAGCATAAATGACTCATCCCCTGTCCAGACACCACCCCGGCTTTTCTCACATTAGTCATCTTATTTCTTATTTCTCTGACTTTGCACTACTGCCCACTAAGAATGTTGGTATCATGATCATCACTTTAAATGATGGGGGACAGGGTTGGTAGAGGTTTGGGAACACACAGACCTCCTATGGCCATGGCCATTTGGCCACATGAGCCCCTTCTGCACCCTCCTCCACCATCTGTGAGAGGCAGTGCACTTTGGGAGGAAGAGTATAACGTTTAGCCAAGGAGATTGGCATTTAGGTCCTGTCTTCACCACTTCTCAGGCGAGACACATGGTCAGCCTGCCTAGCCTCTCTGCCTCCTTTGCCTTGCCTGTGTAGTGGAGATAACCACATCTACCTTGCTGAGCTTGCTGAGGATGGAATGCAGCTGCACTAGGGCAATGTCTGGGGCACAAGAGGTGTCTCAGCAAATGAAATCTGAATAAAGCTCCTGGTCTGAGCTGAGAACAAGCATCCTGTAATTCAGGTTTTAATTATCTTGATTCACCTAACATCTGCAGTGGGCAGAAAGCACTGGGGGCAGCTGTAACCAGCAGCCTGGCTGCCCCAGAGAGTGAGTGGGGCTCCTTCCACCCAAGAAACAGAACACTTTATCCACAGTAGGGAAATCTCAAGGCACCCAAGGGAAATTGTCCGGTGATTTACATGTGACCGTGTGGGCTTCACAGGTGGCAGGAAGAAGACCCAGTGTCCACACTGGGAGTGGGGAGCCCCTGAGAGGAGCCATCGGGGTCCCAGCAGGAACATGAGTATGCCACGTGCTCACATCTGCTCATCCATCTCCAAGGTCCCTTCACTACCTCCATCCCTTATGAGGTTTTCTGGGAAATTTAACTTGTTTTCATGCAGGTTTAACAAGAAGCAATATAGCTTTTATTACATACAAATTAAATAGCCTAAAGGAAAAGTTTCAATTCCATTGTGGTGTTTAAACGTGACCCTGTAGGCTCCGTTCCCTCTGGGAATGCTGGACTCCAGATCATGGCCAAGCATGTTCAGAAGCCAGCAGCCCACAGCACCCTCACAGACCCAGCCCATCTTCCCTCGCTGACCTCAGACCGCAGAGCTGTCTCCTTGAATGAACAATAAAATGCCTGGCTGCAACACCAGGCACAGCCAGCAGTTTCATTTCATATCATTTAGCACTTTTCACATCAAGACCAGCAGATTTTAAGAGTCAAAACCTTTATAAACTTCAGAGCTCTTCATAGTGGTTTTTAACTTAAGCAGGGAGTAGAAAAGATGAGAAAATTCCCCCAGAGAGATTAAAAAAAAAGCCAGTTATTCTTTTAGAAGTCAAAGCATCTTAAATATCTTGATAGGAACATAACACCTCATGCAGATCTATGTGAGGAAGCCCTTCTCTGTGGAACTCAACATCGTATCTGGGAACAGACTTTTTACTAATCCTTATATACTGCAACCAGATCAGACACAATTCCTCATGGACTGTGATTCTAACAGTGTTTGAAGCTAATCTAGAAATGATTTAAGCAATATCATTCCACAAACCAGGTCAAAACACAAAAAGCAGCACCTAAAAATCCTCTGAACATTTCCTTGCAACAGCGACTCACTAGGAAATAAGACTCACAGCCACAGCAGGGCATAGGAAGGGGTCCCAGGTGTGAATGCAGACAGAAGGACTTGCCCAGCTTTTCCTGGGAGCAGCCGGGCACCCACAAAGGCAGGGCTGGGAGTCATAGCGGAGACACTGGGGAAGAAGGACACATCTCACGGAGGCCTGTGAGCATAACAATTTGGGAACACCCAGAGGAGTGACTGGTTTTCCTCTTTTTTAACTACGGCTGTAGCACGCGCTGTATTTTTGCCTTAATATCAATATACAATAAGATAGGTCTTCAGAAATAACACCTCACATCTACAACCATCTGATCTAACAAAAACAAGCAATGGTGAAAGGATTCCCTATTTAATAAATGATGCTGGGAAAACTGGCTAGCAATATTCAGAAAACTGAAACTGAACCCCTTCCTTACACCTTATACAAAAATTAATTCAAGATGGATTAAAGACTTAAATGTAAAACCCAAAACCATAAAAACCCTAGAAGAAACCCTAGGCAATACCATTCAGTACATAGGCATGGGCAAGGACTCCATGACAAAAATGCCAAAAGCAATTGCAACGAAAGCCAAAATTGACAAATGGGATCAAATTAAACTAAAGAGCTTCTGCACAGCAAAAGAAACTATCATCAGAGTGAACAGGCAACCTACAGAATGAGAGAAAATTTTTCCAATCTACCCATCTGACAAAAGTCTAATATCCAGAATTTACAAGGAACTTAAACATATTTACAAGAAAAAAATAAACAACCCCATCAAAAAGTGGACAAAGGATATGAACAGACACTTCTCAAAAGAAGACATTTACACAGCCAACAAACGTGGAAAAAAAGCTCAATATCACTGATCCTCAGAGGAACACAAATCAAAACCACAATGAGATACCATCTCACACCAGTCAGAATGGCGATTATTAAAAAGTCAGGAAACAATAGATGCTGGTGAGGCTGTAGAGAAACAGGAATGCTTTTACACTGCTGGTGGGAGTGTAAATTAGTTCAACCATTGTGGAAGACAGTATGGTGATTCCTCAAGGATCTAGAACCAGAAATACCATTTGAATCAGCAACCCCATTACTGGGTATATACCCAAAGGAATAGAAATCATTCTGCTATAAAGACACATGCACATGTATGTTTATTGCAGCACTATTTAAAATAGCAAAGACATGAAACCAACCCAAATGCTCATCAATGATAGACTGATAAAGAAAATGTGGTACATATACACCATGGAATACTATGCAGCCATAAAAAGGAATGAGATCATGTCCTTTGCAGAGACATGGATGGAGCTGGAAGCCACCATCCTCAGCAAACTAACACAGGAACAGAAAACCAAACACCACATGTTATCACTCATAAGTGGGAGTTGAACATTGAGAATACATGGACATAGGGAAGGGAACAACACACACCAGGGCCTGTTGGGGGGTGAGGGGTGAGGGAAGGGAACTTAGAAGATGAGTAACAGGTGCAGCAAACCACCATGGCACACATATACCTATGTAACAAATCTGCATGTTCTACACATGTATCCCATAATTTTAGAATAAATTTTAAAAAATAATAAATAAATCCATAAAAGACAGGTCTTGCTGGAGTGGCTCTGGGCTTGGTTTTCCTTTCTAACGACAGCTTCATCAATGACTACCAATCTTGACCATCGTTTCCTCACCAGAAACTCAACTCTGGCATTCAAATGTAGAAAAAATTGGAAAAACCTTCCATTCAAACCAAGAAGGCATAAAATGATATCCAGCAATGCAAAGCCTACAACTACAGGGGGGAAATCAGCTCAATGAAACACTCCATTAACTCTAACCACCAAACTTCTTACGATTCTACTTCTAACCTCACACCTATAAATCCAGTTCAATGCACACTCAAGTTATATTTCTTTCTCTATAACCTCCTTCAGTCTGTTTGTGTTCAGATAAGTGCAATGATATACTCTGAACTGACCAAGGCCTCAGACCATTTTTTTAAAATTTCAGGGCAGATTGATGACAGGTGCCTCCAGGAGCTGTGCCTGGTAGGGTCTAGCTGATGTCATGGGAACAGGAGAGACAGCCATAAGTAGGTGCACCTTTCTTTTTGACCAACATGGCCTTTTCTCAACTCTGTGTATTTTAGGGTGTGTCATGTATGTCTATCTACCTGCTCAGTGACATTGAGCAGAGTGCCCCATCACAAGGATACACCTCTGGACCATGACCACCATGAGGCCAACACAGCAGGAGGTGCTGCTACGGGCCTGGAGGGCAGAGGGAGCCAGCCGCAGGGGCTGCCTCATCTTTCTGGGCTTCAGGGTCTCCACCTACTGGGTGCAGAGTGGGTGCTGCACAATCTCTGAAGACTCTGACAGCTCTGAAGTAACCCTGTCCCACTTTATAACCAGAGCCGCCATACCTGGAGGTCTTCCCTTGGCCAGCTTGGTGACCTAAGGCCTTAGCATAGACCCCCTGGTTGTCCTAACGTAAAGAAAAGACCGGGCACAGTGGCTCATGCCTGTAATCCCAGCACTTTGGGAGGCTGAGGCGGGTGGATCACCTGAGGTCAGGAGTTCAAGACCAGCTTGGCCAATATGGTGAAACCCCGTCTCTACTAAAAATACAAAAATTAGCCAGGTGTGGTGATGCACGCCTGTAGTCCCAGCTACTCCGGAGGCTGAGGCAGGAGAATCACTTGAACCAGGGAGGCAAATGTTGCAGTGAGCCAAAATCGCACCACTGCACTCCAGCCTGGGTGACAGAGCGAGACTTCACCTCAAAAAAAATAAAAAAGAAAGGAATAGAGGAGGAAGGGAATTACAATATCTGCAGATATGCTCTTGAGACACAAATATATTTTTTATGGAATCCCATCCCTGACCCTCATTCAAGAACTATTACCTTTTTCTTTCTTTGCCTGTATTCATAAATACAGCTTTACTCAGATAGTTCAGGCTCCGAGGTAGTTTACAGCAGGTAGGCAGGCAGGTTTCATAGAGCCAGATGGCTCCTGGAGGCACAAATCCTGGTAAGGAAGTAAGAAACGGCCCAATAGGTCATTCTGGATGTGTTATTGCAAGCTGTTTCCACTGGGCCTTTCTCTCAGGGTGAATGATTTAAACAATGTATGCCTGAAATGGCTTTCTAGATCAGATCTCCCAGGTGGCTTCTTCGTAGAGACACAGGCTAGGATGTCAAGTGGGTGTTGTTTATGACAACCAAGTGATGAAACGTCATATTTCTGTGCTTTCTGAACCATCATCTACCTATCATTTCATCATGGTATTAGTTCATTCTCTTTGATTGCAAACAACCAAAATCTACTGTGGCCAATATAAAGTAAATAGCAAGTTACTGAAAAGATACAGAGTACTTCATAGAATCTGGGAGAACATGAAGAACAGGGCTCAATCTCAGTGCTTCTTGGTGAATAAAACTAAGTTACTCTTTGTTACCAAAGTCAGGAAGTGGAGTGAAAGCTTTCCCTGGGATACACCTTCATGACCAGTCACAGACACCAGATCCTTCCTCACACACCCGGACATGTCATCTTTTTAAAGGCAAAGCTCTCGGCCGGGCAGTGTCCATGCACAGCATATGCAACGTCAGCATGCGCTACAGTCTTGGTTATAAATCACAGGCCCTGAAAAGGTTCTGCCACTGCCCCAGGCAGTCCTTGTCTGTGTCTTTCCTGTTTTACTCATTAGACATGAAGGCCTTCCCACTGTGAGCCTTCCATGATGGTGGCGTCAGGACACAGGGTGCCCCTTCCTGGAGAAGCTGGCATGTAACCAGGTTATCATATGTCTAACCATGTATAGAAATGTGTTAAAGGGAGAGTTGGCCCCCTGGTCTATCCAAATCTGTGCCAGTGAGGAATGCAGCCAAATCCTCCCACTGTACAGAGTGCACTGTTCCAGGAGAAACTGCAGTAAATGTATGATGGGGCTCAATGAGGAAACACCACGGCCTCTCGGGTGGATTATAAACACTGACCTTCTTTATTCAGCCACCTATGCTGCTGATGAAAAGCTATGTGATATTAAATTTCCTTTGATGAGACAGACTTTGGCAGAAGGTTATAAAAGATAAAAGCATGAGGTTTGAAGCCAGAACCCTGACAGCTTACGAGCTACAGGATTTTAGGCAGGTCACTTAATGGGCCCTTGGTGGGGCTGTTGCCAGCTGCTGGATGATGTTATGTATGGTGCCCAGCATCAGTGGTTGCTCAGGAAAGGGCAGCTATTACTTAAAAGAATCAGAATGGAAAAGGTTTTCATGCACCTCTCCAATTTTTCTATCTGCTTCAACTCAGAACTGAATGCTATTTTGTGTCCCAGGTACGTGTATCTGTGCAAGAGAAAAGGCTGAGGGAAAAAGAGAAAAGCAAACAGAACACCCAGACTGAGAGAGCAGGTACTGAGGCCAGAGATGGGGAATGGGGGGTGGGCAGCAGAAATGACCAGCCAGGCCCACCCAGGACATGAGGACAGCCTAAAAATCCATAGGCGGTGCTTAGAAAGTAAAATACCTGTCTTTAAAGTTCCTAAAACTTGACCAACTTATTTGGTAAATTGTTGAATGCCTGTGACTCCCAAGTGTGATCTGGCTGAGGACCCATGAGGAACCACATTCCACTTTCCGTGCCATTCTCTCGGGCCTCCCAGGAATCCCTCCTCCTTCCTCCTACCCCTTTTGCAGGAAACCCCCCAGGCAGCCCTCATACCTTGAGGAAATCCAGGAGTGAGCCCTATTTGTCTAAGTCAAGTGTGGCATCTTTGTCTCTCTTGTCAGTAATGGTTCTGGAACTCTGCCTGCAGCCATCAGCCTCAACATCCCCTAAGGACTGTGACCAGTCCAAGGATGGGCCTGGACCAGGCAGGTGGACCAAGCTCCACTGGCTGCTGGGTCTGCTGCCTGTAGAGCCTGTAGAGGCTGCCACCATCCTGGAGCCTGCCTTCCCTTTGGACTTTCAAAGATGTAACACCTACCTTTACCACTTGAGCCAGTGGAGGTAGGCTTCCAGCTACTTCCAACCAGAGCATCCTGAAAGGTCCACCTGGCAACTGCTGCTCCTCGTTTAGTATAATGAGCAATGAGGACTAGCTGTGCCGCTGCTGAGCTGCTGAGGACTTGCTTTCCTTATCCAGTGTGAGGCCAGCTCTGCTGCTGCAGGAGCCGTGATCTGCACCCTTTGGAAAGTCAGGCTCCACGACTCTTTCACCAAAAACTGCACCCCTGGGTCCCCGCCTTTCACCACCTAACTCTCTCTCCACGAACATGAGGAAAATTCAGGGTACAAATCACATACAGCAGAGACTGTAAAAGAAGTTGCATTATTCAGTGAACTGGTTAAAAGAATCAAGCTAACTTCCAGAAGCTTCTAGTAATTACTTCCCTTTAGTCCCTGGTGATCTGGGATTGTGAAATTGTTTTAGATATAGATTTTTCCAACCAAATTAAGTCTAGTAAGAGTGAAGCCAGATTTTAGCTTATAAGTAGACCTAGGTGGGGGATTGTGCTCAAGTCTTCTCCCATTAATTGGCTTCCTTTTAGCAGCAGCAGCAAAATCAGCCCAACTTGGCCTCCATCCCTGACTTCCCTCCGCTATAGAAGGCCCAACTCCAGGGGTTACTGCTCTTGTGGGCTAGCTTATTCTAGTTTCGCTGTGACACACAGGTGAAACCATTTCTTTTAGCTCACCTCAAATAAACTATTTTTCTTTCTAGGTGTCCCAGATACAATCATATTTGAAATCTTACACTCAGCTGAAGGTTCCAGCCTCTCCAACTCAGAGGCCCTCTATACTGACCATAATGTTGCTGTCTCCTTTCTCAGTGGATTATACCGACAGTCCCCGACCTTTTGGGCACCAGGGACTGTTTTCAAGGAAAACAATTTGACAATTTTTCCACGGACAGTGGGTGGGATGGTTTCATGATGAAACTGTTCCACCTCAGATCATCCTTCTCATAAGAAGTGTGCAACCTAGATCCCTCGCATTCACAGTTTACAATAGGGTTCGCACTCTTATGAGAATCTAATGCCACTGCTGATCTGACAGGAGACAGAGCTCAGGTGGTGAGGCTTGCTGGCCCGCTGCTCACCTCCTGCTGTGTGGCCAGGTTCCTAACAAGTCATGAACCGGCATCAATCCATGGCCTGGGGGTTGGGGACACCTGGGTTATACCTTTATAATCTCTCTCTCTTTTGAAAAAAGGCCCTTCGCCATCACATCAACAACCCTGGATATAACTCTCCCTGATAAGGCCCCAACAAAGCTGACTTCCTCCATGAGCTCCTCATTTAGCCATTCGCTTGAAAGCATTCACTGCTTGCCTCTGTGGGCTGATGTGCTATGTAGTTACAGCAGAGAATAACAAGATAAAGAAGAAAGGCTCTGCACTTAGGGACCTTATCGTGTAGCACAGAATGCAAATAACTTTAATATTAGTCTCTAGCTGTATCATGGAAGAGTTCCAAATGAAATGCTACAAGAGTTTGGGAAAGAGATAAGACTTTCAGTTGGGGAAATCTGAGTGAAAGCTGCTTGGAAAACGTGGAACATAAGCTTGGTTTCAGAGGATTCGTAGAATTTTAATTGGTAGCGAGGGTAAGGGGAGGGCATTATAGACAAAGAGAAGGGCAGAGGCAACAAGAGAATGGCAGGAAAGGTGGGGCACGCTCGGGAAGAGGTGGCGTGGCTGGTGGACAGGAAGCCGGGTAAAGGAAGACCTGTTAGCAAGCTAAGTCTGGCCCAGGTGGTGGGGAGCCTTGGGTATCAGGTTTTAAAGAATGTTTCATCTCATACATGGCAGGGAATCTTACTTCTATCTCAGCAGAGCTCCTACTGTATTTTACTTTAGCTTTTGGCGCATTTCCTCTCAAGTAAACTGGGACATCTGTCAGGGTCTCTTTTCTTCTCTGTCACCTCAGCGCTTAGCCCACTGCCCTGCACATAGGACATACCCACCCATGTGTGCACAATGAATAAATGAACAGATCAGAGCTTTACTTTTTGAAAAGTAATCTCACAGCTGGGGGGAAATGGATGAAAGTTGTGGGGGAGAGGGAAGGTCTGAAGGAACTAGAACCAGGAATTCAGAAGCCCGATTCCAGCAGTGCACGTTGAAGGAGAATGAGAAGCAAAGATGGATTGGAAAGAAACTGTACAGGAAGTACCAATACGGCTCGATCAGACGTGAGAAATAAAAATGAAGGGGAAATTAAATTGACTGCAAGCGTTTGCTCCCAGGCATCAAGAGGCCTGGTTGTGCTGGGGGTCAGCTGAAACCCTGCCTCCAGAGAACTCCGGCCCTATCAGAGCAGGAACTTCACCGTTCGCTGCTTTTTTCACTGCTGTGTCCCCAACATCAAGAACACAGACGTCTAGGCACTCAACGTTTTTTGAACAAAAAAATAAGTGAACATGTTGCCTTAAGATGACATTCCAAGCCCTCATAAATGTCTGATTTAGTTAGAAATAGGAGCCTGGTATTTAGCACTGAAAGTTTAGCTTTAAGAGTCATCTGCACAAAGGCAGTTGTGGGAGTGCGTGCCTACACCCCTACACAGCTGGGAGGTGTGGGTGGGGAAAGGAGGGGCTTCACAACCGCTGAGGTCAAAGAGTTTCAGAGAGAGCCTAACTGAGCAACTGTGTCCAATAGTCCAGAGAACTTACAGAGATGATGAGGACTTGGACACTGAATTTGGCAGATTGGAGGTCACTGTGACCTTCACAGAAGTAGTTTTAGAATTGTGGATACTGAAGATCACTTTCATTTTCCCTAGTCAGATATCACACATGTACATTTCCATACACAAACACACTCCCCTGTCTCTCTTCAAGAGTTGGGGTCAGCCAAAACACATTCATTTTGAGGGAATTAGGACTTTTTGCCAAAGGGTAGATGACTGTGTACAAACCCTATGGTGAGGCATTCCATTTGAGTGCACCGGTGGAGTAGAAAGAAAGCGTGTCAGCTGGGTTCTGTGCACGGCCAGGCCCAACACAGAGCACAGGTCACCACTGAGGGGCTGTCACAGTGCAGGCAGATCTTCCCTGACAATGGGAGGGGCCCAGCCTCCAGCCATGCAAGAATGAGGTGAGGTTCCAAATGTGTAGGGATTTGGGCCTCATCCAGGGCTGAGACACTCTGGGCTGACAGTGAAGCAGATTGGAGCCCCCAGCTTATGCTAGAATCGGCCCAGGCTCACTGTGATCCTTTAGGCCAGAAAAGACCAGCTGTCCACTGTGTGCCTGCCAGCTAGCACCAGGGCCCCCTGCTTGAGCACTTAGGAAGCCCTTCCTGAGCCCTCTCAAGCAGCGCTGGGCTTGCAAAGTCCCTCCCCACACTAGCTCCATGAGCATAGGGGTGTTTATTGCAAACATGACTAGAGTTCTCTTCATAAGTAAAAGCCTACAGAGTATTATTATTCTGGAATATCACTCATATTAGAAATCCAAGGAGAGGGGAAATCAGATTATCTGAAAGAGAAAAAGAGCCTGAGCTTAGAAAACTAAGATGAATGTCAAGGACCTCCTCTTTGGAATTATTTGGAGAAGCAACCTAGTTCTCTGAGGTGCAGAATATCTCATCTCAGCTAGGAAGAAGCACTGGGTATGAAGGGATTTAGACCAAAACACAGGCTTGGAGACACCCAGGCAGTGTTAGCACAGAACTCTGCGAGGGAAGAGGCTGAGGAAAGTTAGACCTGGGAGGTGAGTGGGATGTTAACAGAAGAGGTGAAAGGGATCAGAAATATTCTGCAAAATAATCACAATAAAGCCTGCCAAGGGTGCCATAGCAGTCAGCCATCTGCTAGGACCCCAGACTCTGAAATTTTCTGACCCAGGGCCCACGAGGCCTCTGCGCGCAGGAGAGTGCCCTGGGGAGTGCAGGGACCTGCTCAGTAAATCTCCATTAGATCAGGCTGAGTGCCCTGGGTGGAGGGACAGAGTTGCCAGAAATAGCTCCTTTCCTGCAACGGCAGGAAAGATCGCAGCTGCCATAGGGCCTGTGCAGAGGGGGCGCCCCGGTGGAGGGCGGAGGGCAGAGAAATGGAGTCTGCACCGAGAGGCGGGGACCAGGAGGCGGGAGACAGCCTGGGAGCCGCTTTGAAAGGATCTCATAAAAGTGCCGTTTGTTGGGAGCCCGGAGGAAGTGGAGGCAGCTTTGGCACACGTGGCCACGGTGCTAAATTAACTGCTAACACAAATAATCAAAGTGCAAGACCCATCGAGAGGCTGGCGCCAGCGAAGCGCGGGGGCGGCGGTCAGCGGGGCTGGCGGGCGGCCTGCGGCAGGTGAAGGCAGGGCGGGGGCGGGGGTGCGCGGGGACCGGGACTCCAGGCAGAGGGATGTGGGGGCCGCCGGCGGATGTGCTCTGGGACCCAGGGCAGTGGGAGGAAGGGACTTGGGGAGGGCGCACCGCCGGAACCAGGACGGGGGGAGGCCGGTGGAGGTGAGAGCAGGGGGAGCTGCCGGGAGCCACCCGGAGACTCTCACCCAAGAGAGGGGATGGTGTGCCGGGGACGTGCCCCGGGACTCAGGCAGGGAGAGGTGGGAGTGGCAGACTTGTCCTGGGCCTCCGAGTAGTTGAGGGGGAGGGGGAGAGGGGTCACACCCGGGCAGGGGAAGGCAGAGCAGTGCGTGAAGCGGAGGGGGACAGGACGTATATTGTCCGCCGACCTGACCTGTGGCCGGGAAAGGCAGGGCTGGGGATGTGCCCCCGGACTCAAGGCAGGGGAACGGCTGGTGGAGGAGCCCTGATGGGACCGAAGGCAGGGGTGGCCGTCCCCGGCGTGGCGCTGCAGTGAGCTAAGGTTCTTCCTTCTGCACAGGTGTGCATAAGGCGCACAGCTGCTCTCTGATGCCCCTCGCCGCCACCGGGCCGTGATGGTGGCAGGGGGCCTTACTTGGCGATGAGGCAGGCGGTGTAACTGAGGGAGCAAAACAGGTCAAATCTGAGGCCTGGCCGTCGGAGCTTTGTTGCGGGCAGGCCTGGTGGCTTGGCAGACCTCCCACTGACTAGGGCGCCCTGACCTCCCGGACGAGGCTCCCAGGGAGAGTCCCGTGGAGGAACGCCATAGGGAACCTGCTTCCTGGGTATACACTCCTTGTTTCCACCAGCAGCAAGGTTGGAATATTTTTTCACAAACTTTTTTGTTAGCCTTGGCCTCCGAGCTGTGTACCAGAGGCCATCGGCTTCAGTTTGTAGATAGAGAAAAGAGGATGGACATGACTGCTTTCAAAGCTGCCGCATGCAGCTTGGAGCATTCCTTCTCAGCACTGGTGATATCCACTTTGCCATGAAGTAGGATGGAATAAACCCGTTTCTAACAAGGTGGAAGAGGAAGCCCCAGTAATGGCAGGTGTTCTGGGGCGACCTTCTTGCGGTCCTGGAATTAAGAGACAACTGTCTTTTGAGAAAATTCCTAAGCATTGGCTGATACCTATTATTGGGTAAGGGATTCTCATCCAGTTGTTTGTTTGTTTGTTTGTTTGTTTGTTTTTTGAGAAAGAGTCTCACTTTGTTGCCCACGCTGGAGTGCAGTGGTGCGATCTCAGCTCTTGAAACCTCCGCCTCCCAGGTTAAAAAAATTCTCCTGCCTCAGACCTCCTGAGTAGCTAGAACTACAGGGGCCCACCACCACACCCAGCTAATTTTTGTATTTTTAGTAGAGATGGAGTTTCACCATGTTGGCCAGGCTGGTCTCGAACTTCTGGCCTCAGGTGATCCATCTGCCTTGGCCTCCCAAAGTACTGGGATTGCAGGTGTGAGACACTGAGCCTGGCCCCATTCTTTGTCTCTAAGATTCAAAGCAAGGTGCAATTAGAATTAGTCTAGCAAATAAGTTGCAAAGAAAAAAAATAGAAGCCAGCCAGCAGCAGTGCAGGGGAGCCTCGGGCTCTGTGAGATAGCCACCCTAAAGACACCTTAGTGAGCACACAATCCTGGCTTTACTGAGCCAAAGTATCAGCTTCTGAAGACTGAAATAGAAAGGCAGATTGGGGAACTGGCATAATTTAGTTTTTGTAAGTTTTTAGAAATTGGATTTAACTTTAATTTTAGTGCATTTATGTCCAACACATATGTTTACACAGACGCAGCCAATGAAAAACAAGAATTCCTCTCTTTGGAAAAGGTATTAAAATCATAATAAAATGAATAATGGTAGTTAGATTCCCACTGGGTGTCTTTATAAGAAAGGAAGATTGCTGAAATGCATCCTCCACTTCTTCCCTGGATGGTTAGAACCACCTTGTGAGACAGGTATGGTCACGAATCCTATACTCACACCTGAGGACACGAGGCCCAAGGGGTCAGTGGCCAGCTCTGAGCCACCAAGGATGGCCAGGGAGCCCATGTGATTTAAACCCAAGGCCACATCTGGAGCTGATGCTCTTTCAACCCTCCCAGGAGGAGATGATACAGAAAGGTCACAAGAATTTCAACAAGTATTTAGCTCCTACCATGTACCTGCGTCGAGAACCAGGAACCAAGAAAGAAAAGTAAGCAGATGAGGTTCCTGCCTCACGGAGGAGCAGGGAGAGGGACATGGAGCAAAGCACCTCCAAAGTGACTGTCTATTATAGGCCATGCCTGTTTGCGGAGTCCCAGCACTCAGATAGAAAAAGACAGTGACCTCGAATTCTCACAGCACCACCCCTGTGGTGACAAGGACCCGGCCAGAATCCTCAGTGCCTGCTGGTTGGGAGTGCTGGCTGGGCATTGGTTTCCTCCCAGCGGGCATCTCATGGGCCAGCCTCTATTGTCATCCCCATTCCACAGGTGAGGGAAACGAAATTGAGAGGGATTGAGGGCATTCCCCAGGTCTCACAGGAATGGCACAGCCTGGCTTCAAACCATGTCAGGTTTCGTAGTTTTTCAAAGCTTGTTTTCTTCTTCTGTGTATTGAAAAGAGGATAGGACTTGCGTCCTCGGTTGACTTGTGTGACGGCAGCGTTGGGAGCTGGGGGCGTGACCACAGTGGTGTGATGTGTGAATGCAGCACACAGCCCAGGGAACATAGCCCAGAGTCGGAGGGCTGGCCGCTCACCCTGGCATGGAAGGCCCTCGCTCCACCTGGGCTCGCTCTTATCACTCCATGCACAGACAGGCATTAGCTGAGGCAGGCAACAGATGATAGAGAACAGCACCATGTCCCCACGCTGCCACTTCACAGCATCCTTCCAGCAACCTGGAGTACTTCCCTTTCTAGAAAGGAAGAAACTCAGACTTTGAAAGCTTGCATCCCTCGCACAGTTAGGAGCTGAGAATTAGAACCCCAGGACTCCAGGCCTCCAAAGCCTGTGCTTTGGCCACGGCAGCGCAAAGCTCCTCTGCAAAATGAAGCAAGTAAGAACTAGAAGTGACCAGGCACAGTGGCTCCCGCCTATAATCCCAGCATGTTGGGAGGCCGACGCAGGAGGACCACTTGAGCCCGGGAGTTTGAGACCAGCCCGGTAACATGGCAAAACCCCATCTCTACAAAAAATAAGAAAAATTAGCCAAGTGTGATGGTGCACACCCATCAGCTACTTTGGAGGCTGAGGTAGGAGGATCACTTGAGTCCAGGGTGATTGGGGCAGTCACACTGCTACACTCCAACCTGGGCAACAGAGTGAGACCCTGCCTCTAAAAAAAGAAAAGAACCAGAAGTCTCTCTTCCAGCTCAGCTCAATGTGCAATCATTTTAGGGTGAAAAGAGCTACAAATTCAGTTCCTTATTTAAAAAAAAAAAAAACCATTAAACTAGGTCAGGAAAACAAAATGATACTTGGTGTAGCCTGGTCCAACTCTAAAGACTCATAATGGAACATCCAAATTGGTTGGAAAGGGGCAGAATTATCTGTAATTGTGCCCCGGTCATTGTGCAGGCCAGTTCTGGGCACACGGGAAGCCCAACACAGCCCCTCTTTGGCTGCCCAGAGACTCCCAGCGGCAGCAGAAACAGGGCCATGCTCCTCAGTACCCCCACCATGCCCACTTCTCACAGCACCCTGAGCCATGTTATAGGATTCGAGAGCTGACCCACTTGTGCAGGAAGGGTGCGCCTGTCTTACTCAGGGTGCCTTCCAGTTCGCAGCCAGTTCTCATGCTGGGCAATGAGGAGGAGCCCACTGAAATCATCCGAAGTACTCATGGCCTGAGGCCCAGGCCACAGTGAGGAGATCAGGAAGCCCTCACTCATTGGTGCTGCCATGCTGATGATGTGAGTTCCAGCAACTCTTGGGTTGTTCTGAGCAGTCGTTGATGTGTGTCACCCATAGGAGCATGCGATGGGCACACCGGGTCCTGGGTACCCAGTGCCTCTCCTCCCCACCCTCAGAGCCCTTCCCAGCCACAGCCACTCTGACATCAGCCTCTGATTCTCTCTCCTCTGACAAGACTTGCAGAGACTTTTCTATGTTCGCCCTACTCGTAAGAGGAAGAAGTCTCTAGAGATGGGATTTCCGATGCTGCGAGAAGCAAAAGGTCCTATCTGCTGCCCGAAAGGCAGTTTTATATTCTGCATAATCATAAGAATGCCTCTGTCTTAAAGAGCAAATTTCTACTAAAATCAGACCTGTGTAGGGCAATGGATGAAGAGTCCCAAGCTCTGGCTGCGAGATGATAAGCTGCCTGCCGCAGGCAACACTGAGCCCAGCCCAGTGCCTGACTTCCCAGGCTAGCACAGCTACAGGGGCTTTCTTATTTGGGGCTTTCTTGGCCTCTGTGCAGATGCAGTGAAGCATGCTCAGGTCAGCAGGGAGATAGATGCTCTTAAAAACAAAAGCAAGAGTTGTTTCTTCCTTCTGGGTACAGGGGCATGTGTCAGATTCCAAGGGCAATTTTCCTAGCATCTCAGAGGTACCTCTAAGGGACTGGCTGTCTTCCCACTATTAGACTCACTTAGACCACCTCACAGCCGCAGCCTTTCTTTGAGACTGGCTTTAGGGCAGCTCCAGAGGCAGCTCTGGTACAGAGGACGGAACCCTAGCCCACAGCCCCAGAGAGCCACTGCTTTCCTGGCTGCACCTGCCTATCACAAAGCCCTTCCCTCCTGGGTCCTGCACGAACTCCCACTCCTCTCCACTGGGCCTCTGGGAAGACCTGCTGGCATGGAACGGCCATGTGTTCTGCACTGTCTCTGGCACTGCACTTCCCCAGCCCACCTAGGACCCAGAGCCTCACTAACCGCCTCTGAGGCCAGGTGGCTTCCTTGTGAATGCATAGCCTCTGGTAGGTTTGTGCACCAGCTACTCCAGTGTGCCGGAGCTTTTGTGGCATGGACAATGGTTTCCTGCATTTACGTGCAGGCTCCCAGCCCACAAGGTAGACTCTGAGTTTTAAAAGCAGCATGCCTTCTATGGCTCTGGTGACAACAAGAAATGCCAGACCCAGTAGTGGAAACAGCAAAGGGCCTTCCTGAGCAAACTCTTAAGACCAGCAAGAGTGCGATGAACAAAACTGTACATAGCGAAAGCCCCTGCAAAAGGCAGCTTATATTTACCACACAATAGCAATCTGCATGTGCAGAATGGGTCCAGGGATAGCATACAAATAATGTCTCATCACCTCATTGGAATTAGAAGTCAGAAGCATAATATCTGAACTTTCAAGTGACTAAATTAAGGATAAATTCCTTGAAGATAGGAATTGTGTCTCATTGACCTTCTTAATCCCAATAGTCACAGGATAGGAACACATTAAGAACTGAATGAATAAATGACAGCTGGTAAGAGAGGGGATGAGGAAAAGGAAAAAATAATATAGGTTAAAGCATTCAGTCAGTAAATAAAAAGTTCATTTCAGGTTGTATTATTATTATGAAATGAGACAAGCATATCTACACAAAGCTCTTTCTACTCCACTCTTGAGACAAAGCATGACTCTGAGGAGCACGGGGCTTTGCAGCAGATCCTTGAAGCTGTCCTGCTCTGGTCCTTCCTGTGGGAGGGGTCCCCCAGCATGCAGCACCTCAGTTCCCCTCTAGGCTTCTATTTCTAGGGTTTTATTTTTGGGACAAGATATCTCTCTGTTGCCCAGGCTGGAGTGCAGTGGTGCAATCATGGCTCCCTGCAGCCTCGACCTTCCAGGCTCCAGCGATTACCCCACCTCAGCCTTTTAAGTAGCTGGGACTACAGGTGCACACCATCGTGTCTGGCTAGTTTTTTTATTTCTCTTTTTTATAGATGGGGCCTTGCTATGTTGCCCAGGCTGGATTCTATCTCCTGAGCTCAAGCGATCCTCCTGCCTCAGCCTCCCAAAGGTTTCTATTTCTATTCAGATGAAGAGCTTGAGTCAGCTAAATTTGACACCTCTTGTGAGATTCCAAAGGTTCAAAAACTACTGGAACATAAGGCAAAAGGATCTTTTTTTTTTAACCATACTCAGGAGGTCGGTCGCCATAGCAGCCTTTTTATAAGAGAAAGAGAGAAGTGGTGGGAGGTGGAAGGTAAAATACCAGCCCTCAGAGCATCTCCTGCTTTTTTTAAAGTTCTTATAATAAACATGACTTCTTTGTGCTTTATATTCCCAACACCCTAGCTATTTGCTTGCAGCACTTGAGAAAATACATAGCCTTTTACTTGTTTAAAAAGAGGGGTTTTTTCAATACAAAAAAGTTTTAATATAAGAACCAGCATAGCAGCCAGAAGACTATCTGTTTTAAAGGGGATGTTTTGCTGATTCCAAGTCTGTGACAACATGTAGAACAGACCAGTTAGAGAATATCCCAGGAACCCTCACCCAACGCAGCTGTTCTAGATGCAGCTGGGGTTTGCTGCCTGCTCTTTTCTGAATGTGTCCAAAAGTCTTCTCCAGAACATCCAAATTTAATCCCAGTGTCAAGATTCCAAGGCTTAATCACTCAGCTACAAGGAGATTCCTTTGAAGCTTGCACAGTTTGCGGAAGTGTGGGGAGAGAGGAGGTGGTGGAGAAGGGAAGAGTGTGAAGCCAGAGCATGTACCCTGCTGGAACCTGTGGCCGGGGTGCCCACAGTCTGTAGTCACCACGATGAGCCAACAGCACTTCAGCCTTATGCTGCTGGCCGTTCTTTCCTGTCTAGAAACTGAGGGTTTTCCATTTTGTTTTCCAAAGAAGCCAGAAGTATTGTACATTTACCATAATAAGCCCAAGGAAAATGGTATTACAAACCAAATAAAAATGGAAAATAAAACGAAATTTTAAAAAGTAAAACAAGGCAGTTGGTCACCAAACTTTTGCAATTGAGAAGAAAGATGTCTTTTACCTTATCTGCTCTACATATTTTTCTCTCCAACTTCATGGGCAGCAGAGCCGTTGCCTTTACCAGGAAGCTGTTCCGAACATTGTAATGAAACCCCTCAGATATTCCAGGCCAGTACTGTTTTAAAAAGAGATGTCTAAAAATTCCATTGTACTTGAGATTTCTCCAAATTAGCCACGCTTTGTGCATTTTTTGCCAGAATTCCACTACTAAAATCACTCAAACCAGACCTGCCTTACAAGAACTCCTGAAGGAAACACTAAATATGGAAAGGAAAAATTGGTACCAACCACTGCAAAAACATACCCAATTGTAAAGAATGTCAACACTATGAAGAAAACTGCATCAATTAATGGGCAAAATAACCAGCTAGCATCATAATGACAGGATCAGATTCACATATAACAATTTTAACCTTAAATGTAAACAGGCTAAATGCCCAATTAAAAGACACAGACTGGCAAATTGGATAAAGAGTCAGGATCCATCAGTGTGCTGTATTCAGGAGACCCATCTCACGTGCAAAGACATACATAGGCTCAAAATAAAGGGATGAAGGAATATTTACCAAGCAAATGGAAAGCAAAAAAAAGCAGGGTTGCAATCCTAGTCTCTGATAAAACAAACTTTTTAAACCAACAAAGATAAAAAAAAAAAAAAAGAAGGGCGCTACATAATGGTAAAGGGATCAATGCAACAAGAAGAGCTAACTATCTTAAATATATATGCACCCAATACGGGAGCACCCAGATTCATAAAGCAAGTTCTTAGAGACTTACAAAGAGATTTAGAGTCCCACACAATAATAGTGAGAGACTTTAACACCCCACTGTCAATATTAGACAGATCAATGAGACAGAAAATTAACAAGGATATTCAGGACTTGAACTCAGCTCTGGACCAAGCTGACCTAATAGACATCTACAGAACTCTCCACCCCAAATAAACAGAATACACATTCTTCTCAGCAACACATAGCACTTATTCTAAAATTGACCACATAATTAGAAGTAAAACACTCCTTAGCAAATGCAAAAGAATGGAAATCATAACAAACAGTCTCTCACACCACAGTGCAATCAAATTGGGACTCAGGATTAAGAAAATCACTCAAAACCGCACAACTACTACATGGAAACTGAACAACCTGCTCCTGAATGACTACAGGGTAAATAATGAAATTAAGTCAAAAATAAATAAGTTATTTGAAACCAGTGAGAACAAAGACACAATGTACCAGAATCTCTGGGACACAGCTAAAGCAGTGTTTAGAGGGAAATTTATAGCACTAAATGCTCACATCAGAAAGCAGGAAAGATATAAAATCAACACTCTAACATCACAATTAAAGAACCAGAGAAGAGGCTGGGTGTGGTGGTTCAGGCCTGTAATCCCAGCACTTTGGGAGGCCGAGGCAGGCGGATCCTTAGGTCAGGAGATCAAGACCATTCTGGCTAACATGGTGAAACCCCATGTCTACTAAAAATACAAAAAAATTAGCTGGGCATGGTGGCATGCACCTATAGTCCCAGCTCCTTGAGAGGCTGAGGCAGGAGAATTGCTTGAACCCAGGAGGCAGAGGTTGCAGTGAGCCCAGGTCGTGCCACAGCACTCCAGCCTGGGTGATAGGGCAAGACTCCATCTCAAAAAAAAAAAAAAAGAACTAGAGAAGCAAGAACAAACAAATTCAAAAGCTAGCAGGAGACAAGAAATAACTAAGATCAGAGCACAACTAAAGGAGATAGAGACATAAAAACCCTTCAAAAAATCAATGAATCCAGGAACTGGGTTTTTGAAAAGATTGACAAAATAGACAGACCACTAGCCAGACTAATGAAGAAGAAAAGAGAGAAGAATTAGACACAATAAAAAATGATAAAGGGGATATCACCCTGATCCCACAGAAATACAAACTACCATCAGAGAATACAATGCACACCTCTTCACAAATAAACTAGAAAATCTAGAAGAAATGGATAAATTCCTGAACACATACACCCTCCCAAGACTAAGCCAGGAAGAAGTCAAATCCCTAATAAACCAATAACAAGTTCTGAAATTGAAGCAGTAATTAATAGCCTACCAACTAAAAAACGCCCAGGACCGGAAGGATTCACAGCCAAATTTTATCAGGGGTGCAAAAAGGAGCTGGTACCATTCCTTCTAAAACTATTCTAAACAATAGAAAAAGAGGGAATCCTCCCTAACTCATTTTATGAGGCCAACTTCATCCTAACACCAAAACCTGGCAGAGACACAACAAAAAAAGAAAATTTCAGGCCAACATCCCTGATGAACATCGATGCAAAAATCCTCAATAAAATACTGACAAACTGAATCCAGCAGCACATCAAAAAGCTTATCAAACATGATCAAGTCGGCTTCATCCCTGGGATGCAAGCCTGGTTCAACATATGCAAATCAATAAACATAATCCATCACATAAACGGAGCCAATGACAAAAAACCACATGATTATCTCAGTAGATGCAGAGAAGGCCTTTGATAAAACTCAACACCCATTCATACTAAAAACTCTCAATAAACTGGGTATTGATGGAAAGTATCTCAAAATACTAAGAGCTATTTATGACAAACCCACAGCCAATATCATACTGAATGGACAAAAACTGGAAGCATTCCCTTTGAAAACTGGCACAAGACAAGGATGCCCTCTCTCACCACTCCTATTCAACATAATATTGCCAGGGTAATCAGGGAAGAGAAAAAAAATAAAGGGTATTAAAATAGGAAGAGAGGAAGTCAAATTGTCTCTGTTTGAAGATGATATGATTATATATTCAGAAAACCCCATTGTCTCAGCCCAATGTCTCCTTAAGCTGATAAGCAACTTCAGCAGTCTCAGGATATAAAATCAATGTGCAAAAATCACAAGCATTTCTATACACCAATAATAGAGAGCCAAATCATGAGTGCACTCCCATTCACAACTGCTGCAAAGAGAATAAAATACCTAGGAATATAACTTACAAGGGATTTGAAGGACCTCTTCAAGGAGGACTACAAACCACTGCTGAAGGAAATAAGAGAGGTCACAAACAAATGGAAAAAACATTCCATGCTCATCGATGGGAAGAATCAATATTGTGAAAATGGCCATACTCCCCACAGTAATTTGTAGATTCAATGCTATTCCTATCAAGCTACCATTGACTTTCTTCACAGAATTAGAAAAACTATTTTAAATTTCATATGGAACCAAAAATGAGCCCAAATGGCCAAGACAATCCTAAGCAAAAAGAACAAAGCGGGTGGCATCATGCTGCCTGACTTCAAACTATACTACAAGGCTATAGTAACCAAAACAGCATGGTACTGGTACCAAAACAGATATATAAACCAATGGAACAGAACAGAGGCCTCAGAAATAATGCCACACATCTACAATCTACAGAATGGGAGAAAATTTCTACAATCTATCCATCTGACAAAGAGCTAGTATCCAGAAACTACAAGAAACTTAAACACATTTCCAAGAGAAAAACAAACAATCCCATCAAAAAGTGGGTGAAGGATATGAACAGACACTTCTCAAAAGAAGACATTTATGCAGCCAATAAACATATGAAAAAAAAGTTCATCATCACTGGTCATTAAAGAAATGTAAATCAAAACCACAATGAGATACCATCTCACACCAGTTAGAATGGCCATCATTAAAAACAACAGGAAACAACATCAGGAAACAACAGATGCTGGAGAGGATGTGGAGAAACAGGAAAGCTTTTACACTGTTGGTGGGAGTGTAAATTAGTTCAACCATTGTGGAAGACAGTGTGACAATTCCTTAAAGATCTAGAACCAAAATGCCATTTGACTCAGCAGTCCCATTATTGGGTATATGTCCAAAGGGTTATAAATCATTCTACTATAAAGACACATGCACACGTATGTTTATTGCGGCACTATTCACAATAGCAAGAACTTAGAACCAACCCAAATGCCCATCAATGATAGATTGGATAAAGAAAATGTGGCACATATACACCATGGAATACTATGCAGCCATAAAAAGGAATGCGATCATGTCCTTTGCAGGGACATGGATGAAGCTGGAAACCATCATTCTCAGCAAACTAACACAGGAACAGAAAACCAAACACTGCATGTTCTCGTTCATAAGTGGGAGTTGAACAATGATAACGCATGGACAAAAGGAGGGGAACATCACACACTGGGGCCTGTCAGGGGGTGGAGGGCTAAGGGAGAGACAGCATTAGGGGAAATACCTAATGTAGATGATTTGATGGGTGCAGCAAACCACCATGGCACGTGTATACCTACGTAACAAACCTGCACGTTCTGCACATGTATCCCAGAAGTATAATTAAAAAAGAAAACTGAGGAAATAGAGATAAACAAAAGGAAAAAAAATTACAAAATACAAAAAAAAATCACTCAAGACTTTAAAAGAGCTCAGGAAACTAATTTACATGAAATTAATGTAACTTATTTCAACTTTGTTCTACACAATTGATAAGAATGAAATTCTTCAAACTACAGACTTACACCCCCACCTTTGTTACCATTTGTCGAAGGACAACAATCCACTTCTTTCCATTTGTTGTCGAACTTAAAGGAAAACTCAGAGGAATTTCTGGAAGATTGTATGTTTTCCAAGAGATTTCAACAAGGGTTTTTTAAAGTTTTGCACTTTTGTAGATTTGGCAACCACAAGCAACTAAACAGGAATGAAACATATTGTTCAAAACCAATGACTTATTTTTTTTTACAATTTTTTCTCTCACTTTTAACAATCATTGTGCAAACCTCGACTTATTGTATGTACAAATAAAATAAGCGTACAACGCATTCTGTCTTTTTTTTTTTCCTGCCTCCGGTTTATTTGCACAAGTAGCACAAGAGGACCCCAGTCCCATGCAGATGGCAGCCCGGGTCGGGACAGGGGTCGCACCAGTCCTTCTGTCCTCATATTGGCAGACAGAGATATCTACTCTGAAGCCTTTGTAGGGGCCTGGGCACCTTTGGGAGCCTGAGCTGGAGCTGAAGCTGGAGCTGCAGCGTCGGCCTTGGTTTGATCCTTGGGCTTGGCCTTGGCCTTTGGCCGGCACAGCCTTAGCCTCTTGGCCATGCAGGCATGACCACGCTTCCCAAGCTTGGAGTGGGCAACGTAGGCAATCGATCGAGCTTGCGGCTGACACCCTTTGAGATCTTGGGCTTAACCTCCTTGGGCTTTACGAGGGCCTTGATAGCCTTGGCACCTATGCTCATGGCCTTGGCATTGTTGGCCTGCATCTTCTTTAGGCCCTTCTTGTGCCTCTTGGCAAAGCGTATGTTCCTCGGGAACTTGGGGTCCACCTCCTTAAGAGATTTGTATCTTTGTCATCGGGGTTTCTTGATACCATTTCTGTGCCATTTTCAGGACTTGGTTGTGTGTGGCATGGGTCTTAGATTTGGCCATGTCTGCACCTTAAGCCGCGGCTCCTGAAGCGCCTAGAACCGAAAGAGAAAGGGACCACCCATACATTGCATTTTGATAACAATCTTCTCAACATATTGTGTGTGTCTCCTGACCCCACTAGTTCGGGTTTCGTCAGGGCTGCCTGCGTGATCTCAAGGCCAATCAGGAAGGAGCAGTGAGGGTTTTTGTCCTGAATGCATTGATATCAACAAATGAAGGTTTTCAGGGCTTTATTGCAGATCACACCCTACTGCTGTTGATAGTTTTTCTTGTTGTTGTTCTTTCTTTTACCCTTTATTTGGTGGTAGAAGTGGAAGTTAAGGGTGTGGTGAAAAGATAAATATGATGCTTGAAGATTAGAATCTGACCTTTGTTCTGATCAGCCCCTGGCCCTGTGCAGTTCATGGCATCCACACCACATATGGAAGTCCACTTAATGAGACAAGCAGATATTCGGCAGTGGAGATGGTGAAGCTGGATTTTCATCTCCTAAGGAGAGAGCTGATTTCATTCCTTAGCTTCAGAGAGAAGTGAATCAAAAGATGAAATATAGCCATCACGCCTTCCTCCCTTCCCTACATGTGCTATCTGCACTACAACTGTCTTGACTCACCTTTCTCCATTGTTCTCCGTTTCCCCTTCTCTTATAGAAAGCCCTTTGCATCCTAATCCTACAAGCAATGTCCCACCTGCCACACTCAAGAGCCCTATGAGGGTCTGCAGACCGTCTGTTTCCTCGCTTCCTGTCCTAACCTCACACTACATTGTTTATTGGGAATGTGGGGAATACCAAAAATAAGACATAATCAAGCTCACCGCTTTGATGGTTAATCAGGAAACCTTACTTGCCGCCTATTGGGAACACATCATTAGCCAATGGAGAGGAACAAATATTTTGAAAGAAAGGTGGAAATTTAAGTGGGGGGCCGCAAAAGAAGCCTAATATTACTCCTCAAAAGACATTGCTACCAGAGCCACATGCATTTCTTTTTTCTTGCCAAAATATTCAAACCAAGGTTTGTAGAAGAACTTTGAACCCCACACTTTATATCTGCACATGGGAGCTGAGTTGAATCTGTGCTTTGTTTTTTTAATTTATTGAGGAGGAAAAAAGCCTTATCTGTATGCATTTGTAAAACCTAATGCATGACCTACTTTTTATATTACCTAATTTTGAGATTTTGGTTAACCCCCCATTCTCTTTAAGTCTCAGTTTCTTATTCAATAAAATATGTGGCTTGGACCATTTGTTGCTATGGTTCACTCTAGTTCTAAAATGCCATTCTCACCAAATTTAAATCAACTTCACCATGGGGACAAAGCACGGGAAATTTATGGAAAATGACAAGTCCTGAGCATAGAACCACATCCCTGAGCTGTGCCCTGGAGGAGAGTTGAGAATGAACACCCATTGAGATTTAAATGAATGAGAAATAAACCTTTGTGTTGTTTGTTTGTTTGTTTGTTTGTTTTTTGAGACTGAGTCTCGCTCTGTCGCCAGGCTGGAGTGCAGTGGCGCAATCTCGGCTCACTGCAACCTCTGCCTCCCGAGTTCAAGTGATTTTCAGCTTCCAGAGTAGCTGGGACTATAGGCGTGCACCACCACACCCAGCTATTTTTTTGTATTTTTAGTAGAGACAGAGTTTCACCATGTTGGCCAGGATGGTCTCCGATCTCTTGACCTCGTGATTCACCTGCCTCAGCTTCCCAAAGTGCTGGGATTACAGGCATGAGCCACTGTGCCATGCCTGTCATTTTTAAATCTTTATACATTTGGGGGTTTTTTACAACAGCTACTGTTAACTAATGTATTTCTGGACTTCCATTTCCTCATTTAAAAAAATGAGAGGCCGGGCATGGTGGCTCATGCCTGTAATCTCAGCACTTTGGGAGGCTGAGGCGGGCAGATCACCTGAGGTCAGGAGTTCGAGACCAGCCTGGCTAACATGGTGAAACCCCGTTTCTACTACAAATACAAAAAATTAGCTGGGCGTGGTGGCGTGTGCCTGTAATCCCAGCTAGTCGGGAGGCTGAGGCAGGATAATTGTTTGAACCTGGGAGGCACAGGTTGCAGTGAGCTGAGATGGTGCCATTGCACTCCAGCTTGGGCAACAAGAGTGAAACTCCATCTCAGAAAAAAAGAATGAGAGTAATAATTAGCATCTGGGAATGTTTCTGTGAGGCTGCAATCAAATGACACTTGTGGATCAGCCCGGATGTGTCTGCAAGAGTGGGCTTGACTTCTCTGTTTCTTCCCTCCACCCAGCTGCAGAGGGAGGAGCAGTAAGCCCTTGTCACCAGGTGGACAGTGATGAGGTTGAGGCCCACAGAGCCCCCCAGTGGATGCTGTTCTTCTGAAGAGCAGCCTACAAACCTGCTTCTCCCAGAGGAAGCTGTGTGGAAAGTTGCTTCCCCATGCCACACAATGGTCTGGGCAGAGGCCATTGGGGTGGATGATTCACTCCTCCAAGGGCTCGGGAAACCGAATTCCTTCTGCACCCTACTGTCCACTTGCCTTCCCTGCTTCTCTACCTCCCATTGGCTTCTTCTTGCCCTGAAGACCCGCTGCTGTTCTCACGGTAGACCACGGGGTGCTGAGGCAAGAAGAATCAGGAGGTGAGGAGACTGGAATCACCGGCTGTGGCTCAGGCAGGTGTGCCTGAGACAGGGTCACAGATCCCCCGCCTAAAAGCAATGCAAATAAATGTCCTGTCAGGGAAGACACTGTGAGCTCCGTCCCTGGTGTGAGTGTGAGGGATGAGCGGGTCTCCAAATTCAGCTCACCCTCAGTCACCCGCTCTGTAAACCAGGAACCAGAAAACCCAGCACTGGCCAAGGAGAGGTGCTTCACACCTGTAATCCCAGCACTTTCGTAGGGCAACGTGGGAGGATCGCTTGAGTTCAGGAGTTTGAGACCAGCCTGAGAAACATGGCAACAAAAATTTACAAATTAGCAGGGCTTGGTGGCATGTGCCTGTAGGCCCAGCTACTGGGGAGGGGGAGGACAGAGGATCACTTGACCCTGGGAGTTCAAGGCTGCAGTGAGAGCCCTGTTTACGCCACTGCACTCCAGCCTGAGCCACAGAGTGAGAGCCTATCTCAAAAAAAAAAAAAAGGAGGAGGAGGAGAGAGAAAGGAAGAAAGGAGGAAAGAAGAGAAAGAAAAAGGAAGGAAGGAAGAAGGAAAGAAAGAGAAAGAAAGAAAGAAAGAAAAAAGAAAAGAAAAAAGAAAAGAAAAAGACTCACCCAGCACCTCTTCATTGGTGCTGAGGATAACGTGACAGCTTAAACACGGACCTGCTTTATTTTGCTTACATATTAAAATGGACGGCCTCCAAAACTTCCTTGACTTCACACCATGTCGTCCATATTCTCACCGTCTTCCTATCACTCTTCTGAGAATTTTATTGAAAATTGTAACTTACTGAATTTTTCCCATCCTAAGTAGAAAGGAACATACTCAGCTCTCAGAGTCACTTTGGAAAGTTTCATCATCTCCATCACCCGGCGGGCAAAGCTCTTTTTGGCGCCTGCTCCTTTTGGAAGCCTGAGCCATTCCAGGCGGCTTGGCGACCCTGGCTGCGCAGGCCACAGACGGAGGCCCAGCTCGGCGGGACGGGGCGGGCGGATCGGCGCTGCCCTAGGGGGCTCCGGGCTCCTGCCCTCAGCGCGGCTCCCGCCAGCCTTCGCTCCCGCGCCTCCCTCTCCGTTCTGCTGGTTGCCCTGCGACGATGCTTGGCTCCTGCCTCAGGTCCCCGGCTCGAGTCCCGTACTCCCCGGCCGGCCCTTGCGCTGCCTCCGCCGCCCGGCCAGGTGTCCTGCCCGGCGTGAATGGGAGAGGTGCTTCCCACTGCGGGGGAGTCTGGGGACTCCCCGCGCCAGCCCTGCCCGCACGGCGCCGGGCCCCGCCCACCTGCCCATCCTTTCTCAGTCCCTGGAAGCTGTCCTCTCCCGGGAAAGTCCCTCTCGGTGTTATCATCCTTCTGTTTTCCCTATCAGTGCTTGTAAACTTTTTGTTTTTGAAGACTTCTTTGAGACTGTGTTAAAGGACAGGAGCCTGCCCCCAGGAATGTCTGTGCACAGAGACGCGTGGTTCCGGGAGGCGCGGGGTCTGGGTGTTTCTGCAGCTCCGGGCCTGGGGCTGTCCCCGCAAGGCCCCGCAGCCCCGGGGGGTCCCGAGAACTCCTCCGCACTGGTGTTTTTGCGCCCATGCCGGAGCCCAGCCCCGCTCTTGTCAACCTTTCCCCTCTCAGTCCTCGAAGCTGGGGACAAAACCGCCAGGAGAAATAAGGCACAGGACTAGGGGAGGGGAGGGATTAGAAACTGTAATTCAACCTAATATTTGAGGCTTGGCAAGTGTGCCTATGGGATTTCACGAAAACCCCCGAATCTTTTTCATTTCAGAGCAATTAAGCCGACCCCAGCGTCCTGGCTCCAGTAAGCCGCTCAGCTCTCCGTTTTATTGCCTGTTTCCTTCTCCCTTGCCAGCACGAGCGAGCTCCCATCCTTGCGCTCAACATAAAAAACCCACACGGCGTCGGTGCCACGGAGGGGCCCCAAGAGCAAGTGTGGGGCTGGGGCAGGCGGCCGGGCACATGTGGCCCCCGGGGCCGCGCACAGGCACGGCTTTCGCTCTAATCAGAAACATCCCGCCGTAATGTAATAGTTCCCACCAAGCACAGACACCAAGTCTAGCGATTCTTCCTCCACATTCTTAACCCTTAGAGGAGGTGGGAAGGCCAAAAGAGAGGGGAAATTAATCCCTTAGAGTTGCTACCCTGGGATTTTTCACTTGCAGTTTTTTTCGCTCTGATGTGAAAGAAAACGATGTGAGCTTTGGAAGCTTGCAGGGAGCAGGAATTTATATTAAAATGCCCTTCCTCGGTTCTGGCAAGGGGCATAGGTGGGGGAGGGCGGTGGAGTCCCTCACTCCCTGGGGAGGGCCAGTCCTGCTAAGAGGCCAGACAGAGCACCTACCGGGGCCACCAGCAAAGCAGTGCACCGATTAAAAGTGTTTGAATCCTGATTTGACACAGCAGTGAGGCAGTTGACCTGCCGGTTCTGAGGCCTCCCTCTCCAGCCTCTGGGGCTCGGCCAGCCGAGCGCCTCTGGGTTGTGGATGTCAGTGTCTTCCCCAGGACCGTGGTCGTGGGGGTGGGAGTCCCCCTCAGCCTGTCACATTCTCACCTGCAGGTGGAATACCATAACTAAGAAAGCCACAAGATTGGAAGCATGAGCTTTGGAAGAAATTTGTCTTCTACTTAGATGTTTTGATTAGTTAGTTTTGATTTAAATTAAGTTTTCCTAAAATTCAGGAGTAGGAACCCACCATGTCAACTTTTCCATATCGTTAAGACCAGCCAGTGACAGCTGTCAACCCTCTGTGGCTTGTCTTCCATACCCACAGACTCGTATCCATCTGAGGCCACTGGTGGTCAGGCTTCCTCTGCTGAGTGAGCCACAGGCCCACATGCATGTATGTGTACACACACTGCACCCATACACACACTGCACGCATACAGCACCCGTGTGTATACACAGCACATGCATACACAAATGGCATGCATACACACACCACACATGTACACACACAGCACGTGCATACACAAATGGCATGCATACACACACCACACATGTACACACACAGCACACATACACATAGCACAAGTGTATACACACAGCACAAGCATACACAGACAGCACAGGTGCACACACACCACATGCGTACACACACACTTGTACACATACACTGTGCATTTCTCTCAGTGAACATTCACCACATGCCTTGGGTGCATGCAGTATTATGCTGCACGAGATAGGGTCCCCATACCTGGCTTCACCTTCAAAGCACTGAAGGAATTTTGAAGAGACTCCCTGATCTACCAAATCGAGTGAGGACTTGAGACATTTTTATTTATAAAGGCTCTGAGATTGCTCTGAGGTGTAGCTGGGGCCCGCAGGTGGAGAGCATTCATGTTTGCACCACCTGTTAAGAAGCTCACCCCCAACGCAGTGCCGGTGGAGAGTGGCTGGCGTCTGGCACCCAGGTATGCAGCTTTGCTCTGTGACTCTGACGAGTGGTGGGACCTACGGAAAACGGTAGAGCTCTCAGAGTTCCCCTTCGCTTATCTGCAAAAAGAAGATGATAATGGCATCCGCATTATAGAGTTTTTGTGCACATGGAATGAGTGAATATTTGAGAAGCATTTGGAACAGCAAGTGGTTTAAGTTGTGAGTGCTAAATAGAAGTGTTACCATTTCCCTTGAGATGTGAGTTGATGGTGTAGACTGGTGGAGGGCCGAGGAAGCCTGCAGCACTGGGAGAGAGGGTCCCACTTGTGGCAGCATGACTGGGAAGAAACACCATGGCAATGGTTTGCAGGTGGGACTGATGGGGAGATGTGCAAGCTGATGGAAAGTGTAGAGACGTGTTCATTTATGAATCATCTACAGGCCCAGCTAATCAAATTCATGTCAAGCAATGTTGTTCTCCTTCCCAACAGGCCTGACTCTGGGAACAGGTAAGTAAATGGGGTGTGCACACTTGAGGTGAGATGGAGGCTTTCTCAGACCACACAGGCCCACTCCCCCTGCAGATCCTAAATCTACATATGGCCTAACTCAAGAGCTGCATGAAGGAATATGCACAAGATGACTCTGCAGGCCCCTACCACTGGACACATGACTGCTGCTCCCTCCACCGATGGAGAAAGGGGCCTAGAAGAGGCCGGCCAGTAGCCTGCAGTCAGGATCTGGGCCACGAATGGAATTCTCAACTACAGACTGAAAGCCCTGGTGTGTAGACCAGCCTCCACCCTCTTTCTAATGGAGAAAAGCTCCTTACCAGATATAAAATATTTGATGTATGTATTCATATGTTACATAAATGAATGTGATATTTATTTGTTCATTTATAAGCTTGATAATAGGCACAATTTTATAAGAAGCACATGGCGTTCTACACGGTGGGAGAAGCTGGGTTCAACGGCTCCAAGAACTTCAGCTTGTTAGAGAGACCAGTGTTTTTCTTTGTGCTTAGGAACAGCATTTTGTAGTGAAATGTGTCTTCAATGACAGCATTTAGCGTCCTGTCCCAAATAAGAACAGCCTCCCAGTGAAATCCAGGAAACTGAAACAATCATGACAAGAGAATGTGCAATGCCAGATGAATCTGGATCCTACATTTTTTTTGTCTCTACTTTCTTTGACATTAAATATTGTGTGAGAAAAAACTCTGACTCCCAGTGAGCCATCTGTCTTTTGTTTCTTTTTGGGTGTGTAGCCACCCGCAGTAATCAGCCTAATCCTGAAGTCAGTAACTCTGTTACACAGATAGGGCCCTGATTAGAGGAAAGCGAACCAGGGGCCTCTGGGTTTGCTTCTCCAGGTTCCTTAGAAACTTACAGTTTGGCTCTCATCACTCTCACATTCCTAGCAAATCCAAGGGCAGGTTGTCCGGGGTGACCCTGGCCGGGGTGCCAGCTTCCCTCAGGCCCCACAGGGATGTGGATGGCCCAGGCTGGCACCCTGGTGTCCTGGGCTTGCAGAGCCACCACCAGGGAAGCTGCCCCAACCCACTCCTATCCAGCAGGTTGGAGGGCTGGGGTTGGGGGGGTGGTCTATCTCTGGCAAGGATTGTTTTATATGGGTGGCTTGAAGTCATTCAACCTTTAGCCTTATGCCTGTAACTCCACTCCCAGCATCCAAGAATTGCCCTGAAATGCAATGCCTGACCAAGCTAGCCTCACTTTAATGATGCGTGTCGTCTTTTTCCCTGAAGAATCCTTTTTCGCAGTGGTCTCAGGCTGGAGGTGACTGCCATCACAGGACCCAAAGAACAGACATTTCCCCAACAACTCCCGTCGTCCTAGAACACAGATCCAGAAAGGCAGGCACCTGAGGCAGAGCCAGGACATTCACCTCAGGGCCTCCAAGTTGCATCCTCCTCCCTCCCTCCTCAGAAGCACGTCCCCTGCCCTCTCCTGTCTCCCGGGGCCTTCTGCTTCCTAACTCTTCTCTAAATCAAAGCAACATATTTATCCTGGAACTTGACCCCTTTCCAGCCAGTGTGGTAATTCTCCAGGCATTTGCATCTTCAGATTTTTATCTCCAATCATTAAATGGAAGCTTTGTGTCTTGTTAAAGGAATGTCTGGTTTGAGGGGAGGATTTTTGGATAAATCCTCCTTACACCTAAAATCACTTCAAGATTTCTGTGTGCCTGGATCTGAGAGCCGAGGATGCTGGAGCAGCATTCCTCTCACCCCAGCCCCTGCCCAGGACTCTCCCAAAGATGGAGAGGGTGGCACTAGGTCAACAGTCCCAGATGCCTCTCCTTCCTGCAGCATCGACCTTGGGATGAGGCCTTGAAGGCTATCTAGATGGTCGGGGGAAGAACATGGGGAATCATGGGGTACAGGGGGAGGTGGAGCAGGGCCCAGAGTAGGTTCACCAGGCTCTGTCTGGCCAGCTGACAGAGCAGAGATTAAGGGCTGGGCCTTTTCATACCACATGTCCATGTGTGAGCCACACACTGTACCAGCAAAGCTAGGGTGACACCAGATCTGAGTGCTAGAAACCTAATGAGGTAAAGAAAAACATTTGGAAGATGATTGTAAAAGCCACACTGATTATAGTGATTCTGGTTAACTGCTGATCACTCAGGCCTGATTACCATGCTGTACAATAATGACTATGTACATCCTGAAATGTGTGTCAGATTAGCTACATTTTTTTGATTACAGCAGCAAATTCTGCAAATGTATGACCACTCAGTCTTTATAATTAGCTTCTTTTGTGGCACTATCTACTCAAGCAGCCTGGTTTTGGGCATTTGTTCTAAAATATATGAAATGAATAAGATAAAATTTTTAAAAATAGGGAAAATAGCCACACTGGGCCTGCTCCAAAGGCTCACGTGACCAGGCCCCTGCCATGCCTGCCTCCTGGAAGGAAATCACACCAGAAATCAGGTGACAGCACCGTTCTACTCATTCCCTTATCTCCAGTGCCCAGAACGGCACCATACACCATAGGTGCTTCATACACGCTTAATGAGGGAAGTAAACAAATGACTAAAAGTAAAGGCAGAATCAGTGTGGGTGATGTTTTGACAGCTGCACTCTGACACCCCTGACGCTCTGAGAGGCTAGAGAATAACACAGCACAGGTAAGCGCCTTCCAGTTGGTGACCTGTGTTGGCACCCTGGCTCCATCACTAGTTCTTATGACTGTTCATGTCATTCACCTGGGGGAGCCTCTGCTTTCTCTCAGGAAAGTGGAGATATTAATCACCTCTCAGAATTCATGAGAGGATTATATGTTTTTAGAAAATAATTCCAGGCTGGGTGTGGTGGCTCACACCTGTCAATCCCAGCACTTTGGGAGGCCAAGGCAGGAGGATCACTTGAGGCCGGGAGTTCTAGATAAGCCTGGGCAACATAGTGAGGCTATGCCTCTACAAAAAAAATTTTTTTAATTAGCCGAGTGTATACACACTTGTAGTCCCAGATACTTGGGAGGATCACTTGAGCCCAGGAATTTGTGGCTGCAGTGAGTAGTGATCATACCACTGCAATCCAGCCTGGGCTACAGAGAAAAACCCTGTCTCAAAAATTAAAAATATAAATAAAATAACTCCATAAATGCTAATGCTAAAGCAACTGCATGCTTTCCTTTGAAGTCATTTACATTCATTTAAGTGGGAATTTCTTATTGTGCAGTGCTAGGGTTTGAATGTGTGTCCCCTCAAAAATTCATGTTGAATCTTATCCCCCATGATGGTAGTATTAGGAGGTGGGGGCTTTGGAGAGGTGATTCAGTCATGAGGGCTGCATTGTCATGAATGGAACTAGTATCCTTATAAAAGAGGCTTCAGAGAGAGGTCACCTCCTACTCTTCCACCTCTTCCATGCTGTGAGGACACAGCAGCAAGAGGCCATCCTGGAAGCAGAGAGCTGCTCTCACCAAACACCAAAGCTCATACTTTGCTCATGGACTTCCCAGTCTCTAGAATTAGGGTGTGAAATAAATTTCTCGTCTTTATATGTTACCCAGTCTCAGGTACTTTATAATAGCTGCACAAAGGGACTAAGACATGGGGTATGTGGTGAGCATCTTGGCACCTCTTCTTCTAAGGACCCACCTTAGTAATGGATGGAACGCATAATTGGGCCTTGTTTTTCAAAGAGAACTACTAGTGTTTTCAGAATTTTGGCCTTTCGACTCACCAAACTCCATTGAGGAGAAGAAAATTGTGCCTGCCCTCTATTAAGTGTAGGGGCATTCATGCTTTCAGGCTGGTTCCAGCTTTTGTTAGAGCAAAGTGAGTGGCACCCTGAAGGCAGCCCTCACCATGCCCATCCTTCGGAAGCAGCCCCATGTCTGGGCACAGCAGGGTACCCTGAAAGAATGTGCTCTGGCCAGAGCCAGCCCAGCCACCACTTTGTGATGGGAGGCTGAGCGCACTGCTTCATCTCTCTAGGCCCTGGTTTCCTCTTCTGCAACTTTTTTTTAATATAGTTTACCTCCAAGGTGAGTGCTAGAGACTGAATTGTATGCCCCAAAATTCACATATTGAAGCCTTGACCCCCTGTCTGCAACTATATTTGAAGACAGGGCTTTTAGGAAGTAATGAAGGTTAAATGAGGTCATCGTGGAGGAGTCCTGATAGGGACAGGCTGGTGGCCTCATACCAAGAGAGACCAGAGCTCACTTGCTTTCTGCCATAGGAGGACCCAGCAAGAAGGTGGCCACGAGGCAGGAAGGGGCCCCTGCCAGACACCACATCTGTCAGCATCTTGATCTTGGTTGGACTTCTGAGCCTCCAGAACTCTGAGAAATAAATGTCTGTTGTGTAAGCCACGCAGTTCATGGTATTTTGTTATGGCAGCCTGAGCTGACTGAGATAGTGAAGATTAAATGAGAACTTCAGGCAAAGCTCCCACCTCAAAGGAGCCTCTCATAAAAGTCAGCTCTCTTTCCCAAGCACAGTACTCTGAGTATGATTCAGCTTTCCCTTGATAAATTAGGATCCTGCAATGCCTCAGAATCATTGCTCTGAATAAGAAATCTCCACACACAGTTATATGAAAGAAACCATAGAAGGTGCTGAAAATACCAGTGATTGCACGCCTCTCAGAAAACAAATTTCTCTTTCTTTTACCGTTAAATCTCATTCTACCTTTCTGCTATTTGATACTTTAGTGTAGTAAATGCTAGAGAAAGAAGCTGTGATTCTACTGAGTCAAGGATCTGTTTCAATTAAATGAAAGCTGCATCCTTTGAAACGAGGGTCCCCTGGGTGAAGGTACAGCTACCATCCTCCTAGTAAATGTGCTCTCCATCCAGTAGTCCTCTAGTGAAGTTATTGCTAAAATAGCTTTTTGCTCCTCCAGGGGCTTGCCGGAAGCAATGGGATCAGCCAACCAGAGCTTTCCTGTCTGTCCTCTGCCAGCTCTGAGCGGCACTTGACTCAGGCATCCCATCGCCTCTGTGCCCCTCTTCCCCTTCCCTCTGCCCCATAGTCTTCTGAAAAGAATGGGATGAACTAACATCATTAGGAACTAGATCACTGATCCTTCCCAAGGAGTGTGGCACTTCTTTCTGGGAAGATTCTCTCTGGGCAATACACCCTCAAGAACAATAAAGGACCCTCCAATTACACATGTCAATCGCCAGTCCCCCAGGGAGGTAGCCATAGCTCAGGGTGGGATGGTGCATCACTGGCAGCCACCTGCGTGAGGATTCCCAGGCCCCCCTGCCATGCCCACCACCCTCTGCCCATCTACACCAAAGAGAGCCCCTCAGCATTTTGAAGAGGGGATAACAAAGGGGTTGAGTAGACAGCTTGTAAATCCCTTCCCACAGATGGGGCTCTGCCCCATTCCCCAAAATAAAAAGATGACACAGAAGAGCTGGCAGCATTCTGGGTGAGCGGCAGCCTATGGGTGAGAGACAACTTCCTTGTTTCCAGGACCAAGCTCTGTTTTGGTCCCATGAGGCAGGCGGTTCCTCAGCGAGGTGAAGGAAGACACCCTCACTTTCCTGAATTGTTTGCACCAAGCTTCAGATGAGCCTTGTGGGCAACCGAAGTCCCAGTTGCTTTGAGAACCCTGATGGAAGGAGCTGTGTCACTAACCTGTCAAGTCCCAGACATTCTGCCACTCTAAGATAAACCACCAAGATCGGAGGTTCTCTTTTAAATCATACAGTTACCTTGGAGGCAGAGACCCCTTTGTCCTTGGCCCTTGGTCCTAGATCCTTTCTCTGCCATGGAGGCCTCAGTGGCCTGAGACACCAGAGAGGTAAGTTTGATTTGGGCAGGAAGGCACGGGAAGTGTCCAATACCCTACTTGGCCTATCCTCTGGGGTATTGGACACAGTGGCCAGTACCATAGAGGGGTGCAGGTGATGGGCCACAGGGCAGAGGCAGGAGAGTTCAGGAATGGGGAAGTATTTGGAGAGAGCCAGTTATAGCAAACATGTTCCACGAGAGAATGCCCCAGCTGGCCATGTGGCAGTACAGTGTCTATTCACGGGCAAGGAAGCAAACAGCTGACTACACAGCTTTAACTTGGAAAGGAGCGGATTTCTTTATCACTGATATATTTTAAAATGCCACCACAAAGATATTTAAAACAAGAATCAGAAACCCAAGCCAGGCTAATGCCTCTGTAAATAACATAAAGAAACATCATTTAATGAATGGTATTAACTACTACACAGGGTGCAGGGCTTCTCATTCCAAAAATAAACATTTGCTTACAAAGAAAAGAGTGGGATTGGTTGAACCAGTTTTTCAGGCCAGTGCAGAAAAGTAAAAATCTGATTTATTTTTTCCCCCGTTCTGTTCCATTAAAATGAAATCGTGCAGAAAGCAACGTTTCCGTATGTATGCATGTTTTTAAAAGGTGGGGGAGCTCTAGGTGAACAATTATCCAAATATGATGCCCACTGCAGCAATTCAATGTGTGTGGCATAGAAGCTGAAGTTTCCTTACAGGGTCTCCTAAGGTCTTCACAGGCCATGGTGTGCTAAAGCCTGCCCACAGCTGCTTGAGAGAGCCAATGGTGCACAACCTCTCACAATCCCTCATTCAGTGACATTGCGTCGGCAGCTTAAGATCAGCCATGGTGGAAGTATTTCCACCACAGAAACCAGTAAGCCCTACCCACCAGGGCTTCTGTTCCCCAGAGACCTAACTGTTAAACATTTACCAGCATAGCACTGGAAAAAGTTGTTGCAGACCAGAAATAGGCAGACGAAGGCCTCTGCCTGTTGGAGTATGGCCCGAGCTAGGAATGGTTTTTGTGTTTTCAGTGATTGGTAGAAACACCCTTGACCACTATCATCAAACACTGAATGGTTTTGGAAATTAGCTTTTGCTACAGATTTGATCATGTTTCTTAACAAATTCAACTTAAAATGACAAAACAGCACTTATATATAACACTTACAATGTGATAAACTCATTTTGTCAACAACTAATCTTGTTGAATCACAAGTAATGTCAATATACTTTATACACTTCCTGTATTGTTAATGTTTAACATAAGAAATTAGCTCTCCATTCCCATACAAGTACACAGTGGATATATATATTTTTTAGCTCAAACCATGGTAGTGGCAGCAATACTTGCACTTCATTGCAAGTGTGAAAAATTGGTCTATATTTCAAAATCCATTTAAGCTTTTGGGATCTGGAACAAGATGGTATATACCACTTTTCCCTACTGATCTCCTCTAAATGCAACTAAATAAGCCCACAAATTATAAAACAGACTATGATTTTAGAAAGAAGAACTCTAAACCCTGAAAAGGAGAAAGTGAACTAACTAGGGATTTTAAGACTCAAGGAAAAACCAGGAGGTTCCCTAGGTGTCCTAAGGGATCAGCCATGACAGGCCTGCAATTCGGACCCCCAATAGGCATGGATTAAAAAGCTTTTATAGCCTGCTCTCGCTAGCAAAAAAAAAAAAAATTAAAAAAAAAAACTGGGAAAGGGGAAGCCTAAGAGAGTCCTGATGGGAAGCCTCAACTTCTGCTCGGAACCAGGGAACCAGTAGGCCACTTAACCTGCCAGGCCAGCATCAGTAGCACCCTGCATTGCCCTGCCCTCTGCCCAGTTGCATAAGGAGACCAAGGCCCAGCAGCTCCTGAGCTTCCATCCCCCAGTAACAGAAGGTGAGCCAGCAATACAAGGCAACCCAGAGAGGCGCTTTCCATCTCTCCAGGGCAGCACCAACAGAGATTGAAAGGGGCCCCCAGAAGTGCCAGAAGAATGAGTCAGACCAGAAAAGCATTGCAAGCATTTTGAAAACTAAACTGATATGAAACTAGAGCCAATAGCAGGCCACAATGTACATACCAATCTTAAGCAGGGTGACTGCCTGCTAAAACAGAAGATTTCAATCAGATGACAGTCTCCTAACATAATAAACAAAATGTTCAAGATGCAATCAAAAATCACATATCATACCAAAAACCAATAGAACACAACTTCAATGAGAAAAGACAATTAACTGATGCAAATACAGAGATGAATTAGAAGTTGGAGCTGCTGGACAAGGATTTTAAACTAGCCATCACAGAAATGTTTTAACAATCAATTATAAATTATCTCAAAACAAATACAAAAACTTCAGCAAAGAAAAGAAGTTATAAAAAAGAACCAAATAAAAATTACAAACTGAGAAATATGATAACCAAAATGTTTTTAAAGTACTCGAATTTAATAGTAGAGGAGTGATGATGGATGCTACACTCAGTGAACTTGAAGACAAACCAATAGAATTTAGTCAGTCTGAACAACAGAGAGAAAACAGACTTTAAAACCAAAGATCTACCATTCATATTATTGAACTCCCCAAGGATAGGACTAAGGAGTATGAGACCAAAAACTTCCCAAATTTCATAAAATACATAAGCCTAAAGATTTTAAAAGCTGAGAAAAACATAAATATGATAAACCAAAACTACACAAAGACACATTATAATCAATTTCTAAAAATCAAAGAGTTAAAAACAAACAAGGAGAAATAATACATAACTTATAAAAGAACAGAAATTCATATGACATCAGATTTCTCATCTGAAACTACGGAGGCCAGAAAAAAGTAATACAACAGTCTTCACATGCTGAAAGAAAAGAGCTCTCAACTGCAAATTCTATATGTGGACAAACTATCCTTGATGAGTGAACAGGAAATTCTCACACAGAGAAAAACTAAGCAAATTTGTTACAGGCTAAATGAAACTCCCAAACAGAAAGAAAATTATAGGAAAAGAGGGCTGAAAATTTTAGAAAAGAAAAAGAACAATGGAAAGGGTAAAAAATAGAAATAAAGACAATAGACTATCGTTTAATGAGTTACTTTAATGATATTTTATGGTTGAAGCAAAACTTATAAAACAATCTGATGTGGTATTCATTCTATGTGCAGGGAATACTTAAGACGATTTATATTTATTTATTTTTTATTTATTTATTTATTTATTTTTGAGACAAAGTCTCACTCTGTCACCAGGCTGGAGGGCACTGGCACCATCTTGGCTCACTGCAACCTCTGCCTCCCAGGTTCAAGCAATTCTCCTGCCTCAGCCTCCCGAGTAGCTGGGATTATAGGTACATGCCACCATGCCCAGCTAATTTTTCTATTTTTAGTAGAGATAGGGTTTCACCATGTTGGCCAGGATGGTCTCAATCTCTTGACCTTGTGATCCGCCCGCCTCGGCCTCCCAAAGTGCTGGGATTACAGGCGTGAGCCACCGCACGCAGCAACAATTTATATTTAAAAACTAGGGAGGGTAAAGGACCTATGTGGAAGTAAGGTCTACACATTATTCAAAATGATCAAACGTCAACACCAGTAAGCTGTGATAAGTTATGTGTGTATATGGTAATATAGAACAAGAAAAAAGTTATACAAAGTAATATACTCAAAAACACTATGAAGAAATCAAAATGGAATTCTAACAAAAGGTTCAAGTACCACACAGAAAAGCAAGAAATAAAAAAGAGAAAATGAGAAAAAAAAAGAACAAACAGAAAAGAAATAATAAAAAGTCAGACCTAAGCCCTACTGTATCAATAATTACTTCAAATCCGAATGCCTTAAATACACCAATAAAAGCACACAGGTTGGCACAGTGGATTTAAAAAAGATGCAACCCAAATATACGCTGTCTACATATAAACTCCCTTAATGCAAACAACATAGGTAGGTTTATAGTAAAAACGATGAAAAAGATATATCATACAGACATATTTTTTAAAAGCAAAAGTGGATACATTAAAGTAGATGTCAGAGAAAAGAACGTTAAAAAGATGGACATTACATCAACCTACCAAGAATATACAGCAATTCTAAATCTACATGCATCAAATGCCAGAGCTTCAACTAATAGAACTGAAAGGAGAAATAAACGAATTGTAGTTGAGAGCCTAAACACCCCACTCTCAGGAACTCAACATCACCATCAACTGAAAGGATTTAATTCACATTTATAGGACATCATCTAGGAACAGCAAAATGCACATTCTTTTTGTTTGTTTGTTTTGGGTTTTTTTGTTTGCTTGTTTTTGAGACAGTGTCCCACTCCATCACCCAGGCTGGAGTGCAGTGGTGCGATCTCGTGCAGTGCACCACGCCCAGCTAATTTTTGTATTTTTAATAGAAACAGGTTTCACCATGTTGGCCAGGCTGGTCTTGAACTCCTGACCTCAAATGATCTGCCTCGGCCTCTCAAAGTGCTGGGAATACAGGTGTAAACCACCATGTCCAGTCAAAATGCACATTCTTTTAAAGTGCCCATATAATGTTATTAAGAATGTTGGGTCATAAAACAAATCTTACTAAATGTAAAATAATTGAGTCATACAGAGTGCATTCTGTTACCATGATAAAATAAGACTAGAAACAAATAACGGAAAGATAAAAGGGAAATTCCCAGACACTTGGAAATTAAATAACACACTTTTACATAATCCATGAATCAAAGAAGGGGTCCATAAGAAATTTTTAAAAACAATTACAACTGAATGAAAATTAAAAGACAACATATTAAAATGTTGGGGATTGAGCTAGAGTAGTATTGAGAGGGAAATTTATAGCCCCAAGTCCTTCTAACGAATGGAGAGATCTCAAATCAGAAATCTAAGCTGAACTTAGATTGAAATCTCATGAAATAGGAAAAAGCAAGGCAAAATATATCAAAAGCAAGCAAAAGTAAAGAAATAATAAAGATAAAACAGAAGTCAATGAAATTGAAAGCAGAAGAACAATAGAGGAAATTAATGGAGAAGAATGATTCTTTGGGGAAAAAACAGTGAAAATGGCAAACCTCTAAGCAATTTGACAAAGATAAACAGAGAAGACACAAATCACCAATATCAGGAATCAAACAAATGAAATTACAAATGATTCTGCAGTATAACAAGGAAATACTGCTAACAACTTTATACTTACAAATTAAACAACTTAGAAGAAATCACCAATTCCTGGGAAACTCTAACTACCAAAACTCAGCCAAGATGAACAGATAGCTTAAATAGTACTATAATTATTAAATTGAAGGTGTAACTTAAAAGTTTCCCAAAGAGACATCTCTGGGCCCATATTATTAGGAAAACTTAACAACAATTTTACACAAACTCTTCCAGAAAATAGAAGAGAAGGAAACACTTCTGAAATCATGCTATGAAAAACTCTACATATATAAATTTAACAACAGAGATGCAATGTACAATTTTCTTAAACAGTACAAACTACTACAGTTCACCCAGTAAGAAACAGATAATTTTATTACCTCTATATTTAGGAACTTGAATTTGTAATTTTTAAAACTTTCCAGAAATAGGCATTTCTCAGTAGATAGTTTCCCTGAAGAATTCTGTCAAGTTCGAAGAACACAAGTATGCATAATCCCCTCCAGAAAATAAGAGGGTGTACTTCCCAACTCACTTATAACAATACTATTGTGCTGATACTAAAACCAGACATAGTACAAAAAAGAAAACCATTGACCAATATCACTCATGAATATAGATGGAAACATTCTTAATCAGATATTAGTAAATAAAATTCAATAATAAATATAAAATATGTGCACAATGACTAAGTGGGGTTTATTCCAGGAATGCAAGACTGGTTCATTATTCAAAAACCAATCAATGTAATCTACCATATTAATAGGAAAAAAATTATATGCTCATATCAGTTGATACAGAATGACAAAACTCAACACCATTTCATAATCTTTAAAACTTTTAGTACATTAGGAAAAGAAGGGAAATTCCTCAACCTTATAATGAGCATCTACAAAAATACTATGGCTAACATTATTTTTAATAGTGGAAACTGAATGTTTTTCCTCTAAGATCAGGAGCAATGCAAGGATGTCTCAGCATTCTTCTTTAACACAGTTCTAGAAGTACTAAGCAGATGCAATAAGGTGAGCCAAAGGGGGGAAAAAAAAAAAAACATGTACAGAGTAGAAATAAATAAAACCATCTCTACTTGCAGATGACATGATTGTCTATGTAGATATCTTAAGAAATGTTTTTAAAAACTCATAGAACCAATAAATGAATTCAGTAAGATTGCAGGATACAAAATCAACACACAAAAATCAATTGCACTTCTATCTACTGAAAACAAATGGAAACCAAAATTAAAAGTTCACTACCAATTATAATCTCTTCAAAGAAAATTAAATTATTGGCTATAACTCTAACAAAGCATGTATAAGCCATATGATAAAAATTATAAAATGCTAATGAAGGAAATCAAAGTCATAAATTTTTTGAATAGACATACCATGTACATGGATTAGAAGACAACATAGCAAACATATCAATTCTCCCTAAATTTATAGACAGAGCTAATGAAATTCCTATCAAAACCTTGAAAAGATTTGTTGTCAACATAGAAAAATGTATATGGACAGAAAGAGGTCCAAGAAGAGCCAAATCAATTTTGGAAAATTAGGATAAAGTGGGAGAAATTATTAGGCTTACTATATAGCTAAAGTAATCAAGACTACATGATATTGATGGAGAGATAGACAGATAGATCAGTACAACAGACTAAAAAATCCAGAAGGAGGTTTACATACATATATGCCCAGTTAACTTCTGACGAAGGAGCAAAACAGTTCAACAGAGGAGGGAAAGCCTTGTCGAAAATAGTGCTGGAGCAATTTGACATCCATAGGCAAACAAAATGTGAACCTCAACCTAAACAGAATACCTTAGAAAAAAAAAATCAACTCAAAATGGATCATAGATTTAAATGTAAACTGTAAAACCATAAAACCTCTAGGAGGAAGTCTTTGGGACCAGGCACTAGGCAAAGATATCTTAGACTTAAACACGGTAAAATCCATAAAAGAAGAATATAATAAATTGGACCTCAGCAAAATTATTAAATTGAATGCATAATTTAAAAGTTTCCCAAAGAGACATCTCTGGGCCCAGATTATTAAGAAAACTTAAGAACAATTTTACACAAACTCTTCCAGAAAATAGAAGAGAAGGAAACACTTCTGAAATCATGCTATGAACATGCAAATGTTTATAGCAAAATTTCAATTTTTGCTCTGCAAAAGACCCTGTTAAGAAGAATGTAAAGACAAGCTACAGGATAGGATAAAATTTTTATAAACCATGTATCCCACAAAGGACTTGTAGCTAGGCTATCTAAAGAACTCTCAAATCTCAACTTAAAAAAAATATATCTATATTAGTAAAGGAGCAAAAGACACTAAGAGATATCTCTCTGAAAAGGACATAGAGATGACAAAGAAGCACATGAAAAAAATTTCATCATCATTACCCACTAAGGAAATGCACGTGAAAACCACAAGGAGCTATCACCACATATCTATTAGAATAGCTAAAATTCAAATGATGCAATATCAAATGTGAGAGAAAACATATGGAGAAACTGGAATGTTTGTGGGAATGTAAAATGGTATAGCCACTCTGGGAAATACTTTGGCAATTTCTTCTAAACCTAAAAGTGAACTTACCTTATGACCAAGAATTGTACTCGGGCATTTCAGAACAGTGAAAATTGATTTTCTCACAGAAATTTGAGTATGAATATTCATAGCGGCTTTATTCATAAAAGTGCAAAACTCATAACTACCAAATATCCTTCAATGGGTGAATAGTTCAATAAGCTCTGGGACATCCAGACAGTGGAATACTACTACTCAACAATTTTAAAAAGCTATTGATCCACACAATTTTTATGACCCTCAAGGAAAGCCAATCTCAAAAGTATAAATACTGCATGATTCCATTTATATAATGTTTGTGAAATCACATAATTACAGAGATGGATAATAGGTTAGTGGTTGCTAAGGGTTATGGATACAGATGGAAGCACAGGTGTGGCCATAAACAGGTAGCATGAGAGAACCTTGTAGTGATGGTACCACGATTGTAGTCATGGTTACATGAAGTTACACATGTGATAAAATTGCATAGAACTACACACACATATCCACCAATACTATAGCTAGTGAAATCTCAATAAGCTCCACGGATGGAACCAACATCAATTTCCTGGCTGATATTGTAGCATATTTACACAAAATAATAACATGGGGGGAAGGTGGGTGAAGGGTACTCTGGACCTCTCTTACATTTCCATGCAACTTCCTGTGAACCTATAATTATTTCATAATGAAAAGCTATTTTTTAACAAGACATATAAAGGTAATGGGATGGATCATTTCCACACTCAGATGTGCAAAGAAAAGATTGCCATATTATTTTTTTGTAACTGATTTGATCTTGCTCTCAAGTCCTACACTGCTGGATATCAAGAGAGAAACATTAAATTTTCTAAATAAAGTATTTAGATTTTTTCTGGTTTATAAGAATAGTCATACAAAGTCCATATTTTTTAGAGATGAACACTGAATTATGTATGAATTAAAGTGATGTAATGTCTGAGATTTGTTCCAAAATGTTTTTTTGTTTGTTTTTATGTTTGTTTGTTTGTTTTGAGACAGAGCCTCCCTCTGTCACCCAGAATGGAGTTCTGTGGCATGATCTCGGCTCACTGCAACCTCCACCTCCCAGGTTCAAGCAGTTCTCCTGCCTCAACCTCCCAAGTAGCTGAGATTACAGGCCACCACGCCCAGCTAATTTTTGTATTTTTAGTAGAGAGGGGGTTTCGCCATGTTGGCCAGGCTGGTCTCGAACTCCTGACCTGAAGTGATCCTCCCACCGCAGCCTCCCACAGTGCTGGGATTACAGGCATGAGCCACCACACCCAGCCTCCCAAATGTTTTTAACAGAAAAGGAAAAAGAAATAGAAGAGGAAATGACTGATGAAGTGAACATGACAAAATCTAGATAATTCTAGAATGTAGGTACATGTGGATTATTAGACTATTATCTTAATTTTTTTGTATGATGTTTGAAAATATTCATTCCATAATTTTCTTTTTGAAAAATCAATTAAACGTGTAGTTGAAGAGTCTCCACTTAACCTTCAATAGGAACTATTAAATCTGGAGTATCATGACATACTAAAAGCACCTATTAAGAGAAGAATCTTATCAAATTCTAGATGTGCCTTCCAAGTGATGATATCCTCAGTTAAAATCACATGCTCATGAGTTAATGTCATTATTTGGCAGCAGCTTGTTGTGTAAAACGGCATTTTCAAAGGTGAAATATGTAAGATCTCCTTCCTATTAGATCAGCATTAAGAGATGAACATTTGTCTTTGATTTTGATGACAGAGAAAACAAACTTTGAATTCTGAGTGAAATATTATTTCTCCCATAAAGAATTCCATTCTTCTCATTAGGAGAACTATATTACAAAACACTGTACACAATTATTATGTTTTGAATTTTGTCATTAAAAAATTTGTAGGGATTTGTTTTCTCTCTTGTTACCTAAGTACCTACATAATGTCTTCAATATTGCCCCTTGGCTCACAAAGCCTAAAATATTTACCATCTGACCTTTTACAGAAACAGTTTGCTGCCCCTGTTGTGAGGACGGCTTGCATGTGTGATGATGTAGCAGCTCTAGACACCTCTCCGCACGTAGAGAGGTCCTATGTCCAAAGCAAAGCAAAACAAAACCTTAGAAATAAACTGCTCAGCCCTGTCACCATCCTCTGCCACTCTCAATACAGCATGAGAAGTGGAACACTCTTCTAGTTCTCTCCTCTCCTGCACACACCACATAGTTGGCCCCCCAGATTAAGAGACCTGAAGTGACACAGGACATTAGAAGTGTGAAGAAGACCAGAAAGAGGTGCCCACTGCAAGTACAGGAGTAGATGGCCCTGCACGGAGCTGTCCCTCTAGACTTACCCTCACCTCCCTGCCACATCCCCACCCAATCTCATTCATTCTTCTTGAACGATCACAGCCCCCCTCTGAGTGGTTTCCCTGTTTTCAGCCTTAGACCTTAGGCCCTGTTAGGGACTGCATGTTGTATCCCCCAGAATTCACATGTTGAAGTCCTAACCCCCAGTGTGGCTGCATTTGGAGTGGGGCCACTACGGAAGTCATTAAGGTAAAATGAGGTCATAAGAGTGGGGTCCTAATCTCATAAGAGTAGTATCTTTACAGGAAGACATGCCTGAGGGCTCACTCCCTCTCTGCTGTCTGTATGGAGGAAAGGTCATGGGACATATAGCAAGAAAGGACACAAAGGGAGCTCTCACCAGACACCAACCTGCTAGCACCTTGCTCTTGGACATCCAGGCTCTAGAACTGTGACAAAATACATGTCTGCCTTTAAGCATCCAGCCTGTGGTATTTTGTTACACAGCCTGAGCAGACCAACACAGGCCCCTTCCATTCATGGAGCACCACGGCTGTAACAGTTACCTAGAATATTTCCAGGCCCAACACTTTCGTATGCAAAAAGTTGCTGTTGTTCCTCATGGTTTGACAAATAGACTCTAAATTCCTTAGCCTGAAAGCCAAACTTGCTATTGCCAGCAAAACCCTCTCATTCACTTTTCCTGCCTGCCCTCCAGCCAAATGCACGGCTCTTCACTCCCAGACTGTGCCACATCCCTCCCCGTTGCTGCCACGCAACTTACCTTTTTCTGTCGTCCAAATCCTCAAGGGCAAGCTCAAATCCAATGTGTGCTCCATGAAATGTTCCTTGCTGCCATCCTGAAAACGCCATCTCTCTGCCCCTGAAATGTCATGCATGTGTTTGTGTTCTTTCTCTTCTGCACTGAATTGAAATATACACTTTCTTGTGTATATTTCTTAAATGTCTTCGTGTGTATTTCTTAAAATGTCTTCAACTCATGCACCTCACCCTTAAGGAGACTGTACAGTTCTTGAAGTCCAAACAATGTCTAATTAGTGCCTTTAATTTTCACTCAGTAGCACTCAGTAAATATCTGACAAAAGAATCTCACATTATTTGTTTAAATATTTTCTAATTATTTATTCATGATAAGTAGACTGAAACAAACTGATCAATTTGAATATGCCCAAATGATCAATGTTTGGAATCTCAAAAATTCTGAGTATTCATTCTGACCCTAAACTGATCCAAGGAGCAGAGCACAAGGCCAGCCCATGTGAGTGTGGATTTCACTCTGCTTCCCCTGCAGTCTCTAGAGACAGGGGGAATCTACAGAAAGGGATCCTTCAGGGCCATAGTCCTTTTCTGTTTGTAAATAATGAATGATATGAGATTTCCTTCAACATTTTGCTTCAAGAGTCAGAGTATAAACACACATAGGCCTATCATTCAATAACTGATAAATCAGTGGTTTCTTGTTCCTTTTCCCCTTTCCAGAACCGAAACGAGCTTTGGTCTTTTAACTTGATATTGTTTAAAGAGTGATACTGAAACCCCATACACTTAAACATAATGCTCCAAGAACTTCCAAAGTGTCCCTGTTATCAGATTCTGACAAATCATCACACACTATTCTCTAAGAAGGAACAGAGAAAATCTCTTTACCTGAGGCCGTGGCCCACGTCTAATTAGGAACATAACATTGTCCCATTTTTCAGACTCTTCTTGAGATCTACCTGGGTCTGACACTATCCTCACTTACCATCCATGCAATTTTTTCTTAGGAAATAACATATGGCATCCTGAGCTTCCCTTTGCTTGGGGTCAATCTTTAGAACAGCTCCCATTTGTTGAGGGTGTGCTCACACCCGATGCGCTATACGGGTTACATCCCTCAATCCTCACAGGACCCCGTGAGAGGCAGTGCTATTACATGACCAGATGGTTGAGAAAGGCTACTACATGATCAGATGGTTGAGAAAGCCAACCTTAGGAGTCACTCGGTTATAGTCACAGACCAAAGGCTGCAGACTACACTTTAAAAATAACTTTTATACTTATACATTCACAGTAAGTTACCAAGACAGCAGAGGAGCAGAGAGGTCTCCTGTTCCCTTCACCCAGTTATCCCCAGTGGTTACAATACAAAATTAAAACCAGAAAAGTGACATTGGTACAATGTGTGCTAGGTTTGAGTCATTTTATTAAATGTGTAGATTTGTGTAACCACCACCTAAATCAAAAATCACAACTATCCCATCACCCCAAGGCTTCCTTTGTGTTACCCCCTTTATAATCATGCCTCCCCCGCCCCTACCACCCCCAGTCCCCGGCAACCACTCATCTCTTTTCTATCTCTATAATTTTGTCATTTGAAAATGTTATATAAAAGGAATTACAGAGCATGTAAACTTTTGATATTGGCTTTTTTTCACTCCATAAAATCCTCTGGAGATTGATCCAGGATGCTGCATGGATCATTCATTCATTCCTTTTTTATGGCTGAGTATTCTCTGGTATGGATGTATCCATTTATTCAACCATCACCTATTAGGGACATTTTGGTTGCTTTCAGCTTTGGGCTATTGCAGATAAAGATGCTGTGAAGAGTTGTGTACAGGTTTTTGTGTTGACATAAGTTGTCGTGTCTCAGATAAATGCACAGAAGTACCACTGATGGGTTACACGGTAATTGTATGTTTAGGTTTTTCTAAGAAACCACCTATTTCCCAGATTGTCTGTGCTATTTTACATTCCCACCAGCACCACATGCAGGATCCAGTTTCTCTGCATCCATGATAGTATTCAGTGTTGTCAGTACTTGCTTTTGGTTTTGGTTGTTCCAATAGGTGTGTCCTGATATCTCACCATAGCCTTAGTTTTGATATCCCTAATATCTAGTAATGTTGGATATCTTTTTGTGTGTTTATTTGACATCTGTATGTTCTCTTTGGTGAAATATCTCTTCATATCTTTTGTCCATTTTCTAATTGGATTGTTTGGTTTTTACTGTTGAGGTTTGAAAATACTTCATGAATTCTAGATGTAAGACGTTTTTCACATATGTGGTTTTCAAATATTTTCCCTCAATCTGCAGCTCATCTTTTCATATTCTTAACAAGTTCTTTCCCACAGCAGAAGGTTTTAATCTTGATGAAGTCCAATTTATCGATACCAATTTTTTTCTTTTATGATTCATAATTTTGATGTCATGTCTAAGATTTCTTCACCAAGCCCACAGCCTAAAAATTTTCTGCTATATTATCTGCTAAAAATTCTACAGGTTTATTTATTTATCTATTTTTGGAGATAAGGTCTCACTTTTGTCACCCAGGCTGGAGTGCAGTGGCACAATCACAGCTCACTGCAGCCTCAGCTTCACAATTTGATATAAATTTTAGATTTATAAAGTCTATGGTATTATATGTTTGGATATAAATTTTAGAATAATCATGGCTATATCTACAAAAAGATTGTGAAAATTTTGTAAGAATTGCATTAAACCTGTGTTTGAATTTAGGGAGAACTGGCAATGTTGAGTTTTCCAATCCACAAACATGGCATGCCTTTCTGTTTATGTAGATCTTCTTTGATTTTTCCATCACCATTTTGTAGTTTTCAGTGTGCAAGTCCTATAAAATGTTTTGTTAAATGTGTACACAAATATTTCATTTTCTCTGGAAAATCGATAAATTGTATTTTTTATTTTGGGTATCGATTTATCTCGTGTCCTGTGACTTTACTGAACCACTTGTTAGTTGTAGGAGTTTTTTTGAAAAGTCATCGTACATATTCTATGTAAACAACCATGCTGTCAGCAGTTTTATTTCAGGCAGTTTTATATCTTTTTTCATATCTCTGTGTCTTTTATATCCTTTTTTTTTTTTTTTTTTTTTTTTTGCCTTGCTGCTTTGGCTAGAACTTCCAGGATTATGCTTACTAACAGTGGCTAGAGTAAATATCTTGCCTTATTTCTGATCTTAAGGGGAAAACAAATACTCTTTCACTATTAAGTGTGATGTTAGCTGTGGGTTTTGTGGGTATACTCTGTTTTCTTTCTGATATTGGTAACTTATGTCTTTTTGTGTCTTTGTCTTGCTAGATGAATTTTATGTATCTTTTCAGAAAACCAGCTTTTTGTCTCATGGATTTTCCCTATTGTCTTTCTGTTTTCAACTTTATTGACTTCTGCCTACGTCTTTATTATTTATTTCTACCTGCTTTGGGATTATTTTGCTCTTATTCTCCTAGGTTTTTGAGGTAGGAGCTTAAATTACTTATTTGGGATTTTCTTCTTTTTCTATTGTAAGCATTTATTGCCATAAATTTCCCTCCCGGTACCATATTGGCTGCATACTACCAACTTTGTTTTTTGTTTTTGTTTTCTCTTTTTTTTTAATTATACTTTAAGTTCTAGGGTATATGTACACAACATGCAGGTTTGCTACATAGGTATACAAGTGCCATGTTGGTTTGCTGCACCCATTAACTCGTCATTTACATTATATATTTCTGCTAATGCTATCCCTGCCACTGACCCCCATTCCACGACAGGCCCCAGGGTGTGATGTTTCCCGCCCTGTGTCCAAGGCAGGAAATTGTTCAATTGCCACCTATGAGTGAGAACATGCAGTGTTTTGTTTTCTGTCCTTGTGATGATTTGCTTAGAATGATGGTTTCCAGCTTCATCCATGTCCCTTCAAAGGACATGAACTCATCCTTTTTATGGCTGCATAGTATTCCATGGTGTATATATGCCACGTTTTCTTTATCCAGTCTATCATTGATGGACATTTGGATTGGCTCCAAGTCTTTGCTATTGTGAATAGTGCTGCAATAAACATACATGTGCATGTGTCTTTACAGTAGCATGATTTATAATCCTTTGGGTATATAGCCAGTAATGAGATTGCTGGGTCAAATGGTATTTCTAGTTCTAGATCCTTGAGGAATCACCCCACTGTCTTCCACAATGGTTGAACCAGTTTACACTCCCACCAACAGTGTAAAAGCATTCCTATTACTCCACATCCTCTCCAGCATATGTTGTTTCCTGACTTTTTAATGATCGCCATTCTAACTGGTGTGAGATGTTATCTCATTGTGGTTTTGATTTGCATTTCTCTGATGACCAGTGATGAGGAGCATTTTTTTTCATGTGTCTGTTGGCAGCATAAATGTCTTCTTTTGAGAAGTGTCTGTTCATACCCTTTGCCCGCATTTGATGGGGTTGCTTGTTTTTTTCTTGTAAATGTGTTTAAGATCTTTGTAGATTCTGGATATTAGCCCTTTGTCAGACCGGTAGATGGCAAAAATTTTCTCCCATTCCGTAGGTTGCTTGTTCACTCTGATGGTAGTTTCTTTTGCTATGAAGAAGCTCTTTAGTTTAATTAGATCCCATTTGTCTATTTTGGCTTTTGTGGCCATTGCTTTTGGTGTTTTAGTCATGAAGTCCTTGACTTTGCCTACGTCCCGAATGGTGTTGTCTAGGTTTTTTTCTAGGGTTTTTATGGTTTTAGGTCTAAAATTTAAGTCTTTAATCCATCTGGAATTAATTTTTGTATAAAGTGTAAGGAAGGGATCCAGTTTCAGCTTTCTACATATGGATAGCCAGTTTTCCCAGCACCATTTATTAAACACGGAATCCTTTCCCCATTTCTTGTTTTTGTCAGATTTGTCAAAGATCCGATGGTTGTAGATATGTGGTGTTATTTCTGAGGCCTCTGTTCTGTTGCATTGGTCTATATCTTTGTTTTGGTACCAGTACCATACTGTTTGGGTTACTGTAGCTTTGTAATTTAGTTAGAAGTCAGGTAGTGTGATGCCTCCACATTTGTTCTTTTGGCTTAGGATTGTTTTGGCTATGTGGGCTCTTTTTTGGTTCCATATGAACTTTGAAGTAGTTTTTTCCAATTCTGTGAAGAAAGTCATTGGCAGCTTGATGGGGATGGCACTGAATCTATAAATTACCTTGGGCAGTATGGCCATTTTCACGATACTGATTCTTCCTGTCCATGAGCATGGAATATTCTTCCATTTGTTTGTGTCTGCTTTGATTTCATTGAGCAGTGGTTTGTAGTTTTCCTTGAAGAGGTCCTTCACATCCCTTGTAAGTTGGATTCCTAGGTATTTTATTCTCTTTGTAGCAATTGTGAATGGGAGTTCACTCATGATTTGGCTCTCTGTTTGTCTGTTATTGGCATATAGGAATGCTTGTGATTTTTGCACATTGATTTTGTACCCTAAGACTTTGCTGAAGTTGCTTATCAACTTAAGGAGATTTTGGGCTGAGACAATGGGGTTTTCTAAATATACAATCATGTCAACTGCAAACAGGGACAATTTGACTTCCTCTTTTCCTAATTGAATACTCTTTATTTCCTTCTCCTGCCTGATTGCCCTGGCCAGAACTTTCAACACTATGTTGAATAGGAGTGGTGAGAGAGGGCATCCCTGTCTTGTGCCAGTTTTCAAAGGGAATGCTTCCAGTTTTTGCCCATTCAGTATGATATTGGTTGTGGGTTTGTCATAAATACCTCTTACTATTTTAAGATACGTTCCATCAATACCTAATTTATTGAGAGTTTTTAGCATGAAGGGCTGTTGAATTTTGTCGAAGGCCTTTTCTGCATCTATTGAGATAATCATGTGGTTTTTGTCATTGGTTCTGTTTATCTGATGGATTATGTTTATTGATTTTCATATGTTGAACCAGCCTTGCATCCCAGGGATGAAGCCCACCTGATCATGGTGGATAAGCTTTTTGATGTGTTGCTGGATTTGGTTTGCCAGTATTTTACTGAGGATTTTCACATCAATGTTCATCAGGGATATTGGTCTAAAATTCTCTTTTTTTGTTGTGACTCTGCCAGGCTTTGGTATCAGGATGATGCTGGCCTCATAAAATGAGTTAGGGAGGATTTCCTCTTTTTCTATTGATCAGAATAGTATCAGAAGGAATGGTACCAGCTCCTCTTTGTACCTCTGGTTGAATTCGGCTGTGAATCTGTCTGGTCCTGGACTCTTTTTGGCTAGTAGACTATTAATTATTGCCTCAATTTCAAAGCCTGTTATTGGTCTATTCAGAGATTGAACTACTTCCTTGCTTAGTCTTGGGAGGGTGTATATGTCAAGGAATTTATCCATTTCTTCTAGATTTTCTAGTTTATTTGCATAGATGTGTGTATAGTATTCTCTGATGGTAGTTTGTATTTCTGTGGGATCGGTGGTGATATCCCCTTTATCATTTTTTATTGCAACTGTTTGATTCTTCTCTCTTTTCTTCTCTATTAGTCTTGCTAGTGGTCTATCAATTTTGTTGCTCTTTTTCAAAAAGCCAGCTCTTGGATTCATTGATTTTTTTAAGGTTTTTTTGTGTCTCTATTTCCTTCAGTTCTGCTCTGATATTAGTTATTTCTTATCTTCTACTAACTTTTGAATTTGTTTGCTCTTGCTTCTCTAGTTCTTTTAATTGCGGTGTTAGGGGGTCGATTTTAGATCTTTCTTGCTTTCTCTTGTGGGCATTTAGTGCTATAAATTTTCCTCTACATACTGCTTTAAATGTGTCCCAGAGATTCTGGTACATTGTGTCTTTGTTCTCATTGGTTTCAAAGAACATCTTTATTTCTGACTTCATGTCATTATGTACCCAGTAGTCATTCAAGAGCAGGTTGTTCCGTTTCCATGTAGTTGTGTGGTTTTGAGTGAGTTTCTTAATCCTGAGTTCTAATTTGATTACACTGTGGTCTGAGAGACAGTTTGTTGTGATTTCTGTTCTTTTACATTTGCTGAGGAGTGCTTTACTTCCAACTATGTGGACAATTTTGGAATAAGTGCAATGTGGTGCTGAGAAGAATATATATTCTGCTGATTTGAGGTGGAGAGTTCTGCAGATGTCTATTAGGTCCGCTTAGTGCAGAGCTGAGTTGAAGTCCTGAATATCTTTGTTAACCTTCTGTCTCATTGATCTGTCTAATATTGACAGTGGGGTGTAAAAATCTCCCATTATTATTGTGTGGGAGTCTAAGTCTCTTTGTAGGTCTCTAAGGACTTGCTTTATTAATCTGGGTGCTCATGTATTGGGTGCATATATATTTAGGATAGTTAGCTCTTCTTGTTGAATTGATCCCTTCACTATTATGTAATGGCCTTCTTTGTCTATTTTAATCTTTGTTGGTTTAAAGTCTGTTTTATCAGAGGCTAGGATTGCAACACCTGCTTTTTTTTTTTTTTTTTTTTGGCTTTCCATTTGCTTGGTAGATCTTCCTTCATCCCTTTATTTTGAGCCTACTTGTGTCTCTGCACATGAGATGGATCTCCTGAATACAGCACACTGATGGGTTTGACTCTTTATCCAATTTGCCAGTCTGTGTCTTTTAATTGGGGCATTTAACCCATTTACATTTAAGGTTAATATTGTTATGTGTGAATTTGATCTTGTCATTGTGATGTTAGCTGGTTATTTTGCCCATTAGTTGATGCAGTTTCTTCCTAGCATTGACGGTTTTTACAATTTGGCATGTTTTCGCAGTGGCTGGTACTGGTTGTTCCTTTCCATGTTTAGTCCTTCCTTCAGGAACTCTTGTAAGGCAGGCCTGGAGGTGACAAAATCTCTCAGCATTTGCTTGTCTGTAAAGGATTTTATTTCTCCTTCACTTATGAAGCTTAGTTTGGCTGGATATGAAATTCTGGGTTGAAAATTCTTTTCTTTAAGAATGTTGAATATCGGCCCCCCACTCTCTTCTGGCTTGTAGAGTTTTTGCCAAGAGATCCACTGTTAGTCTGATGGGCTTCCCTTTTTTGGGTAACCTGACCTTTCTCTCTGCCTACTCTTAACATTTTTTCCTTCATTTCAACCTTGGTGAATCTGACAATTATATGTCTTGGGGTTGCTCTTCTCAAGGAGTATCTTTGGGGTGTTCTCTGTATTTCTTGAATTTGAATGTTGGCCTGCCTTGCTAGGTTGGGGAAGTTCTCCTGGATAATATCCTGAAGAGTGTTTTCCAACTTGGTTCCATTCTCCCTGTCACTTTCAGGTGCACCAATCCAATGTAGATTTGGTCTTTTCACATAGTCCCATATTTCTTGGAGGCTTTGTTTGTTTCTTTTTACTCTTTTTTCTCTAAACTTTTCTTCTCACTTTATTTCATTAATTTGATCTTCAATCACTGATACCCTTTCTTCCACTTGGTCAAATCAGCTACTGAAGCTTGTGCATGCATCATGTAGTTCTCGTACCATGGTTTTCTGCTCCATCAGGTCATTTAAGGTCTTCTCTACACTGTTTATTCTAGTTAGCCATTCATCTAATCTTTTTTCAAGGTTTTTAGCTTCCCTGCGATGGGTTCGAACATCCTCCTTTAGCTCAGAGAAGTTTGTTATTACCGACTTTCTGAAGCCTACCTCTGTCAGCTCGTCAAAGTCATTCTCTGTCCAGCTTTGTTCCATTGCTGGCGAGAAGCTGCGATCCTTTGGAGGAGAAGAGGTGCTCTGATTTTTAGAATGAGATGAACCAGGCACCTAGGTTGGAAATGCAGAAATCATCCATCTTCTGCGTTGATCACACTGGGAGCTGCAGACCAGAGCTGTTCCTATTTGGCCATCTTGGAATGGAATCCCTGCATACTATCAACTTTGATATGTTGCATTTTCATTTTATTTAGTTCAATATATCGTTTGCCCTTGAGCCACCTTCTTTGATCCATGTATTATCATATAGCATGTGTTGTTTAGTTTATGAATATTTTAAACTTTCCTATTATCTTTCCTTTGTATCCAGATTTATTATATTGTGGACAATGTACTCTGTACAATTTCAATTCTTTTAAGTTTTTTAAGGTTTGTTTTATGACCCAGAATATTGTCTGTCTGATGAATCCTCCATGGGTATATGAATAAAATGTGTATTCTACTATTGTTGGATAGAGTGTTCTTTTTCTTTCTTTTTGAGATGATGTCTTGTCTGTCACCCAGGCTGGAGTGCAGTGGCACAATCTTAGCTCACGGCAACCTCCACATCCCAGGTTCAAGCAATTCTTGGGCTCTTTTTGGGTTCCATATGAATTTTAAAATAGTTTTTACTAGTTCTTGAAGAATGTCATTGGTATTTTAATAGGAATAACATTGAATGTATAAATTGCTTTGGGCAGTATGGTTATTTTAATATAGGCCATTTTAATATAGGAAGATTGATTCTTCCTATCCATGAGGATGGAATGTTTTTCCACTTGTTTGTATCATCTCTGATTCCTTTGAGCAATATTTTGTAGCTCTCCTTGTAAATATATTTTGCCTCCCTGGATAGCTGTATTCATAGGTATTTCATTATTTTATGGCAGTTGTGAATGGGATTGTGTTCCTGATTTAGCTCTTGGTTTGATTGTTATTGATGTATAGGAATATTAGTGATTTTTCACATTGATTTTGTATCCTGAAACTTTGCTAAAGTTGTTTATCAGCTTAAGGAGCTTTAGGACTGAGAATATGATGTTTTCTAGATATAGGATCATGTCATCTGCAAACAGGAATAGTTTGACTTCCTCTCTTCCTATTTGGATGCTGTTTATTTCTTTCTCTTGCATGAATGCCCTGGCCAGGACTTCCAATACTATCTTGAATACAAATGGTGACAGAGGAGTGGTGATAGAAGGCATCCTTCTCTTGCACTGATTTTCAAGAGGAATGCCCCATGATTTCTAATGGGAATGCCATTGTGGTGACAATTAGGAATGGTGACAGAGGGCATCCATCTGTCCCCTTGATTTTCAAGGGGAATGCTTCCAGCTTTTGCCCATCCAGTATAATGTTGTCTGGGGGTCAGTCATAGATGGCTCCAGTTATTTTGAAGAAAGTTCCTTCAATACCTACTTTATTGAGAGATTTTAACATGAAGGGATGTTGAATTTTATTGAAAGCCTTTTCTGCATCTATTGAGAGATTATGTGGTCTTTGTCTTTAGTTCCACTTATGTGATGAATCACATTTATTGATTTGTATATGTTGAAGCAACCTTGCATCCTGGAGATTAAGCTTACTTGATCATGGTAGATAAGCTTTTTTATGTGCTTCCGAAGTCAGTTTGTCAGTATTTTGCTGATGATTTTTGCATCAGTGTTCATCAAAGACATTTGCCTGAAGTTTTCTTTTTTGTTGTGTTTCTGCCAAGTTTTTGTATCAGGATGATGCTAGCCTCATAGAATGATTTAGGGAGGAGTCCCTCCTCCTCAATTTTTTAGAATAGTTTCAGCAGGAATGGTACCAGCTTTTGTTTGTACATTTGGTAGAATTCAACTGTGAATCTATCCGGTCCTGGGCTTTTTTTCATTGGTAGGCTACTTATTGCTGACTCAATTTCAGAGCTCATTATCGGTCTATTCAGGGATTCAGTTTCTTCTTCTTTCAGTCTTGTGAGGGTATGTGTGACCAAAATTTTATCTGTTTCTTCTGTGTTTTCTAGTTTATATTCATAGAGGTGTTCATTATATTCTTCAACTGTTATTTGTATTTCTGTGGGGCCAGTGGTAATATCCCCTTTATCATTTCTAATTGTGTCTCTTTGAATCTTCTCTCTTTTCTTCTTTATCTATTTTATTGATTTTTTTCAAAAAACAGTTCCTGGATTCGTTGATCTTTTCAATGGTTTTTTGTGTCTTAATCTCCTTCAGTTCAAACTGGTTTTGGTTATTTCTTGTCTTCTGCTAACTTTGGTATTTGTTTGCTCTTGATTCTCTAGTTCTTTTAGTTGTGACATTAGGTTGTTAATTTGAGATCTTTCTAACTTTTTGATGTGGGCATTTAGTGGTATAAGCTCCCCTCTTAACACCACCTTAGCTGTGTCCCAGAAATTCTGTTATGTTGTATCTTTGTTCTCATTACTTTCAAAGAACTTCTTGACATCTGTCTTAATTTCATTATTTACTCAAAAGCCATTCAGGAGAAGCATATTCAATTTCCATGTAATTGTATGGCTTTGAGTGAATTTCTTAGTCTTAATTTCTAATTTGATTATGCTGTGGTCTGAGACATTGTTCGCTATGACTTCAGGTATCTTGCATTTGCTGAGGGGTGTTTTGCTTCCAAATATCTGATCAGTTTTAGAGTATGTGCCATGTGGCAATGAGAAGAATGTATATTCTGTTGTTTTGGAGTAGAGGGTTCTGTAGATGTCGTCAGGTCTTTTTAATCTAGTGCTGAGCTCAGGTCCTGAATATCTTTGTTAACTTTTTGTATCAATGATCTGTCTAATATTGTTAGTGCAGTGTTAAAATCTCCCACTATTATTGTGTGGGAGTATAAGACTCTTTGAAGGTCTCTAAGAACTTGCTTTATGAACCTGGGTGGTTTGTGTTTAATGCATATATATTTAGGATAATTCGATCTTCTAGTTGAACTGAACTTTTTATCATTATGTAATGCCCTTCTTTGTCTTTTTTAATCTTCGTGGTTTAAAGTCTATTTTGTCTGAAACTAAGATCGCAACCTCTGCTTTTTTCTATTTTCTATTTGCTTGGTAGATTTTTCTTCATCCCTTTATTTTGAGCCTATGTGTGTCATTGCATGTGAGATGGATCTCTTGAAGACAGCATACCATTGGGTCTTTATCCAGCTTGCCACTCTGTGCCCTTTAATTGGGGCATTTAGCCCATTTACATTCAAAGTTAGTATTGATGTGTGTGGATTTGTTCCTGTCATCATGATTTTAACTGGTTATTTTGCAGACTTGTTTATGTGGTTGCTTAATAGTGCCACTGGTCTGTGTACTTTGGTGTGTTTTTGTAGCAGCTGGTAATGGTCTTTTCTTTCCATATTTAGTGCTTCCTTCTGGAGCTCTTGCAATGCAGGTCTGCTGGTAACAAATTCCCTCAGCATTTCCTTGTCTGAAAAGGATCTTATTTCTCCTTCACTTATGAAGCTTAGTTTGGCTGGATATGAAATTCCAGGTTGGAATTTCTTTTCTTTAAGAAGTTTGAATATTGGCCCCAGATATATTCTGGTTTGCAGGGTTTCTGCTGAGAGGTCCAGTGTTAGTCTGAAGGGCTTCCCTTTGTAGGTTACCTGACCTTTCTCACTAGCTGCCGTTAACATTTTTTTCTTTTATTTTGACGTTGGAGAATCTGATTATGTGTCTTGGGGATGATCTTCTTGTGAAGTATCTTAGTGGGGTTCTCTGCATTTGTTGAATTTGAATGTTGGCCTCTCTAGCTAGGTTGGGGAAGTTCTTATGAATGATATCCCCAAGTATGTTTTCCAAGTTGGTTTCATTCTCCCCATCACTTTCAGGGACACCAGTGAGTCATAGATTTACTCTCTTTAAATAATCTCACATTTATTGGAGGTTTTATTAATTCCTTTTCATTCTTTTTTCTCTATTCTTGTCTGACTGTCTTATTTCAGAAAGCCAATCATCAAGTTCTGAGATTCTTCCCTTTTCTTGGACTATTCTGTTATTAATACTTGTGATTGCATTATGAAATTCTTGTAATGTGTTTTTCAGCTCTATCAGGTTGGTTAAATTCTTTTTTCTATACTGGCTATTTTGTCTGTCAGCTCCTGTTTTGTTTTATCATGATTTCTAGGTTTTTTGAATAGGGTTTCAATGTACTCCTCTAGCTCAATGATCTTCCTTCCTATCCATATTATGAATTCGATTTCTGTCATTTCAGCCATCTCAGCCCAGTTCAAAATACTTGCTGCAGAGGTGATGTGGTCATTTGAAGGAAAGAGGGCATTCCAGCTTTTAGAGTTTTCAGGGTTCTTGCACTGATTCTTTCTCATCTTTGTAGGCTTATCTCCCTTCAATCTTTGAGGCTTCTGACCTTTGGCTGAGTGTTTTTTTTTTTCTTCTTTTATACTACCTGATGACATTGAGGGTTTGATTGTGGTATAAGGTGAATTCAGATGGCTGGCTCTATTTCTGGAAGATTTTAGGTAGACAATGCTCATCTCCCATCTCATGGACTCTGTGCTCTGAACTGGTATTGGGCCCCAGCTTTGTTCTCTGGCTCCTCAAGGTTAAGAATCCACTTGTGCCAGGGGGTGGGGGGCCTGAGATGTGGCAGCTATGACAGAGTGTTTGCAGGTGCCAGGGTGCCTGTCTCCCTGCAGGCATTTACTACAGTGGCAGAGGCAACACAGCTGGTGGGGTGGTGTCAGGGGGGCCCTTGCTGGGGACTATGTGCACAGTCATGCTAAAGGTGGTGTTGGCTCAGGGGTAAGGTGCTGGTGGACACAGATCTAGGTGCCTTATCTGTGCCCCACAAGCAGGAGTGATTGCTAAGGGCAGGGGAGAATCCACTGTTCTCTACACAGTGTTAGTGCAAGGGCAGGGTGTTGGTGGGGGTGGGGGTGGGACTGGTTGACTCTCTGCCCACCAAGGCTTCATCTGCAATGGCAGTCAGTTGAGGGAGGAGGGCCAGACTGCACTCCCGTGCACTGGTGGAGCAAGGAAAGCAAAACCCATCCATGCAGATGGGCAACAGCAAGCAACATGGGGAGTTGCCATGGACTTGGGGGAAGCTGCAGTATGGGGAGGGAGCATGCAAGCTGCTGTATGGCCATAGTGGCTGCCCCATTAGACCTCTCCACTGGTCAGGCACAGTCCACCAGAACAGAAGCTATGGTGCACGCCCCCAGAGCACCTGAGACTGCTCTGCAAGCAGGTGTGGCCAGGCTGAGGCCCTAAGAGAGGCCAGCAGACCAAGGGGTGCTCAGATGAGACGAGCACCATCGGATGAGCAAGATTGCCCTGCAAAGTTCAGGCCTGACAGTTCCCCTAGTGAATGCCGTTTATTTCTTTCCCTTGCATGATTGCCCTGGCCAGAACTCCCAATACTATGTTGAATAGGAGGGTTAAGAGAGGACATCCTTGTCTTGTGCCAGTTTTCAAGGGGAATGCTTCCAGCTTTTGTGCATTCAGTATGATGTTGGCTGTCAGTTTGTCATAGGTGACTCTTATTACTTTGACGTATGTTCTTTCAAAACATAGTTTATTGATTACTATGTTAGTTCATTCTCATGTTGTAATAAAGACATACCCAAGACTGGGTAATTTACAAAGAAAAAGAGGTTCAATGGACTCATAGTTCCACATGACTGGGGAGGCCTCACAATCATGGTGGAAGGCAAAGGAGTAACAGAGACACATCTCACATGGCAGCAGGCAAAAAAGCTTGTGTAGGAGAACTCCCCTTTAAAAAACCATCAGATCTCATGAGCCTTATTCACTATCATGAGGACACATGGGAAAGACCCGCTCCTATGATTCAATTACATCCCACTGAGTTCCTCCCACAACATGTGGGAATTATGGGAGCTACAATTCAAGATGAGATTTGGGTGGGGACACAACTAAACCATATCATTCCACCTCTGGCCCCTCCAAAATCTCACGTTCTCATATTTCAAAACCAATCATGCCTTCCCAACAGTCCCCCAAAGTCTTAACTCATTTCAGCATTAACTCAGAGGTCCACAGTTCAAAGTCTCATCTGAGACAAGGCAAGTCCCTTCTGCCTATGAGCCTGTAAAATTAAAAGCAAGTTAGTTACTTCCTAGATACAATGAGGGTACAGGCATTGAGTAAATACACCCATTCCCAATGGGAGAAACTGACCAAAACAAAAGCACTACAGGCCCCATCCAAGTGCTAAATCCAATAGGGCAGTCATTAAACCTTAAAGTTCTAAAATGATCTCCTTTGACTCTATGTCTTACATCCAGGTCATGCTGATTCAAGAGGTAGTTTCCCACAGCCTTGGGCAGCTCCACCCTTGTGGCTTTGCAATGTATAGCCCACTCCTGGCTGCTTTCATGTGCTGGCACTGAGTGTCTGAGGCTTCTCCAGGCACAGAGTGCAAGCTGTCAGATCTCCATCTGAGACCACCTCAACCTGGACTTCATTGCCCCTATCACCATCAGCGTTTTGGTCAAAGCCATTCAACAGGTCTCTAGGAAGTTCCAAATTTTTCCATATCTTCCTGTCCACTTCTAAACCCTACAAATTGTTCCAACCTCTGCCTCTTACCAAGTTCCAAAGTCACTTCCACATTTTTGGGTATCTTTACATCAGCATCCCATTACCCAGTACCAATTTACTGTAATAGTCCATTCTCATGCTGCTAATAAACTAATAAAACCATTTATAAAAGGATCAGATCTCATGAGACTTATTCACCATCTTGAGAAAGACCTAGCCCCATGATTCAGTTACCTCCCTCCAGGTCCCTCCCACAACACTTGAGAATTATGGGAGCTACAATTCAAGATGAGATTTGGGTGGGGACACAGCCAAACCATATCAGAGGGCATCCTTGTCTTGTGCCAGTTTCCAAGGGGAATGCTTCCAGCTTTTGCACATTCAATACGATGTTGGCTGTCAGTTTGTCATAGGTGGCTCTTATTATTTTGAAGTATATTCCTTCAATATCTAGTTTATTGAGATTTTTTAACAGGAAGGGATGTTGAATTTTGTCAAAAGCCTTTTCTGCATCTACTGAGAAAATCACGTGACTTTAGTCTTTAGTTCCATTTATGTGATGAGTCACATTTATTGATTGGCATATGTTGAAGCAACCCTGTGTCCCAGGGATAAATCCTATTTGATCATGGTGGATTAGCTTTTTTATTTGCCACTGGATTCACTTTGCTAGTAGTTTGTTGACAATTTTTGCATCAATGTTCATCAAAGATATTGGCCTGAAGTTTTCTTTTTTTGTTGTGTTTCTGCCAGATTTTGGTGTTAGGATGATACTGACCTCATAGAATGATTTAAGGAAGAGTCCCTTCTCCTCAATTTTTTGGAATAGCTTCATCAGAAATGGTAGCATCTCTTCTTTGTACATGAGGCAGAATTCAGATATCTGGTGAATCTATCTGGTGCTGTGCCTTTTTTTTGTGGTTGATAGTCTATTTATTACTAATTCAATTTTGGAGCTCATTGTTGGTCTCTTCAGGGATTCAATTTCTTCATGTTTCAATCTTTGGAGGATGTGTGTGTCTAATAATTTATCCATTTCTTCTAGGTTTTCTAGTCTGTGTGCATAAGTGTTTGTAGTAAGCTCTGATGGTTATTTGTATCTCTGTAGGGTCAGTGATAACATTCCATTCATCATTTCTGATTGTGCCTATTTGCATATTTTCTTTATTAGTCTAGCCATCAGCCTATCTGTCTTCCTAATTTTTTTTCAAACAACCAAATTCTGGATTCGTTGGTCTTTTGAATGGTGTTTTGTGTCCTACTCAGCTTCAGTTCTGCTCAGATTTTGGTTATTTCGTGCCTTCTGATAGCTTTGAGGTTGGTTTGCTGTTACTTGTCTAGTTCTATTAGTTGTGACATTAGGTTGTTAATTGGAGATCATTCTAACTTTTTGTTGTGGGTATTTAATCCTAAAAATTTCCTTCTTAACACTGCCTTAGCTGTGTCCCAGCCATTCTGGTGTGTTCTCTCTGTTTTCATTAGTTTCAAATAATTTCTTGATTTCTGCTTTAATTTCATTACTAGCCCAAAAGTCATTCAGGAGTAAGTTGTTTAATTTCCACATAATTCCATGGTTTTCAGTGACTTTTTAAAGTCTTGATTTCTATTTTTACTATGGACATTTTCAGTTTCTTTCATCAATGTTTTATAGTTTTGAGGGTAAAAATCTTTCACCTCCTTAAATTTATTCCTATGTATTTTATTCTTTTTGAGGTTATTGTAAATGAGATTGTTTTCTAAATTCTTTTTCAGATAGTTCATTGTTAGTATATAAAGCTACAACTGATTTTTACTTGTTTAACAGCTTTTGGTAGAGTCTTTTGGGTTTTCTGTATATAAAATAATCTTATCTACAACAAAGGGAGTCTTATTTCCTCCTTTCTGATTTGAATATTTTTTATTTCTTTTCTTGCCTAATGGCCTTGGCTAGAACTTCCAGTACTATGTTGAATAAAATTAGTGAGAGTGGACATCTTTGTTTTGTTTTTGATCTTAGCAGAAAAGCTTTCAGCTTTTTGCCACAAAGTATAAGGTTAGCTGTGGGCTTGTTATATATGGCCCATATTAGGTTAAGGTGAATTCCTTCTAAAACTAATTTGTTGAGAGTTGTTATCATGAAAGGATGCTAAATTTTGTCAAATGCTTTTTCTGCATCTATTGAGGTGATCATATGACTTTTATCCTTCATTCTGTTAATATAGTATATGATGTGGATTTGCATATGTTTAACCATCCTTGCAACCCAGGAATACATTCCTTATATCGTGTGATCATTTAATGTGCTGTTCACTTTAGTTTGCTAATATTTTGTTCAAGATTTTTGCATCAATGTCCATCAGAAATATTGGCCTATAATTTTCTCTTATGTGATGTCCTTGTCTGGCTTTAGTACCAGAGTAATTCTGGCCTGGTAAAATAAGCTTAGAATTGTTTCCTCCTCTTCATTTTTTTTGGAAGAATTTGAGAATAATTAGCATTAATTCTTTATATTTTTGGTAAAATTTACCAGTGAAGCCATTCAGTCCCTGGCTTTTCTTGGTTGGGAAGTTTTTGATTACTGGTTCAATCTCTTACTTGTTAATGATGTATTCAGATTTTCTATTTCTTCATAACTTGATTTCAGTATGTTGTGTGTTTACAGGAATTTATTTATTTCTTCTAGGCTATACAATTTTTTGGCATGTAATTTTTCACAGTAGTCTTTTATGATCAGACATATTACTGTGGTATCAGTTGTAATGTCTTCTCTTTTGTTTATAATTTTAAGTCTTTTCTTAGCCTAGGTTAAGGTATTTAAAATTTTGTTTATCTTTTCAAAAGACCAGTTCAGTTTCCTTGACATTTTTATTGTCCTTCTAGTCTCTATCCATTTGTTTCTGCTCTAATCTTTATTATTAATCTTTACTAATCCTCTGCTAACTTTGGGGTTAGTTTGCTCTTCTTTTTAAATTTCCTTGAGGTGTAAAGTTAGATTGCTCATTTAATATCTAACTTCAGTTCAGTCACTGTCTTCTTCAGCTCCCAAATTTCTGTTTGGTTCTTTTTTATAGTTTCTAACTCTTTATTAGATTTCTCATTTTGTTCACGCATTGTTTTTCTTATTTTATTTAGTTATCTATCCATATTCTCTTGCAGCTCACTGAGCTTCTTTAAGAAAGTTAATTTGAATTCTTTGTCAGGCAGTTCATACATCTTTATTTATTTGGGGTCAACCACTGGAGATTTATTTCATTTCTTTAGTAGTGTCATATTTTCTTACTTTTCATGCCCTTTGAAGCCTTGCACTGTTATCTTTGCATTTGAAGAAGCAGTCACTTCCTCCAGTCTTAACTGACTAGCTTCAGGAGAGAAAGATCTTCACCAGTCAGCCTGGCTAGAGATTCTCAGATTTCTTTATGACTACATTCACTCCACTCCTCTATTTTCCCCCTGGGGAGCGGTGCGGGGGGGTCTTAGGATTGTGTGCTTTCTCTCAAATCCTCTTAATCTTGTAAAACCAGACCAAGTACTGACAGCCTCCCATTTGTTTTCCCTAGAGTAGCACCCTGAAGTGTTTAAGGGTGTGTATCTTCTACCAATTCAGCAGAGTTAAGACAGCTGCTGATATCCATGTGCTGTCTGTGTGGGAATGCACATTCCATCTGCAGGGGAGCATGGGAAGCTATCTGAGAGGGATCACATGTGATGGCCATTGTGGTGAGGAAACTCATAAGCTAGTTGGGGGTCTCTTATCTAACAGACACCCCACAGGGCTCATGGGGTGAACCTGGTGGGGCTCCTGGTGAAGTCTCTGAGCTGACCAGTAGGATCTGCAGCTGTATGAGAGTGTCATGCACAGGCTGCTGTGAAACCCTGTCCCTTCTCTCTGCTCATGCTGCTCCCAGGCAATTCATCTGTGCCAATCCCTGTAGTGTTCTGGATGGGTGAGACAAAAGTGGGTTTCCTGGGCAGTATCCCACAAGGTTTCTTTCTGAGTTTGTTTGGGTTGCTATAACAAGATATCATAACCTGGGTGGCTTATAAATAACTGTGAGAAATAAATGTTTATCTCAGGCTGGGTAGTCCAAGATTAAGTATCAGACAGACTCAGTTTCTGGTGAGGGCCCATTACTCACAGACAGTGACTTCCAGTGGTGTCCTCACTTGGTAGAAGGGGAAAGGCAGCTCTCGGGGGCCTTTTTTTTATTAGGGCACTAATCCCATTCATGAGAGCTAAACCCTCATGATCTAATCATCTTCCAAAGGCACCATTTCTTACTACCATCACATTAGAGATTAGATTTCACATACGAATTTGAGAGGGACATTCATTCAGATCATAGCAGCCAAGGAAGCCAGGAACTCACTTTGCTCTTACTTCCCCCATGGAAGAAACCACAGGCTGAGGGTTTCTCTTGGCACTGATCTGTGCTGCCTTCATGGAGGAATGACACACATGAAATGAAACTGTTCTTCTCACCCTCTTCAATGCTTCTATTCTTGGATTTTTTTGCTTCCCCATTTTGCTGGAACCTCTAAGCTAGTCTTCTGGGTTTCCATAAAGGTATCGTCATTATAAGTGGTTGTTAAAACCAGTGTTTCTGTGGGTACCAGAGGGTTGAGGGATGGAACCTCCTATTCTGCCATCTTGTTGATGTTTCCTAGAGTGTTCAGGTGTATATATGTTTATAATTGTTATATCTTTTTCATGGATTGACCTTTTTATTATTATAAAATGTCCTTCTTTATTTCTAGCAACATTTTTATCCTAAAGTCGATTTTGTCTGATAGTATAGCAACTCCAACTCCAGATTTATTAATGGTTGCTGTTTGCATAATATGTCTTTACCATCTTTTTACTTTCAATCTATTTGTATTTTTCACTCTAAATTGTGTCCCTGTATAGAGCATATACTTAATCTTATATTTTTATCCAGTATTACAAGCTGTACCTTTCAGATTGTTATTTTATTATTGTTTTATTCATTCACACTTAATGTTATTATCGATGAAGGTACATTTATGTCTGTCATTTTGCATTTTGTTTTCTCTTTGTCTATTACTCCTTTACTACTTAACTAAATATTTTCTAGTGTAACATTTTATTCCTTTAATTATTTTTTCAGGTTTTTGCTTTTGGTTTCCTCTAGGGCTTACATATACCTGGTAACTTATCAAAATCTACTTCAGATGTGTACTGACTTAAAGTAGTTATAGTAATTAGACATAATGAGATATAGTAAGGTCTGCTCCATTATTGAGCCAGTTGTGACTAAGAGAGGCAATGCACTCACAGCCACATTGTAGCAGTGAGAAGAGCTGGGATTAACAGGACCATTTAGTAACTGGTGTAACTCACCCTTGGCTGTGCATTAGAGTTATCACTGTAGCTTCTAAAAATGCCAAAATATCACCTTCACCCCAGAGTTTCTGCTCAAGCACTCAGCAGGTGAGGCTGGCCATCAGTATTAAGTTCTTCCACTGATTCCAATGTACAGACCTCAGAACCAGGCACAGCACAGTGTATCTACTGAGGTTGCAACTGCTGAGGATCTGAGGCCTCAAGCTAAGATCCTTCAGTTTTCAAGTTGTCCAACCAACTATTTGACAGTCCCACCAGACCCTGCTAATTATCCAGTTTCCCCCTAAAGTTAGACTGCTGAGCAGAAGCTTAGTCCTTGCCAGAACCCTCCCATTTAGACACCAAAGAACATACTTCCAGCTGCTAGCCAAGGTCCCCCTCCATAGAGACCATGCTGAACTAAGGTGTTGCCACTCTTCAGGCCTCAAGTATTGTCACTACCAAAGGTTCCTGCCACTACGCATCCCCTGCCCATCAGATAGGGTCCTTATGGGTATTAGAGTTGGCCTTCCTCATGGCTACTGCTTTTTCCTTTTAATATCCTATCCCCAGACACTTCTGACTATGCCCTATAGAAGCAGAAAGTCCCATTTCTGGAAAGTCAAGATGCCAAAGAAGGGTAATCAAATAAACTTAGTTTGCAGCCCTGTGGTCAATCGTAATGGGAGCATCACTGACGATGACTAAAAATCAGCAGTGTCCAGATTCCAAGAACCAAATCAGATTCTTATATACATGGTTCCACCCCTGCCCGTAAACTGGAGCTGGAGGCCATAATCCTTAGCAAACTAGCACAGGAACAGGAAACCAAATACCACATGTTCTCACTTATAAGTGGGAGCTAAATGATGAGAACACATGGACACATAGAGGGGAGCAAGACACCTGGGGCTTTTCAGAGGGTGACAGGTGGGAGGAGGGGGATGACCAGGAAAAATAACTAATGAGGGGGCAGAGGCTAGATGGCCAAATAGGAAGAGCTCCAGTCTACAGCTCCCAGCATGAGCGATGCAGAAGACAGGTGATTTCTGTATTTCCAACTGAGGTACCATGTTCATCTCACTGGGGAGTGTCGGACAGTGGCTGCAGGACAGTGGGTGCAGCGCACTGAGCATGAGCCGAAGCAGGGTGAGGCATCATCTCACCTAGGAAGTGCAAGGGGTCAGGGAATTCCCTTTCCTAGTCAAAGAAAGGGGTGACAGATGACACCTGGAAAATCGGGTCACTCCCACCTAATACTGCGCTTTTCCAACGGTCTTAGGAAACAGCACACCAGGATATTATATCCCACACATGCCTATGAGGGTCCTACACCCACAAAGCCTCGCTTATTGCTAGCACAGCAGTCTGAGATCAAACTGCAAGGTGGGCAGCTAGGCGGGGGGAGGAGCACCTGCCATTGCTGAGGCTTGAGTAGGTAAACAAAGCAGCTGGGAAGCTCGAACTGGGTGGAGCCCACTGCAGCTCAAGGAGGCCTGACTGCCTCTGTAGACTCCACCTCTGGGGGCAGAGCATTGCCAAACAAAAGGCAGCAGAATCCTCTGCAGACTTAAATGTCCCTGTCTCCTCAAGAGGGTCCCTGATGCCCAAGTAGCCTAGCTGGGAGACACCCCCCTGTAGGGGCAGACTGACACCTCACATGGCTGGGTACTCCTCTGAGACAAAATTTCCACAGGAATGATCAGGCAGCAACATGTTCTGCTCACCAATATCTGCTGTTCTGCAACCTCTGCTGCTGATACCCAGGAAAACTTATATTTTTATCCAGTATTACAAGCTGGAGTGGACCTCCAGCAAACTCCAACAGACCTGCAGCTGAGGGTCCTGACTGTTAGAAGGAAAACTAACAAACTGAAAGGACATCCACACCAAAACCCCATCTGTACGTCACCATCATCAAAGACCAAAGGTAGATAAAACCACAAAGATGGGGAAAAAACAGAGCAGAAAAACTGGAAACTCTAAAAATCAGAGTGCCTCTCCTCCTCCAAAGGAATGCAGTTCCTCACCAGAAATGGAACAAAGCTGGATGGAGAATGACTTTGACGAGTTGAAAGAAGGCTTCAGAGGATCAAACTACTCCGAGCTAAAGGAGGAAGTTCAAACCCTTAAACCCAAAGAAGTTAAAAACTTTAAAAAAAAATTAGATGAATGGCTAACTAGAATAACCAATGCAGAGAAGTCCTTAAAGGACCTGAAGGAGCTGAAAACCAAGGCAAGAGAACTACATGACAAATGCACAAGCCTCAATAGCTGATTCGATCAACTGGAAGAAAGGGTATCAGTGATGGAAGATCAAATGAATGAAATGAAGTGAGAAGCAAAGTTTAGAGAAAAAAGAATAAAAAGAAACGAACAAAGCCTCCAAGAAATATGGGACTATGTGAAAAGACCAAATCTATGTCTGATTGGTGTACCTCAAAGTGACGGGGAGAATGGAACCGCGTTGGAAAACACTCTGCAGGATATTATACAGGAAAACTTCCCCAATCTAGCAAGGCAGGCCAACATTCAAATTCAGGAAATACAGAGAATGCCACAAAGACACTCCTCGAGAAGAGCAACCCCAAGACACATAATTGTCAGATTCACCAAAGTTGAAATGAAGGAAAAAATGTTAAGGACAGCCAGAGAGAAAGGTCAGGTTACCCACAAAGGGAAGCCCATCAGACTAACAGCTGATCTCTCGGCAGAAACTCTACAAGCCAGAAGAGAGTGGGGGCCAATATTCAACATTCTTAAAGAAAAGAATTTTCAACCCAGAATTTCATATCCAGCCAAACTAAGCTTCATAAGTGAAGGAGGAATAAAATACTTTACAGAAAAGCAAATGCTGAGAGATTTTGTCACCACCAGGCCTGCCCTAAAAGAGCTCCTGAAGGAAGCACTAAACATGGAAAGGAACAACTGGTACCAGCCACGGCAAAACCATGCCAAATTGTAGGTTTTGCATCGAGGCTAGGAAGAAACTGCATCAACTAACGAGAAAAATAACCAGCTAATATCATAATGACAGGATCAAATTCACGCATAACAATATTAACCTTAAAGGTAAATGGGCTACATGCTCCAATTAAAAGACACAGACTGGCAAATTGGATAAAAAGTCAAGACCCATCAGTGTGCTGTATTCAGGAAACCATCTCATGTGCAGAGACACATATAGCCTCAAAATAAAGGGATAGAGGAAGATCTACCAAGCAAATGGAAAACAAAAAAAGGCAGGGGTTGCAATCCTAGTCTCTGATAAAACAGACTTTAAAACAACAAAGATCAAAAGAGAAAAAGAAGGCCATTACATAATGGTAAAGGGATCAATTCAACAAGAAGAGCTAACTATCCTAAATATATATGCACCCAATACAAAAGCAAGTCCTTAGATACCTACAAAGAGACTTAGACTCCCACACAATAATAATGGGAGACTTTAACACCCCACTGTCAACATTAGACAGATCAACGAGACAGAAAGTTAACAAGGATATCCAGGAATTGAACTCAGCTCTGCACCAAGTGGACCTAATAGACATCTACAGAACTCTCCACCCCAAATCAACAGAATATACATTCTTTTCAACACCACACCACCCCTATTCCAAAACTGACCACATAGTTGGAAGTAAAGCACTCCTCAGCAAATGTAAAAGAACAGAAATTATAACAAACTGTCTCTCAGACCACAATGCAATCAAACTAGAACTCAGGATTAAGAAACTCATTCAAAACCACTCAACTACATGGAAACTGAACAACCTGCTCCTGAATGACTACTGGGTACATAACGAAATGAAGGCAGAAATAAAGATGTTCTTTGAAACCAACGAGAACAAAGACACAACATACGAGAATCTCTGGGACATATTCAAAGCAGTGTGCAGAGGGAAATTTATAGCACTAAATGCCTACAAGAGAAAGTAGGAAAGATCTAAAATTGACTCCCTAACATCACAATTAAAAGAACTAGAGAAGCAAGAGAAAACACAATCAAAAGCTAGCAGAAGACAAGAAATAACTAAGATCAGAGCAGAACTGAAGGAAATGGAGACACAAAAAACCCATAAAAAAATTAATGAATCCAGGAGCTGGTTTTTTGAAAAGATCAACAAAATTGATAGACTGCTAGCAAGACTAATAAAGAAGAAAAGAGAGAAGAATCAAATAGACACAATAAAAAATGATAAAGGAGATATCACCACCAATCCCGCAGAAATACAAACCACCATCAGAGAATACTATAAACACCTCTATGCAAATAAACTAGAAAATCTAGAAGAAATGGATAAATTCCTCAACACATACACCCTCCCCAGACAAAACCAGGAAGGAGTTGAATCTCTGAATAGACCAATAACAGGCTCTGAAATTGAGGCAATAATTAATAGCTTACCAATCAAAAAAAGTCCAGGACCAGATGGATTAACAGCCGAATTCTACCAGAGGTACAAGAAGGAGCTGGTACCATTCCTTCTGAAACTATTCCAATCAATAGAAAAAGAGGGAATCCTCCCTAACTCATTTCATGAGGCCAGCATCATCCTGATACCAAAGCCTGGCAGAGACACAACAATAAAAGAGAATTTTAGACCAATATCCCTAATGAACATTGATGCAAAAATCCTCAATAAAATACTGGCAAACCCAATCCAGCAACACATCAAAAAGCTTATCCACCATGATCAAGTGGGCTTCATCCCTGGGATGCAAGGCTTGTTCAACATACACAAATCAATAAACATAATCCAGCATATAAACAGAACCAATGACAATAACCACATGATTATCTCAATAGATGCAGAAAAGGCCTTTGACAAAATTCAACAATGCTTCATGCTAAAAACTCTCAATAAATTAGGTATTGATGGGAGGTATCTCAAAATAATAAGAGCTATCTATGAAAAACCCACAGCCAATATCATACTGAACGGGCAAAAACTGGAAGCATTCCCTTTGAAAACTGGCACAAGACAGGGTTGCCCTCTCTCACCACTCCTATTCAACATAGTGTTGGAAGTTCTGGCCAGGGCAATCAGACAGGAGAAGGAAATAAAGAGTATTCAATTAGGAAAAAAGGAAGTGAAATTGTCCCTGTTTGCAGATGACATGATTGTATTTCTAGAAAACCCCATCGTCTCAGCCCAAAATCTCCTTAAGCTGATAGGCAACTTCAGCAAAGTTTCAGGATACAAAATCAATGTCCAAAAATCACAAGCATTCTTATACACCAATAACAGACAAACAGAGAGCCAAATCATGAGTGAACTCCCATTCACAATTGCTTCAAAGAGAATAAAATACCTAGGAATACAACTTACATGGGATGTAAAGGACCTCTTCAAGGAGAACTACAAACCACTGCTCAACTAAATAAAAGAAGACGCAAACAAATGGAAGAACATTCCATGCTCATGGATAGGAAGAATCAATATTGTGAAAATGGCCATACTGCCCAAGGTAATTTACAGATTCAATGTCATCCCCATCAAGCTGCCAATGACTTTCTTCACAGAATTGGAAACAACTACTTGAAAGTTCATATGGAACCAAAAAAGAGCCCGCATTGCCAAATCAATCCTAAGCCAAAAGAACAAAGCTGGAGGCATCACACCACCTGACTTCAAACTATTCTACAAGGCTACAGTAACTAAAACAGCATGGTACTGGTACCAAAACAGAGATATAGACCAATGGAACAGAACAGAGCCCTCCGAATTAATGCCGCATATCTACAACTATCTGATCTTTGACAAACCTGACAAAAACAAGCAATGGGGAAAGGATTCCAAATTTAATAAATGGTGCTGGGAGAAGTGGCCTGCCATATGTAGAAAGCTGAAACTGGATCCCTTCCTTACACCTTATACAAAAATTAATTCAAGATGGATTAAAGACTTAAATGTTAGACCTAAAACCATAAAAACCCTAGAAGAAAACCTAGGCAATACCATTCAGGACATAGGCATGGGCAAGGACTTCATGTCTAAAACACCAAAAGCAATGGCAACAAAAGCCAAAATTGACAAACGGGATCTAATTAAACTAAAGAGTTTCTGCACAGCAAAAGAAACTACCATCAGAGTGAACAGGCAACCTACAGAATGGGAGAAAATTTTTGCAATCTACTCATCTGACAAAGGGTTAATATCCAGAATCTACAATGAACTCAAATTTACAAGAAAAAAAAACCAAAAAAAAATCAAAAAGTGGTCAAAGGATATGAACAGACACTTCTCAAAAGAAGACATTTATGCAGCCAAAAGACACATGAAAAAATGCTCATCATCACTGGCCATCAGAGAAATGCAAATCAAAACCACAATGAGATAACATCTCACACCAGTTAGAATGGCGATCATTAAAAAGTCAGGAAACAATAGGTGCTGGAGAGGATGTGGAGAAATAGGAACACTTTTACACTGTTGATGGGACTGTAAACTAGTTCAACCATTGTGGAAGTCAGAGTGACGATTCCTCAGGGATCTAGAACTAGAAATACCATTTGACCCAGCCATCCCATTACTGGGTATATACCCAAAGGATTATAAATCATGCTGCTGTAAAGACACATGCACACGTATGCTTATTGCGGCACTACTCACAACAGCAAAGACTTGGAACCAACCCAAATGTCCAACAATGATAGACTGGATTAAGAAAATGTGGCACATATACACCATGGAATACTATGCAGCCATAAAAAAGGATGAGTTCATGTCCTTTGTAGGGACATGGATGAAGCTGGAAACCATCATTCTCAGCAAACTATCACAAGGACAAAAAACCAAACACCACATGTTCTCTCTCATAGGTGGGAATTGAACAATGAGAACACTTGGACACAGGAAGGGGAACATCACACACCAGGGCCTGTTGTAGGGTCGGGGGAGTGGGGAGGGATAGCATTAGGAGATATACCTAATACTAAATGACGAATTAATGGGTGCAGCACACCAACATGGTGTTGCGGGAAGTCAGGGACCCCAAACGGAGGTACCAGATGAAGCTATGGCAGAAGAATGTGGATTGTGAAGATTTTATGGACATTTATTAGTTCCCCAAATTAATACTTTTATAATTTCTTATGCCTGTCTTTACTGCAGTCTCTAAACATAAATTGTAATGATTTCATGGACACTTATCACTTCCCCAATCAATACCCTTGTGATTTCCTATGCCTGTCTTTACTTTAATTTCTTAATCCTGTCAGCCAAGGAGGATGTATGTCACCTCAGGACCATGTGATAATTGCATTAACTGCACAAATTGTATAGCATGTGTGTTTGAGCAATACGAAATGTGGGCATCTTGAAAAAAGAACAGGATAACAGCAATTGTTCAGGGAATAAGAGAGATAACCTTAAACTGTGACCGCTGGTGAGCCGGGTGGAACAGAGCCATATTTCTCTTCTTTAAAAAGCAAACAGGAGAAATATCGCTGAATTCTTTTTCTCAGCATGGAACACCCCTGAGAAAGAGAATGTGTGCCTGCGAGTAGGTCTCTGAACTGGCCCCCCTGGGCGTAAGCTATCTCTCATGGTCAAGGCTGCAGAGATGAAATAGATTCCAGTCTCCCATAGTGCTCCCAGGCTTATTAGGAAGAGGAAATTCCCACCTAATAAATTTTGGTCAGACCAGTTGATCTCAAAACCCTGTCTCCTGATAAAATGTTATCAATGACAATGGTGCCGAAACTTCATTAGCAATTTTAATTTCGCCTCGGTCCTGTGGTCCTGTGATCCCACCCTGCCTCCACTTGCCTTGTGATATTCTATTACCGTGTTAAGTACTTGATGTCTGTCACCTACACCTATTTGCACACTCCCTCCCCTTTTGAAAATCTCTAATAAAAACTTGCTGGTTTTTGTGGCCTGTGGGGCATCACAGATCCTACCAACGTGTGAAGTCTCCCTCGGACACCCAGCTTTAAAATTTCTCTCTTTTGTACTCTGTCCCTTTATTTCTCAAGCTGACCGACGCTTAGGGAAAATAGAAAAGAACCTACGTGATTATCAGGGCAGGTCCCCCGATAACATGGCACATGTATACATATGTAACAAACCTGCATGTTGTGCACATGTACCCTAAAACTTTAAGTATAATTAAAAAAATAACTAATGAGTACTAGGCTTAACACCTAGGGAATGAAATAATTGATACAACAAACCCCCATGATACAAGTTTACCTACGTAACAAAAATAAAAGTTAAAAAAAAATCTTTCCCATCTGACCTGCCGCTCTGTCACTCCAACCCTGTCTGGGCTCATTCTCAGGTCCTGCTATAATTGCCATCTCATTATCTCACTGGAGGGAGATGTTTCCACAGAGCACATCTGCCCGGAGCTTGACAACTCTTGACAATGGGTTCATAACCCATTTTGTGTAGCCAGTTAGAAGTGTGGAGCTGGGCTCGCCTGTGGGAGTGAGCGAGTCCACACAGGGTTCCAGGGTGCTGTCGGCTGCTCACTTGTGCTCAGTCTGGGAAGGACTGCTGGAGATGAGCAACTCGGAGCAGGGATTGGGGAGGACCATTCCCACGCCCACAATGTGAACATCTTTTTTACTCTTCTAAGCAGACTATCTGTTTGCCTGGATCTGACAGCTGAATCCCTAGGACATAGAGAAGGGTTTTTTGTTGTATGAAAAAAAAAAATCAATTACCCTTATAACCACAATGGCACAGTTAACTACTGAAGTCCAATTCTCACAGATCACAGGTTTTTCGAGAAAGTGAGCCTCATTATTCTTGGACAGAGGAGCACTTTGAGTGTTTTCTCATTCTGTCTCCAGGCGCCACCAACACTGGAAAACATGGCTAAGTGGGTTGTTTGGCAAACAGACACCTCACACCTTATGCCTTTCCCAGGCACACACTCTTCCCACGCCTGCATTTCTGGGGCTGATTCCTGTTCCCTTTGCAGACGCAGAACTTGCTCCAGAGCTGGCACTATGGGCTTCTGGCTGTCTGGGCCCTGGCCGGGTCCAGCAGCAGAGGTGTGGTTTGATGAGTTGCACTTCTGGGATTATTTGGAGAGGGGAGAAAAAGGAGAGGGAAAAGAGCTCAAACTGTCTCTATGATGGCCCAGGTTGTGTTCAAAGACAGAAACAGGACCTGGGCTCAGAGGATGAGCTGGTCAGGAAATGAGCTCTCTACATGATGAAGCAGACAGCCCTGGATACTCTGGAGGGCAGTGGCCAGGGGCTACTTTTACACTCATAGAAACACATGTAACCATCTGGGAGAGGCAGTGTGTATTGCACCTGCCTGGTTAGAAGACTGAAGGTGTCTCACTGCTTTTCTTCCTCTCGGGCTTCTTGTGCCCCATCCTCTTGCAGTCCTCATTCTTACTCGGTAAGGTGCCATTCTCCTGCCAACAGGATGACAATCTCTGCAGGAAAACACTTCTGTTTAAAATTATACATTTCAGTGAGTCAAAGTTGTCCTGCAAGGTAACTGAAGACAGCTGCACTCATCAGAATCTCGCACCCCATACATTGTGCTTTGGGGTTAGTGATTCAAGCACTATTTGAAGTAGTATACTGTAGAACTTAACTCTCCTCCCAACCACCTCCCATCACACTTTAAAATCTGTCTGAATTCTTAAAGCAGATGGGTGGGAGCACCATGATTACCCAGGACCATAGTACTCTCTGCACAGCAGAATTTCCTTTTGAGGCCCTCTCATTATTCTTGACTCATATTACCTTTTTGAGTAGGTGGCCTCGGAATTACACCTGTCCCCTCTCATTGTGATAGACAAGATAAAATATGAGAAATAGACCTGCAGAGAATAACGTCCTTGAAACTCTTGCAGCATTTCTCTGAAAGGTCCACCTACTGCATGGTCAAATCCTGCTGTATAGAGACACACCAGCGATTTTGCTGAGAATTGAGGATCAAACACCTATGTCAAGGTTCAAACTGGTCTACTTTTATTCATGATGTAAGGGAAACCACGGTGCTTTATTTAGTTTCATGGTGCTTTATTTAGTTTCAATCATGGTGCTTTATTTAGTTTCAATCTCTATCTACCTATCTACCTCGGTTGCTAGCCATTTCAAAGATGAACTAGGACTAAAAGAAAAAGTGTCTCTAGACTACGATTACATCTTCCCTTCCAGCCTCTGGTTTTTATTCTTTATCCTTTTTTGAATGGTCTTAATGCATGTGACTTTTAGTCTAAGCAATTTCAAACTTTTATTTTTAAGTAAGCACTGTGTAGTAATCAAGCTATTGTGTACATTTGCAAAAGATGAACCCACAGAATGTAGATCTGGAGAGGAATTACAAATCAGGAGAAAGCCAGCACTAACTCTACTCCCAGCACCCCTGGCTCAGGAGAGACCTCCAGAGCCCTGGAGGAAGGCCACTCCACAGATCCCTAGGGCCTCAGGCACAGCCCGCAAGGGCAGAAGGGTGCTGCATGGAAGCTCTAGCCTTCAAAAGGTGCAGGGACCTGGCAGCATAGAGAAAGGGGATGGCACAGTGCCCTCCATGGAGCCCATGCCAGTGCCCCGGTGATGACGGAATCATTGAAAGGCCATCAGAAGACTTTACAGACTACATTGCATTTCTCAACTGTATTCAGACCAGGGAATAAATTGTCACAGACACATTTAGGACTGTGAAGTCAACTGGGGTCACCCTAAAACAGAACCTTTTTAAAACCTTAAGAAAAAGTAACTATATAAACAGTAAAATCCTGAAAATACATAATATGCCCTTTTAAAAAAATGTCAGTGCCTTTTTCAAAAGCCATGTAAACTGCAGAGCCAAAAGGAAAAAAAAAGGTAGCTTATCAAAGTGTTAGGGCAGTCATGGTTCTTTCACAGAGGTCCCTAGACAGAGATCCATAAAAGTGGGCAACACTTACTGCTGCTTCACCAGCTTGTGAAAGCCAAGACTAAAATGTCACTCCTACCTTCACTTCCTTCCACTCCCAAACTCAGATTGATATTGAACTAAGGGAAGAATCACTCCAAGCCGCAGATACCCAGGGCATGGCGTACCAAAACTCATCATTAGTGAAAGTGGCAAGCCTTCAGCATCCCCTCCCTGGGCCGGTCTTCTGGCTGCTTTAGGCATCCAAACAGCCCTGGGAACTGGGGTCCCCGTATTATAGGAAATGGAAGCACAGAGAGGCTGGGAAATGCACCCAAAGTCATACAGAGAGAAGGCAGAGAACAGAGATCCAAATCCACTACAGTCCGTGCGGTTTATTTCTGACAGCTTTAAATTCCTTTTTTCTGTATTAGTTTCTGCTCGGCTTTCAACGCTCTTGTCTTTTATCAAGTCTGATCTCAGGAAAGGATCTGGCATCAGCCATCTGTATCCCAGCATGATTTTTAGTCAGTATTATCACCTGAACCCATATACATGCATGGTTTTTCTAATTATGAAAATACAGAACCATGGAATTTTGAGACTGGAATAGCTCTGAGCAGTCCTCTAGTACAACTGCTTCCTTTTAAAGAAGCTCAGTTTTGGGTTCAAAAAGATAACGACTTGCTCAAGATCACACAGCTAAGTAGGTCTCTGAAGGACTCCTCATCCCTAAAAATCATACATTTCCTGAAAAATAATTGGCAATTTTTTTATCATTTTAAGATTGACAATAAATCTTTCCATTAACGGTCAAAACCCTGAGGAGGCAAGATTCAATAAGAAATTTCTCAACTGCCAAAAGAAGTACGAGGACGTGAAATCGACCCTCGGAAGGATTCCTTCTCCATTAAAGGCCCGTCAAGTCATGTTGAGCCAGTGCAAGGAAGAGCTCAGGGAAAGAGCCCGTCCCTGCAGGGCTGCGAATCCCCAGCCTCGGTGTCCCGAGGGGGCTGAGTGGCTGCACTCCCAGGCCGTCCAGTAGGCCCCTCAGACATTTATGCCCGGGCCAGGCCCTCCACCACCGGAGAAGCCCGTGAGTCCCGTCACTGAGCAAGGACCTCAGGCTTTCCCGGCTGGGTGGGGCCCAGGAACTGGGAATCTGCACCCGGCCGGGATAGAGCGAGGCCCCCTTCTTTGCAGCTGGGCTTCTGGTCGTCGTTGGTAGACATCAGACTCAGGCGCTGGCTTTGGCCCTGGTTGAGACGATGCTCCTGTAGGAGAGGCCACGCACAGATGGCGGCATGATCTACAGCTGTTCAGAAGACGGTGTTGATAAAGCAAGCTTGACTGGGCTCATTGGGAGCCCGTAGGATGGCTCACTCTAATCCCAGATAGCCCACCTGGATCGCAACCTCCTGAGCCTCAGCAGCCACCCCCACCACACCCCCACTTGCTGAAAAAGAGCCAAGGTGCCCCCCAGATAAACTTTCCTTGGAGAGTCCGTTTTCACCCAGTTAAAATGGGATATAAACTTGGTTCTGAGCAGGATGTGAAAACGCCTGTGTGCTGGTCAGAACTTCGTGTGTATGAGGGACAAGCAGAGTCTGCCACCTCCAAAGCCAACGTGAAACACTGCTAAAGAAATCAACTTCTAAACACTGAATGAAACATTTTACTAAATTACCATTAATTGCGTTCATTCCCTACGTCCTTAGAAAAGATTTTGTAAGAGAAAAGAAACAAGGTTTTTCTTTTCTCTTTTCTCAACTTTTATTTTAGGTTCAGGGAGTGCGTGTGCAGCTTTGTTGCATGGATAGATTAGGTGTCACTGGGGTTTGGTGTAGAAATGATTCCATCACCCAGGTAGTGAGCATAATATCTGATGGTAGTTTTTCGATCCTCTCCTTCCTCCCACCCTCCAGCCTCCAATGGCCCCAGTGTGTGTTGTTCCCATCTTTACATCCATGTGTTCTCATCACTTAGCTCCTACTTATAAGTAAGAACATGTGATATTTGGTTTTCTGTTCCTCCACTAATTTGCTTTGGATAATTGCCTCTAGCTGCATCCATGTTGCTGCAAAGGACATCATTTTGAGGTTTTTTTATGGCTGCATGATATTCCATAGTGTATATGTACCACATTTTCTTTATCCAGTCTATCATTGAGGGGCATTTAGGTTGATTCCATGTCTTTGCTATTGTGAATAGTGCTGCAATGAACATACGTGTGCATGGTAGAACAACATCTATTCCTTTGAGTATATATGCAGTAATGGGATTACTGGGTCAAATGGTAGTCCTGTTTTAAGTTCTTTCAGAAATCTCCAGACTGCTTTCCACAGTGGCGGAACTAATTTACATTCCCACCAGCAGTATATAAGCATTCCTTTTTCTACACAAGCTCACCAGGATCTGTTATAATATTTTTTGACTTTTTAATAATAGCCATTCTGATTGGTGTGAGATGGTACCTCATTGTGGTTTTAATTTGCATTTCTCTAATGATTAGCGATGCTGAGCATTTTTCATATTCCTGTTGGCCATGAACATGTATATCTTCCTTTGAGAAGTGTCTGTTAATGTTCTTTGCCCATTTTTTAGTGAGGTTGTTTTTCTTTTGTAAATTTGTTTAATTTCCTTATAGATAGTGGATATTAGACCTTTGTCAGATACACAGTTTGCAAACATTTTCTCCCATTTCATAGGTTATCTGTTTATTCTGTTGATAGTTTCTTTTGCTGTGCAGAACCTGTTTAGATTAATTAGGTCCCACTTGTCTATTTTTGTTTGTGTTGCAATTGCTTTAGGGGACTTCATCATGCAATCATTGCCAATGCTTATGTCCAGAATGGTATTTCCTAGGTTTTATTCCACGGTTTCTATAGTTTTAGGTCTTACATTTAAGGCTGTAATCCATCTTGAGTTGATTTTTGTATATGGTGGAAGGAAGAGGCCGCCCTCTTTCCAGGGCCTGCCCTGGTCCAGCTCTTCCTACAAGTCTTCCTTCCCAGCCCTTGCAGGCCTCTCAGGCCTGGGTGCAGCCTTCTCCCTGACCTCTGAGTCTGCTCCTTCCTCTGAATTGGTAGAGAGAGTGACCAGCTTCTGTGACCTGGGGACACAGAGGTTGCCTGGGCTGCACAACCACCCCACCCCACTTCACGCTGAGCCCTCCCCCGGGTCCTGGGCCCAGTGCATCTCTCCGTCTTCCCTGCTCATTGCTCTTGCCATTTCTCTGAAGCTGCATCTCAGTCTACCTCCTGTACTTTGTTTCAAGGCTCCTGCCTTCTCATTCCTCTTTACAAGCCACAATTTCACTTGGGCAAAAATAAACTTAACTCCGTAAAATACTGCCATCCACACCACGCAGCTTCCCCCCATCACCAATGCCTTCATTGTTGCCAGAATCACCAACTGCTTTTCTTCAGGAGTCATTTGCATGACCTATAAACACATTTCCATGTCCAGGACACCACCGTCTTATTCACTTAACACCTGGTGTTATCATGTCATTCCTACCTCTCCTCCTGCTCAGAATCACCCTCTCAACTAGCACTCACTTTTGGGAGGAGTGCTTTTAAACATAATTTTAATGATTAACTTCACTTTTATTCAAAATTTGATTCTTCATCTAAATAAAGAATTGTTGGGCAACTCTAAATGTAAAAATCTCCATTTACCTGGAAAAGTGTTGAATGTGACCAAGTGTTGAATGCACTCAAGAAATATTTGTTCAAAGGATAAATTGATTAATAGATGGAGGGCTCGATGGATCAATGAGTCCCATACTACACTTTCTGCAGAGGCCAGCATCCATTTCACTTTGAGTTACAGCTCCAGAGCTGGGGGATAAGTAATGCGGTCATTAGGACTGCTCCTGAGCCGCCACCACCCCACACATACGGTCATCGGTCATTTCTAGAGGGTCTGTGCTGTAGAGCTTCACACAACGCAGCCATGAAACACAGGGGACCCAGTAAATGTAAGCTGATTGAAATTAATCACAATAAAATAGTATTGCAGTCATAACCAGCTACATGTCAGGTGCTCACAGCCGTATGTGACTAGTGCTACCATATTGGATAGTGCATGTTATAGAACATTTTCATCAACATAGAAATTCTATTGAACAGTGCTTATATGGAGGGTATCTGAAAGCCATTTCAGATTCCCCAGAACCCCTTCCATGAGAGGTGACAACTCATAGCAGTACCCTGCTTCATGCCAACATGACCCATACTGGTCATATGAGATACCCTGTCATTTGCATGACATAACAGAAAATACATGTTTGGGTTTTGTCCCCAGTTCCTGGGGACAAAGTTCCTATCACTCACAATACTGAGTGACAGGAGTGAGAGGAATGTGTTTTGTTATTCGCAGCAAGCCCCTTTCCACCACACCTGAGTTTATGCCATTGAGGTGAGTCTTGGTGGACCCTAGACAGTTTCAGGATAGGGCTGGTTGCCCAGGAACCAACCATGTGATTAGAGAGTTGGAACTCTCGACTCCATACCCTGGGTCAGGGTCTGGAAATTGAGTTCAATCACCAATGGCCAGTGATTTAACCAAGCATGCCTACAACATGGAACCCCCATTAAAAACCCTTAAATGAAAGGCTTAGAGTGCTTCCCAGTTGTTGAATGCATTGAAGGGCTGGGAGGGTGATACACCCAGAGAGGGCACTCCTTTCCCCACACCTTGCCCTGTGCATCACTGCCATTTGGCTGTTTCTAAATTGTATCCTTCCCAATAAACTGGAAATCGTTTAAGTAAAATGTTTCCCAAGTTCTGTAAACCATTATAGTAAACTATCGAACCTCAGGGGGATTCGTGGGCATCCCCAGTTTGTAGCCCAGTGGGACAATAGTGTGGGTAACCTGGGCACCCACTACTTGCAACTGGCATCTGAAATGACAGGCATTCTTGCAGGACAGAGCCCTTAATTTGTGGGGTCTGGGTTACTCTGGAGAATTGATGTCAGAATTGAATTGAATCACTGGACACCCAGCTGGTATCAGAGAATCAGAAAATCAAACCATGCAAGGAAAGAACTCACTCAGTTTGAAATGGAGAAAATAGTCTGCAGTGTTTCCCTTCAACAAAAAGACTGTGGGGTGATGTTTTGGTCGCATTGTGCCTGCAAGAAGGCTGCCTTTAGAGGTGGGGGAGGCATTTCTATTTATACACTGTCTGCAGAGCACTTTGCAATCCTTCAGCATGAAAAGCTCTATATAAGTGCAAGGTGTTATTGCAAGGTGTTAACAGTTCCAAATGAACCCTTTCATTTAACTGTGTCAACCTCTGGATTAGCCAGTCTTAACTCAATAGATGGTGGAATGGGTAGAACTAACAAGCTTTTGTTTAGAATATTTATATGTCTGACCTGAGAATTATGAAAGATTTTTTTCAATTCATGCCAGGGGGAAATTTTAAACATTTTTGCCAAAAACACATAGGTCATAGAACCTTATTCTTCATTTTCTTTAAATATAGGTAGAATTAAATCCAGAAATAATAATGGTAATAATTCTAAATATTTCTCCAGCATCTTTCTTTCAAAACTTTTGAGAATGTATCCATGGATTACTTTACTTACTCCAGACCTATTTGCTCTGAACAGTCAATGTCAGTAATAAGGAAAGGAGAAGCCGTGGGCATCGGCCTGTGCTCTTTCTCTCCTAATCTCTGTGGAGGAGGAGAAGGCTTTTGATGTACGCTCCCAGCATCTCTGTGGTGCAATCCAAACTCCTAGGTATGACTCAGGCACTTACTTCTGGAAGCTCATTTCCTGGGTGGAAGCCTGAAGGCTCAGGGAGTAAGCCTTCCAGACACACTGCTTCACAGACACAACCGATTGGCCTCCCCCTCATAACAGTGACAACCCCAGCATGGAAGATCATCAAATACTTTGTGTTAGGGCTTTCCAGAGAAAAAGAACCGATATGATACACACACACATACACAAACACACACACACACACACACACACACACAGAATGGGAGGTGGGGAGGGATTTAGTATAAGGAATTGCTTCATGTGATGTGGGCCTGGCCCTCTGCAATGCCAACATTCCATTTGAGCCTGAAAGCTAGAATCTGCTGTGGAACCAGGAAGAGGTGATATCCCAGGATGAAGGCCTCCAGGCAGGAGGATTCTCTCACACGTTGGGGAGGTCAGCCTTTTGTTCTATTCAGGCCTTCAACTGGTTATATGAGGTCCTGAACACTGGGAGAGGTGCTCGGCTTTACTCCATCTACTGACTTAGATGTTAATCTCACCCAGAAACATCTTCACAGAAACACCAAAAATAATGTTTGATACATCTCTGGGCAGTCCATGGCCCAGTCAAGTGGACACGTAAAATTAAACAGCACCTGTGGTACACGTAGAACAGAAGGGCTGCTCTAAGAGGAACTCAGCACAGTCCACATGCATCCCTCTTACCTTTGGTGGAATCGGTTTTCTCAGCCCTTCCACCAACCATCAGGGGAGCCACCAGCCATGGTGGAGCCCAGGCCAAGGCCCAGGAGCAAGCTTCCTTGTAGCCCAAATCTCCACTCGGATGAGCTGGGAATCACAGTGTGCAAACGCGGGTGCTGTCAGCACCATCTGAGGCCCAGTCCCCACATGCCCGACCGCAGGCTGGGCCATCGCAACCCCCGGGGGTTCCTGTAGCCCAGCATCTAGTCTCCTCTGCAGCCAGCCCCACCTGGAATGCACTCTCCCTCAGGACTCACTCACAGTCAGCCCCGCAGGAAATGCATCCACCCACCTGTCCCCTGAAAGGGGCCCTCCACCTTCTGCCCTGTCTCCACTCAGAATCCACAATGGCTGGGACTTCCAGAGTATTGTCGTCGACCTCCTGATTTTACAGAAGTCACAGAGGCCTGGAGGGGAAGCACCTTGGCCAAGATCACTCAGAGAGCTCCTGAGACCTGGTCTGATCTACAGCAGCACGTCTGCTGACATCGCGTGTGGCTTCTCACCCCGCCCAGCCTTTCCTTCTTCTGTGTGTGGGGACAGCCACGTTCGGTGCCAGAACTGGGGATCTCATTTTCTTTGCGCATTCCCGCTGTGGCCCTGACTCCCACTGAAGCAAGAGCCAGTGTTGCCTGCATCTCCCCTCTGCTCGGTAGCAAGTTTTCTGCAGCCTCACCCCTTAATGACAGGAGCACTCCTCGGGCTTCAGGAAGATCATGGATGCTCCCTGCACACTCCCAAACATGCCGCCTCACTGAGATCTGGCAAGTGACCACATGCCAGCCCAGAGTCTAAATGTTCTTGCTGAAATCCATATTAATCGGCACTGGCCACAGGGAGACAGACACCAGGCAGAGTGAGTCGTGTGCCCAGGGCTGCAGAGTGGGCACGCAGAGTGGGATGCAAACCCAGGTTGGTCCACACCCAAAGCCCTGCCGCCAGGGACCCCCGCCATGGCCCTGTGCAGGCCTAGCAGGCCTGGGCAGCAGAGCACAGGCCGCAGGGCACTCCCCCTCCTGGGGGAGGACAAACAACCACAGCTGCACCCCAGGTAGCACAAGACCCACAGTAGCCAATCCTTGCAAAGTCCTCACTGAGGCTGCGAGGCCACCTTGGCTTTTTCCATCCAAAAGAGTGAGTCAGAGCCAGACGTGGACGGTGCCTGGACTTCCTGGCTCCAGGGCCTAGACGCCTGGCCCACCCAGCCCTCACAGCAGATCCACACCTCTGAGCTCCCAGCTGGAATGCCCCATGCTGATGGATATGGGCTGTCGGTCAGTCCATGTAGTAGGTGAAAGTTCTGGAAACTTCACAGAAAAGTCAGTTCTTTTAAAATTTCCAGTGTTTTTGTTAGTCCCAAAAGGAAGAGCTGTGCATTCTAATCACTTCTGCTCTGCCAGTTCTAAACGGCAGCAGGACTTTCCCTGGGCACTAAAGAATGCCCACCATACAAAGCCTTGGCCAGGGCTAAATTCTTATTAAAATTTAACCCCAAGCGCCAGGCATGATGGCTTATGCCTGTAATCCCAGCACTTTAGGAGGTTAGGGTGAGAGAATTGCTTGAGGCCAGGAGTTTGAGACCAGCCTGGGCAACATAGTGAGACCTCATCTTCACAAAAAAAGCAAAAAATTAGCCGGGCATGGTGGTGGCGCATGCATGTAGTCCTAGCTACTCGGGAGGCTGAGGTGGGAGGATCACTTAAGCCTGGGAGGTTGAGACTGCAGTGAGCCGTGATCACACTGCTGCCCTCCAGCCTCGACAACTGGG